>NW_028270143.1:42907033-43538283 GCF_037043375.1 Chiloscyllium plagiosum
AAATTGATGATCTATACATTACACTGAACAACGTAATTACATCTCTTTTGTTTCTTATCTGTAGCTAAGTCAAGTCTGTTCTTGACCATTCTGGGACATGCTCTTTTTCTTGCATTGCATTGTTCTCCTTAATCCTTTGTTACTATTGCCATCTCTCCTTCTTTTGGCCCTTTCTTATTGTCCCTGACACGTTATATCCAGAAATATTTAACATCTAATCCTACATTTCTTTGAAAACCAAGTCACTGTTAAGCCACAACATGCAAACGCACACAGTAATCTTTGCCAATAAATCACCAATCTTACTTACAACAATACATACATTCATTTACATGCACATAGACCCTAAAGTAGACGTTGTTATTTTGTCCTTTACTGTAACCCCAAATTTTAACTTATTATCCTGCATTCTCATCCTATCTATCCATCCCAGTATTTTGCGCACATTTGTATTTGTCTCTGACATTTAACCTGTCTTCCACACCTTTTCTATTTAGTTTAACCCATCTCAATAGCACAAGCAAAATAGCCTATAAGGTAGTCAGCCCTAGGCCTGTTCAGGTGATCAACATCCAGCCTGACTTTGGCGCAAGTCCCTATTCCCTCAAGAATTGAAAGCCATCTCTTCTACACCAACACTTAAGCTATGCATTCATCTGTCTTATCCTCCTATTTCTGCTCTCACTTGTGTATGACACTGGGAGTCAACTGGAGATTATTATGTTTCATGTCCAGCTTGCTTATTTTCCACCTCGTGCCTTACATTCTGACTACCCGACCACATGTCTTTTTGACCAATGTTGTTGATTCCTGTCCCTCTCAGGATGCTCCACATTTCAATGATGAACTGGACCCTACTACAACAGAGGCAATACACCATCCTGGATTCAGTTCTCCTAACTGTGGAATAATTTATCACTACTGCTTTCTGAGACTTCATTGTAAACCTCTGTGTGGTTGTATCACTTGTAGTGCCATGGACTTGGCTTTGGCTGTACTAGTATTAATATGCCTTGCCAACACTAATAAGCCATGCAACTATTAATAAAACCTTAACAATACTGATGATTCCACTAATATTTAACATATTTTATTTGTTGCAATAATTCTTTCTTAAGAAAAGGTGACAAAGATAATAAGTTAATATACATTAATTGTTCCTCATGATATTTTTAACATGTTAATCAACAAGTTGTACAGACTTAGTTCTTAAACAACAATACTCAACAGCCAATCAACATACAACTCATAGGAAATGTGAGAAATATCCAGATGTGGTATATATTTATAGGTTAAGGTTAATAGCCCAATTCTTCCTTTTCCACTTTTTACTTACCAACTTCTGAAGTCTGCCTATTCACTGTTGCAAATAGATGAGTCAGCAATTGCAAAAAAAAGGAAAATTCTGACCACTTAGTAATATTAATTAAAAACTCATAAAGTTAGAAACAGACTGCAAGGCTATAAAATACCATTTTTGTGAGACTTTTGAAAAAAATCAGTTTTCTACAGTTTTCATAGTTGACTGTCATAGATGAATGCTTAAAATTGAATTTACATTCTTTTGAGGCACTTCGTCTTATGCATCTTTAGTCTTTTTAAAAAATGTTTAATGGTATCTGAATGCCTCTGGCAAGGTGAGCATTAATTGTCCATTCTTAAATGCACTAACAAGGTATTGAGCCACTTTGGTGAACTACTGCAGCCTGTTTAGTGCAGGTACACTTACAGTGACACTAGGAATGAAGTTCCAGCGCTTTCATCCGGCAGCAGAGAAGGAATGACAATAGAGGGCCAAGTCAATTGAGTGGTTAGTGACTTGGTGTGACTTGAGTGTGATAGTTTTTGCATGGATCAGCTGTTTTGTTCTTATAGGTGGTACAAGTTGTGGGTTAGGAAGGTACTGTTATAGGACCATCTATGAGTTGTTGCAATGCAGTGCATGCTTCTGCTCCAGTGTGTTGGCGGTGGAGTGAATGACTATCTAATTTAGTGAATGTAGTACTCATCAAGCAGAACATCTTGTTTTGAATGTTATTGAGCCTTTTTAGTTTTATTGGAGCTACATTCATGCAGGTAGTGCAGAATATTCCATAAAGTGCCTAACGTGGACAGTCTTTAAGAAGTTAAGAGACAATTTACTCATTGCAGAATTCTCAGTGTCTACTACTCTTGTAGTCACAGCATTTATATGGCTGGTCCAAGTCAGCTTCAAGAAACCAGTCAAGCTTGGATTGCTATGTAACATGAATGATAATCGGTAGGATAATAAACAACTTTTCAAGTTAAACAGTAAGTGAAAAACACAGAGACAGGAATTTCATGTTGCGACCTACAGGAATGCCATGTCCAGTTTGAGACATGTTATTTATTTAGTGGAACCTCAAGATCAAATACCAATTGATTGAGCAATCAATGAATTTTGAGAAGTCTATTATGTTTTCTTTAGGATTCAAAAGCTCAACACTATCTGTTAAACTTGCAGGGAAACTATTGATCCTTTCAGAAAGAAATGTGTCAGGAACACTTAATCATTAATATGTGGAACTGTTCAGAACCTGAATGTCCTCCAGGCCAGCGATCATCTTTGACATTGCAGTTTTCAATAAATACAGAGCTGCTGAAAGAGATGAATATATCGCATTAAAGCCATCAATAAAATGCATGAGTGCTTGTCTGCTTTTTTATGTGCACGGTTTTTAGCATATTGGTTCAAGCATCATCTCCCTAACAACCCCTGCCCCACTCCCTACCATTTCCAATCATTAAATGCATATAAAGAACAAAGAGTTGATTGAAGAGGTTGAATTTCTTTTTAAGACCCACCTATGTTACTGAAACCAATACAAATTAAACTGAGTTAATAACCAGCACAAAAGCCACACAGCAGGTTCATTAAGTCCAAATTTCAATGTTAATTTTCATGATTATCCCATAACATTGTCCAGAAGATCCGATCATAATTTCAATTTTGAGTTGAAATGCTAGAAGGAAGATGCATTTAAATTTATTTCTAATATGTGGACAACTCTGCATTGGTCCACCTTTACGAGTGATAGCAGTGCTCCCAAACCTGGTAAGTGCTTATTTATGTATTGTTCACTGTCTGGCTCAGCTCAGCATCAAAGTGTTGTTCTCATCAAGCATTGTGATGGATAGCCTTGGTGCATATCTGCTGTAGATATGGGTATTACTGAGGACCTCGGACAAGTGGAATGCACTTCTAATGCTATATTTTCTTCTGAAGCCACCCAAACTACATCGAATCACAGATCATGGAAAATCTATGGCACAGGAAAAGGCATCAGCCAATTGTCTCTGCACTGGCCCCAATAAAGAAAAAGAATTTTTAAAAAACTAACCGTCCATTTGAATCCCAACTTGCAGCACCAGGTCTGTATTTATGCGATTTACAGCATGTCAGATACAGGTACACGTCGTTTTCACATGAGTTGACGTTTTTCACCTCAACTATCAAATTGACTCGTGAATTCTAGACATCAACTACCCTCTGGGTGAAAAACTTTTCTCATGTCCCCTCAGATTCTTCTACCAACCACTTTAAAATTTGTGTCCTCTGGTAATTGAACATTTGGCTGGACAGGAATGTTTCTTATCTATTCTAAGTATGTGTCTCATATTTAAATGAATGAAGTCACTGCCCTTCTCTAAGAAAAGCAATCCACCCCTTTCCAAGTTTTCCTCCCAGTTACAATTTTCAAGCCAGTACCTTTCTTGTAAATCTCCTCTGCACACTCTCCAGATCATGTCCCTTCCTTCTGTAATGCGGTGACCAGAACTAGATGCAAAATTCCTGCTGTGGTTCAAGCAAAAATGTACACAGTTCTAACTTTGCATACCTGTTTTTATATTGTATAACTTGCTCAATAAAACATGACACATGCTCTCTTTTCCATCTTACTTACCTAAACAGCCATTTTCAAAGAGCTGTAAATATGCACACTAAAGTCTCTCACTTCCTCTCCAAATCCTCCTGTTTATTGCACTTTCCCTCGTTTTGTTTGCATTACTTACATTCCAAATTGAATTCGATTTGCCACTTTACCATCCACTCAGCCAAACAATTTGTATCATTACTCACTTGACAGCCATCCTCTGCATTTTGAGTTACTGATTCTTTTTTGTGTTATTTGCATTTTTCCCAGTAATAACCATTCATTGACTGTTACCCTGTGTTTCCTGTCACTGAAACTTACCATGTTCCCTTCTAACCCCTGGGGCTTTTACTTTTTGAACCAGTCTGCAGTATGGAATGTCATCGACAGCCACAAGTGCTTTGCCAGAAGATTTGGGGTTGGCTCATATGGTGCCATTGTTTAAGAAAGGCTATCAGAAAAAGCCGGGGCACTATAGACTCGTGAGCGTGACATCAGTGGTGGATAATTTGTTGGAGAGGATTCTGAGGGACAGGATTTATTTGCATTTTGGAAAGGCAAATCAGGGCAGGACTTATACAGTTAATGATAAGGTCCTGGGGGGTGTTGCCAAACAAAGAGACCTAGCGTGCAGGTGCACAGTTTCTTGAAAGTGGAGTCAGATGGATACAGAGTGATGAAGAGGGTCTTTGGCATGCTCGCCTTCATTGGTTAGAATTTAAGTATGGAAGTTGAAATGCCATATTGTATCTGTACAGGACATTGTTGAGGCCACTTGCGAATACTGCGTACAATTCTAGTTGCCGTCTATAAGGAAGATGTTGTGAAAGTTGCAAGGGTTTAGAAAGAATTTGCTAGGATGTTGGCTGGACTAGTGGGTTTTTAGTTACAGGGAGAGGCTGAATAGACTGGGACTTTTGTCCTTGAGCCATCAAAAGCTGAGGGGTGACCTTATTGATGTTTATGAAATCTCGAAGGGCATGGAGAGTTTGAATAGCCAAGGTCTTTTTCCTAGAATGAGGACGTCCAAACCTAGAGGGCATAGGATGAAGGTGAAAGGAGAAAGATATAAAAAGGACCTAACAGAAAACTTTTTCACAGAGGGTGGTGCATGTATGGAATGAACTGCCAGATGATGTGGTGGAGGCTGGTACAGTTACAACACTTAACAGGCATCTGGATAGGTTGAATTTTGAATAGGAAGAATTTGGGAGAGATATGGGCCAAATGCTGGCAAATGGGACTAGGTCAGTTTGGGATGTCTGGTCAGTATGGACGAGTTGGACCTCAAGATCAGTTCCATGGGGCTGTACAACTCTAGGACTGTATGAGACTATGACTGACTAAAATCCATGTTGACAATTGATTGATTTACTTTTCATTGAATCATTCAAACCTGATGGTGGTTCTACACAAATAGTTCTGGCCATAACCTTTTCACTAGGATCACATTTTATTGTTGATGGATAATAATAAAAATCGGCTGCAATCCATTTAAGTCAGGTCCTGGCTTACATGGGCCATAGCAAAATTCATTGGCATTCTCAGTGGCAAGATCTGGGAAGCAAACAGACATAATGCAGCATAACCTGGAATAGGCAATGGGACTGCAAACATCAACTTTACTTTGGAAAAAGCCAGGGGGAAACAATCTGATATTCTTTCTAATATGGCATAAGAAATAGGAGCAGGAGTAGGCTGTACACTTCACCATTTAACATGGTCACGGGTTTATCATTGACTGGAGGCAGGGCGTTGGGGCATTGGGGCGTTGGACCTTTTGGGATGGTGGTGCCAGCGGGACGGCCGGAGCTGGACTCTTGGCCAGATGACAGCAGCAGCCTGGTCTGACGATGGGATCAGGGACTCCTGGGTGTGGTAGGCGCAGCACAGGGATTCCCGGGGAGTCGGCGGCAGCATGGTATGCCCAGAGCTGGGATTCCCGGCATCCTTGGGGCAGCAGAGGAGCAGGGGACTCCTGGTTGCGAAGCCAATGTGGAATCAGCACGGGACCCTGCATCAATTGTAGCATAGGTGAGGTGGGCCCAGTGACAAAGAGAAGGCACCTAAAGGGTGGAGACTTCTACGTTTGTGGTTCTTAGACAGTAGCGAGACAGTGGAGATGGGGTGGTAGCATAGATGTCATTGGTGAGATGGCTCAGGGCTCGGGATTCTCCTTCAGAGAAATCTTTTATTTTTATTTTTAAACTGTTCTCCTTCATGGAGTCAGAGAGTCATCCAACACAGAACCAGACCCTTCAGTCTAACTATCCGATGCCAAACATAATCCCAAACCTAACTCAGTTACATCTTTTATCCTTAGACTATTCAAAATGACATGAGATTATTATTACTGCTTGAAGCTTTTCACTGTATTTTATAGTATTATTCACAGCAAAAATGCAAGTGACAATAAATAATTAAATCATTAAAAATAAATATATCATTAATAACAGGATGGGCTCAATTCCAGTTCAACCTGAAGTTACCATTCAGGATTTCCCTTCTCAACCTTTTGTCCTGCCTGAGGTGTAGTAACTCTCACATTAAACGATTAGCATTATCTCTCTAATGGAAGACAACTCAATGGTTTGTTAGGGCTATACTGTAGTGACTTCACTATATAGAATAAATACTCAACCAGTTTATTTTGGCATTTGTTTTGTAACTGCTCCACAAAGCTAATAAACTACGTCTTGGGTGAATATGGGCAGAGTTTCAGTATGTTGTAAAGTGAAAGGTGGATAAATACACATGACTAACCTTGACCAGTTTGTAATAGCCCTTTTTAACTCTGGCGCTTTACACAGTAAGATAGTCAAATGGGACAAGAGTCTCAGGAAGGTCCAACCCAACTTTACTGAATAATATATCAAGGAAAAGCAATACTAATCAGATTCTACTATTGTATTCTAATTAAACTCCCTCAAACTCTATTAGTCTTTTTACAGGACTCTTCAGAAAACATAGTCTTAAATCTCCAAGTAAGCAATCTCAAGTATACACTAGGTCTCCAGACTTCTAACATGCACTCCCAAGGATTCGCTACAACCTATCCACATGTCCCTATGGCTGAATTGAACTGTTTGTCTGAAAGAAGCAGCAATACACTTTCACTAAGGCTGGAACAGGGTGTTCCTTGATCTTTGGGGGTTGGCTAATGTTTCAGGATCTGCAGTCACTGATTTGTTCTTTCCTTTTCATCTAGGGTTGGTTCTTGTCGTTTCACTGAGGTGATGTTTCGGGGTTTGGTCAGTCTGATGAAGCTCACCACAAGGGACAAGTAGCTGGAGATGCTTTTGAAGGTGCAATCACAGTGAGAGCTGGGCTTCAGGTTCCTCCTTTTATCCCACTCTTCACCACTTCCTCGAAGATTCTGTGTCCAATACTCACATCGGGGGGGGGGGGGGGGGGGGGGTGCAGGAAGATCCAATGAGGTGACTGCTTTCCTTATTTAAAGCTCACCTGGTTTTGAACCTTGACTGCAATCCTTGTCATGCGGCCCCTCTTGCTTCCTATGAGTTTAGTGCTTTCAAATTTGCATTACATATAGACAGAGTGATTAAAAGGTCATTTGGCATGCTTGCCTCCATTGCTCAATCCTGTGAGTATAGGAGTGGGGATATTATGTTGAGGTTGCAGAGGACGTTGGTGATCATTGGTTCTGGAATACAGGTCATTCTGGTATAATTTGGGTTTTGTTACCATGAGTTGTCTATAACACGATTAATGAATTGGGGATGCTGTTTGGATAACGTGAGCTTTCTACTGAATGGGTATAGTGATTTACTTCAGCACGATTTTCTATAGTGGTTTTCCATAGCATAACTTTCTCTAACACAACTGTCACATTATAGCAGAATGACCTGTACTTTGTCCAGTTCTGATCATCCAATTATAAGAAGGATTTTATTGAGTTGGAGAGGGTTCAGAAGAGATTTACCAGGATGTTGCTGGGTGTGGAAGGTCTGATTTATAAGTTCTGGATAGGCTGGGACTTTTCTCACTAGAGCGTAGGAGGTTGAGAATCAACCTTATAGAAATGTATAAAATAATGAGGGGTATAGATAGAATTAATGGTAGTTATTTTTTTTCCCTAGGATGGGGATTGCAAGACTAGGGGGTACATTGTTAAGGTGAGAGAAGAGAGATTTAAAAAAGACACGAGTGGCAAATTCTTTTATACAGAGGGTGCTTTGCGTGTGGAGTGAACTTCCTGAGGAAGTGTTGGATGTGGGTACAATTGCAACATTTAAAAGACACTTGGATAAGTACATGAATAGGAAAGGTTTAGAGGGATATGGACAGGAGCAGACAGGTAGGACTAATTTAGTTTGCGATTATAGTCAGAATGGATTGGTTGGGCTGAAGGGTCTGTATCTGTGCTGTGTGACTCTACGGCTCTAAGTCTGTGTAATATTCTTCACCCAAGCAGCTTTACTGGAAAAGAAAACAAAAGTTAATTCTGAAATAATATTATCATTAGTAACTGACCAGGCAGTTCTGGGCCGGTCTGGTTTCGACAGGAAGTTGGCTCTCCAAGGTCTGGCTGCAGGAATACTGCCTGTTGCAGCTTGCAGAATTCCACATTTCAAGTTTTCATGCATGCTCATGAAAAGATATTAATATTCCTGTGAAATCTTGGAGTTCATGGGTCTCCGGACTTCAAACAGAAACCATTTCTTCTAAATGATACGACTGCATCTTGCTACGTACTGAAAAAAAAAGGCCTGGTTTGTACCTTGCAAACAAAAACACCACAAAAAGAAGATATCTTTGAGAGCAGGGAGCAAACAGGAAGGTAAAGCCTCATTTGAAGTGCTCCATTTTTACAGTTATCCAAGAATACCACTATTTGCGCATCATAGATGTCAGACCTTAATGCTGTACAATGTAGAAAGCCAGTGCCTAATGCATAGCAACAGTAAATATGCAGAAGATTGCATCACACCATTACATAATGAATCTGATAAATGGATCATTCATCGTTGCGAAAACATTACACAAAATCAGGAGATGTTATTCTCAAGTAAGGAGATGGTATTCTCACTGTGGATAGATACAGTGAGAGAAATGCAAAGCTGACTGTACTTGTAAGAAATCTCCATGCCAGCATGAGGAAACACCATTAGTTCTAGTTTAGACAACAAAACCTTTTGAAATTATAGCCAGGGGCATTGTTGGCCCATTGCCTTTATCTAAGAAAGGAAATTATTTCACTCTGGTCTGTCGTGATTACTTTCCCAAATGGCCTGAAGCATTTGATACACCTAATAAAGAAGTTCAAACTACAGATAGATCTGGTTAATGAACTTACCAGAAGATACTAGTGCACTGGTCATTCACACTAGTGTGGAGATTTGAGTCTTGTATCACAAGGGAATAAACTAGTTCCTAGAAAATTTAAACACAAAAAGAACAATGAGTACTACCTACAATTTGATATTTAACTTGGAAACTGCAGGGTTTACTGGTTGGAAAGAGAAAAATGTACATTTACTAGCATTCGTTATGGGCTATTGAACGAGCATTCATGCATCAATCCGTTATAAGCTTTTAGCTATCCTATGTGAGTGAGACATAGGGGTGGTAAACAGCATCTTTTTTTAAAAGTCTGTGTATTTCCCCGTGGCTCACATCAACTCATGTTGAGAATTTGAGGAAAAGATTGTGGAAAGAATTGTCTTGCAATAAGCAAATGTGCAGCAAAATAATAACTGCAAAAGACTTCTGGTAAAGGGTTGGCAACAGTATATGTATCTCATCTCTTCACAGATTGCAAAGCCTTGCTCCAAAATTGCAGCGATTCCTATTCTCATGCCTGAGGTGTTTGTTTTTATATTTTTGATTTGTGACGCAGTAGCCATTTACAGTGTCCTTGACTCAATTATATAGCTATACATAGACTTGCTGATATGTCGAATGATATCCATTTTTATGCACTATAACAGGCTGAAGATTTTCCACCTCTTCATCTGAGCATAATTCTAAATTGTAGCTAACGTAGTTGAGATACTGACATAAGTAAAAGAGGAAAACATATAAATCTCTCAGTCACACATTGCTGGCATTTTAAACTTTCATTTATAGATTTATAGCAAGCAACCAAGAAATCCAGATGTGTAGGAAAACCAAAAGATCTTACGTGACATATCAACATTTAAATAATACTTCAAATAAATTCTGGTAGAAATCACAGATGTTGTTAGATTTGTAGCATTATCTTCTCATTTCAAGTTTTATTTGGATTGATAATAGGGTAAAGTGCTCCCTAATATTAGGCATGGAAAATGTCATACTCATCATATAAATGTAAGTAGAAACACATAGTTGGAAACTGCACAGTCCCTTTTGGATAAATGTAAAGAAATTACAGAGAAATTGTACAAGTTAAAATTTTTGCAGTCAGATCTCTAATGTACTATTTATTTTTAAAAAGTTGATCTTGAGATGTGTGCATCAGTGGCTAGGCCAGAATTTATTGCCCTTTAGAAAGTGGTTTTGTTTTTTTTTAAATTCATTAACAGGTTGTGAATGTCGATGGCTAGGTCAGCATTTAGTGCCCATTCCTAATTACCCTTGAGAAACTGGTGTTGAGTGCTTTATTGAATTTCTGCAGTCCTTGAAATGTTGGGATACCCACGGTTCAATTAGGAAAGGAATTCCAGGAATTTGACCTAGTAAGATTGAAGGAATAGCAATGCAGTTCCAAGTCAGGATGGTGAGTGGCTTGGAGGGGAATGTACAGGCAGTGGTGATCACATGTATCTGCTGCCTTTGTGGTGAAAGAGGTCACGGGTTTCGAAGACACTGCTGAAGTTGGGGAATTACTCCAGTGCAATATTTTAGATAATTCACACTGTGTGACTGTGGCAAAGGCAGTGAATGCTGACTCTGACCAATCCTGTTACTACTATCCAGATGTGGCCCTCAGCCACTGTTACCTCAGGGAGATTGCATGTGTCTTCCCCAGTGAACACAGATCTGAAGTACCAATTCAATTCTTCTGCCATTTCTTTGTTCCCCGTAATTTTTCCCCTATTTCTGTCTTCAAGGGCCCAATTTTAGTCTTAACCATTTTTTTGCCTTTCACATACCTAAAAAAACTTTTACTATCCTCCTTTATATTTTTGGCCAGTTTACCTTCGTACCTCATTTTTTTCTCTGCGTATTTCTTTCTTAGTAACCTCTGTTGTTCTTTAAAAGCTTCCCAGTCCTCCATTTTCCCACTTATATTTGCTATGTTATACTTTTTCTCTTTTAACTTTATATGTTTCTTAACTTCCCACCCATGCCTCCTCCTTGGATCTTTCTTCCTTTTTGGAATTAACTGATCCTGCAACTTCTGCATTATACACAGAAATATACGCCATTGTTCCTCCGCTGTCAACCCTGCTAAGGTATTGCACAATTGAACTCTGGCCAGCTCCTCCCTCGTAGCTCCATAGTTCTCTTTATTCAACAGAAATATTGTTACTTCCGATTGTACCCTCTCCCTCTCAAATTGCAGATTTGATTTATGAAGCATGGATTTATGAAGGGGAAATCATGCTTGACTAATCTTCTGGAATTTTTTGAGGATGTAACTCTGAAGATGGACGAGGGAGATCCAGTAGATGTAGTGTACCTGGACTTTCAGAAAGCTTTTGATAAAGTCCCACATAGGAGGTTAGGGAGCAAAATTAGGGCGCATGGTATTAGGGGCAAAGTACGAACTTGGATTGAAAGTTGGTTGGCTGATAGGAAACAAAGAGTAGTGATAAACGGCTCCATTTCGGAATGGCAGGCAGTGACCAGTGGGGTACCGCAGGGCCCAGTACTGGGACTGCAGCTTTTTACAATATTTGTTAATGATATAGAAGATGGTATTAGTAATAACATTAGCAAATTTGCTGATGATACTAAGTTGGGTGGCAGGGTGAAATGTGATGAGGATGTTAGGGGATTACAGGGTGACCTGGACAAGTTAGGTGAGTGTTCAGATGCATGGCAGATGCAGTTTAATGTGGAAAAATGTATGGTTATCGACTTTGTGGCAAGAACAGGAAGGCAGATTACTACCTCAATGGAATCAATTTAGGTAAAGGGGCAGTACAGAGAGATCTGGGTGTTCTTGTACACCAGTCAATGAAGGTAAGCATGCAGGTACAGCAGGTAGTGAAGAAGGCTAATAGCATACTGGCCTTCATAACAAGAGTAAATAAGCAAAAGAGGTTCTTCTGCAGTACAGAGCCCTGGTGAGACCACACCTGGAGTACTGTGTGTAGTTCTGGTCTCCAGATTTGAGGAAAGACATTCTGGCTATTGAGGAAGTACAGCGTAGGTTCATGAGGACAATTCCTGGAATGGCAGGATTACCTTAAATTGAAAGACTGGAGCGACTGGGCTTGTATACCCTTGAGTTTAGAAGACTGAGAGGGGATCTGATTGAGACATATAAGATTATTAAAGGATTGGACACTCTGGAGGCAGGAAACATGTTTCCACTGATGGGTGAGTGCCGAACCAGAGGACACAGCTTAAAAATACAGGGTAGACCATTTAGAACAGAGATGAGGAGAAACTTCTTCACCCAGAGAGTGGTGGCTGTGTGGAATGCTCTGCCCCAGAGGGCAGTGGAGGCCCGGTCTCTGGATTCATTTAAGAAAGAGTTGGATAGAGCTCTCGAGAATTGTGGAATCAAGGGTTATGGAGATAAGGCAGGAACAGGATACTGATTAAGGATGATCAGCCATGATCATATTGAATGGTGTTGCAGGCTCGAAGGGCAGAATGACCTACTCCTGCACCTATTGTCTATTGTCTATTGTCTATTGAAGGTGGTAGCTGGAGTACCAATAAAGCAGTCTGCTGGGTCCTTGATGATGTCAAGCATCTTGAGCATTGCTGGAGCTGCATTGATCTTGGCAAGTAGAAAATAGTCTATCATGTTCCTGATGTATTGGAATTCCTATCTGCTGACCTGTGTTTTCAAGCTTAGTAATTATATGATTGGTCCAGTTTAGTTTTGGTTATATCTCACAGTTAGCATGTGAACAGAAATGCTCATGGTATAATCTTTGTGTCATAATATGCTCCTTCAATCTATAGAGGGTACAGATTCCAAATAACTTGAACCTCTTGAAGCAAAGTGATGGAAGCATATTACTTTCTTGTGACTGAATAACTTGATATTGGCCCAGACCACAGGAGTCCCTGTGACTGCAATATCTGTATATTTCAGAATCTGTGATAAACATCTATTGAATCTTTCAATACCATGATGTGGAGGTTCTGGTGTTGGGATGGAGTGGACAAAGTCAGAAGTCACATGACACCAGGTTATGGACCGAAAGGTTTATTTGAAATCATAACCTTTCAGAGTGTATCCCCTTAACCCGGTGAAGGGTCTATGCTCTGAAAGCATCTGATTTCAAATAAACCTGTTGGATTTGAACCAGGTTATAGTGACAATACAATGTCACACATACCTAGTTCTTTTGTTATGGGTTCTAACACAAGCATTCCTACATCAAGTACAAATTCCCTGCTGGAGACAAAATCCATACCAGACAGGCAGTTCAAATGGCCACCTCCATGATGCTGATTGTGGGCAATTCACCATTAGTGCTGCCATTGACCATCAAATGATGATGGTCAGATTCTCAACTTGAGTCTCTATTATAACCAGATCTCGGGTAAGGTTACCAGCTTGCTAGGGTTCCAAAGCAAATACATCAAACCATGAAGCTCTAGGGTAATGAGGGATGAATTGGCTCTCCTAGGTTATTCACCCATTCCTGGGGTGATTAGAGAAAGGTTAATTTAATAAGGGTCTCTTTCTCCCAGACCCAAATGAACTGATATTTTGAATGAAACAATTTTGGAAGTCTTGGTTTTGCAGTTTGGTGGAAATTCTATTACTCTGATTTGTTTCAACAATGATTGAATCCCAACATTCAGAGTGAGAGAGATTTTCTGTTTGTTTACCTGTAGTACTTGGGTGTATAAAATAGCTATTCTCAAAGCTATGGCCCTTAGAGCTCTCCAGTTCCCACAATAGAATATCTTGCCAAAGGCTAGTGTTGCAGTCAGTTCATTAACCCAATTTTTATACTATATATTTATATTATTGAAAGTAAAATGTCTGCAACAGGTGGTTTCATGATGAGAGGGGAGGGACAGTCAGCTCCTTCATTATCTCTTTTTGTTAAGTCTTTCCTTCTTATAGGTTTCCCTATACTTTGCAAATGGGACATTTCATAGACCTCACACAGGACTTTGTCAAACATTCATTGAATTTACATCCATCTTTTCTCTTTCTGTAGCATTCCTTTTATTCAAAAAAGAAACAAACACACTTTGTAGAAATTAAAAAGTAAAAGATGTCTTTAAATACTGACTAAGTTGGATTTCTGATTCATCATCATAAGCTCCAAACCACATCACTAGTAATTATGTAAATAAAGCTTTAACCCTCAGATATGAGCTTTCTCTTGCTGCAAGCTAAAGTTGAAGTTTCCCTAAACATGTTATATAGTGCTTGCTGAACAGGCAAATACTTTGGTGTGTACAATACGGAATTGATGAACCTCTTGTTACTTGTGCCGGTAGGAACAACCTACCCATTGTCATAGTAGTTTGTTTTGTTACTTAGACAGAAGAACATCTGGGCCAATTTCCTCTTTATATACAAATTCATTTAAAATTTGGTTTCTAGCTCTTGGACACAGTGGCATAGTGGCTCAGTGGTTAGCACTGCTGCCTCATAGTGCCAAGTTCATGGGTTTGATTCCAGCCTCAGGCGACTGTCTGTGTGACATTTGCACATTCTCCCCATGTCGGTGTGAGTTTCCTTCGGGTGCTCCGGTTTTTTCCAGTCCAAAGATGTGCATGTTAAGTGGATTGGCCATGCTAATTTGCCCATAGTGTTCAGAATATGTTATGTTGGTGCATAAGCCATGTGGGGTAAGCTGGGTCTGAGTGGGATGCTCTTCAGAGTGAACTTGATAGACTGAATAGCCTCCTCCACAGAGTATGATTCTATACCTCGGGCCACTGTTCCAAACAGGTTCCTATCTGACTCAATGCAGGTATTGCATAGTATGCAAGAAATGCCAGTTAACCTGAAGCCATTTTCTTCAGCCCCTATCTTCAAGTTTGAACCTCTGCCCTTTAAGTACATCATTCTCTTTGTGAATTACCTCAAGGTTAAAATGTAGAATATTAAATATCTGTTTGATTTCTGGTTTTACTTATTCTACAAGATGAATTCCACCTGTTGTATTATGGCACATGACAGATAACGCATATAATGTACCATTAAGACAGTCACATGATGTACAAATTTCAAATATAAAGGTACTCACCTTACCTACAGTCTCTGCCTGTGTAATGGGATCAGCTGGTCAGTTAAATGCGCAATGACAACTAACATCAGTTAGCAACAACTCAGGTGAGATGCGTTGTGTTGGAACTTCATAACTAGCTAGTTTTTGAACTGAATTGAATGAAATTATTTATTGTCACTTGCATTTTACAGTGATTAATACGATAAAATACAGTGAAAAGCTTCAATTGTCACCACAGTCCGGCACAATTTTGAACAGTTTAAGAATAAACAATATAACTGAAAGAGAGTCTATTTTTGTTCTGCCTACACCCCATCATGAGTCCAGAGTCGGCTCACCAGCAACACCTTTGGCTCCACCACCTTGCTGCTGTCTGCGCTGATTCCACCAACGTAGGAGTCACTATTCTTTAGGCACAACCTCTTCACCGCTGGGCCAACACTGTCGACACTGATGCCACTACCAGTGCCAGGTCCCATGTTGAGACACCACTCACCCCACAACCAGGAGTCACCAGCTCCGGACCACCAACAACCAGGAGCTGCCACCACCACTTCGTCAATAATCAGGAGTCTCTGGCTCTGGACCTACCATAACCAGGAGCTGCTACTGCCACTGCATTGATAACCAGAGGGTCAGTTCCAGACCTGTTGTGACTGCAACCAGGAGTCCCTGGTTCTGCTGGTGCCTCAATGCTGCCAGGAGTCCTTACTTCTGGGCATGCCACCCTGCCACACTGCAGCTGTTACCTTGCCAAAACCAGAGTCCCTTCTCTGGGTCTACTGCAACCAGAAGTCTCTGGCTGCATTGCTAGATCTGGCTGCCACCTTACCAAAAGTCCCTGGCACCTTGCTGGCGCCACCACATTGAAAAGTCCACTGCTGCTACCATCTCCGATCGCCGGGAGCAGCCATGTCCACTGCCAATGCTTCTGATCACCAGGAGGCTGCTGCCATTCAGCAAACAGCTTATTCTCACTGTCAACGCTAATGCCAATGCCACTGATTAACCCATCGCGAAAAGCTTTAAAGAAAAGAAAAACAAATGATAAAACAAAAGAAAATAATGAAAAAGAGCAGAAGTGAAAAGAAAGGAAAAGAAAGAAAGCAGCCTCAAAAGCCCACTCGCAGTCCTGGTACTCTGCTGCCTTCTTGAGAGGGTTGTAAGTAAACTTCAAGATATCTGACTCATCAGAATCTGACACTCTGTGGTATTTACTTCAAAAGCTGACGTATATCATAGATCATTAACAGCATCAAAACCACTGTCTTCCATTCTATAAGTGAAATTCCACAACCAACACCCTCTTAGCCCCATTCTCTAACAATACACATCTGCTTACTCCTTTCACCCTCCAAGCAACCACTGGTTCCACTATGTTAAACCATTACACAGTATTCATCCATTTTTGGTTTATTCACATCAATCTCACCTACTTGCTGTCTGTCTTCAAAAGTCCTAATGTTGGCTGTACTATGTCAATCAACTTCCATAGCCTCTCCATTGGACTATAAGGCCTTAAGAATTAGTGAATACACCATATGCCAACTTTTTGGCCACTTACCTAACCCACAAATATCTCTCAGTAAACCATTTGCATGGCTCTCACAACCTACCATTTCACATATTTTTGTGTTGTCTAGAAATTTGGCTAATGTACATTCACTGTGTTCATCCAAGTCATTAATAGTACTGTAAACAGCTTTGGGCCCAACATTGATTCTGCGGAACCTCACTGCTCACACGGTGCCAACCCGAAAAAGAACCCTATTATTCACACTCACTGTTTCCTATGCATCAGCCAATTCTCTATCCATGCCAATATACTACCCCTAACATGATGGGCTCTTATCTTAGATTAAGCTTTTTTGAGGTACCTTGTTGAATGCCTTCTGGCAGTCCAAAAAACAACACCCCTACCAATTCACTCTGGTCCACAAAAAACTCTAATAAATTAGTCACTAATGATTTCCTTTTCATGAAACCGTATTGACTTTGATTGATTAGATAATGGTTTTGCAAATATTCTGTTATTAATTACTTAATGACTGATTCAAATACTTGTTCAATGATAGATGTGAGGCTAACTGATTTAAACTGTTACCTATGTTTTGCCTCTCTCCCTTTTTGCATTGGGGAGTCAGATTGGCAGTTTTCCAATCCCCTGATACCACTCTAGAATCCACGTAACGTTTGGAAAATTACAGTTAATATGTTTCCATGATCTCTGCAGGTACCTTTTGTAGGATCCTAGGATGCAAGCAATCAGGGGCAGAGGACTTTTCTGCCTTTAACCTCATTAGCTGGTCTAATACTACTTTTCTAGTGATGGTTTTGGAACTTATGCTATGTTCCCATGTTTGGTGTTCAACTTATTCCTTTTTCTTTTATTACGAAATGTTCTGTGGCCACGTACATATGGCCAACACTGCAATTGCAAATTATTATTAAATTGTATTCAGAAGCAAAAAGATCATTACATTTCCATTCTTTTATTCTTTCATTTTCTCTTATTTTTGCCTCTCTTATTCTGCTCAAAGATACTCAAGACCCTGGTAAAGGCCCTGGTAAAATGAGTAGGGAAAAGAAAGAGACAACAGAGAAAGATTGAATTTCAAAATGTTTTATGTAATTGGAGTGAAAGCTCATTTAATGTCCTTTTCCCTATGTAAGTTGGGACCAGTTGAAAAGATTTTATGCTGCTGCTAGTGCTTAGGTTTGAGGGTTAAATAGCAGTTTGCCTTGTTGCCATGTTCATCATACTTTTCCAATTATGAAAATTTGTCATAGTAATAGATCTCTAATCCATTGAATTAGATTGCATAGCTTGGTCTTCCCTCAGTGCTAGTTGAAAATTGTACAAGGCTCCACTGTTTTTTTATTTATACTTTTGCATTACTTAGCCTTATTTTTGCAGAATAGTAACATTTCATTCAATTATTTCCCTGAGATCAGTAAGGGGATTTCTGCTGTCAATTGGTACGGTAGCATTAGTATTCAGACTGAACCGACTTCAGTTCAGCATTTCTTTCATGTGTTAAGCCAATATAAACCCTCCAATGCACACGGGATCAATGTGGATTTCACCAGTTTCCCCATTTCCCCTCCCCTCAACTCATCCCAGTCCCAACGTCCCAACTCGGCACTGCCCTACCTGTCCATCTTCCTTCACCTGCTCCACCCTCCTCTCCAACCTATCACTTTTACCCCCACCTTCACCTACCGATTGCATACCCAGCTACCTTCCACCCATCTCCAGCCCCACCACCCTCCTATTTATCTCTCAGTCCCCTTAACCCACAAGCCTCATTCCTGAAGGGCTTATGCCTGAAACGTCGACTCTCCTCCTCCTTGGATGCTGCCAGGCTGGCTGTGCTTTACCAGCACCACACTCTTCAACCATTATAAACTGCAATACAATTTTCAGAAGAAGGGTTGAAACATCACAACTCTGTCTATTCAATTCACACCAATATCCTGTGGGGTGTGGTCCCCTTGGAGCAAAGAAGATTAAGAAAGGATTTAATACAGGTTTTCAAGATCGTGAGGAGCCTGCACAGTATAGTTTGGGACAAACCACTCCCTTTATCAGAAGGATCCCTATCTAGAAAACACCAATTTAAGGTTGAAGCATCAGAGGTATGAGAAAAAAAAGATTATAATGCAGCTAGTGGTTAAGATCTGTGATGACTCCTTGAGAATGTGAGGAAGGTATATTCAATCCAGATCTTCAGGGAATTATCCAATTCTCTTTTGAAGTCAAAAACATTAGTAGGGTTAAAAAAATGATGGGGACAGTGGGATCCAATGAAGTGCTCTTGCAGAGAGTCAGTACAATTAGCAAATAGCTTCCTCTGTGTTGTAATCATTCTTATGATTGAAACTTCAGGACTATTCCTAAGATTTATTATTGATTTAAACTTCCTTTTAGGGTGCTTATAGTAAGACATTCCAGCAATGTGGAAATCCAGCAGCAGGTGGTGCCTTTAAAGGGTACACCGTTACATCTTACATTCGCAGTCCACAGTTCTCCATCAGTCCGTGTTGATCCCCATCCATTTCATAATAGATTTTCCATGCTAATACCATGCTGCGTTGGGAATAAGCAATCCTGGAATAATTTCCATTTTCTGGTAGTACCTGCGAGTCATTTTCTCAGACCTTAAATTCTGATTTTGGAAATCCAGTAAAAACAGGGCTGTACTCACTCAACTAAGCAGCTGCATCATAAAAATGTTATCAAGTAGGGGCAGGAGTAGGCCATTCTGTCCTTTGAAACTCCTCCATTCAATAAAATCGGGGTGATCGAATTGTTCCTTAACCCCACCTTCCTGTCTGCCCTCTCCAACCCTTAAATGCCTTGAGGATGAATATTTTGTATAACTCAGTGTTGATATATTCAATACCTCATTCTTAACCAGTCTTTTTCCAATATAATTGCAAAAGCTAACAGCTTTCTGAAAGAAGAATTTCTTTTCATTGCTGTGTTTAATAAAGGAAGTTTTAATTTAAACAGGGTCCCCTAATTCTAGATTTCCTCACAAAGGAAAATATCCTGGATACACTTTTCTTATCGTCATCCCACCAATGCCCTGGACTGCTGTAACAGGTCTTCCCAACATTTATACTACAACTGAAGAGTGTGGTACTGGAAAAGCACAGTCAGGCAGGCAGCATCCGAGGAGCAGGGACTACGCAGAGCAGAGGAAAATTACCTATACAATGTATTCAAAAAGAAGGGATACCCAATGAACACAGTCCACTGATTTCTCAGGAATAAACCCAAACAAGCAGTCAAAACACATCCAGAAACCCTAGCCATTCTCCCTGACAAAGACATCTCAGAAATGAATGCCAGACTACACAGACCTCATGGCATCATGGGAGTCCACAAACCCACCTACACATTAAAACAGCAGCTAAGGAACTTAAAAGACCCTATACAGATAACAAGCAAAACTAATGTCATTTACAAAATATCATACAAGAACTGTAACAAGCATTACATTGGACAAACAGGCAGAAAACTAGCCACCAGGATACATGAACAACAACTAGCCACAAAAAGACATGACCCACTCTCACTACAGATGAGGAAGGACACCACTTCGCCTGGAACAACACATCCATCCTAGGACAAGCCAAAGAGAGACACACACGAGAATTCTGAGAAACATGGCATTCCAACCCGAACTTTATCAAGAAATACATCGAGTCAGACCCCATTTACCACCCCCCGAGAAAAAGAACAGGAAATGACATCACCAGCCCAAGGAAACCTAAATACATAAATAGAAAGCCGGTCACTTACACCAGTGTTCACCGAAGGCTCACTGATGTTGTTTCCTAGTATGGTTATGAAACGTATTAAAACCAAACCTTCTAGCCCAAAGAGCAAACTCACATCCAGAAACTCAACCTGAGCACAAAATCTCAAAACTCACTAGTAAGAGAGTTGAAGTTTCAAGCATAAGCTCTTCATCAGGAATGAGGGAGTGGCCCAAAGGTGCTAAAAGATAAATAGGAGAGGGATGGGGCTGGGTGGAAGCTAGCTGGGAATGTGATAAGTAGATGAAGGTGGAGGGGGGTGAAAGTGATAGGTCGGAGAGGAGGGTGGAACCGATAGATGGGAAAGAAGATGGACAGGTGGGACAGTTCAAGAGGGCGGTGCCGAGTTGGAAGGTTAGGTGGGCGGCACGGTGGGCCGTGGGCGGCACGGTGGCACAGTGGTTAGCACTGCTGCCTCACAGCGCCAGAGACCCGGGTTCAATTCCCGACTCAGGCGACTGACTGTGTGGAGTTTGCACATTCTCCCCGTGTCTGTGTGGGTTTCCTCCGGGTGCTCCGGTTTCCTCCCACAGTCCAAAGATGTGCAGGTCAGGTGAATTGGCCATGCTAAATTGCCCGTAGTGTTAGGTTAAAGGGGTAAATGTAGGGGTATGGGTGGGTTGCGCTTCGGCGGGTCAGTGTGGACTTGTTGGGCCGAAGGGCCTGTTTCCACACTGTAAGTAATCTAAGTAATCTAATCTAAAAAAAGACAAAGCAAATCTTAGCAGGACTTATACACTTAATGGTAAGGTCCTAGGAAGTTTTACTGAACAAAGAGACCTTGGAGTACAGGTTCATAGCTCCTTGAAAGTGGAGTCGCAGGTAGATAGGATAGTGAAGAAGGTGTTTGGTATGCTTTCCTTTATTGGTCAGAATATTGAGTACAGGAGTTGGGAGGTCATGTTGCGACTGTACAGGACATTGGTTAGGCCACTGTTGGAATATTGCGTGCAATTCTGGTCTCCTTCCTATCGGAAAGATGTTGTGAAACTTGAAAGTGTTCAGAAAAGATTTACAAGGATGTTGCCAGGGTTGGAAGGTCTGAGCTATAGGGAGAGGCTGAACAGGCTTGGACTGCTTTCCCTGGAGCGTCGGAGGCTGAGGGGTGACCTTATAGAGGTTTACAAAATTATGAGGGGCATGGATAGGATAAATAGACAAAGTCTTTTTCCCGGGGGCTGGGAAGTCCAGAACTAGATGGCATAGGTTTAGGGTGAGAGGGGACAGATATAAAAGAGACCTAAGGGGCAACTTTTTCACGCAGAGAGTGGTACGTGTATGGAATGAGCTGCCAGAGAATGTGGTGGAGGCTGGTACAATTGCAACATTTAAGAGGCACTTAGATGGGTATATGAATAGGAAGGATTTGGAGGGATATGGGCCAGGTGCTGGCAGGTGGGACTAGATTGGGTGGGGATATCTGCTCGGCATGGACAGGTTGGACCGAAGGGTCTGTTTCCATACTGTATGACTGAGATAAGGTGGGGGAGGGGAAATGGAGAAACTGGTGAAATCCATATTGATCCTGTGTGGTTGGATGATCCCCAAGGTGGAGGGAGAGGTGTTCTCCCTCCAGGCGTAGGGTGGCTAGTGTTTGGCGGTGGAGGAAGCCCAGGACTTGCATATTCTTGGTAGAATGTGAGAGGAAGTTAAAGTATTTGGCCACAGGGCAGTGGAATTGTTTAGTGTGTGTGTGTCCCAGGGGTGTTGTCTGAAACATTCTGCAAATTGGTATCCTGTCTCCCCATTGTAGAGGAGACCATGTTGAAAGCAACAGACTCAGTAGGTGACATGTGCGTAAATACTGGTAAATCTCTATTTGATGTGGAAGGATCCTTTGGGGCCATCAACGAAGGTAATGGGGGAGGTGTGGGTGCAGGTCTTGCACGTCTTACAGTGGCAGGGGAAGGTGCCAGGAGTGGAGGGTGGGTTGGTGGGGGGTGTGGACCTAACAAGGGAGTTGCGAATGGCATGGTCTCTCCAGAACACATATAGGGGTGGGGAGGGAAATATATCCCTGGTGGTGTGGTCTGTTTGTAGGTGGTAGAAATGGTGGAGGATGATGCAATGTATCCGGAGGTTGATGGTGTGGAAAGTGAGGACCGGGATGGGGGAGGATTCTGTCCTTGTTTCATTGGGAGGGGAGGTGGGGTTCAAGGGTGGAGGTGCAGCAAGTGTAGGAGATGTGCTGGAGGGCATCGTCGACCGCGTGGGAGGGGAGATTGCGGTCTCTCAAGAAGGAGGCCACCTGGGATGTTTTACGGTAGAATTGGTCCTCTTTGGAGCAGATGCAGCAGAGGTGGAGGAAGTGGGAATAAGGAATAGCATTTTTACAGGAGACAGGGAGGGAGGAGATGTAGTCCAGGGAGCTTTGGGAGTCTGTAGTTTGTAGTAGATGTTCATGTTGAGTCAGTCACTGGAAATGGAGATGGAGAGACCCAGGAAAGGGAGGGAGGTGTCCAAGATGGTCCAGGTGAACTTGAGATCAGTGTGGAATGTGTTGAAGTTGATGAACTGTTCAACCGCCTTGTGGGAGCATGAGGTGGTGCTGATGCAGTCTTCAATATAGCAGGGGAAAAGATGGGGAATTGTATCAGTGTAGCTGCGGAAGATGGGCTGTTCCACATACCCAATGAAGACGCAGGCATAGCTTAGGACTATGCCCTTTGGTCAGCCATGACTACCCCTTTGGTCAGGAAGAAGTGGGAGGATTTGAAGGAGAAATTGTTGAGGGTGAGGACCAGTTCAGCAAATTGAATGAGTGTATGAGTGGAAGGGCACTGGTTGTGTCAGTGTGAGAGAAACAAATGGAGGGCTTAGAGGCCTTCATCATGGTGGATTGGTGTGTACTGGGACTGGATGTCCATGATGAAGATAAGGTGTTGGGGGCCGGGGAAATGAAAGTCATGGAGGAGGTGGAGGGTGTAGGTAGTGTCCTGAGCATATGTGGGGAGTTCCTGGACCAATTAGGACTGAACAGTATCAAGGTTTGCAGAGATAAGCTCAGTGGGGTAGGAGCAATCTGAGATGATGGGTCAACTGGAGGAGTCAGGTTTGTGAATTTGGATTAGAGGGAGAACCGTGTGATGCGGGGTTGCTGGACACTGATGGGAGATCCCCTGAGGTGATGAGGTTCTGGATGGCCTGTGAGATCTGGGAAATGATGGTTTGGTGATGGGAGGTGAGGTCATGGCCATGGGGACAATAGGAGGAGGTGCCTGTGAGTTGGCTTCAGTGGTGTAGAGGTCAGTGCACCAAACTACCACTGCACCCCTCCCCTCCCCTCTGACTTATCACTGTCAACCCCACCGTCATCTACCTATTGAATTCCTAGTTACCTTCTCCACCAGCCCCACCCCCATCCCATTTATCTCTCAGCCTCTTTGGGCCCCCCAGCATTCCTGATGAAGAGCTTATGCTTGAAACGTCGACTCTCCTGCTCCTCGGATACTGCCTGAGCGACTGTTCTTTTCCAGCACCACACTCTTCGACTCTGACCTCCAGCATCTGCAGCCGTCACTTTTTCCTAATTTATACTACAATTCCCTTGCAATAAAGAACAATATTCTATTTGACATGATAACTTTACAATTGTCTATTTAAATAATGTTTTGTATTTCTATGCCCTCTCCAAAGTGGACAACCTCAATTTTCTCAGATAAGACTCCATTTATCATTTTTTGTCCACTTATCTAATGTACCTACAAACCATTCCAGTCTCTTTGACTCCTCCTCGTAACTTGTATTCATCAGCACATTTGACTGCAATCTGTTCCTTCACCTAAGTCATTAATATGGTCATAAATAGTTGAGCCCCCAGTACTGACCCCTCTGTCACTCCACTAGTGACAGTGTGCCAACTTGAAAATGATCCTTTTATTTCAATCCTCTGTTTATTGTTCATTATCCAATTCTCTATCCCTGCAAATATATCCTTTTCAACGCGATGAACTAATATTTTGTTATCTTGTGGCACCTTACTGATCTTTCTTTTGGAAATCCAAAGGTGCTGCAGCCACTGGTTCTTTTATAGACCTGCTTGTTACAATCTTATAAATTTGTCAAGCAATTTCTCATCTGCAAAACATGTTATTCTGTTTGACAAAATTTTGACTTTCTAAGTACCCTGCTATTATTTCCTTCTCGCTTTTTTCCCAATGACAGATGTTAGACAAACTGACCTGTAATTTGCTGTTCTCTGTCTCCTTCCTTTGTTAAGGAAGGTGGACTCTTTGAATTGTGTAAAATAGGATTCCCCCTTTCATCACGAAAACACTGCATGGATAACATTACAGGGAGTCAGACCTAGAACTGGTTGACTGCAGTCAGGCAATTGCACAAACTAATCACCTTTACAGGATTGCCATTTGGCCTTAAGAAGAAATTTGCAACTGCTCAGCTGAAGAGAGGAACAGATTTGGTAGCATCTGTGTTCAGTGACCGTGGCACTAAAGACGCCTGTTGTACGTAATAACCTGGTGAAGCTGTTATTATAGGAAGTATAGTGCAAGCAAGCTGCTTTGGTAAAGATCATTGACAGACAGAATATATCCTCTCAGTTCGACCACATTGGTGAACAAATAAAGAAACAGTTTAATATTATCCAATCTACTGCTAAGGCAAGTGGAAGAACTGAGAAATTGCATAATATTTCCATATATTTAAAATAGAAATGTAATAGGAAAATCAAAAAAAAAATGGAGACAGCTTCCTGATTTCTGGTCATTCCAAAATAACATGCAAATTATGATTTGGTGCATTCACTTAGTCTGTCCATCATAGTCATATTCAGCCACTTTGTCTTCAATAAACTTTACAGTACTGACTGCTGTAATATTAATATTCAAATTATCTATGACAGCTGCACTTGTCCATTTCTGAGGTAGATTGATGTATTATACCTGTGGTTGCAATGAATCATTATTCAGGAGTGTTTTGTTGATTTCAGTCGCAAAGAAAAATCTGAGCAAGTCAATAATAATGTTAAGTTACATATCCAATGGTATTTCTTTATGCTAATGAAAACTTTGATTACTGCTCGAAGATTTTGCGCAGGGAATATTTTATTTGAGATTCTTTCAAACGATGAAAATAGAAATAGAACACATATCTGTGAAACCAGAAGTTGAATTTATATAACACCATTAACATCCCATGGTGCTTCACATAGGCATAACTATAATATGATTACTGATCCAAAGAAGAAGAAGTGATTACCAAAACCTGGTCAAAGAGCTGATTCTGAGGTGAAGATATCAATTCTCAAGGACGGAATGTGAGAATACAGGGACTAGGAACTGATTGTACCAAGGTATGCCATGTCATGGCTGAAAAGAAACAAGTAAAAGTGGGTAAAAACTGTTGGTGAATCATTGACCCTTTTATAACACCCCAAGATTATGCAGCTTCTCCGGGGCACAAAGACACAGGTCAGAACTGGTTTTGTACCCAAAATGGGTGTCAGCTGCAAACCCATTGATCATATGTGAATAATGCGGAATAGCTCATTTGCTCTCTCATGTCTATTTCCTTTGGTAATCATTATGAAGTTGGCAAAGGGTTTGCATTGTGATCCCCCTCAGAACAAAGAGTCCGACTGAGTAAGCTTAAAAAGCCAGTCAAGACAAAGGTAATCTAGGTCTTCTCGTCTTCGAACTTGCTAGTTCCCAGACCATGTAATCAGCCATAGCACACTCTAGAGAGAGACAGCAAGTTGCACTGCCATTGTTCAGACCTAAGGCACAGGCACAGCTGGGAAAACGACTTCCACATTATTAAGAGCAGCTGTAGAACACTCCTTGTCTAAAACATTCCAATCTGATCAAAAAGCAAAATTCTGATTTATCAGACCAGAAAATTGCTTTGTGTTCACAGCAAAGGTACAAGGAATGACATGTCACAACTTTCAATTGGCTAAAAACAGACCTGCATCATCTTGAATTTCAAAACAAAACAAAAATATAATCAATCTGTTCTGACAGCAGATTTTCTTTTCCAGTTGAACTACAGTGTGATTCAGAAATAAACATTTTGATGCTAATTAATCCCCTTTATGGTGAGCCAATGACCGAGTGATATTTTTGCTGGACTGTTAATCCGGAGACCCAGGGAATGTTTGGGGGACTTGGTTTCGAATACCATCCTGGCAGGTGGAGGGATTTGAATGCAATTTTAAAACGTCCTGGAATTAAGAGGCTCATGATAACTGTTGTCAATTATCAGAAAAGCTCATCTGGTTTACTAATGTCCTTTATGGGAGGAAACTGCCATCCTTACCTAGTCTGGCCTACGTGTGACTCCAGACCCACAGCAATGTGGTAGACTTTTAACTGCCCTCTGGGCAATTAGGAAGGTATGAATAAGTGAACAGGAGTGTGCAGGGAGGGTGGATTCGCCACGGCAAATGCAGGGTTACATGGATAGGATAGGGGATGGGTCTGGGTGAGATATACTCTTCGGAAGATTGGAGTGAACTCAATAGGTCGAATGGCCTGCTGTAATTAAATGCTGGCGTGTGTGAATATATATATATATATATATATATATATATACTAGGGAGGTGATATTCTCTTGCAATTGGAGTTACGGTTGTGGCTGACAGGTTGGCATCTATCATCCATTGCTAGCTGTCCTGAGAAAGAGAGGATTCTTCTTAAATTCCCTAGTCTCTGTGATAAAAGTGCTATCATATGTAGTTAGGCAGCTTTTCCAGGATTTTGACCAACTGACCTTTTCCAGGGTGTGACATTCTCACACAGATTACCATCCAAACCTTCCTTTTTACTAAAGGAGGGAGCTCCACGTTTCTAAGATGAGACTTTGATCAGGCACTCTCACAGGACTATGCAAACCTACTTCCAAGCTTCCTTAGCACAGAGCTGTCAAGGGAAGGCAAATCTGGACCCTTTCTGAAACTGCTATCTTTTGAAATATAGAAGTTCTGATTGCCACTTTGACAGCTACTGTCAAAAAGAAGAAAGTGAGATCTGCAGATGCTGGAGATCAGAGTCGAAAGTGTGGTGCTGGAAAAGCACAGCAGGTTAGGCAGCATCTGAGGAGCAGGAAAATCAATGTTTTGGCCCAGAGCCCTTCATCAGGAATAAGGCTGGAAGCCTCGCGGGTGGAGAGATAAATAGGACGGGGGTGGGGCTGAGAGAAGGTAGCTAAGAGTGCAATAGGTGGATGGATGTGGGAGTGAAGGTGGTAGGTCAGAGAGGAGGGTGGAGTGGATAAGTGGGAAGGAAGATTGACAGAAGGGACAGGTCAGGAGGATGGTGCTGAGCCGGAAGGTTGGAACTGGGGTTGAAGGGTCCCAAGGCAGAAGATAAGGTGTTCTTCCTCCAAGCAGAGTGGGAGGGGGAGTTGAAATGTTCAGCCACGGGCGGTGGGGTTGGTTGGTGCGGATGTCCCGGAGATGTTCTCTGAAGCGCTCTGCGAGAAGGCGTCCAGACTCCCCAGTGTAGAGGAGACCGCATTGGGAGCAATGGATACAATAAATTACATGTGTGGAAGTGCAGATGAAACTTTGATGTATGTGGAAGGCTCCTTTGGGGCCTTAGATGGAGGTGTGGGCACAGGTTTTGCAATTCCTCCAGTAGCAGGGAAGGTGTCAGGATGGGAGGGTGCGTTGTTAGGGGGCGTGGACCTGATCAGGTAGTCACAGAGGGAATGAGTTTTACAAAAAGCAGATAGCCGTGGGAAGGGAAATATATCCCTGGTGGTGGGGTCCATTTGTCAGTGGCCGCAATGTCAGCAGATGATACAATTTATGTGGAGGTTGTTGGGGTGGAAGGTGAGGACCGGGGGGGGTTCTCCACAACAAAGACAGAACCCCTCTGGTCCATCCCTCTCCCATTTATCTCTTCACCCCCGAGGCTCCCAGCCTCACTCCTGATGAAGGCTCCAGCCAAAAACGTTGATTCTCCTGCTCCTCGGATGCTGCCTGACCTGCTGTGCTTTTCCAGCAATACACTCTCGACAGCTACTGTCAAATGGCAAGTATGTAAGACAAGTTTGATGTCAGGCGGCTGGGAGGCTTGGGTTCCCAATAGATATGGTTAGGCTGCCAGATAAATTGGGTGCTAAGTGCGTAGGCTGACATCTTGCCAGGTAAGTAAAATCTGAGCTGGGGATCAGGTAGAGTGTCAGTTGATACCATAACGGAAGATGTCTCATGGGTCGGGTGCCAAGTGGCTCGGGTGCCAGCTCAGAAAGAGGTATGGATTTGCTGGGTAGGCAGCCAGCTAGGTTAGAGTGGAGAGTCAGTTTGATAGCATGCCAGATGAGGTATGGGCAGGGAGCCAACTGACTGCAAGGTAGCAGGAGGTGTAGGAATGTGTTGAGTGTAGGTTGAGAAATTGGGTTCAGTGGGATTAGGGAGAGTGGGTGTCAGGTCAGGGAAGTTCACATCTGGTAGCTGGATGAGACAGAAATCAAACCTGGTTTCACAGCAGAATGGCTCAAGTCCTGTCCATTTGTGACGGGATAGGGGGTGGAGTGATAGGGGTGGCCAGGTCCAGGGGCAGGAGAGGGGTGAATGAGGGACATGGGTCAAACAGTGGGTTGGGTGGGGGGGGGGGGTGAGTCAGGGATACAGGGGTTGGGTGCTATGGTGGGCGCGGCGGTACATCAGGTCCCAAGATAGGGATGTCAGGTTCCTAGCCATGGGTTTTGGGCCCCAGGGAGAGGTTGGGTCTCCAAGGATATCAGGTTCTGGAGTGGGTGCCTCTTCCTGAGACATTGGTGTTTCCTCCCCAGAGCAGTGTTGCCATGTCCTGGGGCAGGGGTGTCAGGTCAAGGGATGGGGATCTTGTATCCGGGGTGGAGACTGGGTGATATTTGGATCCTTGGGGTAAGAGACAGAGTAGGCTGGGTTCTGCATGGTTGGGGTTATGTCTCAGGGGTGGGGTTATTGTCTCGGAGTAGAGTATGTCTTGGGGGTGGGGGCATAAGAAGTCTGGGGAGGTGTACTTGAGGGAGTGTAGGATAAGTATGGGGTCAGTTTAACAGTTACTCAGGAATTTGGAGATGTCTTCAGTCATTCAACATTTCCCAAGCAATGTCATCAGAACAACCTGAAGTCTTCCGTTATACTGGAGACTTACGAAGAGTTGTTCAGATAAAAAAAGTTGTTCAGTTGTGGGCGGCACGGTGGCACAGTGGTTAGCACTGCTGCCTCACAGCGCCAGAGACCCGGGTTCAATTCCCACCTCAGGCGACTGACTGTGTGGAGTTTGCACGTTCTCCCCGTGTCTGCGTGGGTTTCCTCCGGGTGCTCCGGTTTCCTCCCACAGTCGAAAGATGTGCAGGTCAGGTGAATTGGCCATGCTAAATTGCCCTTAGTGTTAGGTAATAAGGAGTAAATGTAGGGGTATGGGTGGGTTGCGCTTCGGCGGGTCGGTGTGGACTTGTTGGGCCGAAGGGCCTGTTTCCACACTGTAAGTAATCTAATCTAATCTAAAAAAACTCAATTACCCAGGCATATCCTTCAGAGTCTGTTACGATAGGGATTCTGCAGGGTCCCCATGCCCAACTCGCATCTACCCGGAATAATGACTGTCTGGTGAGTGGAAAATCAGCTGTAATGGAGCAATATACATCTTGTCCAAGGCAGGGTGGTGCCAAATCGGATGGGGTAAGTTGAAAGAGATGGGGTTTCCCATGCTGCTACAGCGCTTGTTCTTCTTGTTGTGAACATGACATTTTGAACGGTGTTGATGGAACTTGGCGAACTGCTGTCGCGCATCCTGTGGGATCATACACAATGTTGCCATGGTACTTCAATGGTTCAGAGACTAGATATTGCATCTAGATTGATGCTGTTCAAGTTTGTGGGCGGCACAGTGGCACAGTGGTTAGCACTGCTGCCTCACAGCGCCAGAGACCCGGGTTCAATTCCCACCTCAGGCGACTGACTGTGTGGAGTTTGCACATTCTACCTGTGTCTGCGTGGGTTTCCTCCGGGTGCTCCGGTTTCCTCCCACAGTCCAAAGATGTGCAGGTCAGGTGAATTGGCTATGCTAAATTGCCCGTAGTGTTAGGTAAGGGGTAAATGTATGGGTGGGTTGCGCTTTGGCGGGGCAGTGTGGACTTGTTGGGCTGAAGGGCCTGTTTCCACACTGTAAGTAATCTAATCTAATCTAAACCATTCTAGAGTGAGTATCAAGAATCAAGCAGCTGCACTGTCAAATACATGGTAATATCCAGGATATTGATGGTGGAATATTCAGTAATGTTAAGGCTGTTGAATGTCAAGAAGAGGCCGTTGGCCATTATCTCGTTAGAGCTGGCCATTACTTACTGTGAGATGAATGATGCTGACCTCCTTTTAAACCAATCCTGCATGTTGTCCAGGTCTTGCTGCACATAGGGATGGACTAATTCCTGATTTCGGAGTTGTAATTTGAGCTGAATACTGTAATTCACCAAACATTCTGACCTTACAATGGAGAAGTTATTGATGAAGCAGTTGAAGATGGTTGGATCTCGGACAGTGTGCTGCAGAGATATGAAGAGATAGATCAAATAGAAATAGGCCCTATGTCTAAATTGATTAGCTTCGAATAACTTCAATCATCTTACTTTATACTGTGTATGTCTGAAAATGGAGACGTTCATTGAGCCTGCTCCTCTCAGTAGTTGTTCAATTGTCTGCCACTATTTGTAGCAGGACATGCTAGTACTGCAGGATTGACCTAATCCATTATTTTTGGTTCCTTATCTCTGTCTCTCACATCCCGTCTTCACTGTTAAATATATTAATATATATAGACCAGCATTGCAGCTTTAATTGCTTTTCAATTGCTGGTGATTTTTTTTCTCTCATGGAATATCACTTGATTCTGAATGGAAAACTGAGGAATATGTGAGGTGAGCTTACTATTTGAGATGATACATGCTTTTCTTGTTACTGATGACCAACTGAGCCTGGTGAATTTCATTATAACTGAAGCGTTCTAGATCTTTCTGCCAATTATTTTACAAGCCAGCATGATCAATTGAGTCCTGCAGCCAAAGACAAGAATTGTCCTACACAAGGATCATCAGGTGATACCTCCTATTACTGCTGTCAAGCATTGGTGCATTTATAACAGATGAATTGGCAATCATGATATCAAATAAGCTGTTCCTTCATGCTGATTCTCTTCAGTCACAAGCTCTATCTGGCAGTTACGCGATTTTAGTCTCAAGTCAGTTCATGGTGGTGTTATCACACCACTTTTGATGATAAGCATTTGAGTGTCACATCCAGAATATCTTGTATCCCCAGTGTTTTCTTCCAAGTGGGTTCAACACTTATAACTAACAGAAGTTGTTTTTACTCAACCAGTGAATTCCTCGTCCACTGTTAACCCAAAGCCATGAGAAGTTATTTGGTACAGACCCAATGTTGTAAATTTCCTGTCCCCAATCAACTCTGCATCACTGTGTCTTTACTGATGAGTCTATTCTGCTTGTATACCCTTGGATGATGGCAGAAGAATCTTAAACATTGCTGATCCATATGATTCTGAAAGCATGACTATGTCAGACCATTGTTTGACTATTCAATGGCACAGCTCTCGCAACTTTGCTGACCAGTCCTCAGCTGTTAGTAAGGAGGATTTTGCAGGGTCAATTAGGCTTTCATTGTGTCTTGGTTCAACTCCTAATTCACAGCCGAGTGGTCTGTCGAGTTTAATTTTTCTTATTCTTTGCAGTAGTTCGATACAAATAAATGACTTGCTCGGCCATTTCAGACAGCAGCTAACAGCCAATGATTTTGGTTTGATTATTAAGTATCAAGAAGTAAAAATGATGATATCCATTTAAGAAATTACTAAAATTATTGCATAAAATATATTTAGGGAAAGTTTTTTGAAAAAAAGTTCTTTCCAATTTTCGTTTAGTCTTGTTGGTCATTAAATTCATACTCATTTCAGCCTGGGTCAAATATGTGCATGGTGTCAGTGTGAGTAATCTTCTTTTTATGGAGAGTCTTGTGGGAACATTTACATCTCCTATTTTGGCAGGATATGCAGGACCTTGACTGCAAGATTGAAGGACACAGTACTCAACAGGATTGTTATCCCCTGAAGTGTCAGCTTTTGGCAGAGAACATGCATAAAGCTTAAATTAATTTTCCAAATCCAGAGTGCCATATTTGCTGATTCAAATGCTCACAACTATTATGTTTTATGATTGTAATTAAAACACATACTTAACCAGAAAATTCTCAATACCCACATTATCAGAAACATAATTCAGCATCAGTTCAGAAATGGAATACTGAACTCTGCTTCTAGGGAACATTGATTTGGTTTATTACAAAAAAGAGAAAATACTTTCCAACTTAGACTGCTTAATTATTTTCCATTTACGTGAAGTGTAAATGTTACTGAAGATATTTGCATTTTCCCAGTTCAACAGATGTGATGATCTACAAAAGTTGATAAATAATGTCCTGCCAATGTAAATAAACATGTTAGGAAAAGGAACAAAAGGGTGGATGCAAGAGTATTCTTCAGACTCAATGTTCAACGGCATCCTTCAAATAATTATAGGCAATTTCATGCAATTGCAACTATGACCACAATTCTACTAATGCAAGAATTCTACACATGGGTCTGGGAAGAGGGAGTTAGTGGTTGTGGTAATTTTGACAGTGAGCAATTTTGAAAATGAAACAAGTTGAAATAAAAACCAAGAACCATATAAGACTGTCAATACACCATGGCCCCTTTTACATTATCATCTGAGGTAAAACTTATTCCTGGGCATTTGCACTGCTGAAGTGCAATCCAGTCATAAATATAAAGAAAAAGAAGAAAGCCCTGGTTTGCATAGGTCCACTCCAAAGCTGTGGTTCCTTAGCGTGGTTGTTTCATGTTCACCTTGCCTTAAACAGAGTTTGTCTTTAAAACTTCCAAGTCATGCATGTTAATAATGTTGTAGCTCTACCTGGCCTTTAGTTTTCAATAGGTTGAAAATTGCACATATACAGGAATCAATGGTTTGTTCTACTATCTGCCTCATAACTTGTAATGTGCTTTACTGTCTTAAATAAGCTACTTCACAAAGTTAATTAATCCCTGATGAATAATTAATACTCTATGCATGACATTGGTCATTAACAATGCCATCTGTGTGGGTTTCCTGGTGTGTATTTGCCAACAAGGTAATATCTCTGATGTGGAAATACTTATGTTATCTCCCATAATAACAAAACATCCTGGGCATAGATTTCATGGCATTGAAAAATCTAAATTATATTTAATACAGCTAACTATTATAACCAAGCATTACATTCATCAGAAGACTAACTATCTGGGCTAATATTGAACTAATATTGTACAACCAAGCAACAGGCTTCTAGTAACAGGTCATGCTTCAAGAGATATGAGGTTAAATGGAGAATCAGGTCTGTTTTTCTCTAACCGTCCTAGCTCCCTCAGAGGCAGTTGTCAGAGTGAACAGCCTCCTGTTTTTAAAATTTTTTTTCCCCTTTCCCCCACACTACCGCCTGACAGCGATAGTACTTGTTTTTTCCCCAGCATTCATGTGTGTACAGGTGTAAAACAACAAGTGTGTAAATCTTTATTTATATTTCACCACCAGGAAGAAAGGAAACACCTGTGTGACCAGTGACAATCCCTGCCCTTCTCAGAGGGCAATGCTGTGTGATCAAACAGTGAAGGGGAGGGCAGGGATTAAATCAAAATAGAGTCGGAGGGGGAAATAATGCACTCCACTCTCTGCGGCGCCCACCTCTGCCTGAACAGCTCAAGGGTGTTGGTGGACACCGCGTGCTCCTTCTTCAGAGACACCAGGGCCCTGACATAACGGAGGCGGAGGGAGAAGGGGGAAAGGGGGAAAGGGGGAAAGGGGGAAAGGGGGAAAGGGGGAAGGGGGGAAGGGGGGAAGGGGGGAAGGGGGGAAGGGGGGAAGGGGGGAAGGGGGGAAGGGGGGAAGGGGGAAGCTGGCGGGCCAGCCCCTGCCTGGAGCTGTGTTTGGCCAGTCCCAGGAGCAGAATGAGGTCTTTATATCCTCAGGTCACATGCTATGCTGAATTGATGATGTCATGAACATTTGTCTTAAAGCTATACTGCTATAGTCTGGGTAGTCCTTCTAGAAGTGAGGCTGTACCAGAACAAGTTATTTCCTCCTCAATGTTTGATACTACAGATCAAATAATTCATTACTGACAATGATATGTTGGTATATCTTCTAGTGCTAAGAAACATCCTTATCAACAATGATCTTTTTGTTCTTTTTCAACTTTTGCTGTGTCCAATTGCTGAACTATATATTGTTACTTCTATCCCTGTCTTAGATGGATCTCTAAGTCATTTACAAATTTCATGAAATAAGAAAAACTGTTAATCAAGACATAGCCATCCATAATTAGTTTATTGTACTGTAACATTTTAATCTAACCATTTGTTTTCCAAATTTTGTTTTATTTTTCTTAAACATGGGGTATGGCACATGCTAACCTGTGAGTAAGGAGATTTCGCCTTATGACACCTCACTGACAACTAGACTGTCTTTTGGTCTGCGATTCAATCTTCATTTCTTTGTTCTGGATGGGATTGTGGTAGATAAAACAAACTCAGGAGTCTTGAGTTACAAGTTAATGATTGTTTATTTGCCTAGATTTGGGAGAGCTCACCCCAAAAAAGATTCTGAGGTAATACTCTAATTCAATGAGGATTCATCAGATATTTATAAATTCTACATAGACAATACATTACTCGAATACTGAAATAATCTGATTTAGAAATACATTTGGTTTTTCATAGATTCAAAAAGTGGTAAGGTACCTGTTATCCCTGATCTCACCTTTCCCTGCCTTCCCAGTGCCATTCTATCTCCTCTCCAAAGCCTGCGCTTTGTTCTCATCCTTGACTTACCCCCATTGCTTTGCCTTTCTTATGGAGCCATCTTCAAAATCGATTTTCAAATAAGTCCTCAGGATGCTGTTCAGCCTTGTTGCATGTTCGCAGAAAATCTGTTTGTCTGCTGCATCAGCATTTAAGTGCGCTTTTGTTGTGAAACTAACTTTTCTTTTAACCTGGCTACTTTCTTACCTCAAAAACATGAAAAAGAGCCTTAATTGACTTTCTCGTTATTGCTTATGAAGTTAACTAAAACTCTATACCTCATTCTAGTCCCAGCTGGAACATCATTTGGATTTACAGATTAACTCGTGTCATACTCGAGTTATCCCCAACAATGGTTAGATATTGAATGTCAAATAAAGTCCCACTGAAACTGAAATGAAGACCTAAATCCTGAGGCATCCACTACAATCTTGCCTGATCTATGATATGAGGCAATGTAAGGAGAGATGCAGGTTAGATTAACAGCACCAGAGCTGAATGCATATGTCTGTCCTTGCCTACAGATGGATTTGCTGGAAACACCTGGAAAATATTAGCTTCATTGTTTTGTTGATAGGCAGTGACTGGGATGTGCCAGGAGCTCAGGGCTGATCCACTCACAATCTCCAGGAAGAGGATTGCCAATAACGGGCAAAATCACCACACCACAAAGATTTTATGCTTCAGCTAGTTTTGGGTTCACACTGTGGCAATTGTGTGTATCTGTCAGGTTACCAATAGATCGTTCATCAGGGCAACAATTTCCTCCTCTACTTCTTTTAAGAAGTAGGAGAATTGAATGTTTCTCTCAAATAATCAAGACATGTAAAATTGATTGAGCGCAGCAGGTCAGGCAGCATCCAAGGATGCTGCCTAACCTACTGCGCTTTTCCAGCAATACATTATTCAGCTCTGATCTCCAGCATCTGCAATCCTCACTTTCTCCATGTAAAATTGATTGAAAGCATCCTGATGGATGTGAAATGGATCCCAGTATTTTACTGCACTGTTGGCCAAATGGCCGTTAACATTTGTTGTCCACAAAAATCAATGGGTTATATCTATGAACATAGAAATACAGAAGGCCATTCAGCCCCTTGAGACAACTCTGCCATTCTAGATCATGACTGATCATGCATTTCAATGCTATTTGCCCACATTGCCCTCATTTCCCTGATGCAGTCAGTAACCCAGAAATCCTTGTGGATGCTGTCTGTAAGTTCCTGGGGAGTTCCGTATTGCTGAATCATTTATAGTGCCATGTCGAAAAGCCAGAGGGATACAGGGGTTAAAGTTGAAGGGTGGGGAGGATTGACATTTTGTCTCAGAGGTGACTCCAATAACCTCAGGAGGGCCCACAAATGAGATTCACCCTTCCTGGTCTGACACCAGGCCCTGGAATTAAAACTGTCATCATTTCTGAATGGTATGGGCCTTTCCCTGCCACAGATAGAATCTCAGCAGCTGTAAATGAGGCACTTGAATGGTCATTAATTGGCCACTTTAGGGCCCCTATAAGCCTCTTTCATAAGGGCCTTGTTGTGTGTGAAGGTAGTGTCCCTACCCCTGAGCTGAGAGATCTGTGTTCAAGTCCTATCTGCTCTAGAGGTGTGTAATAACATTTCTGAACAGGTTGATTAGGTAAGTCTTCCTTGTCCTCCTACAGAATTTCAATTCAATGGATATAAGTGTGAAGGTTAGGTTGAATTTTATCTATCTTGCCAGCAGCAGATTGTAAAATCCAGCCTAACATTCCAAATAAAAGACCCTTACATTTCTCCATTCAGATACCATGAATTAGAAACATTTAGTGAAACATTTTAATAAAATGTACAAAAATCTATTTTGGGTGTCTGGGGATTCAGTGATGGAGAAGCATCAATTTAGCCTTATCACTAACATATGAGAAGGATTTGGAGATGCCGGTGTTGGATTGGGGTGTACAAAGTTAAAAATCACCAGGTTATAGCCCAACAGGTTTAATTGGAAGCACTAGATTTTGGAGTGGTGTTCCTTCATCAGGTATACACAACCACCTGATGAAGGAGCGTCGATCCAAAAGCGAGTGCTTCCAATTAAACCTGTTGGACTATAACCTGTTGTTGTGTGATATGAGAAAAATTTGATTCTAAACTTCTATTACTGAGTTTTGGTTGAATGTTTGAATGTGAAATGTTTGTTTGAATGTGGAATGCTTTGTTATAGGTGAAGCCTGAGAGAAAAAGCCACTTCTGAGAAGAAATTTGATAAAATATTTGAAACAGAAGCCTATGGGAAGTGCCCATTGAAATAGTTTTGGATTGTTTTAGCATAGAGTAACCATTTGGATTGCTTTAGCATAAGGTAACCATTTGCAATGAGTTCTCGCTATGGTTCTGCCTTGAAATTGAAAGCCATTTTGACAAATGACTGTGCAGTTTCTGTGTTGTTTGTGGATCAACACAGATGATGTAAATCCTCATTGTTCTCCTCATCCTTTTCAGCGGCATTTGATAAAATGACTGAATGGATAATAATAGCTACATATAGATTGTTAGCTCAGTTAACTGAAACATTGGATTGTGATTGACAACAGCACAGGTTCAATTTCTGTACTGGCAATGGTTATCATTAAGGCTCCACTTTGCCTTTTACCTGAGTTGTGGTGATCCCTGGATTAAATTGACTTGCAGTCATTTCTGCCTCTAATGAGAGAACTGCCTGTGATGACTTACAATTTCATGGTATCTCAAATTTAAATCTCAAAGTTGCAGAGGCACTTAATATCTCTTAATGAGTGTAGACTGAAAGAGATATTGTTGGGATATATCAGCAATTCTCAGAACCACATTATGTAAAACCTGTTAGTAGGAGCAGTGCCATTGGATGTGGAATTTGCCTTATACTCAGCAATAATAATAGCCAAGGAGTATGAATTGATCTACTTCTCTTTATTGGGGAATTATGTGTTGTTTTCCTTTGAAGATCTGCACTAAAGTATCAACTATGTTTTTTTTCTCTCTCTGTTAGGGCAAGCCTGTGGCACAGGAGCACCAGCAAATATCTGGTGGGGTCAGAAACCCAGACACACAGACTCTCTTTTTTCAAATCAGAGAGTGTGACAGCAACTCAATGGCTGACAGGGTTGTCATGGAAACATGTTCTTCTGAGAAATCATGCAACACCACTGCTTGGCTTGAACAGAGAAATGTGAATGGAAAGCTAAAAATGGGGAGTTGGCAGCTTGAAAGTGCAATTATAAGTAACTTGGGGGTGATTCTTTTTCCCCAGAGATTGGTGCAGAAAGATGTAATGTTGAAAACAGTAGGGAGATGTAACTGGTGAGCAGTAAAAAGAAGATTTTAGGAAATGGTCCTGTCTCTGAGCAAAACCATAGGAGTAGAGGAGCGATGAGATGGTGAGGTCAATGTATTGACCATAAATGTGGGTTGGAGAGTTTGAAATGCAGGATAATATATGGCAGGGCTGAAAATGTGTTGCTGGAAAAGCGCAGCAGGTCAGGCAGCATCCAAGGAACAGGAGAATCGACGTTTCGGGCATAAGCCTGACCTGCTGCGCTTTTCCAGCAACACATTTTCAGCTCTGATCTCCAGCATCTGCAGTCCTCACTTTCTCCTCTAATATATGGCAGGCACTAATAACAAATGTATACTTACATCATGCTTTGCTCTCCATAAAGAATTGTGCACTTATTTCATATTGACTTATTCATTAAGAAGGTTCTGGTTTGTATGGTCAGATAAAAGCATAGAAAGCTGATATTTTCATGCTTTAAAAAAACTGAATTGAAGACTTTGCTCCAGCGAAAGCAACTATATGAAAGAAAAATGATGAGCCATGCTCTAATTCACTAATTCAGCAGCCATTAAGAAGTCATGACCAAGTCAACAATATTATGATTATCTCCTCCACACACTTCTGCCTCCAGTGTTATGGGGGCTATGCTAACCAGAAAAACCAATTCTCCACATTTTGAATGGCAACGGCTAGGACACATCAAGCTCAAACTGTGCATGACCCACAATATTATAAAGAGCTGCAAGCTACTTAGCAATACAGTAAACAGCCATTTGAAGACTCTGATGTTCCTCTGGTCAATTTTGGAAAGGTATGTGTGTCATTTTAGTGTTCTTTTGCTGCAGTTCAGGCCACTATTCATGGACTTGTTATCCTTGAAAGCAGATCATATTTCATCTCATTCACAAACCATCTAGAGTATGATCTATTCTTTGAAAAACATGAGTGAGGTTTTTCAAAGGATGAGAACATCACAATAACTTCAAAGAGAACTCATAGTGGGACATAAAATACTTGACAAATCAACTTATGTAATAAATGCTTTTCTGGAATAAACCTCCTTCCTATTGAGGATGGCTAGGGTGCTTGTATGTTAGTGTTTATAAGGAAAAATGGTTCTCACTTATTGTACTCCAATCCTTGGGAAAGCCAGCAACCCCATAATGTTGGATTGTCCCTGTCACATTGTCTTCTTGACATGTTGCCAATGACTATGATCTGTGGAGTATTCCTTTAAACTGCATTAGTGACTTGATGAATTAACTATGTTTGACAACCTGTCTAATGTTGAAGAAACTTGAAGGGAAATTTTAACATAAATATCAAAAGGGTGGAACTTCATAGCTACAGAAAGAGATGAGTATATTGGCATTGTTTTTGTTTATTTACTGCAATTGTTTATTTTCTGCAAATGTGTATTTTCTATCCCTAACTGCTCTCCGATATAACTGAGTGGCTTGCTAGGCCACTTCAGAGGGCAATTAAGTGTCAACCACATTACTGAGATGTGGAGTCATATGCAGGCTAGACCAGGTAAAGATGGCAGATGGTTTTTTGTTCCAGAATTAGACTTCTCTTTTATTTCTTGGATCTGAATTCTAATTCTAATGTGAATCTAGGTGCCTGGAATAGTACCTGTGTCATGAGGCTAGCAACAATGTCATTAGGCCATCATCCTTCCCTGACCAGACCATCCAACCATCCATAAAGGTTGCTGATAAAGGTTTCTGTCATCATTCTCTTTAGGTGTAAAAATTTACAAGGCATGCTTGGTCTGGTTTCCTCTTTGTTACAGGAAAACCATTTCCTAGTCGAGCTAGGATTTCTGTTAGTTAATGTGATTTGGTATATTGCGCGTTCAATGAGGAGTGCAGGGAGGAGTCAACTTTTCAAGGTTGAAACAGCAGAAGGAGCATACAATAGACAGGGCTAAGTCATCTCATAACCAATGGATTAACCTAAGCTTTGCAATCCACCTAAACATAAATGGTGGATTACAATTAAACAAATTACAGGAATTTGAGTCTCCACAAATATCCCCACCCTTATATTATTTGCATCAGTGGAAAAGACAATGAATCATTTATATCGATCAAAAACTAGAAGTACCAAGGTCTCACTCTCAGGTCCTCAAAAATCGCAGATTCCAGTCTTTAACTGTTTTGATTCACTCATATTGTATCAAGAAGATGTTAAATACTGCAAAGGCTAAGGGGTTTGATAATATTCTAGCAATAGTACTAATGACTTGTGTTCTAGAGCTAGCTGCACCCATAGCCAAGCTGTTCCAATATAGCTACATCACTGGCATCTGCTCAGTAATGTGGAAAATTGCCAAGACATGTCCTGCACATAAAACCCAACAAAGTGAGTTATGGCCTTACCAGTCTACCCTAAAACATAAGCAAAATGATAAATGATATTGCCAACAGTGTTGATGAAGGGCTTTTGACCGAAACATCGATTTTCCTGCTCCTCAGATGCTGCCTGACCTGCTGTGCTTTTTTCAGCACCACTCTAATTTTGACTCTAATCTCCAGCATCTGCAGTACCCATCTCCGCCTTGCCAACAGTGCTGTCAAGTAACATTTGTAAACAATTAATCTGCTAACTGATACATTGATGCTCCACCAGGACCATTCAGAACTTTAGCTCATTACAGTCTTGATGCAGACATGGACAAAAGAGCTGAACTTGAGAGGGGAGAATGACTGTCCTTGACATGAAGGCAGCATTCATCTGGGTATGGCATCAAGAAGTCCTAACCATACCAGAGTCAATGGGAATCGAGGAAAAAGCTCCTCACTCATTGGAGTCATACCTGGTACAAAGGAAAATGATTGCAGCATTGAAGGTCCAGGGCATTTCTGCCGGTGTTCCCTAAGGTAGCATCCTGGGCGCAACAATCTTCCGTTGCTTCATCAATGACGTTGCCTCTATTGTAAGATCAGAAATTGGTACATTCATGAATGATTGTGCAATGTTCTGTATTATTCATGATTCCCTAGATTCGAAAACAGTCTGTACCTGTTTGCAGCAAGGCCTGGACAACATGTATTTGGATTTTCAGAAAGGTGGCATGAACTGACAGTTGGTGAGCAGATAGGAAACAATGGAAGGAATAAAAGGGTCTGTCCCAACTGCAAGCGGTCAATGCTTGGGCTCTTGCTTTTCTCGAAGTATATCAGCAAATTGAATGAGAGATTCAAATGTGATGTTACCAATTTTGCTGATGGGATTGTTCATCGTGAGAAGAATGTAAAGGAGCTTCAAGACAATGTAGACAAGTTGATTGAGTGGGCAAGCATTGTATAATATTGATAGGTATGAAGTTGTCCACTGCAGAAGGAAAAGCAGAATGACATAGTATTATTTCAATGAGGATCGATTGTCAATACAGGTGATGGGCAGTCTGAATCCAGCTCCTCTTTGTTTATGTGGAAAACATCCTGACTCTGAATAACCAAGAGGTTGACTGACCGCATTCACCCCTGAACCAGTACTGGAAACTGCTCTTGACCGATTATGTCTGCAATCCTTACATTATGGCTACCTCCTTTCAATTCCCTGACTGCTGACAACTGTGATGAATTTCCAGGCTTTGAGTCTGTACTAAAATGGTATGGCAAGACAGCAGAAATATAAGCAAGGTTTCCCTGGCTGAGGGGCTAAGCACAAAAAGCAATGCAAGCCAAGCTGTGAGACTTCAGATAGTCTGAGTATTAACAGACCAGCTTGGTGATGCAATCTGGTCCAATCCATGAACTGGGCATATGTTCCTGAGTTCAAAGTGTCCTTACAATGATGCATCATAAAATACATCACTATAATGATAGTTGTCATTGTTCCTAAGGTGCAGCATTGCAGTGCAGTAGCATCCTTGCAGGTAGATCAGAGATGTGCAATATAGATTCTGAGATTAGCCCACAGTGCAATATAGATTCTGAGATTAGCCCACAGTGGAATGTTAATGGCTGTAGACATGGGGTGTATGTGGCTGGTGCATATGGAGTGTGTGCCCTGAGATGTTAGTGCCTTGTGTCTGACATGGAGCTGGTTTGGAGCAGGAGGCAAGTTGAAGTTACCATGTACATGCTCTGACTTCCGCACTGAGAATTCTTAGCATTCAGTTTGCTTGATGGGATTAGTAAAATGGATATTAATGAGGTGTGCAGTTAATAGGATTGTTAACAAACAATAATCCCTCTTAATAGGCAACTCACTACTGCTTACTGAGATTTTTTCCTTGATGGTTTGCAGTTGCATAAAGGATGCTGTAAGATCACCTAATGTTGAGATAGATCTACCCAGAATTCTTAGAGATACTGCTCCATTTTTCTCCATATTGCTCAGGCATCTAAACGATTGTGTCTTACGTTTCCAACCAGCTTTAGACTGATAAGTAAAAAGAGTTATTTGTGCATCTTATTGGTCATCTTAATTTGATTTGAGTTAATTTGATTTGATTTATTTTTGTAACATGCACTGACGTACAGTGAAAAGTATTAAACTGTGTGCGAACCAGACAAATCATACCTTACATCAGTAAATCAGGTTCATAGATCGGAATGTCGAATATAGTGTTACACCTATAGTAAAGGTGCAGAGAAAGATTAACTGTAAAATGGGAGACATCTGTTCATAACTCTGAATACAGCAGGGAAGAAGTTGCTCTACTTGTTTTCAAACTTTTGTATCTTTTGCCTGATAGAAGAGGGTGGAAGAGAGTATAACTGGGATGGGAGGGGTCTTTGATTATATTGGTTGCTTTCCTGAGGCAGTGGGATGTATACATGGAGTTAATGGTAGGAAGGCTGGTTTTCGAGATGGACTGGGCTTCGTTCACAGCTCTCTGTAATTTCTTGCAGTCTTGGACAGAGCAGTTGCCTTACCAAGTTGTGATGCAAACGGATAGAATGTCTTCTTTGATGCATCTTTAAAAATTGGTAAGAGTCATTGTGGACATGCCAAATTTCCTTAGCCAGGTAATGACAAAAGAGAAAATCTCACCATTGCCCATTAACATTCAATGGCATTGTCAGTAAGCTTCTTACGGTCAGGAAAGGGAGATCACATCCAGCCTGAGTGAGTGTACAGTTCAGGAAATTTGGAGGCAGAGTGGGTACAGAACTGATAAATCTTTTTTTTTTGCTCCATTTTAAAAGTTTAAATTTCAGTCTCATTAAAAGGTTAATACAACAGCTGAGTGAGCTAACTGAGGTACAGTTACCAGTCAATCAGCTGACCCTGAATAGGACCTTAATAGTTTTGGCTTAGTATTGAAATTTAATTAGTGAGTCATTTCAGCTCATCGCAATTATGTTTAAGAGAGGGTCTGTTGAAAGTGCATGATCAGTAAGCTTTGCACAGTTAGGAAGGGAAGATCTCCTCCCAGAGTGAGGCACAACCCAAGTGAATATATAAACAAGAGAATTTGGAATTTGGTGTGGATGGGGAAGGTGTGCTTTTTGCTTGCTCTTTTTTTTTGGTTTAGTTTGCAAGGGTTTTTCTACAGGAGAACTAGAAGCCCAGGATTAAGGCCCAGCACGTAAGAAAGAGCAATATCACAAGAAAACAGTGAGTTCATTGGTTGGCAATAGCTAGTTATTTGACTATGCATGAGATTACTTTAGAATTGCAGGCAAATGAGGGAAATATTTATAAGTTACAGACTAAAAGACTATAGGAAATCTTTAGAAAATCAAATTTAAAAATGCAGGGCCAGGTGATTCGTTGTAAATGCATGATGTGTGAGCTGGTGGATCCCATTGTGTTTCAGAGTGATCACATCTATATCATGTGTTGGTTGCTTGAGGAACTCAGGCTCAGAGTTGTTAAGCTGGAGTCTGAGCTTCAAACACAATGATGCTTTGGTGAGGGAGAGAGTTTCCAGGATGCTGTGTTTCAGATAGCAGTCACATCCCATGAATTAACTACCTCAAATTCAGTCAGTGGTTAGGGACATGATGGTGTAACTATGATTGAGGCAGGGAGATCCAGGAGGTATTGCTGAAGAAGCCTCAGCCCTTGAACTTGACCAACTGGTTTTAGATTCGTACTCCCTGTCTGGGTAAAAGTGGGATCTGTAGGGACGATGAGCAAACCAACCACAGCAGCCTGGTACAGAGAGCCATTCAAGAGGAAGGGGAAAAAATTAAAATGTAGTTGTAATCGGGGATACTATTGTGAAGAGAATATACACTGTGCTCTGTGGACAGGATTGAGAGTTCCGAAGGCTGTGTTGCCTGCATGACGCAAGGATTCAGGATTCTCATCTGGGCTGCAGAGTGTCATGACCCATGAGTGTACCAACGATAAAGTGGAAAGAGGTTTGGGCTAAGGAGGTATGAGCAGCTTGTGGTTAAAATAAAAAGCAGGACTGGATTACTACTGGAGCCATTAGCTAATTGGCACAGGGTCAACAAGATGAAAAATGTAAATACATAGTTTATGTGGGAAAAACAAGTTTGAATTCATAGGATATAGTACTGGGGAAAGAGGGAGCTGCTCCAGTCGGATAGCCTCCACCTGAATAATGTTCAGGCCAGAGTCTGGCAAATCAATATTTAGGGCTGGAGATAGGACCTTTAAACTAAATAGCAGAGGGATTTGGTTTAAACTGTTCCATTTCTTTGTTTTGGAACTGATATATTGTGCAATGAAGAAAGTTTGTCTTTATTAGCTAGGTACTATCTATGCCTGTGAGAGTTCTTTTAGCATCTTCTACTGTCCTAATTGATTACAATGTAGTTGAGTCTTAACTCTTCCCTGGGTAATTAGGGATGGGCAATAAATGCTGGCCTATCCAGTGATGCCTTCTTCATGTGAGTAATTTTTTTAAAAATAAATTGCTGTATTGGTTTATTACATGTGTTGCTTGTGGTTTTGTGCCTTAACAATTAAATGAACTTTGCTAATTTCCTTGGAGAAAGGGAGGACTGCAGATGCTATGACTTCAGAGTTGAAGAATGTGGTGCTGGAAAAGCACAGCTGGTCAGGCAGCAGCCAAGGAGATGAAGAATCGATGTTTCGAGCATAAGCTGTTCATCAGGAATTCACTAATTTCCTTGCCAACTTTCATGTTCTCCTTCTCTGATTGATCTGTGTTGCTTCCAGACTTCTGCATCATTCATCATCTGAAGAGTTCTCTCTAGAGTCTGGTTTTCATTGGACTGTAATAAATCTGACAGACATATTAGCAATTCCTGCTCCCATTCTAGCTCTTATGGTAACTTCAAGTCAGGATTCATATTTGAATTTCTCAACTTTTTTGTTTTGAAGTTATGACTGAGGTTACTGAAATAACCAATGCTTGCAGGGACTGGTGCGGGGTCCACTGTTTGTCATTTATATAACAATTTGGATAAGAACATGGAAACATGGTCAGTAGGTTTGTGGATGGCACCAAAATTGGTGGTAGAGTCGACAGTGAAGAAGGTTATCTCAGTATGATGGGATCTTGATCAGCTGGGACACTGGGCTAAAGTGGCGGACAGAGTTTAATTTAAATACATGTGAGGTGTCGCATTTTGCTAGAATAAACTAGTAAGATTACTGGTAGGACCATGGGCATTGTTGTCCAACAGAGACCAAAGGGTTCCGAAACATAGTTCCTTAAGTGATATCACAGGTAGCAAAGAAGACATTTAGCATGCTTGCCTTTATTGGTCAGAGCTTTTGAATAGAGGAGCTAAGACATCATGTTATGTCTGTACAAGATATTGATGATGCCACTTTGAGTACTGCATACAGGTAATTTTTCTATAAGAAGGATATTTTAAATTGGAAAGAGTGCAGAAAAGATTTACAAATATGCTGCTTGGACTGGAGGTATTAGGAGAGGCTGGATAGATTAGATGAGATTCCTTAGTGTGGAAACAGGCCCTTCGGCCCAACAAGTCCACACCGATCCTCCAAAGAGTAACCCACCCAGACTCATTCCCCTACACCTAACACTATGGACAATTTAGCACAGCCAACTCACCTGCACATCTTTGGACTGTGGGAGGAAACCGGAGCAACCGGAGAAAACCCACGCATACACTGGGAGAATGTGCGAACTCTGCACAGACAGTTGCCGAGGTGGGAATTGAACCCGGGTTCCTGGCACTGAGGCAGCAGTGCTAACCACTGAGCCACCATGCTGCCTGTAGACTGGGACATTTTTCACTAAAGTGTAGGAGATTGAGGGATGATCTCATAAAGTTTATAAAGTCCTGAGGGTCATAGATAAGGTGAATAGCAAAGGTCTTTTCCCTAGGTTAGGGGAGTTTAAAACCAGACAGCCTAGGTTTAAAGGATGGCACAGTGGCTGAGTAGTTAGCACTGCTGCCTCACAGCACCAGGGTCCCAGGTTCAATTCCAGCCTCAGGTGACTGTCTGTGTGGAGTTTTCACATTCTCCCTGTGTCTGCGTGGGTTTCCTCCCACAGTCCAAAGATGTGCAGGTCAGGTGACTTGGCCATTCTAAATTGCCTATAGTGTTCAGTGTGTTAGTCAGAGGGAAATGGGTCGGGGTGCGTTACTCTCCAGAAGGTTGGTGTGGACTGCTTGGCCTAAAGGGCCTGTTTCCACACTGTAGGGAATCTCATCTAAAGTAGAGGGAAAAGAATTTGAAGGGGACCTGGGAGCCAACTTATTCACACACAGGCTGGTTTGTATGTGGAATGAACTGCTAGAGGAAGTGAGTTGCAGGTCCAGCTACAACATTCATAATACATCTGAACAGGGTACATGAACAGAAAAGATTTAGAATATGGGTCAAATGGGGCAAATTTTGTTTTGGAAATCTGGTCAACATGAACAGGTTGGACTGAAGAGTTTGTTTCCATGTTATGTTTATGTCAATAATTCCTCTGGATGCTGACTTGTCTATTAAATGTTGCTCTTCCAAGAGCTTTATTTGTTCTGAGTTTGATGTAATCATCAAAGTCTGTCAGAAAGCCTTAAAGTGTCTATTTGTCAGTGTATCCATTGATGAGCCAGAATATTATCAGGTATACACCCAAATTTATGAAGAACTGTTTCAACACATTCAGCTTCTGATATAGTGTGGAATCTTGAAGATGTTCTGCAGCTTAGAAATTCCTCCTTCTAAGCTATTCGATGCTTGCTTCCTGTTTTGTTCAACTCTCAAAAATAAAATCACCCTGACTATATTAATTCTATTGCTGCCTTTTTAAAAAAAATGTGAATTCATGTTTTGCTTGCTTAAAAGACATTCATTTCAAAACAATAAACTTAATGTTCTGCTGCCTTTTCATGTATCTGGGGTGCAGTATCTTGATGTTAATTAACATCTCCCTCTCCTCCATGATATTCTTTTCTTCCTGAATCTTCCAGAATGCCAAATGGTCAACAACAATAATTTATACAGCATTTAACATGATTAAATATTCAAACGCACTTCAAAGGAGCACCAGAAAACCTTTAAACTGCCCTGATACACCAAAGGAAACATTACATCAGATTACCAAAAGTTCCATTAAAGGATTAGATTGTAAGGACCATATTAAAGGATCAACATGAGATAGGAAAACACAGGGGTGCTAGGAGGGAAATACAGGACTTCCTATTTGAGCAATTAAAAGTACAGCCACCATGGTTTATAGTCACAGCTTTCAAGAGGCCATGCTTTAAACACAGATGTCTTGGAGGGTGAAGAACCTTCAGGAGGTCGAAATGAAAGGCTATATGGGCTTTTGTAAGGAATAATGCAAATCTTAACATCAAGACATTGGTTAGCTGGAAACCAACATAAGTCAGTGAACACAGGGGTGGTCAGGGAATGGAATTTGGTGTGAGTTTGTCCACAAAGGATACTAGCTTCAGTCAATATTTTCCAGGGGTCTCAGACTTCTAAGAATGGGGGGGAAAAACAAGTCTAAGCCTGTAAAAGCAAATAGCAAACTAATTACACCAAACGCTGAACTCAAAATTCATAAATTGCCTCTCACTCCTATAACTTCCCATCTCTCATATTACTAGTATTGATTGCACTTTATTCCCTTCAATCTGAAGTACCACTTGTACAAAGCGAGTCTAAAATCTGGAAGTTTGAACCTGTAGCTGTTTCACTCACCACAGTATAGCAGAATTGCTACTGTTAGGATTCAAACTGCAAACCACAGGTCGGGTCACATCATAACAGGAAACTTAGAAAGAGCTACTTCCTGATGAAATATCTGATCGAAATAGCTTCCATACCATTTGACTGATCAAAACAATGTCCTGCTTATGCACAAGTGAATGCCCAGAATGGTATTCTATCCATTATATTGAACTCAGAGCAAGCAGGTTTCAGCACTGATGATTTAAAGGCCCATATATGTTTTGACTTGTATTCTAATCCCCTCACATGAGGTCAATAATGTAGCATAACATAATTTAGTTCTTATTTTTCAAGACATAATTTTGTAAATTGAACAAGTGTAAAAATAATAAAATTCATCACTACCGCAACATGCACATTGTCACATCAATCCATCCTTTACACTAAACACACACTACCTCAGTTCACCCACTTCCCTTCACTCTCAATCAGCGGTAACTGCTGTCATTTTGTTATTGGTTGACATTATTGGTAGAGCACCAAAGATCAGCAACTCTCTGATGCCCTTAATAATTCTGTGCAACAGAGTGATTACCAAGCTATGAAAAAAATTATCAAATTTATCTTGCTTTTACTTATAGCTGAACAAATCTGAATTTCTCCCTTTAGCTTTTTAAAACAAAACTGGTAATTGTAATGAGCCATATATTTTGAAGCAAATTCATTTCCAAATTAATGAAATCCCAATTTGTCAGCAACAATATTTGATTTGAAAATGCCTGTTTGTCTAATAGGGAAATGATGAGCACAGAATACTAAGCAGATCTTCTGTGTTCTACTTCTTCCTTTCACTTTTCCTTTCTCACCATCATGCACTTTCTTTCTGTCTTTCTGGTGAATGGTTGATGGGTGAGATTTGGGAACCAGTCCAATCTTTAATTATCCTATCTCTAGAAGCAATACAAGGGTTTGAGCTCAGCAGAAGGGAATTGCAGTTACATCAGAGAACACAACAAATGAACTGGGAGTAAAATTGCTCAAGAAAGCAGTAGCATTCTTCTTGAGATTTAATCAGTTTTGTGCTTACAGAACAAGTGCCCATTGTGTGCAATGTCAGAGACACACTGAGGTACTTTCTATGCTTTTTCATCTAATGAATTAGAATGCTTAATAGCTATTATTCATATAGTTTAATCTTTCCACATTTTTAACAGCCTATTCTAGCCTAAAGAATCCTCATTTTGTAAACTGAAGAGAGCTGTGTTTGGGAATAATAATGAAAATAAAGGATTAAAAGTCATATTGACTTTCTTTTGATTTCTTTTCATCATCATATTTTTGAATAGTTCAAAAAAAAGTGAACTGGGACATTTTTTCAACCAATTTTTGAGATCATGCTGCATGACAGTCTATGGGGTTCTCTACATTTTGTTTGCCATTCACATCTGTAGAATATAATTATATTTTGATTTCTGAGAAGATGGTGGTGCCAATCATCATTTGTCATTGTTATTTTTCACTAAGGAGCCAAACTGAAAAGTCTAACTGTGATATTAAATGTAAAATGCATTACATGGAAGATCTTTTAAAATTAAACAATGAGAAAAACACTGCAAAAAATTAAGAGTAATATCAGGAAATGCTTCTTCACGTAATAAATGGAATTCTAGCTGCCCAAATGAAAACAACAACAATGAAAACAATTGAAAAATTGGGTAGATGTTGTATGGGAGAGATTGTGGATTTCTGAGTTATGATAGTTCTCAGCAATCCATCTAAATCTATTTTGTGACCATGGGTGATATGGGGATTTAAGGGTTGAAATTCTCAGAAGTAGTAATTCTAAAGTAAAGATTTTGGTCCTTGATATAGCATTCGACTCCCTGAATGTGATCACAAAAAAAAAGCTGAAAACATTGAATACAGCAACATCTATGAGTCCTGACAACATTCTGATTATAACCCCCAAGTGCTCCAGATTTATCTACATTTCTAGCAAAGCTGCGACAGCACCGTTACAATGATGGAATCTACCAGAGAATGTTAAAAATTACTCCGATATCTCCTATCCACAAAAATCAGGAGAAATCTAACCAGGGTAATTGTTGCTCCTTCAATCTCCTGTCAATCATCAGCTAAATAATGGATAATGTTTTCAACTGAACAATTGATTGGCATTTAAATGCCAAAGGTTCACTTTGGCTTCCTCCAGGGCCACTTTGCTCCTGAATTCATTATAACCTTGGTTCAAACATGGATTAAAGAGCTGAATTGATGAGTGAAGTGAGAGTGACTGTCCCTGATTGCCGTTGCCTAACATGGATAGCATTTGACAATATCCTATGCCCAGCCATCTTCAGCTGTTTCATCAATGAGCTTCCCTCCTCAATATGGTCAGAAATGGAGATGCTCACTAAGTGTACAATGTTCAGCACGATTTATGACTCCTCAAATACTGAAGCAGACTTTGTTCAATATAGCAAGAACTGGACAATATCCAGTTTAGGACTGAAAAGTAACATGCATGCCACACAAGTATCAAGCTATGATCATCTTCAGCAAGAGAGAATTTAACCAACACTCATTGATGGTCAATGATGACGCCATCACTGATCTCCCCCACTAACAACACTCTTGGGGTATCATTAGTAAGTGTCTGAACTGGACTATTCATAAGTAGTGTGGCTGCCAGGGTAGGTCAGAGGCCAGGAATCTGGGAGAAAGTAATCCACCTCCTGACTCTCAACTCTTTCCACCATCTACAAGACACAAGCCAGGAATGTGATGCCTGGATAACTACAGCTCCAACAACACTTAAGAAGCTTCATGCTAACCAGGACAAAGCAGCTTGCTTGACATCACATCCACAAATATTCACTTCTTCCATTGCCAATGCTCAGTAGTAGCAATGTGTACCATTCACAAGATGCAGTGCAAAACTTCAAAGGTTCCTTATCCAGCACCTCTCAAACACATGGCCATTTTCATCTAGAAGGATAAGGGCAGAAAATGCATGGGAACACTATCACATGCAAGTTCCTCTCCAGGCCATTCACCATCTTGACTTGGAAATATATCAACAATTTTTTTTGTGCTGCTGGGTCAAAATCATGGACCTCCCTCTTTAAGGCCATTATGGATCTACCTATACTAAATGATCTGCAGGGATTCAAGAAGGTAGCTCACTACCACTTTCTCAAGGAATGCTGGAGATAGGCAATAAATGCCGGTCCCGCCAATGATGTCTACATCCAACAAATTAACTTCTTTTAAAAAAAATTGTGAAGCCCTAATAGAACTGAAGTTAGTGGAATCTTGGGTTAAGCTCTCCACTGTTTGGAATCATAAGTAACAAAAAGAAAGATGGTTGTGATGATTGGATGCCAACAAATTCAACCTCCACAACAATTTTCAACAAGAAAGAACCTAACTATTTTCCATTGACATTTAATGACATTACAATCACTAAATTCCCAAATTCCACACTCTCGGGTTTACTGTTGACCTGAAGCTGGACTGGACCAGCCATATAAATATTACATTGCAAGAGCTGGTCAGAAACTGGAAATTCTGTAGCAGGTAACTCGTCTTCTGACTCCACACTGCCTGACCACCATCTACAAGATATAAGTCTATAATATGATTTGCCTGGATGAGTACAGTTTTAGTTACACTCAGAAATCTTGACACCCTCCAGGGGAAACAATTTGCTTGATCAGCAGGCCATCCAACACTTTTAAAAAATCACACCCTCCACCATTGATACAAGAGTGGCAGAAGTGTGTATCATCCAAAAGCTACATTACATTGACTCGTCAAGACTCCTTCAACAGTATTTTCCAAAACCATGTCCTTTATCAGCTATAAAGACATGGACAGCAGATGCATGAGAACACCACTAAGTTACACACTATCCATGCTTGAAAATGTATCATATTCCATCACATTTACTGGGTCAAAATCCAAGAACTCAATCCCTAGAGGAAATGTTGGATCATAGAATCCCTACAGTGTTGAAAGAGGCCATTTAGCCTATTGAGCCTGCCCCAACCCTCCGAGGAGCATCCCAGCCAGCCCTCACCCCATCCCATGTAACCCTGTATTTCCTATAGCTATTCTACCCAGTTGACACATCCCTGGACACTATGGGGTAATTTAACATTGCTAATCCATCTAACCTGTACATTTTTTGGACTGAGAGTAACTCTTCAGATTCATTATGACTTGTAAGTATAAGAAAAGCTTGGGTGATTTCGAAAGTCTTCACTCCCCACAGAAGATCCAGCCTCTGACCTGCTTTTGTACTCCCACTGTGTAAGTGTTTTGTGTAGTTCAGTTTCCAATCAACTGTGATCCCTAGGGTATAATCTCAAGTTCTCTCAATTTAGAAATCTTTCTTTAGATTGAAAATCAAATGCGTAAGTCTGCAATTTAAGAAAAATGAAAGGGGAAGATCTGGGAATTATGGACCATCTCACTAATAACTTTTGCATTACCAGTATGAGAATCTATAATTAATGACTAAGTGCTGGAACAGATTGAAAATGTTCAGCTGATCAAAGAAAATCAGCATAGGTTTGTAGTCATCCACAAAGAACAGAACCATAACAATGTCAACACTGGATGGTAAGTTGACAGTCAAGTTAAGAATGATAGATTCTCTATCCATTGTCTTATAACTTAACACTAGTTATGTCTGAATTTACCTGCAGCAGAGTTGTGAACACAATGTGACCCTGAGCCAGGAGAGGGATAATGGTGAATGGGAACATGGAAGTGGGAACTTCATCATATTTTACCTATTAGCGCCCCTTTCCATTTAACCACCTCACCAAAGACAGCATCTGCCCATCTATAGATGCACATGGAATGATCTCTAGTGCGATCACAGCAGAGGTTGTTGACCAAAGACATCTCAGCATCAGGGCAGAGAGCAGCCTGAATCTACTGCTGAAATCAAATGAGGATGAAAAAATGCAGAATAAATAAGTATTTCACTGACTATTTACACCTGAGTGTTTGATAAGCTCTTACACAATCAAACTTTTTTTGTTATTTACAACTTATATCGATGATTTGGAGTTGGGGACCAAGTGTATGGTGTCAAAATTTGCCAATGACATTAAGATGAGTGGCAGAGCAAAGTGTATAGAGGACTGTGAAACTTTGCAGAGGAACACAGATATATTGAGTGAGTGGGTAAAAGTCTGGCAGATAGAATACAATGTTAGTCAATGTGAAGTCATACATTTTGGTAGGAGTAATAGCAAAATAATTGTTACTTGAATGGTAAAAAGTTGCAGCATGCTGCTGTGCAGAGGGACCTGGGTGTCCTTGTACATGAATCACAGAAGGTTGGTCTGCAGGTACAACAAGTAATTAGGAAGGCAAATGGAATTTTGTCCTTCATTGCTAAAGGGGTTGAGTTTAAAACCAGAGAAGTAATGTTACAACTATACAAGGTTCTAGTGAGGCCACACCTGGAGTACTGCACACAGTTTTGGTCTGCTTACTTAAGAAAGGATATATTGGCACTGGAAGTGGGTGCAGAGGAGGTTCACTACGTTGATTCCGGAGTTGAGGGGCTTGGCTTATGAGGAGAGGCTGAGTAGACTGGGATTATATTCATTGGAATTCAGAAGAATGAGGGGGGATTTTATAGAAACATATAAAATTATGAAGGGAATTGATAACATGGAAATAGATAAGATATTTCCACTGCTAGGTGAAACTTGGAGAAGAGGGCATGACCTCAAGATTAGAGGGAACAGGTTTAGAACTGAACTGAGAAGAAACTTCTTCACCCAGAGGGTTGTTAATCTGTGGAATTCCTTGCCCAGGGAAGTAGTTGACGCTACTTCAGTAAGTGCTTTTAAAGCAAAGATAGATACTTTTTTGACAGTTTAAGGAATTAAGGGATATGGTGAAAATGTGGGTAAGTGGAGCTGAGGCCACAAAAAGATCAGCAATGGTCTTATTGAGTGGCAGAGCAGGCTCGAAGGGCCGGATGGTCTACTCCTGCTCCTAGTTCTTCTATTCTTATGTTCTGTATGTTGTATCATACATAAAAGTGTGTTGATTAGCACCATTTACACAGCTTGTCCACTGTTGCCCTCTAAGTACAGTTTGTCCTTTCACTTTTTTTTTAATGATGAATGAGGGGAAATAGCAGGAGATGACAGCTGTCTACCTCCAGGACCGTTCTGTGGAAAGGGTGGTGTTGGGGTACACTATTGGTGTGGCTGATATTTTGCATTTTTTTCCATCTTCTAGCAATTAGGGCCTCCTTAATGACCAGCAGATCTGACAGCGTTATATTCTTCCTCCTCTTCCTCGAGGTTTTCTTCATCTGATGCAGTTTGATCAGCATCTTGCTCCTTTTCCACCTGCAATGCCTTCTGTTGTGCAATAATATGCAAGACAAACTCTGCCCTATGGTATTGGACTCTTGCCAATGAGCACTGAAGGACATATCTGGACTCTCTTAGACACTGGAAATACATCTTTAACATGTTCAAAGCAACATCACCTCACTGATAGGATTCATTACTAGTATGAGTCAAGTTCAAAGGGAGTAACCCTTGTCTTAAATGAACTAATCCTTTGGTCCACATCTTGGAACAGTCATGTCTGCAGTACTAGCCTATGAAAGAATTAAAAACATCCTGACAGCTCCTAGGAAATCTAATATAAGGTTGCATACAATCTGCACATTACTGGGGCGGGACGGTGGCATGGTGGTTAGCACTGCTGCCTCACAGCGCCAGAGACCTGAGTTCAATTCCCGCCTCAGGGACTGACTGTGTGGAGTTTGCATGTTCTCCCAGTGTCTGCGTGGGTTTCCTCCACAGTCCAAAAATGTGCAGGTTAGGTGAATTGGCCATGCTAAATTGCCGATAGTGTTAGGTGACGGTGTAAATGTAGGAGAATGGGTCTGGGTGGGTTGATCTTCGGCGGGTCCATGTGGACTTGTTGGGCCGAAGGGCCTGTTTCCACACTGTAAGTCATTTAATCTCTGTCATAGACTGGATTAAAATCCTTTCGAGTTGATTAAGAACAACAGCTTGATGGACTCGGGTGGCTTCATGTGGCATGCTGTGCTTATAGGGAGCCAAGTACCAGATTAAATGTAAATGCCCACTCATTTTGGTTATTGTCCTTCCAGGAGAAGTCAACAATTTGTAAAAAAAAAAGGCAATAAGATTTGCTGTAAGCAATTATGAGTATTCACCGATACATCATCAGCATAATAGAAGGAAACTGAGGCAAAGAAATTGAGGTTTGTCGTGATTTATTCAGGGGCAGGTAATGAGTGATTACCAGGTCCAGACCAGTAGGGAATAGTCCTTCATGTAGATGATAACAGATGTCTCTGATCTCCTTTCTTCCACTCCTGTGGAAGTTCTCCTTATGATAAGCCATAGTAATTACACTTACTTACAGCCACTCTGTTGATCTTGACTCTGCTGTTGTTTAAATTTCTCCTCTATACCAGTTGCTCCTGGCACGACATGTTGTCATTCCCCTGAAAGGCTTCCTTGTCCCAATTTCACGCCAAAAATATCAAAATGTTTAAAAACAAAAACTTTTCGCCATCTTAAGAACCTCCACACTGACAGTAGCATTCTACAAAGACTTTGTAACTACTCAGCATTTACTAAGATTGAGCGATTGGAACTTTTAAAGTTCTCCACAGTACATTTCAATTGCTATTTCTTTTTGCTGGTGAGTTTCTTGAAGCCTACGCCGTAGCATTAAAATTCAAGTTCCAGTTTAATTCAATTAAATTTTGCTTCATTAACATCCACTAATTATCTTTAATGGTTGTGGTAATTACTGAGCTACCTATCCTATTGATTCCATTGGCTCTGGTTGAACAGGTTACTCAATTGTGGAGAAACCTTGCTCAGTTAAACCTGAAAGAAGGCACACTAGAGTTGGTTTGCAGTTCCACTTCAATTCTTCATCTGTTTTTACTTCCCACCTCACCCAAATCCAACTCAGCTATTGTTGAGTATTTAATTTCCTCCTCTGCACCTCTGGATCATTAGTTCAAACCTCTGGATTAGTGATTCAGTAGCTTGAGTATACTCTATGATTTCCCCATTAAATAAGAGCTATGTTTTTTTTTGTCATCACTGACCTCAAGAGCAATTGCTCCTGCTTTAATCGATAAACAACTTCAAAAGCATTAGTCGATCATGGAGAACTGAAGTGAAGGTTCATTGAACATTAGTAATGACAATGCTCTGACTGTTAGATGGACAGTGCTTAAAGACAGCAACCATCTTGTGATTGAGCAGAGTGCAGGAAAACAAATGAAAACAAACAGCAAGGTTTACATGCAACATTCTATAAATTAAAGTGTGAGTTTTACAATGAGGAGCAGCAGGAATGTCGATCAAGAATTGTGGTGTCAGGATCTATCACTTTCGAGGACTTTCTGTCCAGAAACAGACCAATAACTGAATTTAGTCATGTGCTTCTATTGGTCTATATATGACCAGGTCAACTCCGTTTAAAAACAAAATTATGCTGTGCAATGTAATTTAACTACTTTTATATAATGCTATAAATGATCTTCCCAATGTCCCCAAGTGTTTTAAATCAAATTAAATCCTTTTTGATATCACTTGGAGATCCAGTAACCAAATTTATAATGGCAAAGTTCCTGAAATAATAGTGAGATAACTTAATTTTAGTGAGATTAATTGAAGGTTAAATGCTGGTTAGAGTACTGAGAGTTTGCATCCAACAAGGTGTTTTACAAGATGTGTCAATGTTATGATATTTCCCAAAGTAGAAGAAACTTGGAGTGATTGAGTTATTGAAGAATCGAACAGACTTTATTAAAACTAAATTTTATGTACAAACATTATATTTCTATGTACATATGTTTATTGGCCAATATTAAGCTATTAGCTTACAATAGAAGAAAAATATTTTCAGTTGAATATCATGCTTCAAATGATCTGAAGTAAAATGCAATATGAGACCTCTATACCCTCAGCTCAATGCTAAGATACAATGACAATATCATAAGCATGTGTTTTAAAGGCATTCTGAATGTGAGCTTTAACATAATACAGGAGTGTCATAGGATCCTTTGCACTCACTGGAGACGGAAGATGCTTAATTTCATCCAAACATTAGTGAAACTAACTATGCAGCACTCTGTCAGCACTGTACTGAAGTTTCGGCCTATAACTGTGCACTAAAGATTCTGTAATGGAACTTGAACCAAGATCTTTGACATAGACATGAAAGTGCTTGAACTGAATTGCAGTTGAAACCTATAAAGCAGTAATGGCACAGTAAAATATTACTCACAAGAAGGAAGCAATTGTATATGCAATAGATCTGCCTGCATTTCTGTGCAGTATAGTGACATGTATCAGTGCATGTAGTACCAATGTAGTATCAATAGACCAACAGCACAGTGATATGTGTGCCAAAATATTTTATACGTGCTAAAAAGCTGTCACAAGGGAAACGTCATCAGACAGAGGTATGAGGGTGACAAATGTTTAAATATAATTGCATTCTGCAAAAAGCATGGATATCAATTCTGACTCAATGTCTCATTTCAATGAAAATAATACACAGCCACAAAATCAATTTGAGGAAGGAACATGCCTCCCCAAAGAAAATCCTGCAAAGTTAGAATTTTTGAGAAGTTTTCTTGCTCCAAATCATTTGTTTCACAGTCCTTGCTTTCAGGAATTCAATCCTTTTAGTTTACGCCATGATCGTGACTCGAATAATGCATATAATGAAACCCGATGCTAATGTGTTAATCTCTCTGTGCTAACCTCTGGCACTTTTCTTGCTGTGCTTTAGGCAGTAACACAGTATGTTTGATAACTGGTGTTTCAGATACAGACTGGCACTTACTTCTGCGCCAGCCATGAGTAAGTTATTTCAATATATGCTACTGCAGCTGGAAATTTTATCTTCTCATAAACGGAATTCCATTTCAGACCGTCACAATAAGGTGCACTGCATATGATTCTTTGTTAAACACAGCATCATTGAAATGCTTTTGCTGAGATTTCTACCATAAGATACAGAACCACTCAAAGCAGCCATTAAAAATGAGTTTATTGATGTAATGCTTCAGGAACCAAATGGAGTTGTAAGCATTTAGCATCTTGACTATCAGATTGGTGTTCTGCATTCTAATTCAATACCACTAAGGGGACCAATATAATATAAATGGGACACTTGAGCTGATTGACTGGACATGCTCCGTTTATATCATGCATTATTGCAACAACTTGCGTTCTAAAATGTAAAACAGTCTTCTAATGCAGCAAAAATTATGCAAATGAATATTAGAAATTGCATTGTTACACTCCAAAACATATTCTGTATAGCACCTTGTAGACATCCAAGATGGTCTATGAAAGACCCCATAATTTATCATGTCAAAAGTGTTCATTTGTAATCGTACAACAGTTGCAGTTTTCAAAACACAGAATATATAAACCTTCAATCCATGAAATTCTCTGGCACCTAAATAGTTATATTAATATTTCAGTTTCATGGTAGAAATTACGGATGAATGAACATGGGGAAAAGAAAGCATAGCTCTTCATTATAGAAATAGTGACAGATGACAGTCAGAAACAGAATTGAAAAACAATGCTTGGAATCGCCCAATTCAGCATGGCTGGGGCAGCCAGGTTGCTGGTCTGTTGTTTCTGCAGACGAGATCAAGTTACAACGATTCAATGAGACACAAGGCTTGGTATTTTTGGTGCTGTTCAAAATATACATGGTTTTCAGCAATTTTTAGAGCACAGATCAAATTTAAGATAAATGGGACTATATAATTCCAAATAGCACAAGCTGCTAACACCAAGCAACACTGTACATTTACTTTGGATTATCTCCTTGATTTAGATTAAATAAGACAAAGTTGGCTTCAAATAGTAATGGAGAGGGTGCAGAAAAGATTTCCAAGGATGTTACAGGAACTGGAGGTATGAGGAGAGGCTGGGACTTTTTTCTCTGGATTGGAGGAACTCAGAACATAGAACATTACAGTGCAATACAGGCCCTTTGGCCCTCGATGTTGCGCTGACCTGAGAAACCAATCAGAAGCCCATCTCACCTCCACTATTCCATTTTCATCCATATGTTTATCCAATGACCATTTAAACATCCTTAATGTTGGTGAGTCTACTACTGTTGCAGGCAGGCCATTCCACACCCCTACTACTTTCTGAGTAAAGAAACTACCTCTGACATTTGTCTTATATCTATCACCTCTCAATTTAAAGCTATGTCCCCCTGTGCTAGCCATCACCATCTGAGGAAAAAGGCTCTCGCTGTCTACCCTATCTATTCCTCTGATTATCTTATATGTTTCAATTAGACCATAAGACACAGGAGTGGAAGTAAGGCCATTCGGCCCATCAAGTCCACTTCGTCATTCAACCATGGCTGATAGGCATTTCAATGCCACTTATTCACAATCTCCCAGTATCCCTTAATTCCTTGCAAGATTAAGAATTTATCAATATTGGCCTTGAAGACATTTTACATCCTGGTCTCCCCTGCGTTTTGTGGAATTGAATTCCACAATGAATTTAATCACCTCTCAACTTTCTTCTCTCAAAGGAAAACAGCCTCAAGTCCCTCAGCTTTTCCTCATAAGACCTCCCCTCCATACCAGGCAACATCCTAGTAAATCTCTGAACCCTTTCCAAACTTCAACATCCTTCCTATAATGCGGTGACCAGAACTACACGCAATTCCTCAAGTGCGGCTACACCAGAGTTTTGTACAGCTGCAGCATGACCTCATGACTCCGAAACTCAATCCCTCTACTAATAAAACCTAACACACTATATTCCTTTTTAACAACCCTATCAAACTGGGTGGCAACTTTAAGGGATCTATGTGCATGGACACCACAATTTCTGTTCATCTACACTGCCCAGTACTCTTTATTCCTGTTGCTCTTTCCAAAGTGAATCACTTCACACTTTTCCACATTAAACTCCATTTGCCACCTCTCAGCCCAGCTCTACCGATCTCAGTGCCATTTGCAAATCTACTAACCCATTCTACTACGCCCTCATCCAGGTCATTATAAAAAAAATCAAACAGCAGTGGCCCCAAAACAAATCCTTGTGGTACACCACTAGTAACTGAACTCCAGGATGAACATTTCCCATCAATCACTACCCTCTGTCCACTTTCAGCTAGCCAATTTCTTATCCAAACTGCTAAATCACGCTCAATCCATGCCTCTGCATTTTCTGCAATAGCCTACCGTGTGGAACATTATCAAACACCTTACTGAAATCCACATACACCACGGCAACTGCTTTACCCTTATCCACCTGTTTGGTCACCTTCTCAAATAACTCAATAAGGTTTGTGAAGCACGACCTATCTTTCACGAAACCATGTTGACTATCCCTAATCAACTCATTCCTCTATAGGTGATTATTAATCCTATCTCTTTTTAACCCTTTCCAAAGCTTTATCCACAACCAAAGTAAGGCTCACCAGTCTATATTTACCAAGGTTGTCTCTACTCCCCTTCTTGAGCAAGGGGACAACATTTGCTATCCTCCAGTATTCTGGCACTATTCCTGCAGATAACAATGGCATAAAAATCAAAGCCAAAGGCTCTGCAATCTCCTCCCTGGCTTCCCAAAGAATCCGAGGATAAATCTCATCTGGCCCAGGGGACTTATTTTTACACTTTCCAGAATTTATAACACCTTTTTGTGAACCTCAATTCCATCTATAATCGAGTAACCTGTATCTCAGTAGTCTCCTTGACAACATTGTTTCTTTCCAGTGTGAATACTGATGAAAACTATTGATTTAGCATTTCCTCTATCTCCTCTGATTCCACGCACAACTTCCCACTACTATCCTTGATTAGCCCTAATCTTACTCTGGTCACTTTTTTATTCCTGATATACTGATAGAAAGCTTTAGGGCTTTTCTTGATCCTATCTGCCAACGACTTCTCATGTCTTCTCCTGGCTCTTTTTAGTTCTGTCTTTAGGTCCTTCCTGTCCAACTTGTAAATCTCAACTGCCTTAACTGAACCATCACATCTCATTCTCACATAAGCCTTCTTCTTCCTCTTGATAAGAACTTCATCTTCTTTAATAAACCACAGCTCCTGTGCTCGACAACTTCCTCCCTGCCTGACCAGTACATACTTAACAAGGACACACAGTAGCTATTCCTTGAATAAGCTCCAGATTTCAATTATGCCCAACCCCTGCAGTTTCCTTCCCCATCCTATGCATCATGCATAATTGCATCGTAATTGTCTTTCCCCCAGCTATAACTTTTGCCCTGCAGTATATACCTATCCCTTTCCATCACTAAAGTAAACATAACCACATTGTGGTCACTATCACCAAAGTGCTCACCTACCTCCAAATCTAACACCTGGCCAGATTCATTACCCAGTACCAATTCTGATGTGGCCTCTCCCCTTGTGAGCCTGTCTGCATACTGTATCAGGAAACCCTCCTGCACACATTGGACAAAAACTGACCCATCTGAAGTACTTGAACTATAGTACACTCAGTCAATATTTGGCAAGTTAACATCCTCAAAACCACAACCCTGTCACTCTCGCTACTATCAAGAATCATCTTAGCTATCCTTTCCTCTACATCTCTGGAACTATTTGGAGGCCAACCGCCACCAGGACAGAACCCCACTGGTCCTCACCTACCACCCCACCAATCTCCATGTACAGCGCATCATCCGCCGTCATTTCCGCCACCTCCAAACGGACCCCACCACCAGAGATATATTTCCCTCCCCTCCCCTATCAGCATTCCGTAAAGACCACTCCCTCCGTGACTCCCTCGTCAGATCCATACCCCCCACCAACCCAACCTCCACTCCCGGCACCTTCCCCTGCAACCGCAGGAGGTGCAAGACTTGCGCCCACACCTCCCCCCTCACCTCCCTCCAAGGCCCCAAAGGAAACTTCTATATCCGCCACAGATTCTCCTGCACCTCCACACACATCATCTATTGCATCCTCTGCACCCGATGTGGCCTCCTCTATATTGGGGAGACAGGCCAGCTACTTGCGGAGCATTTCAGAGAACACCTCTGGGACACCCAGACCAACCAACCCAACCACCCTATGGCTCAACATTTCAACTCCCCCTCCCACTCCACCAAGTATATGCAGGTCTTTGGACTCCTCCATCGCCAGACCACAACAAAACGACGGTTGGAGGAAGAGCGCCTCATCTTCCGGCTAGGAACCCTCCAACCACAAGGGATGAACTCGGATTTCACCAGTTTCCTCATTTCCCCTCCCCCCACCTTGTCTCAGTCAAATCCATCAAATTCAGCACCGCCTTCCTAACCTGCAATCTTCTTCCTGACCTCTCCGCCCCCACCCCAGTCTGACCTATCACCCTCACCTTGACCTCTTTCCACCTGTCACATTTCCGACCCCCCTCCCCCAAGTCCCTCCTCCCTACCTTTTATCTTAGCCTGCTGGACAAACTTTCCTCATTCCTGAAGAAGGGCTTATGCCCGAAACGTCGATTCTCCTGTTCCCTGGATGCTGCCTGACTTGCTGCGCTTTTCCAGCAACACATTTTCAGAATAGAAAACTCCAAACAGGGTGAACTCACCTTTCCTATTTCTAACCTCAACCCATACTACCTTAGTAGATGAGTCCTCAAACATCCTTTCTCCACTCATAATACTGTCCTTGAATAACAATGCCACTCCTCTCCCTCTTTTACCATCTTCTCTGTTCTTACTGAAACATCTAAATCCTGGAACCTGCAACAACCATTCCTGTTCCTGCTCTACCCATGTCTCTGAAATGGCCACAACTTCGAAATCTCTGGTACCAACTCATGCTGCAAGTTTAGGAAGCTCCTGGCATTAAAGTAGACACACTTTAAACCAACGTCTTGCTTGTTGGTGCCCTCTTGCGACCTTGAAGCCTTATTTCTGACCTCTCTACTCTCAACGTCTGGTCTACTGGAATGACAATTTAGATTCCCATCCCCTTGCTGTATTAGTTTAAACCCTCCCGAAGAGCTTTAGTAAATCTCCACTCCAGGATATTGGTACCCCTCTGGTTCAGGTGAAGACCATCCTATTTGTAGAGGTCCCGCCTTCCCCAGAAAGAGCGCCTATCATCCAGGAATCCAAAACCCTCCCTCCTGCACCATCCCTGTAGCCATGTATTCAACTCCTCTCTCTCCCTATCCCTCACCTTGCTAGCATGTGGCATGGGCAACAAACTAGAGATAATAACTCTGCTGTAGCTCTGAGCTTCCACCCTAGCTCCCTGAATTTCTGCCTTAAATCCCCATCTCTCTTCCTACCAATGTCTTTGGTGCCTATGTGGACCACAACTTGGGGCTGCTCCCCCTCCCCCTCAAGGACCCTGAAAACACGATCGGAGACATCATAAACCCTGGCAGCTGGGAGGCAACGCACCAACCATGAATCTCTCTCGTTCCCACACAACCTCCTATCTGTCCCCCTAACTATGGAGTCCCCAATGACTAATGCTCTGTTCCTCTTCCCCCTTCCCTTCTGAGAAACGGGGACAGATTCTATGCCAGAGGTAGTTGGAGGAGGTTGCGAGGTAACCTCGTAGAGGTTTATAAAATTATGAGGGGCATAGATAAGGTGAATAGCAAAGATCTTTTCCCTGTGTTAGGGGAGTTCAAAACTAATGGACATAAGAGAAATATTTAAAAGAGACCTGAGGGTCAATTTCATAACACACAGAGTGGTTCATATGTGGAATAAACTGCCAGAGGAAGTGTTGGATGTCTGTACAGTTTCAACATTTAAAAGACAGATCTATGAATAGGAAAGGTTTAAAGTGATTAAACACAGACAAATGAGACCAGTTTAGTTCAGGAAACCTGGTGTGCATAGACGAGTTGGACAGAAGGGTCTGTTTCGGAGCTGTATCACTGTATGACTCTATAACTGTATTTTGAATGGAATTTTATGGTCCCTCTGGAGCCTGTTGAGCAGCACTCATTGCACACTTACTGTGCTGAAATTTTAGCAGTAGCAAAGAAGTATTGGACAATCCATCATTTTTTTGGCCAAATAAGGCCCTTAAGTGGTCAATTAATGATCACTTAAGCAGTCCTTTCCAGTGACTCTGGTGTATTTCTCACAGAAAGTGGTGTTCATATCAAATGAGGGCCTTTTCTGTGCTGAAGATGGGAGGGTATCTCAGCACCCTCTTCTTCTGACGCCCCCACAATCAAGACTGCTCCATCATACTTCTCCCTTACCTGTCCCTCGCAAACTCAGTTTCTTAAACATTTGCTGGTGCCTGCCGCCTGGTTGCAGTGAAAACCCATGTTTACCTCAGTGTCTAGATATGGTCCTTGGGTTTTAGGGACTGATTGTGATCCTAACAACAGCTACCACTCCCATTGCTGAGGTCAGAGAGCTGCCAACCCTATCATCTTCCAGCAGCTCTCAGAGTGAGTCTAACACTCACATTTCAATCTGAGCTAATTAACAGCAACAACCATAAAATCGCTGGGGGTAACCAGACCAAGCAGAGGATGGTTTGCTTGAGTTGAGGAACTGACCATATATTCAGACCAGCAGTCAAATTGCTTATTTCCATCCTTGAAATGCAATCGAGCTGCACCCTTATGCATGTCTATCTGCTGTTCAACTGCTATTCAGGCCTATGTTACCGTTAGGCCTGACTCTTCTAACACACTCTTGGATGGCCTCCCTTTCCAAATTTGAGGTCATCCAAAGCTCTACTGCCATATTTTAACTCACAGCAGAGAGAGAGAGAAAGATAGACATTAACATTTCAGAGATCTGTTCATAAGTCTGATTACAGCAGGGAAAGAAGCTGTTCTTAAATCTGCTCGTATGTATATTTAAACTTTTATACGTTCTGCCCAATGGAAGATGGTGGAAGAGAGTATAACCAGGGTGGGAAGGGTCTTGATCATGTTGGCTACTTTCCTGATGCAGTGGGAAGTTTGTCTCACCTGAGATTCTGCACATTGGCAGCATTTCCGGGGAAAGTAGCTGCTCCTAGTCAATCCCAGATGACAGTCAGGGAAACTCGGCTGCTCCGAGAGGAAAGTGTGTTCTCCTGATGGGGCCCGTGGCATTGAGCATTTCCGGGGGGTAGTGGTGGAGGGCTTCAGGTCTCCTTGAAGTTGGATCACTGTGGGGTCAGGCCTTCTTCCCGTGCTGGTTGGGCCTTGGGTTCCAGGTTTCCATGTGGTTGGCAGGTTGTGCCTGTGAGAGGCAGGGAGACCTCTGTTTGCAGTTCTAGCATTGGCAAGGTACATAAGTGAGTCTGATGAATCCATGAGCACTAGTCTCTTTCACAAGTGCTCGGGGGGCGGGGGCGCGGTGTCTCACAGTCAGTCTGGTCAGGCATCCTGGATGTCGGCTCACCGTGGGTGTCAGGTCTTGTTCCCATGCTTTTCAGGCCTCTGTTTTGGATTTCCACAATGAGATCGGATTTGCAGGAGGCCGATAGGACCCTAATTCCCATGAGCTTGTTGTTTCAGCACCGTGTTTGGTCGTAGAATCTTTAAACCTGAAAGTAGATGTAAGAGATCATTGTTAGTGATTCTGGTTTTGAAGAGTTGAGCGATTTAGAAGAGCAGAAGGGGCAGCTCCTATGCATGGGACATCAACAGGAAGGGTACTTCAAAAAAATATCAGCCCTGTGAATTCTCTTATGCAAATAGGTGAAAGGTGCTCAGTTCACTCCTTTAAAGTTGAATGAGTGCAATTGGTAGAACTTTGCAAATTGAACGAGCTAGTAATCTCATTGGAACTGTGTGCCCATTTCTGTCTGACTCTGTTGCCAAAATTAATAAAGTAGGCTGCCCTGATACAGAGGGCACATGGAACCCCTTCCTATTCTGTGGCTTCTGCAGCAGAGATCCCTTAGCTACCTGAATGGATACTGCCCCATTCAAATTTTATTTTTATTCATTCATGGGATGTGGGGATTGCATTCTGTGTCAGTATTTATTTCCCATCCCGACTTGTCCTTGGGAAGGTGGTGGTGAGCTGCAGCCCTTTTGGTGGAGGCAGCCCCACAATGCTGTTAGGAGGGAATTCAAGGCTTTTGAACCAGTGACTGTTCTGAAGGAGCTGTGATTCATTTCAGGATGGTGAGTTACTTGGAGGGAATCTGCTGGTGGTGCCGTTCCCAGAAATTTGTAACACTTGTTCTTCAAGACGGAAGTAGTCGTGGGTTGTCTCAGGAGCCTTGGTGCAGCTTATTGGGTCTGAGCACAGCCATTTGCAGGTGATGGATGGCGTCAGCCACAAGCCGGACTTCCAGTGCCACACTGCTCGCCAATTCCCGCAACAGAATCCAGCCCAGGCTATTGCCGCTCCAGTTCAGCTCTAACACTGGCTGTGGGCATCACTGATACCAGCCGTTTAAGCCCACAATGACGGAGGCACAGATTCCTGAGCAGTGACCCTCTGATGATAGCTGTTACTCCTGATGGTATGAAGACACAACACATCATGAGTCGATGACATTCTGCACATTAATCAGCTCCTGCTAAAATACAGGCAGTGTCCTGAGGAACCCTCCTGAGCCATGACACCAATTTGACATTTTCTAATCAATCTGTTCAGATACGTTAGAACACATCTCTGGAAGGATGGGACTCAAACCCAGGCCTTTTACCTCAGAGGTGAGAACACTACCTCTGCACCACAACAGCTTTTCAGGTGTTAATAATTTGTTTTCTTGTTCTTTTCTCTTTGTTCAGATATGTTATTTTATACATCTTGACATTTATTTTTTCACCAGTAAGTCAACTATAAGATCTTAATAACTACCTAATCCCTTTTAAATGGCTACAGGCAATTGTTTGTTAGCTAGTAGACTTCAGACACTGATCCAGTCTCCAGGAAAATGGTTGTGAGGTTGCTGCAGGAAGATGAAGGTCAGTGTGACAAATCAGCACACTGGCTCGTGATACTTGTCTTCTCCCATCTGCCCATGTCTGTTTCTTACGGGGCGAAATTTATGCCCACTATCTCAGATACATGCACACAAGTGAACATATACACACACACACACACACACACGAAAATGCACTCACACACGAGAGTGTACATAGACACACATGTACATACTCTCTCTCGTGTGCACATACATATATATATATATATAAAAACTCTCACATACATTCAAACTCAGTCACTGAGGGACATTAGATAGCTTTGGCAAATAGGGTTAAGGAGAATCCAAAGGGATTTTAAAAATACATTAAGGACAAAAGAGTAACTAGGGAGAGAACAGGGCCTCTCAAAGATCAACACCTCCTCCCACACTACCTCCTGCAAAAATGCCATCTCGTATTCCCAATTCCTCCATCTCCGCCGGATCTGCTCCCAGGAGGACCAGTTCCAACACAGAACACACCAGATGGCCTCCTTCTTGAAAGACCAATATTTCCCCTCCCACATGGTTGAAGATGCCCTCCAACGCATCTCATCCATGTCCCGCACCTCTGCCCTTGAACCCCACCTTCCAACTGCAACAAGGTCAGAACCCCCCCCCCCCAGGTCCTCACCTTCCATCCCACCAACCTCCACATAAATTGCATCATCCGCCAACATTTCCACAATCTGCAAACAGACCCCCACCACAAGGGATATATTTCCCTCCCCACCCCTATCTGCTTTCTGCAAAGACCATTCCCTCCGCGACTGCCCGGTCAGGTCCACACGCCTCTACAACCCACCCTTCGATCCTGGCACCTTCCCCTGCCACTGCAGGAATTGCAAAACCTGCGCCAACACATCCCCCCCTCACCTCCATCCAAGGCCCCAAAGGAGCCTTCCACATCCAAAGTTTTACCTGCACTCCCACAAATGTCATTTATTGTATCCGTTGCTCCTGCTGCAGTCTCCACTACACTGGGGAGACCCGATGCCTTCTCGCAAAGTGCTTCAGAGAACATCTCCGGGACACCCTCACCAATCAACCCCACCGCCCCATGGCCGAACATTTCAACTCCCCCTCCCACTCTGCCGAGGGCATGCTGGTCCTGGGCCTCCTCCATTGCCGCTCCCTTACCATCTGTCCCTTAATCCTCTCCGACCTATCACCTTTACCCCCATTTCTATCCACCTATTGCACTCTCAGCTACCTTCTCCCCAGCCCCACGTGCCTCCTATTTATCTCTCCAACCCCAATGTGCCCAGCCTCATTCCTGATGAAGGCTTTTGCCTGAAACATCAATTTTCCTGCTCATAGGATGCTGCCTGACCTGCTGTGCTTTTCCAGCACCACTCTAATTTGACTCCACTCAAAGATCAGCAAGGCAACTTATGTGAGGAGCTGCAGGAGATGGAGGAGATACTAAACAAGTATTTTGCATCAGTGTTAACTGTGGAGAAGGGCAAAGAAGATATGGAATGTGGGGAAATAGATGGTGACATCTTGAAAAATGTCCATATTTACAGAGGCGGAGGTGCTGAATGTCTTGAAATGCATAAAAGTGGATAAATCTCCAGGACCTGAAATATCTGTATCATCGATAGTCACAGGTGAGGTGTCAGAAGACTGGAGGTTGGCTAACGTGGTGTCATAATTTAAGAAAAGTGGTAAGGACAAGTCAGGGAACTATAGACCAGTCAGCCTGATCTCAGTAGTGGGTAAGTTGCTGGAGAGAATCATGAGGGACAGGATTTACATGTATTTGGAAATGGCAAGGATTGATTAGGGATAGCCAGAAAGGCTTTGTGCATGGGAAATCATGTCTCATGAACTTTATTGAGTTTTATGAAGAATTAACAAAGAGGATTTCTGAGGGCAGAGCGGTAGATGTGATCTGTATGGACTTCAATAAGGCGTTCGACAAGGTTCATCATGGGAGACTAGTTAGCAAGGTTAGATCTCATGGAATACAGGGAGAACTATCCATTTGGATACAGAATTGGCTTGAAGGTAGAAGACAGAGGGTGGTGGTGGAGGGTTGTTTTTCAGACTGGAGGCCTGTGACCAGTGGTGTGCCACAAGGATCGGTGCTGGGTCCACTACTTTTCATTATTTATATAAATGATTTGGATGTGAACATAGGAGGTATTATTAGTAAGCTTGCAGATTACATCAAAATTGAGGTGTAGCGGAAAGCGAAGGGGGTTACCTCAGATTAGAATGGGCCAATGGGCTGAGGAGTGGCAGATGAAGTTTAATTTAGATAAATGCGAGGTGCTGCATTTTGTGAAAAGCAAATCAGAGAAGGTAATATATACTTAATGGTCAGGTCCTGGGGTGTGTTGCTGAACAAAGAGACCTTGGAGTGTAGGTTCATAGTTCCTTGAAAGTGGAGTCGCAAATACATAGGATAATGAAGAAAGCATTTATTGTGCTTTCCTTTATTGGCCAGGAGTATTGAGTATAGGAGTTGGGAGGTCATGCAGTGACTATGCAGGACATTGGTTAGGCCACTTTTGGAATATAGCATGAAATTCTGATCTTCTTCCTATCGGAAAGATAGGAAGGAGACCAGATTTGGTTCAGAAAGGGTTCAGAAAAGATTTACAAGGATGTTGCCAATTTGGAGGATTTGAGTGAGAGGGAGAGGTTGAATAGGCTGAGGCTGTTGTCCCTGGAGCGTCGGAGGCTGAGGGGTGACTTAAAGAGGTTTATAAAATCATGAGAGGCATGGATAAGATAAATAGACAAAGTCTTTTCCCTGGGGTGGGGAGTCCAGAACTAGAGGGCATAGGTTTAGGGTGAGAGCGGAAAGAGGCAACTTTTTCACGCAGAGGGTGGTGTGTGTATGGAATGAGCTGCCAAAGGAAGTGGTGCAGGCTGGTACAATTACAACATTTAAAAGGCATCTGACAGGGTATATGAATAGGAAGGGTTTGGAGGGATATGGGCCTGGTGCTGGCAGGTGGGTCTAGATTGGGCTGGGATATCTGGTCGGCATGGACGAGTTGGACCGAAATACCTATTTCCGCGCTGTACATCTCCATGACTTTATAATTCTGAAACTGATATGTCAAGAAATCAGCTGTACAGAATCTTAACTAATAGATTATCTCATCGCAGATTTTACATGTTGCATTTTTTCTGAAAATAAGCAGTAAGTAAGCAAATGCAACTTACAGTACTGGAAATAATTCATAAAATCATTATTCAGTCAAAACAATTGCACTTTCTTTCTCTTCTTTCACAGCAAGAGTTTGGCATAGCGGCAATGTCGCTGGACTAGGAAGCCAGAAACTCAAGCTGGTGTGCTCGGATATGGGTTTGAATCCCACTGTGGCAGATGGTGAAGTTTGAATTCAATAACAAAATTGGAATAAAAAGCTAGCCTAATGGCGACCAAGTAACCCCTGTTGATCGTTGTTTAATGAAAAATGCCATATTGTCAACTATGTCGTTTAGAGAAGAAAAGCTGCCATCGTATCTGTTCTGTCCTATGTGTGACTCCAAACACACAAAAGTGTGGTTAACTCTTAACTGCCTGCTGTACAATAAGTGCTGGCTTAGCTGGTGATGCCAACGTTCTATCACCAAATCTATTCTGTGCTTAACATTGAATCTGAAATTAATCAAATTGCTTAATGGCACATTTTAATTTAAAAAGCATCATTACACTGATTGAAACCTCTGCATTTGAAAAAAACCTGAGAAAGCAAACAAAACCTCAAAGACTTTGATCTCGTTTCATTTCAATTGTATGTAGCATCTGCTCACATGATATAAAAATGTAGAAAACTTTATTTCCAGTATGCAGTTATGTGAGCTGAGTATTGGAAACCCTGATGCAATTGAAGCGCTGAATTATTATTGATAAAAAAAGTGCATGAGGTGTTGTTGTATTTCTCATAAATAAATTGCTAAAGAAATCATTGTCCGGTATTTCAGAATGTTATCTAAAATGTCCACAAATTACGAAAATCATAATCCTTTTGTTACAGTTGAATGCTGTACCATCTCAGTTATAAACAGTCAAGCAAAAATTGATTCAGTGAAAGATAACTTGCAGTACAACATGGTGCATGTACAAAAGAGACTTTATTTATGAAGCACTTGGTACCATGTACAAAGATCAGGGGACCTGTAATCTTCAACCCAATTACAGAGCAATATGAGATTTGAATGATTTACATTAAACTAATGAAAATGAAGGAATTGGGCCCTGCAGTGGAGATGAAGTAAGATTTTATGTGAAAATCCTGAACTTTCCCATGGGCACAATTCTGGAGAAATTACAGTGCCTACATACTTAAGCTGTAAGTACTCATGGCATGGAGGTTATTAATGCCAAAATTAAGATGCTTACTTTATTATTGTGAGGGTCACAGGTTCCATAGGGGAAAATGCCTGATGTTAAAATATGCATTGCACTATTCTTTGAGTATGTGGTGGGGGAGTTCTTGTTTCAGTGTTTGGCTACTTGCTGCAAATGTAGCACAAAACACTTTTCTACTGATTGTGCACCATCTGTAGCAAGAGTGAAGCATGCCCACCATCCACAGTCTTATTGTAATAGCAAAAAAGATAAGCTGCATGTATCCAGCTTATGGAAATCTGAATTGTTGAAACAATTTTCTCTCTCTATTAGTCCCTAATGAAAACTGAAAGGGCATAGAATAAAGCTCATGCCAACTTACATTTTCTCACATAAATTAAGGCTTTCATCTGGACAGAAAATAACAAACTGCATCGTAAGTTACAATTGGAGCATGGTTTGGTACTGACACCGATGGTACCAATTAATAACATACAACTTAGGGGATTCTCAGTGACTCCAACAGTTCCGACCATGATTGCTAAGTGGACACAGATCATAACCGTCTTTCGTAATCATTCCAGGAATCTAGCATGGTTTTGCTACAGTTAATCACAGCACTCTGCCCACAGGCATACATGAGGTGACTGATGAAGTGATCTGGGGGCAGTTCCATCTGTTTTTTTCTCAACATCGAGACAATTAGCTAGACTCAAATATTTGAGCTGTTGATGGATTTCCTTGACTCCTGTGTGCGTCAGAATGTGCCTACATGGTTAAATCAGTCTAATGACACATGCAACTTGCATGAGCTTCCATTCTCACATTTGTAGCTGTCTTATGATGATGATAAATTGCTGTACTCAGCACCTTATTTTCCTGATTTGGTTTCTGCATACTTCAATTACTTGAAGGCAATGTGATGTTCTTGAGGACAATGAAGCACTGATAAGGTATTTGTACTGTCCCACTGCTATTGTCCACCAAATTAGAAGTGAGTTATTTGGAAAGGCTCCATTGATATTGGATTGAATAGGATGGCTATCATTTGAAATTTAAAACAATGGAAAAAGGAACTGGATGCAAATATTTGATGTTGACAATGGAGATTTCAGTTTTTGCTTTCATCTTTTGGATGTAAATTGGCGGATCAATTCACATTCCTGTATCAAACTCTTTCAAATACGTCAAACGTTTCTCTCTCCTTCCCTTGATATTATTTAGATCGATCTGAGAGTCACACAAGGTTGGGGATAACCTACAGTTGAGATTTACTTGGCTGCATGTCTAAATATATCAAATAAATTGATGGATCAGAGTACAAACGTGTGAAATAACCTTACTAATATTCCACTTGGCAAAATTTTATCTATATACTGTTTTAGTAGTAGATCTGATACCATGGACTGACTGTAGGATGAATGAGTCCCACAGATGGAACTTCTGCTGAGAGCTGCAGTGCCTATCTGATTAGCTGGAGGATAGCTAATAATCTTGATGGGGCTACAAGGCCTGGCCAGCGATCCACATTCAACAAGCCATCAAGGTCACTATCAGCTGATGGTTTGGAGGCTTTGGTGCCATTTTTAAAGGGGACATGCCCCCAGGATGAACAAGCCAACAGCATCAGCATTGGAGTCAGATTTGAACTCAGGACCATCACCCTGACCTTTAGACATAACCAGCTCATAGCACAGAGCAGAAAACATGTGGTCCTTTGGGTCAGCAACCCCTTCCTGCACAGTGGGAGTTGCCTATCCATACCAACAACATCAGGAACCCTCCTGCTTGCCCAAAGGAGCCTGGATGGAGATTGCAGTGCTGTTGGTAACTGTAGGGTCCACAAGTGTACCCTGGATCCAATGTTGAAAGAGACTCAAAAACATTGTCCAACAGGATGAGCAGAATGGTGATATTAGGTTGATATGGCTCTTGTGAGCGCAGTAAACAATGTGTCCTTGTCAGGGGATGAAAGGGGAAACTGAATGAATGGTGAATAATGCTCATCAACGTGACATTGTAAAACTGAGGCCGATATGGGCTGAAGTTTTCTAGATCGTATTTCAATCAATGTACAGTTAACTCGAGAGTGGGGTATGAGTGGGTTACTTGAGACATCTTATTATCTGTCAAAGAGATGCCGACTGATAACAGGATGAGGTGCTGATCAAGCTGAAACTCCTTCTTCCCTTTTGGTTTCAGGAGCAAATGACATGTGAAGCAAAGTGTATACAGGGACGTGTTGAAGAGTGCTTGATATAAAGAAAATTACCCTTGCAGAGGGGAAGGCTGTGGAATTGGTTGGAGATGAGGGTAGCTGGGCAATCATGGACAGTGAAGCAGGAGAACAGTGAGAAGAGAAGACAGTAAGGGGGAGCTGTACTCTATATGTCACTGGACAGGTAACCCAGGGACTGAGGCTCATACATTTCAAGACCTACTATTGCATTGGGAGGAGTTTAAATTAGATTAAATTACTTCTAAAAATCAGGAATTGAAAGCTAATCTCAGTACAGTGACCATGAAGCTGTCATAAATTCTTTTAAAAACCCAGATGTCTCACCCGTTTTCTTTAGGGAAAGTAGATTTGCAGTGCTCAGTTGGTTTGACTTACAATGTGAGTTCAAAACTACAGCAATGTGATTGACTTTTATTTGCTCTGAGGGCCAATTAGAAGTAGGCAATAACTGCTGTCCTTGTCAGTCATGCCTACATCCCATAAACACATTAAGTGATTTGTTTATTTACATTCCTAGATCCCTTTGCTCCTCTACTCCATTTGACAGTTGTTTTTCAAGTACTATCAAGTCTCCTTATGTTTACTACCAAAACACACTGCATGAAAATTACCTACACTGATCTAATTTGCAATTACACGATCATTCTGCAAATTATGAATTGCTTTTTGCATTTCTAACATCTGGGAATGGCATGGTAGCTCAGTGGTTAGTACTGCTGCCTCAGCACAGGAATCCAAGTTTGATTCTAGCCTTGGGTGATTGTCTGTGTGGAGTTTGCACATTCTCCTCGTGTCTGCGCGGGTTTCCTCCCACAGCCCAAAGATGTGCAGGTTCGGTGGATTAGTCATGCAAACTGTCCCCACAGTATCCAGCGCTGTGCAGGCTTGATAGGTTAGCCATGGGAAATGTGTGGTTACAGGGTGTGGGGACTGGGTGTTGGTGGGATACTCTTCAGAGAGTAGTGTGCACTCATTGGGATGAATGACTTCTTTCCACACTTCAGGGATTCTGTGATCAGTATTAACATTTTTAAAAATACATCCATGGGATGTGAGTGTCACTGGTCAGGTTATCACCCCTAATTGCCCTGAGAACAGGGAAGAGTCAATCACTTTTGGGGTCACAGGTGAACCCAGATCAGACAAGGTAATGACGTACTGAATGACATTATTTGAAACTGATAGGTTTTTACAAGAAGTGGCAATGGTTTCCATGAGGCTACCTCTTTCTTCCAGAAATTTGTTGGATTCAACTTGCACCATTTGCCACGATGGAATTTGAACTCATGTCACCAGGGGTCCGAGGTTACCAATCCAGTGACATTACAATGACAACACTGTCACCCCCAAAACCACATTCCTCAAAATGATGTCACTACAAGTTTTGAAATGGTACTGCAGAGTGCCAAGTTCTAATCATTTACGAAAATGGCGAATAATAATAATAATTCCAATGATGAATAGTAATAGTTCCCATTTATGATGGATCTTTGTGTAAAATCAGTCCCCACTTTTTACTGAATAGCGACCCTTCCTCTTAATATCTGTTTTCTACCTTTTTTTCTTGACAACTTGCTATCCATTCTACTATCTGTGTTTTGGCTGTGTCCTGGGTCACATCTTAAAATACAAAATATAAATCTGTTACGTGGTACCTTTCAAAAATATTTTTAAAATCCCAACATCTGCATTACCCTCATCTCCTTTTCCTGTTACTTCTAGAAAGAATTTGATAAGATTCATGAAGCATGGCATTCCCCCTTGAAACCAAAAGAGGTTTGGATACTGTAAATCAGAAACAAAAACAGAAATTGCTGGAAAAGCTCAACAGGCCTGGCAGGATCAGCAAAGACAAATCAGAGTTAACATTTTGGCTTGAGTGACTGAGTTCTGAGGAAGGGTCAGTCAACCCGAAACGTTAACTCTGATTTCTCTCCACAGATCCTGCCAGACCTGCTGAGGTTTTCCAGCAATTTCTGTTCTCTTTTTAAATCTATGCTGACTATATTTTATCATGATTTTGATTTATAGGTATCATTCTATTACATCCTTCGGTTAAGTTTCCAATATTTTGATCTATCTTTGTTGTCTGTCACCAGTTGTCCAGGTTTTAAAGCAACTAACAGACTTGATAGAACACCAGAGGCAAATGAGAGCCAACCATATGGATGTCATTGAAGTCACATACAAATCAAACTGGGCAAGAACTGCAGGTTTCTTTCTCTAAAGCATATTATGAGCCATTTTGGTTTTCACAATATTCTGACAAGTTCATAATGCTAAATTACTGAAAACAGTTTTAACTTTCTAGGTTCCTCCAACAGTGAGGTTTGAACTCAAGTTCTCTTCATTGTTAATCCAGGTTTATAAATTACTACTGCAGTAACATAAACACTACATTAAGCTGGTATAACATGCTGTATGCACAGCTTGACCACAATTCATTCCATTCTCAGGATGTCTATGCATGGGTAAGATATTCATACGGCAATAAATGAGTTTGGTGAGTATATTTGATTGCAATAATCCAAGATTAACAAATATTGCCCCTAATTAAAGTATGTTAAGGTGTTCAAGTAACAGTGTTTGTATTAAAAATAGCGAAAAAGCAAAGCAAGAGCTCTGTGGAACATTTATTTATTTATCTGCAGCTGGTTATTGAAAGTTAATTAACTTGATACTATTTAACTGCACTTTAACGTAAAGTCTTATTGCAATATTGTTCAGCCTAGGAATGCCCTGTTACATAGCTATGAGACTAGTCCAGATGGTTGTGATTAAAGCATTTTGACTTTGATAACAATTAAAGTTCTTACAGGATGGAGATTTGGGCAATCTCAACTGAATGCCCAATTGGTGTATGGGTCTATCACAAATTGTGGACAACTCTGCACTAATTGACACTAACTAGTCAATTTGACTCAGATGGATGATAAAGCTTGAAACAGAGTGCAGAAAATGAATCCCAGTTAGATTAAGATGGATTCCTGTGAGTTGGTTATTGAGATTCATTTTGAATCAGTCAAGTGGGAATTCCATACTTTATCCAATTTACTTAGTATCAGAATTCGGTATGTTCAAGGCTGTAATTGGATATAATGAGATGATGCCCTTTTCCATGAATTCTCATCCAGAAAATCCATTTTTTTTAAAAAACAATTGTAGGTTTAAATAAACTATGCAAAAAAAGTGTGCAGACCCGCTTAGTGGTAGGACAGCGCAAAGAGAGAGGAATCTTCTGTTATGGAGTTTAAATATGTCATCATGTGTGTTAACAGTTATCATATTTGTTTAGGGCTGCATATTTTTCTCATATGGAGGTTTCAGCTTTTATGTCTGTCAGTTGCTTTTCTTGAGTTGATTGGTTAATCTTATGGTATGGGCAGTTAACAAATTTTAATTTCTATCAAGACCTTCTGGAGTCAAAGGCCTGGGTGCCATGTATAAAGGCCACCTGGACAGCTCCTCAGTTCATGTTTTGAGCCTGTTTGGTCACCCTGAACCATCTTGGAGATATCTCAGACCAAGCAGAAACAGGCCCCCTCATTACAGTTTCTGCCCGAAGTTACCTTCATAAGAAGGGAGCTCCTGTTGTGCAGGGATGGCAGCAGGAAGCCATCCCAATGCATCATCTATTCCCTCACTACAAGCTCACACTCACAGGAGCATCACACTGTCCAAGCGCACCTATCATGTCATCATGTAGATGATGAGCATTGATGCTTGTTTATAATTTGCACATGCATGTTCAGTAGCTACTTCTTTCTCTTCTCTACAGAAACTAATGGCGATGAAGCACAAGACTTCACAACCTCCTCGTGTCAGCAGAACCACATCTAAGGTGAGGGCCAGGCAGCATAGCAGTCATCTGTAGCCTCCACCAGCATATTCCATCCCCTCAGTGGTCTACTGTCAAGATTAGGCTCTGGCTCATATTCCTTAGACCGGATCTAAAAGGTAAAGTTCTAAATTGGAGGAAGGCTGATTTTGACAGCATTAGGTAAGAACTTTCAAAAATTGATTGGAAGCGGATGTTCGCAGGTAAAGGGATGGCTGGAAAATGGGAAGCCGTCAAAAATGAGTTACCAAGAGTCCAAAGATAATATGTTCCTGTTAGAGCGAATTGCAAGGCTGGTAGGTACAGAACAACCTCGATTATCCGAATGAGATGGGCAGAGAGTATTTTGTTCAGATAACTGATTGTTTGGATAACTGATTGTACAGATAACATTTTTACAGGACCTTGAGATCTTGTTTGAATAATCTGAAATTTGGATAATTCATGCTTGGATAACCAACATTGTTCTGTATAGGGCACACTGGATGACTAAACAAGTTAAAGAATCGAATGAATCCTTACAAGAGTGTAAAGGCAATAGGAATATACTTAAGAGGGAAATCAGAAGGGTTAAAAGGCGACATGAGATAGCTTTGGCAAATAGAGTTAAGGAGAATCCAAAGGGAAGAAATGGAAGATAGCGAATGGGGGGAAATCAATAGCTACATCTTGAAAAATATCTGTCTTACAGACGAGGAGGTGCTAGATGTCTTAAATTGCATAAAAGTGGATAAGTCCTAGGATCTGATAAGGTATTACTTAGAACTCTGTGGGAAGCTATGAAAATTATTGCTGGGCCTCTTGCTGAGATATTTTGTATCGTTGTTAGTCACGGGTGAGGTGGCGGAAGACTGGAGGTTGGCCAGCGTGGCGCCACTGTTTAAAAATGGCGGTAAAGACATGCCAAGGGACTATAGACCCATGAGACTGACATTGTTGGTGGGCAAGTTGTTGGAGGGAATCCTGAGGGATAGGATTTACATGCATTTGGAGAGCCAAGGACTGATTAGGGAGAGTCAACATGGTTTTGTGCATGTGAAATTATATCTCGCTAACGTAGGAGCGTTTGGCTGCCTCCACAGAAATGGTTAGAAATTTTTTAAAAACCTGCAGATGCAGGAATCCAGAGTAGACAAACAGGAGGCTGGCTTATCTACAGCCATGGTGGTGGTTGCCTTGGAGGCCTCGGTTCAGCAGAACACAGTGGTTGCTGGAGCTGTTGTCAAACTTGCCATCACTGTAGCCATGCACCAACAGCAAGACAAGGGTAGGATTTGGACAATCAACCTCATCCCAGATGCTGTAGACAGTGAGGTGCCAGGAGATACCCACAGGGAGGATGGGCACCAGCCAGGAATCCTGGGAGCTCCACCTTGGGATACTAGTTGCGCTCTGCCTTTCTGGCTCCCCTCTGCTAGTGACCACATTGCCTGCACCAAAGCAGGAGTGTATCAGTTGGCCAGGGTGTTCTAGTTCCTGATGCCCCACAGGATGCCCAAGATGATCATTGCAGTCACCCAGACAAAGCAGTCAGCAAGCTGCTTCCACATCAGGTGTAGACATTGATAGACAAATGAAGAAGGTATTGAGTGTGTCTGGGGGTCATAGGTTCTCATCCAGTTCCCATTGACTGTCCTTCAGTAAATATGTCTTCACTCACATTATGTAGCATTCAGTGTCATCCCATTCTGTTCGCAACCTCTGACCTGGTTAATCAGTGTGAATCGTGTGGAGCCTCTCCCCCTATCAGAAGGTGGAGCTGGTGTAACATCATCAGAAGAAGTGTGTGCATATAAAATTGTTTGTGCTTTTCAGCAAGACCTGGACCCAACCCTTAGGGATTGCAGTCAAGTCTGATGAAACGGATTTCAGGAACACTGACCTTTTCCAGTGAGGTTAGATTAAAGAGATTGGGACTAGGGTCACTACCTTTCACACTATGGGCACAATCAACGTGATTAATTGAGAAAAGTAACCAGGCTCTGCGAAGTGGACGAAGGCAAGATTTTTCCCCTGATAGTGATCTCCATATCTATACTCAGAACAAGCTGTACCATGGGATGTGAAGGACTGCATTCTCTACTATGGGATCTGGAAGTGACATCTCACCTGCATTTCTATTTCTCCCAAGAAATCTGCTTCTTGTTGAGAAAGGTTGGGAAGGGTGCAGCATACCATTGTACAGTGTCTGACTGCTCCAGGTAATGAGTATTTTGGTCTGATCAGTCTTATTGTCTGCTCCAGAATTGCCCTTGTGAAGGAATGCACTGCCTTGTATTGCATTAACATGCTTCTTGTTTTGCTATAATCACGTTACCTCAGCACTGAGACGCTCACTACAGTTATCCATCTCACATGCAATTCTAATAATGATATAAGCCTTTTGCTGCTCAGCCCATGGTCCTCTTTCCTCAATCTAACCTCATCAGACAGAGTCAGTACCCTTGAAATCAATCTCATCAGTCCTGACTGCAATCCCCAACTGATAGGCCTGTTCTTCACTGCAACATGAGAAGATGGCCAATGAGTTTCAACAAAAGTTCTACTATGCCACATTGTACTTTATGAAAATATGAAATGGTGTCACAGTGAAGCAGCAACTGAATTTGAAAGAGCTAAAATATAAGCATCGCTACTGAAAGAGAAATGCAGACGTGTTTGGACTTGAAGGTTATACAACATTACTAAAAGCCATTGAAAATGAGAAGTAAGCAAATAAGCAGGCTACAACCTGCTCGTAAATAAGAACTCCAGACTAATATTCTGGAGACACAGAAATCCGATTGTGGGGATGGATGAAATTTGAATTCAATAAAATCTGTAAATAAAAGCTAGCCTAATGATGGCTACGCTACCATTGACCATTTTGTAAAGACCCATTTGGTTCACTAGTATTCTTCAAGCCATACAATTGTGGTCTGGCCTCCAGGTGAATCCAGAGCCACTGAAATGGCCTAATAGGTTACTTAGTTACTCAGGGCAATTAGAAATAGCTATTAACTGCTGGTCTAGCTAGTGATGACCATATCCCATGAATTAATAAAACAAAAGACATGATTTACATAATGGCTGCAATCTTTAGTCTCTTAGCTCCATTCAAAATGAAAAGAAACAGAACAGTCTTTCCATTCACAGTAATTAAGTTATGACTTGCAACATATTTACTTAGCAATCCAGAGCAGTGAAAAGCGCTATACTTTTATTAATGTTTGGGAGAGACTGTTACAAACAAACAGTCTAAACATCTCTGAACAACTGAAAAAGCAGACTGCACAGATTTGAAAGCCTTGAAGGCATGTTTCGAATTCCAAGTGAACATAATTTATAAACATTTTATGGTCAATGTTAATGTTCAAGGTGAAAAAAAAAAGTCCAGTGATAGATCTATAATTGCATTAGCACAAATCACAGAATCCTGTGAATTCAGGCAACTAAAAGCTGATCTCAAACATAGAATTGTCTCAAACTTAAGAGATCCCACTGGGAAAGCACAACTATTAAAGGAAGTGAATCTGGCTTCTGAAAAAGTTGTAAACATGTATAGAAGGTCTGAGTTTGTAAGTCAACAGCTCAAACACATATGTGGGAGGATAGGCATATTTTTACTCAATGAGGAGAAGCAGCCCAGGCCTGTCCATGTTGATGAGCAGCCTTTCAAGTATAGCAATGTGAGGAAAAGCAACAAGTATCCATGGATAGGCCAGCAGAAAGATCAATGCCAAAGGCAATTTGCAAATACTGCAGATGCGATCACATAAGACAAAAGAAAGCATGTCCAACTACAAAAAGATAAAACACTTTGCGCTCAAAGATCATAGTGAAAATGAACTTTCAATATTCAACTTTACTACCCGAGTCTTCCATAGAGTGAAAATTGTTTGATCGAGAGGCTGTGCTGATTTAATATAGCTGCTGTGATCACCTGACAAGATGAGGCACTGTCTCAGAATTACCCATTTTAAACATGAAACACCGAAACTCAGTGAGATGTCAAGAAATTTCATCTTTGGTCTTACTCACACTTGCATGATAACAGCGCATATTGAAGTTGAAAGGTTACCTGCCGACATTTCAGTCTAGAAAAGAAAATGAAGCTAGACTAGGAATATACAGATAAACCAGACTTCAGTAGCTTGTTTTGAGCAGCAAAGAAAGAGAAAGCAACATGGATTGCCATAAGAGGGTTTCATTAAACTCCTCTCTCTTTCAATCTCAATCTCGGCAAGCCAGCACTGGTGAAGAAAAAAAAAGCTCAGAATGCCTAACTGGAAAATTACAGATATCAGCAAGCATCGCCACCCTGAGATATAAAGATATAAGCTAAGCTACTGGGACTCAGATTTCACTTTCACAACTCAAAGACTCTTCAGAAAAAAATAAAGTGGAACTGCCTTTATTTTCTGAGTGTGCTAGATACTTTACCTCACTTCCCCCACCTTCTCTATAAACTTGCCACTTGTGCTTTTGTTCATCTTGTTATCAACTAAGAGTTGGTTATTGCATATTACTGTGTTTTTTTTCCCCCAGTAATAAGACTTCATCCTCTTTCAAAAATGAAACTTTGGAATTGGTTCTCCTACATTTTTGATCTAGTTAACTAAGTCTGGTTGAAGTGTGATACCTATACTCTGAAAAAACAAAAAAAGAAATAATAATATTTGTTGCAATGATTGGGAGGATGTTTTAAAAAAAAAGAGAATCTGTGATTCCTTCTTCTCTGTTTGAAACATAAATGTTTAGCTAGGAAGAAAACAACTAACAAATAAAGCCAATGGGGTTATTATGTGATTGACAGAGACATTGGACTACAGTGCTGACAAATCAAAAGTAGGTACCAAAGAGATGGTAGACAATGATTTAGATAGTTTGCTCTATTGCGCAGATTAGTCAACTGCAAGCCTAATCAAGAAAATAGGTTTTGACTGCTGCAATCAAAACTGCAGAAAGACGGCATCAAATGATTATGAATTGCCAGATAAACATTGGTACATGTACCTCACAGACATGTAACATTGCACCAGATAGTGACCCAAAGGTGAAAGTCTTAAAGATCAAGTTGAGACTATGATTGAATGATATTCACTCTGACAGGCCATGTTAGTCAGAGCGCCCAATGCCATGTCAAGGCAACGGCTCAGAATTCCAGACATTAGACAAAAAGCCAGTCGTCATGTCAGCAGGGGCAGATGGAAAGCTTGGACTAACTTAGACTAAATGTTCTAGAACAGATTCAGTGTTTTGCAGGTCATGAAAAGTTGAGGCCCCAGCACTGAGCCCTGTTACACACCACTCATTGCATATGACCAATGGGAAAAGATCCCATTTTTGCCAACTCTCCACTTCCTGTCAACTGGCTGATGCTCTATCCATGCCAAGTTATTAACCTAACACAATGTTCCTTTACTTTCTGCAATGGTTATTGACGTGGAACTTTTAAAAACCTTTTCTGGAAATCTAAATACAGTACATTCGGCAGTTTCCCTTTCAACAAAGAATTCCAATAAATTGCCTAACCATGATTTTTGCGAAACCGCGTTGACTCCATCTGATTATCTTGAAATTTTCTTCTTAGGACTTTGCTTTAATGTCTTTAATAATAGTTTCAAACAATTTCCTGGTGACAGATGTTAAGTTAATTGGCTGATGGTTTCATGGCTCTATGAAATTTTTAATAAAAGAATTGCATTCACTATTTTACAATCAAATTGAAGGGTGTTTCTCAGTCAAAACCAATGCATGCAGAGTATCAGCAGCCATTGCTTTTGAAACCTATGATGAAATATTTTAGAACTTAGGCACTTAACTATTAATTCTAATATCTCACAAACCACTTCTTTTAAAGCCTTAGGATTTAATCCATCTGCCTACAGTTCCAATAAATTACTCAGTAGCTCTTGCCTGATGATTGTAACTTTCTTGAGTCCTGTGTTCCTTTCCATTTCCTGATGTGCAGCAATTTTGGAATGTTACTTGGATCTTGTAAAATGATGAACAATGAAAATACCTATTCTATTCCACAGTCACTAGTCTATTTCCCCTTTTCAGTTCCCCAAACTCACTTTGTATAGGACTACTGTTTTGCAGGAATTTTATTTTTAACAAGAAAGAAGCAAAAAGAGAGAATATGAGAAAGTGGTAGATAACAAATGGAAATCCAAATATCTTCTACTATAAATGTTCAATATAAGATGTGAATCTGCTATTGAGCAACAGTTATTAAAAAAACATGGACTGAACTAAGAGTTACATTGGTCGCTATTTGAAGATTTTCATTCAGGATCACAGGGTATGCATTGGTCAGATCTAGAAGCTACATATATGTACACACAAAATCTGGTTTTATGCAGGACAAAGGAATTCATACAAATGTTGCACCTTTTCATTGAAAAAGAGGGCATGTAGATTGCTAAACTTTGCAGAATTCCCATGACAATATCCTGATCAACCAGAGTATACTTGTCTGGTCTGAGAATTTAAATTGACATTCCTTGTTCTCAGAATCTAAGATCCTATAAGCCTTTTTAATAACTGGTTAATTTGCCTGGCCACATTCAGAGAAATATGCACTTGAACATTGAGGACCCTCTGCAACATTGCTCATTCAAAGTTGTATCATTTTGTGTCTATTGTTTCTTAATGTTTCTTCTACTAAAACACATTACCTCATATTTCTCTGCATTGAAATTCATCTGCCAGGTGTCTGCCGGTTTGGCCAATTTGTCAATGTACCCCTGCAGTTGCTTAGCATCATCCTCTCAATTTACTAATCTCCTACCTTAATATCATGTGCAAAATTTAGAGATATTATCCTCAATACCCATCTCCAAATTGTTTATGTAAATCAGAAAACATAACACGTTTGCAACACCAATCTCTCGGAAATACCAATTTAAACTCATCCCTAATCTGAGAAAGATCCATCCAAGCCTACTTCTGTTTCCTGTCTTTTTGCCAATTTCTAAACCATGTTGTAAGAACTCAATCTCAAATATTTCTGATTTGTTAAGCAATCTGTCGTGTGGCACAGTATCAGATGCTTTCTGAAAGTCCAAATATACAATATCCACAGCACTACCCTCATCTGTTACCTGTGTCACTTCATCAAAGAACTCACTTAGTCAAGCATGACCTACCCTTGACAAGGTAAAAACAATGACTGCAGATGCTGGAAACCAGATTCTGGATTAGTGGTGCTGGAAGAGCACAGCAGTTCAGGCAGCATCCAAGGAGCAGCGAAATTGATGTTTTGGGCAAAAGCCCTTCATCAGGATTAAAGGCAGAGAGCCTGAAGCATGGAGAGATAAGCTAGAGGAGGGTGGGGGTGGGGATAAAGTAACAGAGTACAATAGGTGAATGGGGGAGGGGATTAAGGTGATAGGTCAGGGAGGAGAGGGTGGAGTGGATAGGTGGAAAAGGAGCTAGGCAGATAGGACAAGTCAGGCTGTGGTAGCGAGTTTGTTTGACAAGCCATGCTGAGTGTCTACTATTAACTAATTTTTCTCAAATGTATATTTAACTTATCTTGTATTATGGCCTCATTAGCTTTGCTGCTATTGATGTCAAGTTGACAGGTCTGAACTTTCCTGCATTATCTTTTGCCCCTTTCTTAAATTCCATTATCATGTTTGGAATCCTCCAGCTCCCCCAGGACAATGCTGTATTCAGAGAGGCCTGGAAAATTTCTCTCAATAGCTCTGTTACATCTCTCAGCAATCTAGGACATATCTTTTCTGGGCCTGGTGATTTCTCTATCTGGAGTATTGCAACCCTTGTTTTAGCACCACTTTTTTATCTATGACTGTACTGTTCAGTTGCTCAACTCCCATATTTTTAACTGAGCCACTGTCACCGTGCTCTAGTTTGGTAAAGACAGAAGTAAAGTATTCATTTATTACCTCTGCCATTCCATTGCTTCAGTGAGCAGTTTACCCTGCTTGTTCTATGTTTGACTTGATTTATTTTATTCTTGTCACATGTCCCCAAGCACAGTGAAAAGTTTTCTAACCTTATGTTTTGAAGACCATTTTACTTTTGTTTTAGCACAGCTTGCCATTCTTTCCTCACATTTCTTATCATTCCTTATCCCAGTTTTAACCTCTCTCCTATGTCTGTCTAAGATACTCTTCCTGATTTGAATTGCTATCATTTTTCCAGTATGCATCATATGCTTTCTTTTTCTTCCTAATATTCTCATCAATATATGTAGCCATCTATGGTACCTGTATTTATTTCTCAAGAATAAGTATGTTGTTTTCACCTTATTTACCTTTTGAAAGTCTCATTTTTCATCAACTGTTTTATACACCAAAATACAATTCCAATCAAACTGCTCCAGTTCAACTTTTAGATGCTTAAACTCTGCCCTATTTAGTCTGGGATCTTAATCCTTGGCTGACTAATTATTTTCCTGTTTAATATTGAATCTTATTATATAATGATTACTATTTACCAAGTGCTTCCCTCAATCATCTCCTGCACTTGGCCTGTATCATTTCCGAGAACTTTATATAGCACAGCTTCCTCCCTTCCTGTTCCAGAAAATTCTCCTACACAAATTGTAGAAATTTCTTCCCTTCTCTGCCCCATGCTTTTTTCTCTAGTTTACCCTAGGAAACTGAACTCACTGACTATTACAAATCTACTTGCTTTTTAGGTTTCCATAATCTGCCTACAAAAGCTCTCTTCTACTCTCCAACCCTGCCCCCTCCCTCACTGCCGCAATATTTGCAGCTCTAGAATAAATACCCACAGTCAGTCAATGCTCTCTTCCTGTTTCTTACCTCTTACTATGTAGATTCTAATCCACGAACTGCATTTCATTCAACGTCACAATACAATCTTTAAACAAGACTGTTTCACCTCCTCCCTTTTTACCTACCCTTTTTCTAATAAGATCCTATAACCTAGGACATTAAGTATCCAGACCTGTTCTAGCTTGAGCTATGTTTCTGTCAATGTTACTATGTCAGCTTCACTCTGAGCACCTTCTGCTTATAATTTTCCTCAATTTTGTTCACTATTCTCTGTCCATTTAAATAGATACTATTTAGTCCTGCCTCATCTGCTTGTTGCCCACTGGGAGGTGATCATTTATTTATTCACTAGCAATACTCAAGCCCTCCCTTACTTCCTTTTTGCTGTTTCCCATCTCTCTTTTGCCGTAAATGGTACTTCCAAAACTAGACCAATTAGTGTATAATGTCCATCGCGCCTCTACCTCTCACACCCCTCCCCCCATTACAAGTTGAAATTCATCTGCATGACACTACCTTTTCTCTCAGCCAGGAGATTAATTCCATTCCGGCACAGGTGAAGCCCACCTCTTCTGAACAGTTATTTCCTTTCCCAAAATGATTCTAATTTTCCAAAAATCTAAAACTCTCCATTCTACAACATCTCTCAAGACAAACATTTATTTGATTTGCATTTACCTAACTGGTGTAGCTGATGGCACAGGTAGTATTTCTGAGATTACTATCCTGGATGTCCTGCGTTTCAACCTACACCCGAACTCCTGAAACTGATCTTGCAAGATCTCCAAGCTGACCCTTTCTATGTTATTGGATCCCACATGAACCACAGCTACTTGTCATTTAGCTTCCCTTTCCAGAAGTTTAAGCAACCGTTCCCATAAGCACCCAGAAGGTAAAAGACCATATGGGACTCACGTTCTCAGCTACAAAATAGCGATCCTTCAAACCACTGCCACTACAACCACTTTTCTAGTTTGCCAACCCACCTCCCTTTCGTTTCCCACGGTTGCTTCAGGCATCAGCATATTGTAATTTTCTCACACGTCATCCAACCCCAATTCAGTCATTTTGTTCATTAAATAGGCATCCAAAATTTCATACCTGTCTGACAGCTCCAAGGAGTTCTGGATTTCCTGAGCCTGCTGACTCTTTTCTTTTTGACAAATGGTCACCCACTCTCCTACCATCACCACACTTCTCCTTGCCTGCCTATCATGATGTGAAGTGACCGCCATCTGTTCTTTAACACCAGGTCCTGTACAATTCCATTCTCAGCTGTGATGAACAAGCCAACTTCTCCCAGAATCCTCCTCAGTCACTTCTCACTACAGCCATCTTGCTGCATCTCCATGCTAGAGATGACCTAACCAGTCTGCACTCTCTTCTTATGCGACATGAAATCAGTAGTTGTTTTCCAAGTTTGATTTCTTATATCCAAGTCTCAATGGAGTGCAAGATGAAAATGTTCAACTTTGAGTCACTTTATAATTTCTGTACTACCAAGCAATTATTCAAAAGCAAATATCAATAAGATAATAAGTCTGCACAGAGTAATATATAAATATTTTTATAAGCTCTCTCTTCTCTTAAACACAGTTGAACTCATCTGACACCCACCACAAATCTCAATACTGCTGTCAGTATTCCTTTATCTGTGTTCTTCTCCAAGATGAAACAGGCAGCTCATGCTGTGCTGCATATTTGGTGAACCCATCCCTCTCCCAACTTGTGATTAGTACTAAGCCTTTCACTAGTCAAACATTTGATAGACCCTAGTTTATGAACTGTGGTCTTGAATCTGTGTAAAAAGGTGATGAAGGCTATTTATTTAATGTTGTACTTTAAGCCAATTGTACTGATTGGAGTTGAAATAAGGTTTTAAATTGTTTCAGTTTATTGAACCCTTGGACCATGACTGTAGCTGCGATTGGCTAACCAACCACAAGGCAGGAGAATCTGGTGTGCCTCACTTCTTGTTAATTGACAAGGGTGTGCAATAGATAACAGCCGGCAGTGCAAGAGATAGTATTATCTGCTGACATCACAAAGTGCAGCATGTACCCTGCACAAAGCTGGAGGAAGGATTGCTGGTGACATTTTAGCATGGCACATGGCCACTCATTTACATGCGCTCACAGCACAAGAGAATTACTGAACGTCAGACTCAAAGATTATTTCTGTCATTATTTTTGCTGAGGAATGTGTATCTAATGAATATGATATTTTACAATATAATTTGGATGACAATTTTTGGCAAAACTATTCCATTTCAGTGTAACAAACATAAAGGAATAATTTTTCAATGTAATAAAGTGCCATTTGATAATATTTTCAGCTATTAAATGTTAAATTTTGCTGGCCTTGATTCCAATATTAAGGTGTTGGTTATACTGTGGAAAGAGGTCAATCAGACGTCTGAGAGGTGGCTAGCAGCAGCTAGCACCAAATTGTATTTTTATTTGGACCTCCAGAATTAAGATAAATGCTGAGGCGGTTTTAAACTTCCCCAGCAGACAATTCCCCGGTCTCTCCTGTGTGGGACTAAACTTTGTGGAAATATCACCAGTCCCTATTCATTGATTGCTCCAGCTGTCAAAGTACAAAATGCCAAGTAAATGGAAATCGAGAGAGGTTTTTACATATTCAAAGGAAATGTTAAAAACCAAGGGTAATATTTTGGAGGGGTGGGTTGTACCAGCTGTAAATTATGTTCTGCATAGTAAAGAAAAATTGCACGTTTATGCTATCAGACTTGTTCAGTTGACTCTGTTTTTAAAAATTCTTTAGCAAATAACAGCTGCAGAATATAGCTATGAGGCAAAAGAGCAGCCTAGTTAAGTCAATTTCAATAAACATGAGCCTCAACGAATCTAATTTGCATAGCAACACCCCTTAAACTGATTGATTCCCATTTCTGCGCCACCAATGGAATAAGAATGAGGCCAATGACTGAAATCATCTGAACAATTGTTGTTCATTTCTTGTAGATAAGACAATCAGTATCAAATAGCTGATCTGTTTTAGAATGTTCAATGAATGCAAAGACCAGGAGGTCAAACAGGTAGAGAATTATAAAGCTCACAATAATGGATCATCATTTATTAAACATGTTTTTTTAATTGTGGTCTGTTACCAACAAACATCGAGCACGTTAACTTATTGTTTTGAAAATGTAAGACCTACAAAGCTAAATATTTTGGGTCTTAACTTTTCTTGTATATTTTTATAGAAGTAATTGAACTATTCCACCTCAAATCCCTATTTTTGAAAGTTAGACAGATTTTTTAAAAAGGTAAAAACAATGACTGCAGATGCTGGAAACCAGATTCTGGATTAGTGGTGCTGGAAGAGCACTGCAGTTCAGGCAGCATCCAAGGAGCAGCGAAATCGATGTTTCGGGCAAAAACCCTTCATCAAGAATAAAAGCAGTGAGCCTGAAGCGTGGAGAGATAAGCTAGAGGAGGGTGGGGGTGGGGAGAAAGTAGCATAGAGTACAATAGGTGAGTGGGGGAGGGGATGAAGGTGATAGGTCAGGGAGGAGAGGGTGGAGTGGATAGGTGGAAATGGAGATAGGCAGGTAGGACAAGTCATGGGGACAGTGCTGAGCTGGAAGTTTGGAACTAGGGTGAGGTGGGGAAAGAGGAAATGAGGAAACTGTTGAAGTCCACATTGATGCCCTGGGGTTGAAGTGTTCCGAGGCGGAAGATGAGGCGTTCTTCCTCCAGGCATCTGGTGGTGAGGGAGCGGCGGTGAAGGAGGCCCAGGGCCTCCATATCCTCGGCAGAGTGGGAGGGGGAGTTGAAATGTTGGGCCACGGGGCAGTATGGTTGATTGGTGCAGGTGTCCCGGAGATGTTCCCTAAAATGCTCTGCTAGGAGGCGCCCAGTCTCCCCAATGTAGAGGAGACCGCATCGGGAGCAACGGATACAATAACTGATATTAGTGGATGTGCAGGTAAAACATTGATGGATGTGGAAGGCTCCTTTAGGGCCTTGGATAGAGGTGAGGGAGGAGGTGTGGGCGCTGGTTTTACAGTTCCTGCGGTGGCAGGGGAAAGTGCCAGGATGGGAGGGTAGGTTGTCGGGGGGCGTGGACCTGACCAGGTAGTCACGGAGGGAACGGTCTTTGCGGAAGGCGGAAAGGGGTGGGGAGGGAAATATATCTCTGGTGGTGGGGTCTTTTTGGAGGTGGCGGAAATGTCGGCGGATGATTTGGTTTATGCGAAGGTTGGTAGGGTGGAAGGTGAGCACCAGGGGCGTTCTGTCCTTTTTTAAAAAGCCTACAGTTTCCAAGGCAATATTCTGAAGAGTGCAAATACACAGCAACTTCATTGATAATGTTAATAAAATTTTGTGGTTTTACAAACTTCTAAAATGTATTGGACATAACATCTGGATCTGTAGTGTCCATATTTCCAGTGTGCTATGAGTGCTAGCACATATTGAAAATAAAATCCCCATTATGCATGTACACCTCTAATATGGGCTGTGATAGGCAGCAGATTCATAGAACAGTTTCAGCACATAATGAGGCCATTTGGCCTGATGTGAACATGCCAGCTCTCTGCAAGAATACATTTGTCAACCCCACTTCCCTCCCTTTTGCCGTGGTAGCCCTGCAAGTTCTTTTGTTGCATGGTGGAACACTGCAGCATTGGATGCTACAAACCAGACTGGACTTAACTGATTCTGGATCAGTGGTGCTGGAAGAGCACAGCAATTCAGGCAGCATCCGACGAGCAGCAAAATCGACGTTTCGGGCAAAAGCCCTTCATAAGGGACTTAACTGATACCCAGTTCCAACCGATCTTAATTGGGTGGTGATCATTCATTAACTGTAAGCATTTTGTTGCTTGAAAAGCTTGTTTATTCCCAGAAGCAAATGCAGCTTTTCAATTTTTGTTTAATTTACTGTTCCTGTTGTTCAATAAAAGTCATTATTTCCATTTATTTGAAGGCTTTCCATCATGTGATACTCACACATCATGCCATGACATACAAGGCTATCAGCCAATTGGTGGAAATTTGTAATTAGAATAGACAGAAGCTTGATAATTCATGTGGACATGATGGGCTGAAGGGTCGCTTTCCATGCAGTAAAATCTCTCAGACCCTATTGAATAATGAGAAGACATTATGTTATACTGGATAAGAATAATGCTCCCTTAGATGGGGTTCTAACATGACATAACATTGAGGACAGGTAAATTCATTCTTACAACTGTAATTACAACAACTGTCAGTAATAATGTGAAATAGCAATACACTTTAGGGAAAGTTGAAGAATATAAACAAGACATCAATACACAAACCAGGGGGTTATGTAAAATTGTGAAACTGAATTTACAAAAAGATTGACACCTAACTAATAGATGTGATAAATCCTTGAGATACTTTAATTAACATTCTAGACATTTTAGTAACATTTTTAATATAAATTCAAATGTCCACGTGTTATTACTCCTTACATTTAATGCACATTTTGTGGTATAAGATTCAAGCTAGGTCACAGAAGCAATTGTTTAAGAACTGTTACAGATGAAACACCACGCTGTGACATTTCCTGGTAACTTATATTTGGCAGTGAAATGAAATTCAAATCTGTGAAAATGAAATCAAACGCTTCTTCATTTCACCTTTTGATGTTACTTCATTATCATTTTAGGAAAATTAATTTGAAGTGATAAAATAAATAAAGTGCGTATATACAGTGGTCAAACAAAAGTTTCTTAGCATTCCTTGAATGGAACTATTATGATGCTGGACTCAGAAGCATTCTGAAAAGACTTGTATTGGTTATCAAAGTCAGTCTTTGATTAAAGCACACAAGAATGAACTGAAATCAAAAACTTCATAGCACATTGAACTATTGATACTGTCTAAATTAAAATTTGCCAAATATAAATGTGTCTTTAAACCTATCATCCAATGTATCAGGTATATTGTATGATAAGATTAATGGGTGAACTTTTACAAGCTTCTAGGTGGTGGATTAGGAGATGGCGGGGAGGCCACATTGAGATAGCTAGAAACAGTTCCACTGCAAGGGCATTTCACCAAAGCAGAAATGGAAGGTACTCAGCTGAGCGCCAACTGGGAGTGGGGCAACTAAATAATTTGAATAATTAAAGGTTTCATTGATAAACCCCTGTGGTGTAAAATTCCAAGCAGTGGAATGTGGTGAAAAATTATGTCCCAATACATGTGTGAATCTAACCGGAATGGAGGTGTTGCTTAGTCCCGTGTGAATCTTCTTATCTGTATGTAACCAGAATGGAATGTGTTTTTTAGCCTTGCTCTGCTGTTCACATAAATGTTTATATCTGGAAAAGAGTATATCAGCTGGAAAAGTCTCCAGTTCGGTGAGTCTGCTCCGGGGTTACGTTTAACCGCCGAGCGTGGGTTGTTGGCAACCGCTCTACGAGAACTGACGGCTCCCAGTTCCGGTAACATGTAGAGTGAGTATAAGCCAGACCCGGGAGTCTGCTCCGGGGTTACGTTTAACCGCCGAGCGTGGGTTGTTGGCAACCGCTCTACGAGAACTGACGGCTCCCAGTTCCGGTAACATGTAGAGTGAGTATAAGCCAGACCCGTTGTAAGATGAGACCTGGTTTTGGCGACGCTGCGGGGAATAAAATGCTCATATTCTAGCAGACTCGCCTCTTGGTCGTTTGTTCTGTGTCAGACTACTCTCCTACGAACCTGACCTTGAGAATTTTTTAAAACATTTGGCGTAGTCGGCAGGATCAATCGCAATTGAGGAGAGATTTTGATACAGAACAATGTTTTGGAAAAAGACTAAGAAACCAGAAGAACAAACTGTGGAGGTCCCGACCGTCCCGGGATGGCATGACGTGGCAGTTTGTTTGAGAAATGGTGGGGGGCGACCGGAGGAACCCCAGGGTCGCTGCTGTCCACCCTTGAGAGGATCCCAGTCCTGCCGAAGAACCCCTTGCCTGGGGTACAGCGGAGGATGTGGGCATGTCCAAAAAGCTGAAGCGGAGTTAACAGAATTGAATGGGATTGAACTGAACTGAACTGAGTGGAACTGAAGTGAATCAAATTGAACGGAACAAAATGGAACTGAGCTAAATTGAATTGAAATGGACGGAACTGAATTGAACACAATTGAATTGAACTGAACAGACCTGAACTGAGCTGAATTGAACTACACTGAATTGACTGAACTGAAATTAACTGAAACGAATTGAACTGAATTAAGCATAATGTAACACATGTATTGGGCCAAGCAGTGGAATGTGGTGTAAAATTATGTCCCAATACATGTGTGAATCATAATGTAACACATGTATTGGGCCAAGCAGTGGAATGTGGTGTAAAATTCCAAGCAGTGGAATGTGGTGAAAAATTATGTCCCAATACATGTGTGAATCTAACCGGAATGGAGGTGTTGCTTAGTCCCGTGTGAATCTTCTTATCTGTATGTAACCAGAATGGAATGTGTTTTTTAGCCTTGCTCTGCTGTTCACATGAATGTTTATATCTGGAAAAGAGTATATCAGCTGGAAAAGTCTCCAGTTCGGTGAGTCTGCTCCGGGGTTACGTTTAACCGCCGAGCGTGGGTTGTTGGCAACCGCTCTACGAGAACTGACGGCTCCCAGTTCCGGTAACATGTAGAGTGAGTATAAGCCAGACCCGGGAGTCTGCTCCGGGGTTACGTTTAACCGCCGAGCGTGGGTTGTTGGCAACCGCTCTACGAGAACTGACGGCTCCCAGTTCCGGTAACATGTAGAGTGAGTATAAGCCAGACCCAGGAGTCTGCTCCGGGGTTACGTTTAACCGCCGAGCGTGGGTTGTTGGCAACCGCTCTACGAGAACTGACGGCTCCCAGTTCCGGTAACATGTAGAGTGAGTATAAGCCAGACCCGTTGTAAGATGAGACCTGGTTTTGGCGACGCTGCGGGGAATAAAATGTTCATATTCTAGCAGACTCGCCTCTTGGTCGTTTGTTCTGTGTCAGACTACTCTCCTACGAACCTGACCTTGAGAATTTTTTAAAACAACCCCACCCTGTGCTGAGGCTGCCAACTGAATGATGGCTTCCTCCCTTTCTTTTTTTTCCTGTGTAGGTTGAGGAAGGCAATAGTTAGTGGTGGTGGGTAGTCATTATCTTTGCAGGCTTGATGGCAGCAGTGGCTGCAGCCTGTGGTCCTGCAACTTCGCCAGTTGGTGTCCATAGCAGGGTTACCTGTCTGATCACTGGGGCCTGGCTTCTCTGGGCCTGATGAGAAAGTGAACTGTCCTCCTCTCCAATGGGGGTGCCTCGAAATGAGGGAAATCTCTCACTCTCACTGTGACATCAGCACAAGCCCCCTATCTTGGTGGCACTGTCAGCCACTAATTGGGTCAAAGACACGGAGCATGAGTCTGCTGTTGTTAATTTGGACAGTGAACTCAGTGGCAGATGGTTAAGAACCAGCCATGCAGAAGGTTTCCATTGTGATCCTGGTACCTGCCTAAGGATTGCACTGTAGCTTGTCCGAGGTTAGGAGTTGGTCAGTAAAATGGAGCGGCACGGTCGCTGAGGTGGCACGGTGGCTCAGTGATTCCCATTGCTGCCTCACAGCATCATGGACTCGCGTTCGATTCCAGCCGCGGGCGACTTTCTGTGTGGAGTTTGCACATTCTCCCTGTGTCAGTGTGGGTTTCCTCCGGGTGCTCTGGTTTCCTACCACAGTCCAAAGATGTGCAGGTTAGGTGAATTGGCCATGCTAAATTTCCCATAGTGTTTAGGGATGTATGAGATGGGTGTATTAGTCAGGGATAAATATAGAGTAGGGGGAATGGGTCTACTCTTTGGAGGGTCAGTGTGGATTGTTGGGCCGAAGGGCCTGTTTCCACACAGTAAGGATTCTAAACAAAAGATTGCTTCTAAAATCTGAGTCAGGTATATTTTCAGTCCCTTTGAATGTTATTGGCAATTAAGAATGAATCATCGTTACTTTTACACCAGAGATCATGTCCACTATAAAATATTGTAATGTCCAGTCCCAACTATAAAGGCCAAAGAAGGAAGACTATTTTTCTATTAGATGAAGCTGAACTTCATCCTCAAGCTTGGGGTGGCAGGGATTTCCAGGGGCTGTGGTGGGACATGGGTGTTTGGGATCGGCTGGAAAATAGCAGGAAGCGTCATCCAAAATGCTCTGAGACTTTGCCTCCCTGCTGGGCTAGTTAGCTAGTGGAGTAGTTGTCTGTTGAACTAAGTTGGGGAATTTAAATAATTAAGCACTTTGACAGTATCAGCTCTGCAGGCCAACAGCAGAATTCTGGCCTGCTGCAGAAATGCCCACTGTGTAACAAAGCTTTTGGCTTTATGAAGACAGCCTCCTGTGGCCATCTGTGGGGTTACTGATGCAAAAGACAAAGTTGACTACCTGAAAGGAAGGCTGCTGATCTCTTTAATTGTTCTACGTATTGTTGTGTCCTCTAGAGAGACAACTCCCTAACAATACTGTCCACTTATCGTCTGATTGGGCCATCAGCACCGATTGCTCACAATCCTCCATAAGATATCAAGCCCAAAGTCATCGATTTTAAGACTCACGTCCAGTAAAACTGCTGGCAATTGTGGGCTTTGGTACCACATTTCATTCCAATATTAATATCATAAAGACCCAGATAAAATACTGTCTAAAAAAAAGCAGTCGAGGTGAAATTCAACTTTTCAGGATTGTGAAACATGTCGGAAACAAGTCTAGTTCTTAATGCGCAGTTAGTAAGCTATTATCTGAGATACATTCCCATAGCAATATTGAGTAGAACCCATGTGTCATTATCTATCTTCATTCTGCTGATGTAAGAAACCTTGCATGCTGGGAGTGTTTTTGTTCCCTAGAAATGTTAGACTCTGCCCTCTGCAATTTTTTTTTCTATTCTCATGCACAGAGTTTAGAAGAATGAAGTACAGAAGACTTTAAGGTACAAGTCAAGGTAGATGTTGAGAAGATATTTTGCCTTGTGGGAACTGAGAGCTACAAACACAAATGTAAAGATAAAGCCTCGGAACTGTTTTCACCACAGACAAGTGTGAATGTTGGCTTGTTGAATGTATTCAATACTAAGGTTGACAGATATTGTCAAAGGTCAAATATCATAGGAACAGGCATGAACGCAGAAATAATAATTAGATGATACTGATGATTGCACGTGTATGAAATCTTTAAGACAGCAATAAAAAACTCCACAGATTTGAAGTCTGAGAAAGTACTAGGGTTAATGCAGTTGGCATGATGGGTCAAAATCATCTGATAAGGCAGCAGTTTTGAACAGGATGCTGCCTGACCATTTTTTTTTCAGAACTTTCTTTCAAACTTTTAGAACTTTTACAGCTTTGTTTTTATTTCAGATTTTACTTTGTGTTTTCTTTAATTTTAGATTTCCAGCATTTGCAGCATTTTGCTTTTGTGTCACAATGAGGATTCATTTTGTTTTGTTCAGATTAGGAGCATCGGGACACAATGAAGGATGCATATGAAATTAACGAGATCAGATTGGAAGATATTTTCACCCCTATTGTAAGAGGTTTATATTAAAATGTTACAGGTAGTTGCTCTCCTGTTGTCCAAATGAATGTCTGAGCAAAACAAAACTATTAACTCATTCAAAATAGAATATAAGGATAAATCTGTGTTGATACTGAGCAGTTGCAATCATAAGAATGTCAAGAAAGGTAAATGTCAAAATGTGTAAGGCATAAAATTAAATAATTGTATGATTTTGCTTGATTTTCTTTTAGGTCATCAAGGAGAAACAATGTCAAATTGGATTGGGTAGAGCTGGTTATTGCATGGCAGATAGAGTAGGAACAGTTTTTTTTAATGAGAAGTAGTCAAGACATTACTCCCTGATTTCTCAATTTCTTGATGGGATGTGATGAGGGGAGGGTTGGTTAATGGGGTAAGATATGCATTATTCATCCCAGCAATTTTTGATACTAAATATGAATACTAATGAAAAACATAAAACATAAGATTTATGTTACATATATATAGTATTTATTTATTTAAGGGTTAATCACATACATTTTTGACGTTCTGATTTTGCGTACATAATTGGGTATCCTACACTCGTCACTTACAGAACGCACAGTTGCAACACCATTTCAACAATAAATGGTTTCAAACTACAACATAAGCAAAATAAAATGTAGAGTACTTCACTAGAAACTATGAGTAGGACTTGGAAGTTAAATTTACCCAAGTGAATATGAAGCAGGAAGCTAAAGACTGAAGAAGAGCTTTTAAAGGGAAACATCTGCAGGGATGAAAATAGCTGGAAATAAAACAGGCTGTGCATATTCATTGAAATTAATATGCATACAGCTCCTGAAATAGAGTACTGAATGAGAGGCAGCTGTGATTACTATGTAATTCAACAAAGTATGAATAGGAATGGTTAGATTGAATAAGGATTAAGCTCTCATCACTGAGGAATCTGAGGCGTACTTTGATCAAGTCACAAATGTATGTTTTGGAGGAGTCCAAATTGAAAAGCAGAAGAACATTGGGAAGTAGAACAGAACAATGTGTAATTTCATGAATGCAATCTAGGCAAAGATAGCTTTCTTAAAAATGTAATATAAATACAGGAAGGACACAGTATTCCTCGCCTTTTCAACACTGAAGAACAATTCAAGTAATATTGCTGATTAATTGTAGTTTGGAACATGGGCATTCTTGCTGATTTCAGATTTTACTTTGTTTTTTTTATTTTAGATTTCCAACATTTGCAGCATTTTGCTTTTGTGTTGCAATGAGGATTCATTCTGTTTTGTTCAAATTAGGAGTATCAGGACACAAAAGAATGCGTATGAAGTTAATGAGATCAGATTGGAAGATATTTTCACCCCCATTGTATGAGGTTTATATTAAAATGAACTGGCCTTAATAAATCTGTCAATTTATAAAGTGTTAATCTGACTGAAATCTGCTTCAGCGCACTATCCACAGCCTGACCTGATGAAGCAATTGGATCTCTGGGAGAGTAGAGTTGGAGACATAAGGCAATTCTGCCAAGAGCTCACATGACAATCCCTGGGAGTCTGGCTGTTCTCCCACTTCCTAGTCTGTGCACAATGGCCCCTCCCACACCCCTGGGGGAGGACAAGGTGTCTTGGCTCCATCTCATCTCACCAGTGAATAAATGTATTGATGGCTTGATTGATAGAGTGAAGGTTCCTGTGCATATGTGGCAGAGAGTGATTTTGCTACTTGAGCTGGATCTCCAGGCCTGCTGCCTCCCAAGCCATGCGTGCATGCTGGAGCCATGTCATCAGGCAGAACTTGGGCAGCCTGCTGTGCTCTTTGTTCAATCCATACTTGATCCCTGGCACCTCTGCAATACTTCCTCCAGCTTGGTTCTCCGGCTCTATCAGCTCATCAATGATAGAGTCCAGAGTCTCATCACCTGCTGTAGGTTCAGCACGGTCAGTTCTGAGGCAGTGCTCTGAGCATCACAAACCTCAGCTGTAACTTCTTCCACAGCTGCAAGCTATGTTAAAGCTGTGCTTATCAGAATGTGACCCCCAAACCTGTTGTAGATAGTAACTGTGAATGTCTCTGCACTGGTTGGACGGAGGGAGGGATGGTACTCTTTGAGGGTGTGACCACTTCCTCCTTAGAGATTAGATTGCTTACAGTGTGGAAACAGGCCCTTCGGCCCAACAAGTCCATACTGACCCTCCAAAGAGCAACCCAACCAGACCCATTCCCCTACATTTACCCCTTCACCTAGCACTACGGGCAAGTTAGCCAGGCCAATTCACCTAACCCACACATTTTTGGACTGTGGGAGGAAACCGGAGCACCTAGAGGAAACCCACGCAGATACAGGGAGAACATGCAAACTCCACACAGACAGTTGCCTGAGGAGGAAATTGAACCCGGGTCTCTGGCGCTGTGAGGCAGCAGTGCTAACCACTGTGCCACCGTGCCGCCCAAGCTACTGTTTGCAAAGGGCCTGGGAGCTGGAGCTCTTCTATGCTTCCTGGAGTGGGAATGGGATCCAGAAACAGTTCCGAAAAGCATAGAGATGTGGATGTAAGTTAGCTCGCTGAGCTGGAAGGTTTGTTTTCAGATGTTTCATTATCATGACTAGATAACATCATGAGTGAGAGCCTCCGTTGAAGCGCTGGTAGTATGTCCCACCTGTGTATTTGTAGGTTTTGGTTTCTTAAGGTGGGTGATGTCACGTCCGGTTCTTTTTTTTTTCAGGGAATGTAGATGGGTCTAAATCTAAATGGTATTCTAACTGGAACTTCATTAATAAACACATCGATTTAACCCCATCTACCTTCCCTTAAGAGAGGTGGGACATACCACCAGCACTTCACCAGAGGGTCTCACTGATGATGTTTCCTAGTCATGGTGACAGAATATCTGAAAACAAACCTTCCAGCTCAGCGAGCTAACTTACATCCATATCATTAACCTGAGCTGCAAACCTTCTCAAAAATCATTAGCATAAAGATCTGTTAGTGTCACAAGCCACTGGCCTTACCCAAGGTAATTTTAAAGACTTCTTCTTTATGTGCAGCAGGGAACAGTTTTGTCACTGGATAGATACACATATCCAATCCCCTTCCATACAGACATGGTCTCCTTGCTTTTCTGACAGCAGCACTGCCTAGATTAGATCATTTACAGTGTGGCCCTTCAGCCCAACAAGTCCACACCGACCCGCCAAAGTGCAACCCACCCAGACCCATTCCCCTACACCTAACACTGCGGGCAATTTAGCATGGCCAATTCACCTAACCTGCACATTTTTGGACTGTGGGAGGAAACCGGAGCACCCGGAGGAAACCCACGCAGACACGGGGAGAATGTGCAAACTCCACACAGTCAGTCGCCTGAGGCAGGAATTGAACCCGGGTCTCTGGCGCTGTGAGGCAGCAGTGCCACCGTGCTGCCCACGAACCTGAAGGGGGTCAGGAGCTTCATGCCTGATGTACTCCACCACCTCCACATCCCCACCCCAACTGACTGGACATTTACACTTATTGTTCAGGTTCCTCTCCAGCGGACATTAAGAAACACGAGTATGGGTACAAGGGCATTTCCCCTGCATTGATAGAAGCAGATTGGGATGTCAGTCCCCACAGCTGTGAATGTCTGTCTTTGCGTTATTAGTCAGAAGAATGTCATCTGGGGCATCTGAGGAGTTAAGGGTTCTGAGTGAAAAGTTTTTTCTGTTTTGTCAAAGAGTTAGAGGAGGGGCTAGACAACAAAGCATTATATTATGCATGTGACTAAGATACCTCTGAGATATTCTGACTGAAGCCACTTTTAGTGGCTGTGTCCAAATGTATCATATGTGTGTGTTTTCTTCATTTAGATGAAAGGTAAGTGCCACAATGCTGCCTGAGTTGCTGGGTATTGAAGCTTCTTTAGTTTTAACTGGCAGACGTGTGAAAACAAGGGCCACTGTATTATATTGGTAGCTCCAATTAATTCAGATGTAATTATTACATGTGAGGCATTTGGTGGAGAAGCCTAGCATTTGGGCGGCACGGTGGCACAGTGGTTAGCGCTGCTGCCTCACAGCGCCAGAGACCCGGGTTCAATTCCCGACTCAGGCGACTGACTGTGTGGAGTTTGCACGTTCTCCCCGTGTCTGCGTGGGTTTCCTCCGGGTGCTCCGGTTTCCTCCCACAGTCCAAAGATGTGCAGGGTCAGGTGAATTGGCCATACTAAATTGCCCCTAGTGTTAGGTAAGGGGTAATTGTAGGGGTATGGGGTGGGTTTCGCTTCGGCGGGTCGGTGTGGACTTGTTGGGCCGAAGGGCCTGTTTCCACACTGTAATCTAATCTAATCTAATCACTCAAACTTGTGTGTAAGAGTCGACTGCAGTGGTACCTTTACAATACTTCATGCCTCTGTGTGTGTGTTGGCATTAAATAGACAACATCCTTGTGGAGTACAGCAAATCATTCATCCTTTTATGGTGCTGGAACAAGGCTCTCCTGAACCACTCAACAGCTCTGACCACTGCACCGACCTCAGTCCAAGCTACCTTTTCCAACCGTAACCTAAATGCAGTCACCTTTCATTTATTTAGTTCTGCAGCAGTATTCATTTTAGATATATATAGTATTTGGGTGAATACCCTTACACACCGTGGCTTTCCATACGAATGTGACTTCTGATTTAATTAGATGTAAATAATGATCGTAAGCAGCCATTTTAAGAAATAAGTTAAGCTGTAATTGTGTCCAAATATAGGAACCACACATTTGGAAAAGGGCTTAGCAAGGGGGCTGAGGAAGATTTGTTAAAAAGATGCCAAAAGTACTGGTCTTCACTTTCAGGGAGAGGCTTAGGAACTTGAGCTGTGTCTCCTTAAAACAGAGAAATGTGAGGGGATTATTTAGAGATGCGCTATAAATCATGAAGAATTTAATCATCTAAATAACTAAAAATCTGTTTTGAGCAGCAGAAGAATTAGTAATAGATTAAGAATAATTGACAAATGGAGCCAAGTTGAGGATTTTGATTTAATTGGTGAATTGTTATGATCTGAAAGGCACTGACAGAGAATTAGGTGCAAGTAATTACAGTAATGTCCAAAAAGTGAACTGGGTAAATGTTTAATGGGGTTGAACCTGAAGGGGGCATGACAGATGGATAGAGTAATGAGACTAATTGGATAGTTCTTGTAAAAAGCTGACTCAAAGACAATGGGCTGAATGTTCTCCATTGGTGCTGTAACATCATATGATTCTATGATTAGTATACCAATTAAAGGTTAACTGTCACTAAATTGAAGCAGTTAAAGTTCAACAAATCTAAATAAAATTTGTAAGATTGAATATAATGATTGAATTATCCTTCATAGAACAGGGTTTTAGAATCTGACAAAGAAATGTGCATTTGCCACTGACCAGTGTGTTATGTAATGCAGAAACAATCAGTCTCGCTTCGAAATACAGAAATGTAAGTTTCATTCATCAACACTGTTCAGCTTATTTTCTATATAAAATTAAAAAAATTAATAATTGTTTCAAAAATGTCATTCTTAATCATTTTTCATCAGGAGAGATTACAACCTGAAAGAGGGAGAATCTTGTTCACTCTCAGGCATAATCCTCAGTTGACTTCTACGCTTAAGGATAAAACCTGCCTTGCACAAGTCCATTGAGATACAGAGATAAGATCCCCTTGCATCTCACAGAAGCTGAATCTATTGAAAGTGATATTAAAGATGATGTTTCATTCTGCCAGAGCAGAATCTCTTCACGAGAAGAACATGAGCTCAGACATCCCACTGAGATTTGACATGACAACCATTCCCAATTCATCGAAGTTCAGCCCAGTCTAAAGATACCCATTTATACACATTTGACAATCTTTCTCACTTGGAAAGCTTTTTAAATGTACAGCTCCCTGAGGGTTAAGCTCTTTTTGAGATGGAGGAAGCTGTAGCTATCTGCTGTCCATTCTTGATATCTGCAGGCAGCACGGTGCAATAACATAGATTCATTGTGGTGTGATTATTTAGCAGGAAATCATCAGTTGAATACAATTACCATTTTATTGGCGTTGAATGAAAGCAGGTTCAGCAGCTTTAGCATTTACAACACCGACTGTGCAATTTATATTTTTATTCTCGGTTTTTGATTTTGAGCTCATTGAGATCTTAAACTGCAAAGCTATTCTGCACTTAACCCTTGTTTGGCAGGCAACCTGCCGAGGGAGTCTAGGAAATCTCTTTTTATGCTTTTCCTATATTAATTTAACCATTTGTCTAGTTGCAAGACTTATAGTTAGCTGACAATCTCATCCCACTCATTACGAACACTGCTATGCGGGTCTCTTAAAAGTCAAGTTGTTCCCTGGGATAGAATGGGGACAGACATTCTCTGTTACATTATCAAGGGTCTGTGGGCACCTCCAGTTTTCCTGAAGTATTATTTCCTAAAACTACCAGACCTTAAACATTTTGCATCTGAGGAGGTACCAACCTTGATTTAATCATAGAACCCCTGTCTCAAAGTCAAAACCTCATAGGTTCCAATCCCATGTCAGGATACATTTCATTGGCCATCATGGTATTATTGCTATTGTCAGAACTATGTGCGTCATTATATCTGGACATGACCAGGATTCTTACCAGTTCTAGACAATTCATCAGAAATGGCAGAAGAGTTGCTTGGTTATTAAGTTTCAGGAAGATCGTGGCATAGTGATAAGGTCACTGGGCTCGTAATCCAGAACTCTAGGCCAGCCTTCTGGGATTCAAATCCCACAATGGCAGATGGTGGAATTTGAATTCTGTAAATGTCCGGAATAAAGAGCGAGCCTAACAGTAGTCATGTAGCTACTGTCGATTGTGATAGAAGCCCACCTCATTCTCTGATCTACTTTAGGGAAGGGAATTTATAATTCCTTACTGGTATGGATCACATGTGACTGCAGACCCACACCACAACCTCTGGGCAATTAGGGATGGGCAATAAATGCCTGCATAGCCAATAATGTCCACATCTTATGTACTAATAAAAAAGTAAAACATATTCAGTGGATTTTAGCACTTCTTTAATTTATCTACAATGTTATTGTGCAGTGATGGTTTGGGAGGAACAATGAAGAAAAGCTATGTGAAACAAGGGCTCCAGTTCTAAACAAGCAGTGGGACCTGGAGATATATGTGCACAAATTGTTGAAGGTGGCAGTACAGATTGAAACAGCAATTAATATAGGATATAGCATTCTGGACTTTACAAATAATGTAGAGGATAAAATTATGGGTAACTGTAATAAAACACTGATCTAGTATGTTCAATTCAGGCCACTGTAAATCAGGAAGGATATAGAGTGAACAAAACAAATTTGCTAAAAATGTTTCCAGGAATAAAATACCCAATTACAAGGATATAATGGGATATTCAGAGATGAGAGATGAGAAAATTCAGAGGATACATACAGTCATAGAGATGTACAGCACGGAAACAGACCCTTCGGTCCAACTCGTCCATGCCGACCGGATAATCCACCTGCCAGCACCCGGCCCATATCCCCCCAAACCCTTCCTATTCATATACCCATCTAGATGCCTTTTAAATGTTGCAATTGTATCAGCCTCCACCACTTCCTCTGCCAGCTTATTCCATACTCGCACCACCCTCTGAGTGAAAAGGTTGCCTCTTAGGTCTCTTTTATATCTTTCCCCTTTCGCCCTAAACCTATGCCCTCTAGTTCTAGACTCCCCCACCCCAGGAAAAGCCTTTGTCTATTTATCCTATCCATGCCCCTCATGGTTTTATAAATCTCTATATGCTCACCCCTCAGGGAAAACAGCCCCAGCCTATTCAACCTCTCCCTATAACTCAAATCCTCCAACCCTGGCAAAATCCTTGTAAATCTTTTCTGAACCTTTTCAAGTTTTGCAACATCTGGTCAGTGCAGGAGAGAGAGAGAGAAAGAGACCCACATTGCTAACTGACAGAGTTAGCAGTTACTGTCTTTGCTGTTGAATTCATGTATCGCTGGACATCAGAGAAAATTAAAAAACAGTGAGTTTCACAACTGATCTTGGAGGAACCGGTTTGGGAAAGGTCACAGCACAGAAGCAGATAAGTGGATTTTGAGCGTGGCCTTAAAATAAGTCTGCAATAGTGAGTAGAGTTGGTTCTTTCCTGATTTTATGTTTTATTGAGCTATATCTCTTAATTAAACTTAAAATATAAGCCACAAGTATTAATTTAACCTGGAACAATGTTTTGTAGAGGAATAAGACAATGCTATTTTCTGGTCTGTAGATTGAAAGAGACATATGAAGGTTTTCAAAATGATTAGGGCATGAAACAAAGTACAAAAAAAAAAGAATGAGGAGCAAGAGAAGAACATTCCATTGCTTGTTCTACTATTTATTAAGATCATTGTGAATATAATTGTGGCATCACACTCGTTTTTCTGGCTATCTCTTCCTTGTTTGTTCAGGATCTATGTACCTCTGCCTTAAAAATATTAAATAAACCTGCCTCCACTAATCCTTGGGAAAAATTATTTCACAGTCTCATACCCTTTGAGAGAAAATAAATCTTTATCTTAAATGGCGACCGTCTATTTTAAAACTGTCCTCGTTCCTCCTGTTCTCCCACTAAGGGGAACACTGTTTCTGCAGCTACCATGTCATGTCCTCTCAGGATTAATAGTGGGAGGGTTGAGAAACCAGGGACAAAGACACAACCTGATTGGCGAAAGAACTATAGGTGACATGTGGAAAATTATATTTAGACCATAGACCATAGAAAAGTACAGCACAGAACAGGCCCTTTGGCCTATGATGTTGTGCCAAGGATTAATCCTAATGTAAAAGAAAATAACCTTACCGATGCACCCCTCAGTTCAGTGCTGTCTATGTGCATGTCCAGCAGGCGCTTAAATGTCCCTATTGAGTCTGCTTTCACCACCACTGCTGGCAACGCATTCCATGCATTCACAACTCTCTGCATAAAGAACTTACCTCTGATATTTCCTTTATACCTTCCTCCTAATATCTTCAAACTATGATTTCTCATAGTCAATCCTGTCCTGGGGAAAAGTCTCTGGCTATCGACTCTATCCATGCCTCTCATTACCTTGTATATATTGATCAGGTCACCTCTCTTCCTCCTTCTCTCCAGAGAGAAAAGTACGAGCTTAGTCAACCTCTGTTCATAAGACAAGGCCTCCAGTCCAGGCAGCATCCTGGTAAATCTTCTTTGCACCCTCTCCAAAGCCTCCGTAACTTTCCTATAATAGGACACAATATTCCAAGTGTGGTCTCACCAGGGTTTTGTAAAGCTGCAGCAGAACCTTGTGACTCTTAAACTTGATTACCTTGTTAATGAAAGCCAAAACACCATATGCTTTCTTAACAACTCTGTCTACTTGGGTGGCAACTTTGAGGGATCTATGCACTTGAACACAAAAATCCTGCTGTTCCTCCAGACTGCCAAGAATCCTATCCTAAACTCAGCATTCAAATTCAACCTTCCAAAATGAGTGCAACCTTCTAAGATGGGTTTGATCTTCCAAAATGAGTTTGACCTTCCAAAATGGTTGAAATTTTTGTGACAATGGAAATGGAATACAATGTCAGGATGTGATGCAGATAAATGTCATAATGATTTTCATAAGCAAATTGGATCATTTTCTGATGAAAGACAATTATAGGTTCTGGGAAAAGGCAGGGGAGTTGGATTACCTCTAACAAGGGTGGACATGGGAAAACAAACTGAATATCCTCCTTCTGAATGGAGCCATTATATAATTCTATGACTGTGAAGGGACAGAATAAAAGACAGGGAGATGAGATCAGATTTGGTGTGGAATAGTCAGAGGGTGGTATTAAACTGCCAATTGATGAAGCAGGGAGCAAGAAGTCAATCTTTACTCAGTTTTAGATTTACAATTAGATACAACAAATGTATAACTTTTAATGCCACAATCTATTTGTAGAAGCATTATAGTTGTATTTTTTCAACACTTTTGAACAACTAACAAGTGAATTAAACAAATTAACAAATAGGCAGTGTAACAAAACAGAACTTTAACAAAATAACTTAAAATGATTGTTTTAAAATTGGTGATAATGCAGTCCCTGTAGCATTTATCACAGAAGGTTAAAAGTGAACACAGTGCACCTATTCTCCCGGATTTGCAGACCTCTGACATGCAAACTGAGGGTTCAGGATATTCAAATGCATGAATTGCAAAAGGTTATTCTGCACAGACAAAAAGTAATTTGGAAAGGTAACATAATGTTACCAGGGGAACTGAAGATATAAGTGGGGAAGGCTTCAGTTATTCAGTACACTGGTAAAATCACAATTGGAGTATTGTGTATACTGTGGATCTCTTTATTTAAGGAAGAATGTAAATGTATTGGAAGAAGTTCAGAGACAGTTTACTGGACTCATGGATGAATTATCTTACGAGGAAAGGAGAGACTGGCTCTGTTGGGGCTTTGAAGAGTAAGAGGAAATTTATTTGAAACTTTTAATTTCTTGATGCACGCCAGTCCCTGCAGTGCCAGTGTTCATAAACAGGCTCAGAAAGACTGGCAGACATCATGTACTCCCTTTCCAAAGACATGGAGATATGGATATAAGTGTCTGTTCATATGCTTTCTCAAAATAAATAAATTAATGAATTAATTGGAAGCCCCTTAAAAGGGTACTGTAACAAAACAATACATTTGAAGAAAACATTTCAATTTAAAGAATTATTTCAGGGCTGATAATTTACCTACTGGGTACAGAAGTGTTCAAGCATTCTGGCAGACACCATGTGCTTCCATTCCAAGGATTACTTTAAATGTCTTCTTTTTATTATTTTGACTGGACAAATAAAGGTGTCTGTCTGTCTGTCTGTTTGTCTGTCTGTCTTTTCTCCCATTCTCATTTCTGAAGGGGGTATGGACTTCCATTGGATTGGTCCATGTTTTTCAACCATGGATTGCTATTGCCTTCTCTTGGAGATGCTGCCACTCTTACCACCCGCAACCAGTTATGTTGGAAGAGTTTACAAGCTGACAATCAGCCGAACACTGTGGCTGTATGGCCATATTATACATCAAATCTCCATAGCAAACTCATTCTGCTATGGGATTCAATTGGCCCAGCAGGAGGGCAACTGCATCACAAGATCGCCAGTGTCTTTTTATGCTCTTTCAAGAACCAATAAACTAATAAATCAAAATTAACCAGGGAGAGGAAACTTAGCGCGCTGACATTAAAATTTGTGGAAAATAATGTGCTCCAACTCCAGTGGCAACAACTGATTGTGGAAGATTGTGCATTATATTTGCAGAAGTGATCATCCAGTGAGACCCCTATCACCTCAATCTTTATAGATATTTTAACTCAATCTATTCAGGCATGTTATAACTCACCTCTGAAGCAGGTGGGACCTGAACCAAGGCCTTCCAGGGACATTACCAGGAGCCCCCACCAATCTTGATATACTAAATGCAGTTTATACAATTGACATATTGTGTTTTGTCACCTGGGCAGTGAGAGCTGTTGTTTTGTCTGAAAAATAAAACAGATGCGAGCTGCAAACACAGAAGAGTAGCTCATGGCCAGGCAAATGAATGCATTGTCCAAGTATGAATTATTTCACATCATGTAAGAAGTGTAACAATGTGTGTGAGAAAGCTAAAAAGCTTGATGAGGAACGTAATAGCAGATAAATGACACATGTGGGTTCAAAATATAGATACTGCCTCACTGACTTCTACTGCCTTGCCTGATGGCTGCAACATTCACAGCAGCCATAAATTTTAACACAACAGAATCTTTCCAGACAACTACAGTGATATTTCTGAAGGTACCACATCTATCTGAATTCAAGAAATGACAGATGCACTGTTCCAGAGGACTGGCAGTTTCGTTCATTTCTATAAAAGCAGGGACAGAGACTGTCAAGCACCCAGCGAACACTTTGTGACATTGTGGCATTTTCCATAAAGCTAGCTGTGATTGACTACTCCGTTTCTCTGTCTACATCCTTCTGATCAGACATTGTGCAAGGTGGTATCACCATTGAAGATGCCCTCATATAAGTCAAGAGTACAGCTACAGATGCAGCTGCCTCTGCAAATGTGTCTGCTGACTCAAATATTTTCTCTTGCTTCTTTCTTTACACTTTCTCCCAGACTCTGTACTTACTTAAAAGCTAATCATCTCTAACACTTCTCAGGCCTGATTAAAGCTCATCGATACAAACTTTGCCTCTCTCTCTCTCTCTTTCCCCCCCATGTATAATACCTGATTTACTCAATGTTCTCAGCTGCCATGATATTTTACTAATGTGCTGCTTGTCTTTCATCAAGTTAAGATTGGGGAAATGGGGCTGGCAGTAGGCTGTCTTTAGGAAAATTTCCAAAATTTCTCAGAACATTTTCTGCTGGAATATATTTTCAGTTTGTCAGTCATAATTCATCAGACTTATTTAGAAAATTATTTATGATTTGTGATACCCAATAAAAATGTCAGTACCTGTAATTCCACAAGTCTTATAAAAGGATTCTTTCTGCCTAATGTCTCCTTGCCTGTTTTGTAATTAAGCCTAATTTTCTACTCCACCCGTGCATGATATATTGTTCAACATCACTGTCTAAGAAAATGTAAATCACCCACACTCAGGTCGTACGTGATAATCTGATGTATGACGTATGACTTGATCAATCCGGCAGACTGATGCCTGCTGGCTAAATCATCGTGTTGTTTGGTCAGTGATGAATATCCACCTAACACCAAGACCTTGTAAGCCTCAGAATTACAAGAAGAACAAAATCAAAGTCTGAGCCCTAAAGCAGCCTGACAGAATGACCGAAGAATAGAATTCTTGAGTACAGCTCACAGCCAATCTGGGAAATCTTCACACATCGAACTCAATTCCAGAAGTGTGCCATCAAATAAATTCAACCATGCTAGACTCGTCTGTCCAGGCCATTTGTTTAAATGATGTTGTAACCAGCATTGGTGTAACAAGTATGATGCTGAAAAATGTGGCCTCCGAAAACTAAGCTTCACTGCATGGCAGAAAAATTCAAAGTTGCAAATCAAGAAGGCAGAACTCCAATAGCTAAAGGCTGATGTCAAAAGACAAGTTCAGAAGATGAACAACATGCGGTGGGAAGAGGAAATCTGAATGATCCTACAGTATGCTGCCCATCATGACATACAAAGCTATTTGAAGTCTCTAGAGCCATCTGTAAACCAATGTCAAATGAACAAAATCCTGTTCACTTCCACGATAATATTTGTCTTGATTGAATGACAATGCCACCCATCGATGTTGGAAAGAACATTTTTAACAAGTCCACAATTATCAATCCACAATGATAGCCAATAATCTTCAGGCTAACCCCAGAATCCCATCGTAGAATCCATGACAGAATCCAAATCAATGGAAGACCTGCACTAGGCAAGTAAATGGATTAAAAACAACAATCTTTGTATTCCCAATGGTATTCCAATGGAAGCTTTTGATCATATCAAAGTTCTACACACTACTCGACAGATTTGAGAGGGAAGTCTCCTCTACCCCTATCCCTCACTAACTTCAGGAATGTGACTACAGAAACTACCTTCATGAATGAAATAAATCATTCTCTGCAAATGAGTGAGGTCTGACATGGTCTTTATTAGAAAAATCCTAGAGAAACAGTCGATTAAAGTGTTAGTGCTTTAAGAGCAGCATTGCATTAAGAGTCTGAGTGCCAATGTGCTGATGAGCTAAGGACAAGAATTAAGGCACATGATCAACTTCCGTGTGCATTCCTGCCATAAATTTACTAGCCGGAGGATGAACAGATAGTTTGGTAACTACATATTGCAGTCTAAGCTGTTAATATATGTGTTTGAGCTTTTTAATTAAACTAAATCTACACTACCCAATCTATCACTTAGCAATGTAATGACACAAGAAAACAGCAACAATATCAAAAACTTTTCATTGCACTCTTCATTCTGTCAAAAGCATTCGACTACGTAAATTGTGCATCTCCATAAATTGCATCCTCAGGATTTGAATATCGAAAAAAACTTCAATTTAATCCTGCATTTACTTCATATTGCTACCAGTTAGTTGTCTATGAAAGATGTATGAAACAGACAGCTTTAAAATCTGGTCCAATGTCAACCTAGGCCATGATACTTCCACCATACTATTGACATTCAACCTGATTAAGCAGCAACTGTTGTTCAGTAGCAGTTTAAAATACCACCTAAAAGGAAAACTTCAGTCACCCCCTATAAAGTATAAGCTTGCCACTGCAGGTATACATGAATGATAGTATGCAGATGACTGCAGTGTTGCTTCCAACTCTGCACCAGATTTCAAGATCCTCCATACTTGGGATCAGCTTGCTGAAATGTCTCTGGACTGCCTCCAATATAAGTATGTCTTTCCTATGATAACGGGATCAAAACTGTTCACAATTTTACAGGCGTGGTCAACTAGTGCCTTGTATAAGTTTAGCAAAACTTGCCTTTTTTGTACTCCATTCCCTTTGTGGTAAAGACCAACATTCCATTTGCCTTCTTTATTTCCTGCTGAAATGGTATACTAGCTTTACAAACTTCACTCTTCCAATTAATAATCTTGCTGTTCATCTTGATATTACTTGCAATTTTACTCTCAAAGTTTATCTTCTCTCTCTATTATTTTTGCTCATCATTTGTTGATTTATGAAAATTCCTAATCTTCTAGCTTCCCACTAACCTTTGACACATTGTGTGTTTGTTATTTTTCCCTGATGTTATCTTTAAATTCCCTTTAAATTGTTATGCTATTGCCTTCTTAGAATCCTACTTTCGCACTGAGATATACTTGCTCTTCTTTTAACTCAAAATGCCCTGTTAAATTGGCCCCTTTTGAAACATAAATACACCTGGCTGGAACAAGGAATCCATGAGGAACACAGCCCTTTATAAATTAAATTTGTTGCAACCCATGAAGTAGTGATAGAATGAAGAAGGGGCGCTTGTTTATCCCTCCTTTTAAATAATTGGGAGTATACCTTCGAGTATAATAATCCATTGTGGACCCTTGCTCAGGGATCAGTTGTAACAATGTAAATGATTGGGTGGAGCTTGCTACCATTGTTCAAAATGGTGACAACGTATTCATCAAATTACATCATGCTTTAAGTCGTAAAGTCTTAATAATAAGGCACTGTGGCAAAATAAAAGGAAAGAAAAGGAATTAAATCCTGGATTTTGGATTCCACTATCTTGTGGGATATCCTGCCCCAAGTGCCCATAGATCTGAGAGTTCAGAATTGCTATGTTCAGGCAAGTGAAGTTCCGGGCAGAAACTTACAATCCTGAGCAAACATTATCCTCAATCTGAGGGCCAACCAAAGGCAAAAGAGTAATGCATGCTATTTCTGTACTAAACCAGAAAATAAGAGACCAAATCTGTGTGCACACTCACAGAATTAACGACATATCTTTAAATTTATCTTGACTTGTATACAAATCCTTTATGTTCAGTCAAGTACATTATTAATGTTATAAGTTTCATTGTTTATTTAATACACATTTGAAATTTACATTGTTCCAGTAGATTTGCCTTGCTGTAATCACATCTTAGAATTACAAGCGATTAGCTGTATTGACTGAGATTTCACAGCAGTAATCATGTGGAATGATCAGTTTAACAATAGTATCAAATCATGAGTCAGGTACAGCATGAACAAAAAAAGTCACAAGGAGCCTGAAATCTCTTAGGTCATGAACCCAACAGTTACAATGGAACTTTTTTCCAACACTGCCGTTCTGCATTTACTCTTCAGACTTTGTAGGGTGAGTGGGATGGTAATTCACCAGTATGGAGCAAGAATGAACAAGTGCCACTTCATGTGCATCTCTGACACTCCATGTCCACACAACTGCTGGACTTTGTACATTCTAATCAATTGCCTGTTTGCATTGTGCAGCCCTTGCTCAACATGGGGCTTGGAATGTATTCCAGTGGCCTGCAACACTTAAAGCCAGATGTTATTTTTTTAAAAGGGGAGATATACAGAGCGAAAGAAGCTGCAACTGGTGACATAGTAAATGGAGAACCAGGTCTGTGAGAAGGCTCCGCGATTCATAGCATGATGCACAGGGCTCTGTAATTGTAACTTTGAAAGTTGGATGCAGATCTTTTGAAGAAAGCTTGTGGGAGGTGGTCCCACAGCTCAAAGCTTGTTCAGCTGTGAATGGTTAACACAGGCCTTCATGGATCTGTGTAGATGAAGTTATACAAACTATACAATTCAATTACTATCAGATACCTCCTTATACTTTCAGCACACTCATCGCATACCTCCATTAGCTTCTGAACAAGATTAAAAAAATCACACAACACCAGGTTATGGTCCAACAGGTTTATTTGGAAGCACTAGTTTTCAAGGCACTGCCTCTTCATCAGGTGGTTGATGAAGACCTCCTGATAAAGACCTCCTCACCACCTGATGAAGAAGCAGCGCCTTGAAACCTAGTGCTTCCAAATAAACCTTTTGGACTATAACCTGGTGTTGTGTGATTTTTAACATTGTCCAACCCAGACTAACACCAGCTTCTCCACATCATGACTACTTCTGAACAAGGGCCGCACTAGAAGTCTCCATCATCACACCTCACACTATTTGCTGCCTCCCTGGTTTGTAGTGCATTGTGGAGTGCACTTTTGCAGTTTGTATGTTTTGTTAAAGATCAAATTACTTGAACAGCTTGGTTGCAAGAGCTGTCACAGCTAATCAATTGCATAAGCTGCCAGCCCTACCAGTGCCAGGCAATATGCACCCGTTTCAAAAGAATTGTGTACAAGAAGTCAGGGAGAAGCAACTGGTGAACACCAATAAACAGGAGAAATTAGAAGTGGCAGAATATGAAGGAGCACAGAAGAGCTTGAGCAAGCTGTTGTCATGAATTCCATTGATTCATGCTATTCAGGGCCTGCATCCCAAACAACATCAATCAAGGGAGGCTCTTAAGACCATAAGACCATAAGACACAGGAGCGGAAGTAAGGCCATTCATCGAGTCCACTCCGCCATTCAATCATGGCTGATGGGCATTTCAACTCCACTTACCCGCATTCTCCCCGTAGTCCTTAATTCCTTAATGTTGTTTTATCAATCTGCAGAGCTCCCCGCTTATAATGCTGGAAAACAGGTTGTCATTTCTGTGGCAGATGTCATCTTAAGCATATATTCCAGCGTTAGACACAACTCAACAGTTGAAGTTATCCCTGGGTCATGTTATGTGCTTCTATGTGCGGGTCATGCAAGGTCCCAGCTACACCCTCTGGTGTCCATCTTCCACAACTATCAGTGTCATTGTTAGTCCACCAGGAAATTCATTGTCTTTTCAAAGTGTTACATTCCTGTAAGCGCGATTTGGCATGCATACGTAAAATGGTGCTGAACAGACAGAAAATTGAATAACAAACACTCACAAAAAACAATAGAATTGTGTTAATCAATTCAAAGTCAATAATCACAATTCAAGAACTATTAAATATTGCAAATTAGCTTTTAGTCGTAGAAGTTCTTCACTATCAGATCCCCAATATTTTTATACATGTGTTTAATGTAAAACAGCACAGTGGAGTTCAATATTAGGCATTTTGGAATAATTTTTAAAACTTTGAAGAGGCCAATACGTCAAGATTATTCATATAATATTTGATCTAAATCTGAAAAATAACCATTTTGGTCCAAGAAACCAAATGATTAGCATCATGTACACTAAAGGGGATTGGAAAACCAAGAGGTCAGTGCACAAGATGGGCCCATTGCACTGCCCGGTTCTACCTCCTACCCAAGATCCATAAGCCTGACTACCCCAGCTGACCTCTCGTCTTAGCCTGCTCCTGCCCCACCAAACTCACCTCCACCTACCTCGATACTGTCCTATCCCCCGATCCAGGAACTCCCCATACATGTTCGGAACATCACCCATGCCCTCCACCTCCTTCAAGAATTCCGTTTTCCTGGACCCCAACGCCTCATCTTCACCATGGACATCCAGTCCCTATACACCTCCATCCGCCATGACCAGGGCCTCCAGGCCCTCCGTTTCTTCGCCTCCCGATGTTCTTCCAGTACCCTTCCGCTGACACTCTTATTCCTTTGGCTGAACTGGTCAACAATTTCTCCTTTGAATCTTCCAACTTTCTCCAGATGAAAGGGGTAGCCCTGGGCACCCACATGGGCGCCAGCTATGCCTGTCTCTTTGTCGGCTACGTGGAACAGTCTATCTTCCGCAATTACACCAGCACCACTCCCCACCTCTTCCTCCGCTACATTGACGACTGCATTGGTGCCACCTTGAGCTCCTGCGGGGAGGTTGAATAGTTCATCACCTTCACCAACACATTATACTTGACCTTAAATTCACCTGGACCATCTCTGACACCTTCCTCCCCTTCCTGGACCTCTCCATCTCCATCAACGATGACCGACTCAACACTGACATTTTCTACAAACCCACCGACTCCCATAGCTATGTGGATTACTCTCCTCCCACCCTGTACCTACAAAAATGCTATCCCTTATTCCCAATTCCTTCGCCTCCACAGCATCTGCTCCCAAGTGGACCAGTTCCACCACAGAACACACCAGATGGCCTCTGTCTTTAAAGACCGCAATTTCATCTCCCACTCAATTGATGATGCCCTCCAATGCATCTCATCCACTTCCCGCACCTCCGCCCTCGAACCCCACCCCACCAAACACAATAAGGACAGAACCCCCCCGGTCCTCACCTTCCACCTCACCAACGTCTGTCTACTTCGCAGCATCCTCCACCATTTCCACCACCTACAAACGGACCCAACAACAGAGATACATTTCCCTCCCCACCCCTATCTGTTTTCCGTAAAGACCTTCCCTCCGTGACTACTAGGTCAGGTCCACGCCCCCCACTAACCCACCCTCCCATCCCGGCACCTTCCCCTGCCACCGCAGGAATTCCAAAACCTGTGCTCACACCTCTTCCCTCACCTCCGTCCAAGGCCCCAAAGGACCCTTCCACATCCATCAAAGTTTCACCTGCACTTCCACACATGTCATTTACTGTGTCTGTTGCTGTCGATGCTCTGTCTCCTCTACATTGGGGAGACAGGACACCTACTCGCAGAGCGCTTCAAAGAACATCTCCGGGACACCCGCACACCCAACTTCAATTCCCACTCTCACTCTGTCGAGGACATGCAGGTCCTGGGTCTCCTCCATCAACACTCCCTCACCACCCGTCGCCTGGAGGAAGAATGCCTCATCTTCCGCCTCGGGACCCTCCAACCTCCATGGATTCAATGTGCATTTTGCCAGTTTCCTCATTTCCAACCTTATCTCAGTTCCAACCTTCCAGCTCAGCACGGTCCTCATGACCTGTCCAATTTGTCCATCTTGCTTCCCACTTATCTGCACCACCCTTACCTTCCCCCCAGCCACCTCCCTCCCATTTATCTCTCCACCCCCGAGGCTCCCAGCCTCATTCCTGATGAAGAGCTTTTGCCCGAAACATCAATTTTCCTGCTCTTGACTCTAATCTCCAGCATTTGCAGTCCTCAGTTTTACCTCATTGCGAGGAGAGTTTATTTTCTAAGCTATAACTAGAAAGTCCATCTCTGAGGATTTTTCAGCTATGAAACAAAGACTAAAATGTAACTGGGCAGAAAGAGGAAATGTTCACCTGACGAAAGAGACATTTCTCAGCTCCATACAGAGGAGATTTTGTCAAAACAAATAAAAGATCTTATATAATCCTACACCATAGCAGCTTACAAATCAGAAGTCTGTGCCTACTCTTTCTGCGAGTAATGTGAGTCACATCTGTTTGCCCAGCTCTCTCCCTTTTGTCCTATAAAGCTGAGTAGAATTCCAGCATGGCACATGGCCTATTCTGTTGACAATTGGCCTGTTATTTGTGATTCCCAATATCCTGCTTAATGCAATAGTATAAACTTTTCCTTGCAACTTGGCAACTGAAACATTGTGGGCAAATGCTGGGTATTGCTACATTCTACAACTGCTGAATCTTCATGCATTAAGAAAGTTTATTTGGAAAGCACAAAGTAAAGGGATAGGTTGGGACTGACCAGGTTTTTCCCTACTTCATAAGGTTATCTTGGAAATGCAACAAAACATCTGATAAAAATAGAGGATGCCTCTATATGTTTGGATTTGTCAGTTTTATTTTCAATTTAGGAATATTTTTGATTGTTCTGTGGATAAATGTTTTCAGAAATCTTTCTTTGTGTTTCTTTGTCCTGCAAACTCACGTTGCTGTGAAATTAATGGGTAAATGTATACTTGACTGTAGAAAAAGCAGAAGGCATCAAACTCAATGCCATGTTATTTCTAGGAACAGAGGCTACAATTTACCTTGTACCTAGATCTGTTCAGATCAGAGTAGATTAGATACAAAATGAGTCATTCCACCTTATCCACACGAATGTCATGCAAAGTCCTAGACTTCCAACGTTGGTCTCCTCTTCATAATATTGACAGTCAGCTTTGTACACAGCACACGATGTTTGTTATGTTTTGAGGTGATGATGTAGTGGCTGGCACCATGTTTCTTTTTTCATTAAAGACAGGTTAGCTCTTAAAGGGAAGTTAGAATAAATATTTGTGCAATGGAAATTGTCAAAAAATGACTGACAGGACAAAGAAAATGATTCAGAATGAGAGATTGTACATCATTACTGGTGCAGCTAGGCAGGAGGAGGGATGCAGGCTCCTCAGGAGCAAAATCCAAATGGAGAAGGTGCAGGAAGCAGAAGGTCAGGAATATCAATGCCTGTATTACAGACCTGGGAATCTGACAGCAGGGATGCATGAGAATTCATTACCTCATGTACTAGTGAACCCGGGTAAGTGAAATTTGGCATAAACATTTCCCCCACACTGTTATGAAGATGTGGGTATACTGTATCTTTAAGAGAGTTAAAAGCTAGCAGTGACAACACCAAGAGTTCTCAATAAGATACAATGCAACATGTCATCCAGCTACTGGGGTAGCTTGGGTAGCTGGTTGCCTGGAGACAAATACAGACTTGAATTAGGCCAATCAGTTTAAATTGTACCAAAAAAAACAAACTCCAATCCAGTTTGAATTGAGTATATTGACAATCTTCAAAGCCAATGACACAATCCAATGCTTTGGGGTATAAGATCAGGGAATATTGAACAGTTGGGAGGAGAACTGCCATGTCAGTGACATCTGCAAACTGCCAGAAAATAGCTCTCATATCGGTACCTTTACTGGATCAGTAACCTGTGAAGCAGAATCCCCAAGAAGAAGAAAAGAAGACAGGAATACAGAAAAGAACCAAAAGCTGCCTGGTTTCGAGATAAGAAGTTTTGTTTTGTAAATCTTAATTGGGGGCTTTATTGGACTAGTATTGTAGAAGGGGAAGATAAAAGATAGGTTAGAGGAAGGAGTTGTAAATAGTTGTTAGTTAATTATTCTCTGTTATACTTTAAGAAATAAGGTTGCTAATTTTTACTTGGAATAGTTCTTGGCCTCTTGAAATTTCACAGATTACTACACAGGATCAATCTTTTCTCTGTTGCTGGGTTAAATTAAGCAGGAGGATTTACCCCATGTTGTAACAGTTTGGGGGCTCATCGTTGGGATTTGAACTGGTTTAGACAGATTTGAATAGATTTGGGAGGATGAAAACTCCCAACAGATTTAAACACTTGCAGGTTAGTGTCCTAGATATTTAAATAAAATGTGGGTGAGATAGTTGGTTTAATTTCGGTGACTTGTGGGTTGATTAAATTAAAAGTGAGAGAAATGGCTCTTAAAATTGCTTAAGAGGTACTGGGATTTGAAGATGATTCTCAAATTTGCCAAGAAGGTTTAGAAGGAAAGAAAAAGCCCATACTTTTAGAATTAGCAAATAAGGTAGGTTTGGGTTTAAGTAAAAGTAAAGCTGAAATTGTAACAGAGTTACTCAAACACTTAGGTGTAGCAGAGAAACAGACAAGTGCAGTAGAGGTAGAAAAGCTTAACTTACAATTGAGGAAAATGGAGTTAGAAGAGAGAGAGGGAAAAACGATAGAGAGAAAAGGGTCTTGGCTGAGCAAAGAGAGAGAGAAGAGAGTGAGAGAGGAAAAAGGGAAAGAATGTTCTTAGCTGAGGAAAAAGGGAGAGAATTTGAACTTGAGAAGTTGCAACTTAGTAAGCAAAGTCAAGTCAATAGGATGGAGCTTAAAAGAGAAGCTAGTAATATATATAAATATGTCAAAACTCTGCCACATTTTGATGAGAAAGATGTTGAAGCCTTCTTTATTTCATTTGAAAAATTGGCTAGGCAGATAGAGTGGTCCAAGGATTTATGAGCAATGCTAGTTCAGACTAAACTGGTAGGCAGAGCTGGTGAGATATTTGCTGTGCTGTCAGGTGAGGTGTCAAGGGATTATGAAGAGGTTAAACAGGCTATTTTAAGTGCTTATGAAGCATATAGACAGCAGTTCAGAAACACAAAGAAGGAACCAGGTCAGACTTATGTTGCGTTTAGAAGAATTTTAAAGTCATTTTGATCAATGGGTGCTTGCTATGAAAATAGATAGACCTTTGAGGCTCTAGGAGAGATTATTCTGCAGGAGAAGTTTAAAACTCACTTCTAGAGATGGTAAGAATTCACATGGAGGAACATAAAGTTCAGGAAGTGAGAAGGACAGCTGAATTAGCAGGTGAGTACATGTTGGTGCATAAGACAAGCTTCCAGCCAGAATGTTGTCCTGTGAGGGATAGAAGTTGGGAAAAGGGGTGATCCTACACTATAAAACCAAAGTAGAGAGCACTGATTGAGATTTAATCACAGGTTAAAGAAGCCCAATAGGGTGGACAGGAGGTGAAAGGCCTCAGGTGTTTTCACTGTAGTGCTGTGGGACACAGAAAATTACAGTGCTAGTGGTTTCAGAAGGCCAAAGTCTAGATTCATAATCACCAGTTCAGATGCTGGCTCAACAACAAACTTGAAAGCATCATATTAGCATCAGGACATGCTGAGTCACTGGATAGAAGAGGATTTCTAATAGGCCTGGGATTAAGAGTGGTCTGGTTGAAGTTCACCAGAGGGTGATGTTGCAGACAGGAACTGTTGCAGACAACCTAAATCAGTTGAGTGGTATGCAGGAGAATACTGAATGAGTGTGCACACTAGGATTATGAGTATGATGGTTGATCTGTCAGATGGACATCCGCTTATTACGATCAAAATCAGAAAAACTCAGCAGGACAGGTAGCATCTTTGGAGAGAAAGCAGAGTTAACAGTTCAGGACCAATGACCCTTTTTCAGAACGTCTTCAGACAGCCTGTTCTTACTGTCAAGGAGCAAGGAGAAGCACAGATTCAAATTGGCAGAGAGCAATACACAGAATCGTCTATCTGAACTGCCTTGGGGTACTGGCAGTGGTGCCCTGTGCTGAGGAGGCTGCAACATACTCTGGAAAGAAACCTCCAAAATGATAAAGTATTTTCAGATTTGTTCAGTGGTAAGTGTTGCAGAAACTGAAATTACCTTCAATTGGAATGCCGAGCCTTTTCAATAAAACTACTGTGGTTCCCAGCTTCTCTTTTCAAGTCTAAACAATGCCGATATTGCTAAGGCCTGCACTGTCCAGTTTTGGTATCCTGACATCACATCAGCCAGTTGAGCGGTGCCCTTCACAATAGCGTCATTCTGAAATGTGTCTGTAACATCAGTATCAAATGCTGCTCAGACCTCAAAGGCATTTGTCCATGGTGCTGCCAGCTCCTGGTCAGTCAATGTAACTACATGAATGAATTTCTTACAGTAAGGCTGAATTTTCTGTTATACAGTCAAAGTCCAATGTTGAACGTGGAGACAAGTGCTACTTCCACTTGAGGGCAGGTTGCCTTTTCTCTTGCAGAGACATTCAAAAAAAGTGGCACTGCCATAGCTATTAGATCAGATAATCCTGAGGCCACATTTAATTGCCAAATAGACCAAACTTTACTCATTGAAAGCGAGGAGCATTGTCCTTATGGCCTTATGTTCTCGAAGAAACGCTGTAGGTTCTTCATAGTAGGAGAACATGCCTCAGGCCAGTTCTTATGCAGTTGACTCATTCTTACATATCTTAGCATTTAGGCAGCCCATGAAGCACGACACTAGCTCCTCCCACCTGCATAGACCCTCCTTCCAATTTGACTGCACACTTTTAGTGAGGAATTGTGTTTTCAGACAATGATAACATAGTATGCATCTCTTTCAGAAAAAAAAACAATCTTAGATTCTCTTACTGTTGCCCATTACCCTTGATCATATTAAGTTTGACCTTCCATTGTCATCTCTATTGCACTGCATCCTGTTACAATACTCAGCTCCATTTCTGTATTCCCACCTTACCTGACATCTGTGAGCATTCTCCTGCTCATCCTCACCCATATCCTCCAAATTTCGAAACCATCCACTCCTTCATTTTTAAGTACCCACCATATTCCCACCAACCCCAGACACCACCAGGTGACGCCATCCAATTCTAATTCACAGCCCTGGAACTCTCACTCTACAGTGTCCCACACATTCCTATCACTATCATTAACCAGTCACATCCCACTATCCTCAATCTAATTCCCAGAACTTCACTAATGACACTAGTGACCCTATCCTTTATGTACAATATTAACCACCATTCCTGCCCATGAAAGGCAGTTATAGCTGCATATTCACATTCATACACAACCCTCTCCCCCAGGGGACCCTTCCACCCTGGTTAACCATCTTGTCCTTCAGTATGACACTCCAGTTTCTTTATCTCAGTCAGTCTCTGTGTCCGTTGCAACCTAGATCACGGAAACCTGATTGCAACTATTTTGTGGCATTGGTTAATTCTCACTAAAGAGAACACAGCAGTGACTACTCACTTGAAAGTCATCTCAATTCGAGTCAATTGGCTTTTTAATGAACGTATATGATTTAAATGCCTGCAAAAAGGCTTCCCATAGCTTGCCTTTGGGAATCTCAAGCCGCTTTAAAGCTCTAAAACTTTAATTGCAACAGTTCATCCCACCAATGGAATTCTGAATCTTGGCTTCCTGTCCAATTAGTTTGTACACCCACATTGCTTTCTATTCTCAGGAAAGCACATGATTCCACACATAATGTTTCCTCCAGACCACCCTTCACTGAGCAGTCTCCTGCCTCTGGCTCCCTATGTGATGCCGGTCTAACTTGCGCAATGTATTATGCTTGATTTCAAAATCTGTTTGGACATAATTAGCTCCCCTGAATCAGAATTTTTAAATGACTCAATCCCCTCCCATTCCAATGACTGCCAAGTGACTTTCAACCCAGTAAATTCAACGCCCAGAGGGTTTTGTAATGTCATTATTCAAATAACTTCCATTTCATGATGTATTCATTAGGATCTTCTTAATAGACATTTTTGTTATGTTCCATCGTTCATATAGGGCACTCAACTAATTTGGAACAAATAAGATAGGCATCTTTGAAAATATGCATGCTTTTTTTCCGGTGTGGTAGAATGTAAAGGTTTTAAAAGTAGTGAAGGTGGTTTATACTGATTCATCTATATTATGATACTAAATAAGGAGGCATTTATGCTGGAGATAAATTATCTCTGTAATGGTATATTTTCTTTCAGTGATGGCAGAAGCACATTTCTTTGTTTGAACAGTTAATGGTACTGAATGATCTATGGATAAAGATAGACCAATGTAGTCAAATACTCTATGGGTTTTTGATGTTTATTTTGTTCACAGGATGTGAATATTTCTGGATAGTGTGACAGTAAAAAAGACATTTTTAATTGTCCTTGAGAAAATGGAGGCCAGTCTTGAGCCTATGTGGTGATTGCATATTTCAAGGCAATTGGATAACTGCCAATGCAAATACGTTTGTGCTCACATTGTTGGTGCTCATTGAATGCAAGGAGTTGTTCCATTAAATTAGCCCACTTTTTCTTGCATATCAGCAGTATTTACTTCTGTGCAAAGGACTGTGTGGGTAAGGGAGTACATCTATGTCTTTGACTAAAATTAGGCAAGGAAAATAATAGCAATTTTCACCTCAGAGAAGTTCCTGCCTTTCCTCCATGAATAACATATTGGTGGAGTTTGGAATCGTGACGTTTGGAGGATTATAGTGGAGTTCTTCTAAGATGGGATAATTTGTTGGATTTTATCATGAGACAGACTCACAGCAAAAAGTAACCTTTCAATGGGTCTTTGTCTTTGAACAGATCTTTTTCAAGAAGAATAGAACTCATAATAAAAATCTCTGCCCTGGGATATTATTCCAGAGACATATCATAATAGCGAAAAAATACAAACCATTGTCCTCTTGCACTTTTATTACTAATTTTATTAGACTTGAACATTCTTTTTAAAAAAAAATGTGCTTGTCACAGCTGTATAAAACAAGAAGAGTTTACAAGGAAGGAAAGAAATAAGAAAAAAATGATAAGTGATAAGAAAAAAATCAAACAACTGATTCCAGGTCCTGTAACTTGCTGCAGATAACATTATGCTGCATACAGGAAGCAACCTCAGTAATTCACATAATCAGCCCTGTTTCAGTATGCTTCACTTCGTATACAATTAAGCAAGTCAATTTAAATCAAAGTGACTACTATGCTACAAGAGCTGTGGATTACAGTCACTCATTTTTCCTGTGGCCCATAGCCAGGAGGCCAGATGCAATACGTGGGCTGCCAGAATGTCGAATAGCAAATGTTTTTTTCTCCAGGCTGAAGCTGAGAGGAAGAGACTCAGTTTGAAATTACTGGCGCTGATTAGCCTTTTCCTCCCATCTCATATTTCCAGATGATGAGGTGAGTGGCAAAAAAAAGTATATCTCAATCCAAAGTACTCTGCTTCCCCAGCCTCCAAAACTCTGTCCTTTGGTAGTGTGATCCCAGAATGAAACAGAAGAAAGCATTTATGTAGAAAGCATGCAACTAGCCCACAGTGATATCTTGACACCCCAGTGTTGTTTTTCAGGAATTCTGCCAGAAAGGAAGCCTATCTAAGAAACTAATCTCTGAGTTTGCTGGTCAGTTCCTTCAGGTCAAACTGGGTTAATAGGAGGCCAGAAACCTTCAAAAAAATTTTATCCTCTCTAAAGTGCGCAGAGTCACAAGTGTCGGTGTCTTCCATCAAAGATGCCATGACAATTCAAAGGGTCAGTGGAAGGATTACTAATGCACATGAGGAAGTGACTACAAAATGCTGCCTAGTATGGTTCCAACAACATTTTCAGCCATGTCTTCCTCAGCTCATCATATATAAAGACCAATCTAACATTTATACAAAATTACCACTATTGGCTGGAATGAGGCCACTTCTTATTTTATTTATTTATGTGATGATGGGGATAGTTGGCTTGGCCAGTACATACTGCTCATCCCTAATTGGTCCAGCAAATATGGTGGTGTGCTGCCTTCTTGAACCATTGGAGTCTTAGGTTGTAAAGAGACCCACATAACTATTAAGAAGAGTGTGCCAGGATATTGACCCAGCAACAATGAAGAAACTGCAGTTATACTTCCAAGTGAGGATAATGTCCAGCTTAAAGGGAAATTTGCCAGCAATAATGTTTCCATGTATTTGCTGCTCTTGTCCTTTTGGATGTTAGAGGTCACAGGTTTAGAATGTGTTATTGAAGGAACCTGGTTACTGCAGTGCTCCTTGTAAATTATATATATTGCTCTCATAGTGCATCAGTGATTGATGAAGGAAGTGAAAATTTAAGTTGGTGGATGGGGTGCCAATCACTTGGGCTACTTTGTCCTACATGGTGTCAAAAGCTTCTTGAGTGTTATTGGAACTGTATACATCTAAGCAAATGGGGAGTATAGCATTACATTCTTAACTTGTGTCTTGTAGTTGATAGACTGTCAATAAGGAGACAGGAGGTGAATTACTCTCTGCAGAATTTCCAGCCTCTGACATGAGTAGCCATTGTAATTATATGGCTAGTTCATTTTTCACTCAATGGTAATTCCTGTTGATAACGTCAACATCAATGAATGCTAAGTGGCAATGTTAAATACTCTCTTTTTGGAGAATGTTATTTTGTCACTTATCAGCACAAGTTTGATTATTGTGCAGATCTTGCTACATTTGGACAAGGGCTACTCCAGTGTCTGAGGAGTCATGAATGATGTGGAACACTGTGCAGTCATCAGTGAATGTCCCCAATTCTGACCTTGTGATAAATGGAAAGTCACTAATGAAGCAGTCAAGGATAGTTGCATCAAGGACACTACCCTGAGGAAGTTCTGCAGGAAATTGCTGTGGCTGACATGATTGGCCTCCAGCAACCACAACCATTATCCTTTATGTTAGATATGACTCCAGACAGCAGCAAATTTCCCTCTCCTGATTCCCACTGACTCCATTTTTGATAGGGAACTTTTATGGCGACTGAGTAAGATAAGGGTCCATGGTGTCAGAGGCAAGGTGCTAGCATGGATAGAAGCTTGGCTGCCTGGCAGAAAGTAGAGACTGGAGATAAAATGATCCTTCTCAGGATGGCAGCTGGTGACGAGTGGTGTTCCACAAGGCTCAGTGTTGGGATCACAACTTTTCACTTTATAGATTAATGACCTAGATAAAAGAACTGAGGACATTCTGGTTAGGTTTGCAGATGATACTAAGATAGGTTGAGGGGCAGGTCGCATTGAAGAGACAGGAGACTGCTGAAGGATTTGACCAGGTTAGGAGAGTGGGCAAAGAAGTGGCAGATGGAGTACAATGTGGGAAAGTGTGAGGTCATGCAGTTTGCTAGGAAGAATAGAAGCATAGACTATTTTCTAAATGGGGAGAAAATTCAGAAGTCTGAAATGCAAAGAATATTGGGAGTTTTGTCCAAGATTCTCCTCAGGTAAACTTGCAGGTTGAGTCAGTAGTTAGGAAGACAAATGTAATGATGGCATTTATTTTGAGAGGGCTTGAACATATGAGGAACTGTGGGTCCATCCTCAATGGAGTTTAGGATGAGTGGGTTTAAATTAAATACTGAGTAGATGCTGGGAAGATGTTTCCATTGATAGGAGAGACTAGGACATGAGGGCACAGCGTTTGAGTAAAGGGAAGACCTTTTAGAACAGAGCTAAGGAGAAATTCTTCAGCAGACAGTGGTGAATCAATAGAATTCATTGCCACAGAAAGCTGTGGGGATTAGATCATTGAGTATATTTTAGACTCAGATAGATAGGTTATTGAGTAACAAGGGTTTAAAGGGTTACGGGGAAAGAGCAGGGGAATTGGATTGAGAAACTTAGCAGCGGAGCAGACTTGATGGGTTGGATGGCTTAATTTCTGGTCCTATGTCTTTTGGTCTTATGGTCTTATTCTATATTCAGTCAAATTAAAGAATGATGATTTGAATGATGATTTATTGTCTCCTGTACTCTACAATGAACAACGCAGTAAAATACAGTGAAAAACTTCAATGTCAAGGGCAGTCACTCTCATCTCAGCTCTGGAGCTCAACTTCTTCTGTCCATGTTTTGACCAAGACTACAATGAGGTCAGGAGCTGAATGGCCCTGATGGAACCAGGAACCACAATGAACACGTGATTATTTTGCAAGTGTAGCACAGTCAACGACTCCATCTGATGATTTGCTGATGAGTGAGAGTAGACAGATCGAGCAGTAATTGACCAGGTTGAATTTGTCCTGCTTTTTGAAGACAAGATGTAAATAGTCAAATCTTTACATTGTTGCATCGATGCCAGCATTGTAGCTGACTGGAATAATTTAGCAAGAGGCGCAACAACATCTGGAGCACTTCTCTTACTATTGCCAGAATGTCATCTGGGTCTTTGCAGTATCCAGTTACTCCAGACCTTTCTTGAAATCCTGTGCACTGAATTGAATTGACTGAAGACTGGAATCTGTGATGTTGAAGTCTTCAGAAGAAGGCAAAGATGTATCATTGACTCGACACTTCTGCTTGAAGCAGAATGCAAATGCTTCTGCCTTTTTTTGGCACTGGGGAGTTGGGTACCTCCAGCACAAAGGACTGGGATAGTTAAGAGTCTCATTCTTATGTTAGTTATTTTTTTGTCTGCCACCACTCATGACTGCATGTGGCAGTTCTGCACTGTGTAATTCTGATCTGTTGGTTGTAGGAGCACTTAGCTCTGTCTTTTGCATGCTGCATCAAGTGTTGGGAATGTACTTTGTTTTGTGTTGTACGTTTACCAGGTTGACACCCAATTTTAAAATACGCTTTGTGCTCTTTTTTCCAGCTCTGGAGAGTATTAGTTTTAAAGATTATTTGGATAATCAGTGACGCTAGAGTTGCTGTATGGCTTAGTTTACAATACAGGAAAGCTACAGTTTCATAAAATTGCTAAGAGTTCTTACTGATATAAAAATCTTGTGCTGATGCCCTACTCTATGATACAGAGGTTGCATCCTCTTTCTTGATGTTCGCAACTGGCCAGCTTTTTCCTAATGACTTCTCAGCTCATTTGGTTAGCAGGTAAGGAGGCCCAGAATTAACATTAAATGAATCTACTTACTGCTGCTCCCAGACAGGCACATTGCTTGTTCTTCTGAATCCAACCAAGAAGTTAAAAGTGAGCCATTAGTTTCAACGAGCAGGTTTCAGAAGCAGTAGAAGAAAGAGCACAAATTTGCTGTTCAGAGGATCAGCTCATCCCTCAGCTAATGTGCCCTGACTGAACCAAATTATGAGAGGAGTACTTCAGAAATGTCCCTGACCTGAAACTTTATTTCTGTTTTTGGTTCTTCACAGATACTAGTAAAGCTGCTGAGTCTTTCGAGAATTTTATGTTTTTATTTCAGATCTCCATGTCTGCAGTATTTTTGCTTTTACGAAGAGAGAATGTTTTCTGAGCTTGGTGCCTTGGTGGTTTTAATGGGGATCAAGCCAAGCAATATGGTGCAGATAGCAGCTTACATTGAAATTTTTGTTGGTCATATGTGCAACTACACACCAGACCCACAACACTGTCTGTAACAATCAGGTATAATGGCGTTCATTTCCCAACAAGCAGATCCACTGCTACTCTGGAAACTGACACAGGGAGATTAGAAAATATATTCCTTCTGAATGCAAGATTATTGGCTAGGGAGGAAACCAAGGCAAGATTTTTGCAATCTCATTGTCGCTATGGGTTCTCACTTTGTGCCAGCTATTGGCCGTGGCGATTCTGTGCAGTAGCAATGGAATGACTGGAATAAAAAAATATATTTGCTTCATCTCAGGAAACCAATACCTCTTTCAACCAATGCCTGAATTCTACTGAAAGTTGCAAGTGTGTCGGCAAGAGATATCCATGCAATCGTGAAGAGGTGACAATTGACTATTATCATGTCTCCACTCATTATTGCTCTCCCAGTCTTCTTTGCCAGAACTGTACCCCTAAGCAAACCATGATGCCATGGACTTGGCCATGGACTTAGCTCTGGCACTCTGGAGGAGTCACTTTCACCAGAACAAAATACAATGGGACCTCAATTATTTTAATATTGATTATGTGAATTTCGGATTACCCCAAAGATTTGAAAGTCCTGCAAAAACATTACATCAAAGAGGTAAGTGGTTTTGATTTTACCTGCACTGAAGAATATGTGGAAACGCTGGAAAAAAACAAAGAAACACAAGCAGCTCAAGCATCAGCGACTGGATTTTTTTAATGTAAGGGTTAATTACACAGCCTTCCCAGTGTTTTGCAGCATTCCCATATTTTTACCAGGCCGTTCATGAAAAAAAATTAGTGGAGAATGTAAACGCATGTGCGAGTCGGTCCTTCTGTCTTTCTATTGCAACACTGTGTTCCCGGAAACTAACAAATACTCTTGTGATCGTAGAAGTTGTTCTGGACCTTGTTTAATGCTGTCTTCACCACTCCTTGCCAAATGCTATCTACTTCTGCATTTTAAAAAAGTTTTCTCATATTATCATTTATTTTGTCCATCATGTGAAATCCTCTTGCGCTCAATACATTAAAATTACAGATTTAAGTAAATTCTCTGGTAGAGCACAACGTTAGATCAGCATAACTTGGCTTGTTTAAGGTAAAATCAATTATCTGAATGAAATAGTGCCTGTCCATCTCATTCAGATAATTGAGATTCCTCTGTACTGTTTGGAGAGTGAGCTGGACACAGAAGATTCCTGCACTACTTGACTGTCTAGCAATAGAGAAGGTCATGATCTAGTGATATTACCATGAGATTATCAGTCCAGAAACCCAGGTAATACACTGGGTCAAAATTTCACCAGCTTGTGGGAATTTGAACTTGATTAAAAATCTGGAACTAAGAATCTAATGATGAACATGAAACCATTGTTGATAGTCAGAAAATCCCATCTGATTCACTAGTACTCTTTAAGGAAGGAAACTGCTGTCCTTAACTGGTGGGGTCTACATGTGACTCCAGACTCATATCAATGTGTTTAATTCGTAGATAGGATAGTAAAGAAGGCATTTGGTATGGTTTCCTTTATTGGTCACAGTATTGAGTACAGGAGTTGGGAGGTCATGTTGCAGCTTTACAGGACATTGGTTAGGCCACTGTTGGAATATTGTGTGCAATTCTAGTCTCCTTCCTATCGGAAAGATGTTGTGAAACCTGAAAAGGTTCAGAAAAGATGTACAAGGATGTTGTCAGGGTAGGCGGATTTGAGCTATAGTCAGAGGTTGAACAGGCTGGGGCTGTTTTCCTGGAGCGTCGGAGGTTGACGGGTGACCTTATAGAGGTTTATTTAATCATGAGGGGCATGGATAAGTTAAATAGACAAAGTCTTTTTCCTGGGGAGGGGGAGTCCAGAACCTTGAGGGCATAGGTTTAGGGTGAGAGGGGAAAGATATAAAAGAGATCTAAGGGACAACTTTTTCACTCACAGGGTGGTACGTGTATGGAATGAGCTGCCAGAGGAAGTGGTGGAGGCTAGTATAATTGCAATAGTTAAGAGGCACCTGGATGGGTATATGAATAAGAAGGGTTTAGAGGGATATGAGCCAAATACTGGCAGGCGGGACTAGATTGGGTTGGGATATCTGGTCGGTATGGATGAGTTGGACTGAAGGGTCTGTTTCCGTGCTGTACATCTCTATGACTGTATGACTCTATGACTTAGGGACAATTAATACTAGCCTAGCTAGCAATGCCCAGATCCCAAGAACAAATAAAAGAAAAATTACCTATTCCCTCTCTCCTTGCAACACTAAAGCAATGGAGTAACCACATATAAAACCATACTATCCATGAAGCTCGTAACCTCATGGAGCCACTGCAGTGATGCCAAGTTTCAAAACCTGAAGTTTCTGCTGCTGCCCTGGATGGTACTGCCTGCACAAATGGAAATCCAGGACACAGCATCCATTCTGCTGCTGCTGAGTAGGTCCAAAGCCAAGGCCTCTATTTAATTCAACTGCCCTCAATTCCTCCTAAGGTCACTGCTTCTGTACTCTCCTTCAGTGAGATGTCAATCTGTGTTAGCCTGGAATTCCCTCTTGGCTGAATCCATGCCATTAAACATTTGTGTATACATGTGAATGCTCTTAACCTGCATAACTGAGGGTCCATTGCAGTAATGGTACAGCAACAGAGTTCTAAGGAGAATTCCATATTGCTTTCAAAACCAGTCTTTAGTTGATTGTACCATCTGCATGTCTGTCAACAACTGAAAATATTTTCATTTATATTGTGAAATTCACTGATCAGTTTCAGAAATGCTTTCCATGAGTCAGATATCATTCTTAGTGCTAAAGGGAACAAAGGCTTTTGGGAGAAAGTGCGAACAAGCTACTGAGTTGGATGATCAGCCATGATCATATTGAATGGCCGAGCAGTTTGGAAGGGCTGAATGGCCTACTTCTGCTGCTATTTTCGATTCCAACAATGTTTACACCAATATAGAAGCATACACTGGAGCATTACAGGTTTGAACATGTATATGAATCCCATTTTATCTTAAAAGATACTTATAATTACCTCACTAACATATCAAACCTTAAGTTTTAAACCTTGTCACATGTTTATCTGAAACATACATATTTTAACGTGTGTAATAGCTAGTAGAGATTTAATAAACTATAGCTGTAAGCACCTAGTAATACTTGTTGAAAGAAAAATATTTCATATTTTTCATATAATTTGTACTTTGATTTAAAAAACAGACTGAATAAAAAATAATAAGACAAACATTTAAAGCTTTCTTAGTTTTTCAAATGCAACTTTAGAATAACTTACAAGCTACAGTGTGTTTTTTTCTAGCATTTCATACAGAAGAGCCTGTGTCACAATGCATATTGAATTAATTTATGGTCTATGTTATGTGTCTTTCAATGTATTCTGCACTTTGCGAATTTTATTTGCAATAATGTGAAACAAGGTTTTGCATTTCCCACATTTCTTTCATTAATTAGCTAGTTGATGGAGCATGGTTGGTGCCACAGCTCACTGATCAGCTTCATATTAGGTCAGCAGCTTTGTCATTTTAAGCAAATGCCACTTATTTCTGCAATGCATGGTACAAGCAACACTATATTCATATTGGAAAGGTCCTTATAATTGTTGCCAGGGCACAAGCAGAATGAATCAGATAGTATGATGCAATACTACAATGGAGAGATTTAAATTATGCAATAAACACAAAAAATTGTTACCATGGGAAAGAACTTTTCAATTCATTATAAATCACAACATTGTAGTTCCTTCAATTACTTTTAGAAATTTGGCATTTTGATTATGGGTAATCCCTCTTCCATTTTGTAGTCGGCATTTGGAATTGGACTTAGTCCCAGAGAACGAATTATTCAGACCTATTTTACACTTTGCAATTACATTGTGATTATGAATTTATAATTCAAACATATTATATGATAACTAGTTAGCCAAATGGAATACTATTTTGAATTGCAAATATAGTACCTCATAAAAATGCAATCATATTTTTTGAAAATAAATATTGTGCAAACTAAGACCAAGAGGTTGATATTTTGACAGATATAAACAAAGTTATGCTGTTGATTTTTTTCTGTTAAGTTATATTTGTTGGGTTATATATTATAAATTTAACTCTGAATGTTCCACTAATTCTTTTTGCACAATCACATAAGCAATTCACCAATATTTCCTTTTGTGACACTTGCAATTTTAATCAGTAAAATCTGTTTCCAATGACTTATTTTTACCTCTATGAAGATACATTGGCACAGGTGAATAACCTCACAAAGCTTTTTAAATGGGATTAACATTTCATTTCTATCAGTGTCATGCTAGAAGTAATTTTGTGCTGTTCCTTTGAACACAACAGATACAGATGCTGTCCAAAGCCATTTCAATTTGGACAATTGCAGTTTCTTGACAGGTGACTATTTACTCCCATCTCGTTGAAGTTGTCTTTGGAATCTGTTGTGCCCAGAAAAATATGAGATGCAGTCCAAAGATTCATCCATTTTGTATTCATCCGAAGCTGCTATTAAATCTTTGGATGTGAAAGAGTGGCTGACACTCAATATTGATGTGCATGTAACGAGCAAAATATTTTGTTAGATATCAAAATTATTTCATGTAGTTAATGATGATGTTGCATAAACTATCCATAGATCCAACACTAGAGCATTTCATAGAATGAGTTGTGTGCTTTGAATTCATTTTTTGATTTTAGCATGATTTTTTGTTGGCATTCTCTACTCTGGAGAAATTATTTTGCAAACTTTTTAATCCTTTGCCAGGTTTTAGTTGATGGTAGCACTGAGGTCTTGACATCAGAATGTCACAGGTTCAAACTTGACATAAAAATAAGCCAGCTATGTAACATCTGATTATCTTGAGTATATGTTAAATGTGGATTTTCATTCAGGCACCAAGTAATTATGCTTACATAATCAGCTTTACAAGAAATTATAAACACATGAATACAGACATAATCCATAATGAACAATCATGTACAAATTATGAGCAGAATAACTGCCTTATTAATAGAGAAAAACTTTATACTTCGCTGCGGAGACACATAATGACATACAATTCTAGAGGTCTGATCTAAACAAATTAAGCCACATTCAGGTGTTTATATTTGAAAGCTCCTGGCTCATGCAATAAAGAATTATTCAATGACCAATACATCTTATAACAAATCAAGCCAATTGGTGAGGGCAGTAATGTCTTTCAGTTTTCCTTATTCAACATTTTCAAACTGCTGTTGTTACCAACACCACTTACGAGAATCCATGGACTCCATGGTGCGTCTGTGCTAGAGAACTAATGTATGACTTGAAGAGTATCACTCCATAACTGGATGTGAGTTGGACGACACAGGAAATATATGGAAAATCAAAGTGTCATGTTCATTACAGCTTCATCAGCATTCTGGAGGCTGACACTGTGCATTGCATCTCATTAACAACGACCGAACTACATAGTGGGACAAATTTCATGTGTGACTATTTCAGCATATTTTTTTGTACCGTGTCACTCTTCTGATCCACCTGGCAGAGATCCAGGCTAGCAGGCAGTCAAAATGGTACAAATTACTTACACATTAATTTGCTGCCCACTTTGCACCATTCCAATTATATATTTTTTTTTCTTTTACTGAACAGGAGGTAAAGGCACCTATTTCTGAAGTCAGTGGCATATTCCCTTCAATACGCAGATCAGGGTCTGATTACATCATCAATCCTCAGCAGCAATTTACACATTGGCATGAACAGTGAGCTGACCACTGCAGCTGTCCTTCTGAGTGAAGGCATTAATCCAATTAAACCATAAATGGGCATTTCAGTTAAATTCATTTTTATTTTCTGTGCGATGCCAGCAAGAACAGAATTATTTCTGTGTCCAAAGAGAATGGTTAGATTTCTGTTCCTCCCCTGATACCCTTCTGAAATGCACTACGTGTAACCCTCTTGCTGGTGAGGTGTAGAAAATGTTTGCCCTTGACATCTAGAGCTCATCTCCTACCAGACAATTCATGCTTACTGCGTTTTGGCAGACAGCTGTCCAGCTGTACACAGATGCGGCAAGTTTACTGAATGTCCTATTGCTCCACTGCTGAATATCACATCCAGTTACAATAATTCCTCTCAACAATGATGCTCACTTCTGAATATGCTTGAAATATTGTTTCAAAGATGCAGATTACATACTTGTAGCAATTTCCAAGCAAGGATAGGGGAAGATTTCCAGTTTTTTGTTTTGTTTATTTAAATCCTCTACTTTTGTTTTAATGCATTTACTATTTAGCTACATTTAGCATACAAGCACAATAATTCCTATTTGTTAGCCAAACTGCATGAACATTAAACATGAAACATTGAAACAAAGTTCATAAACTCTAAATAACAACAGAAATGAAAATATACAGCATAATAACCCTACATTCTCACAAATCCACATGTTAAACTATTTGGTAGAACTACAGCATAAAATAACTTCAGAAATAATGCAGCTCTTGCACTGATGTGATTACCTTTCCTATGCCATTTAATCGTCAATTATACAGGTGCTACCCTTTCAACTGATTGAAAAACACGCTTCAATCTAACATTTTCTGATATCTGATTTAAGTGAGTTATAACTCATAACAATGCAATATAAAATTAACAATTTCAGCTCTTTTGAATTATGGGGTTGAATTTCATCCAAAAAAAATGGAGGGGATCTGGATTGTTTGATTTAGTGATGTATTCCTCTGGGTCACCATGCTTTTCATATTCACATTGGTGTCCCACTGGTATGCACAGCATTGTGATCAATTTAGAATTTAAAATCCAAATGCCATGTCCCAGCTGCTGTGGTAATGTTGGACACATGGATAGGAAATACTCTTGACACGCTGTATTGCTTCAGTGTCAATAATAAAAATTGTTTCATATGAAATTCATATCATTTTATGAGGATGTTGCCTGGTACGCAAGGTGCTAGCTATGAAGAAAGGTTGAGTAGGTTCGGTTTATTTTCATTAGAAAAAAGGAGATTGAGGGGGGCATGATTGAGGTTTGCAAAATCATGAAGGGTATAGACAGGGTGGATAGAGACAAGCTTTTTCCCAGGGTGTAGGATTCAATAACGAGAGGTAACACTTTCAAGGTGAGAGGAGGAAAGTTTAAAGGGGATACACGTGGCAAGTACTTCACACAGAGGGTGGTGGGCGTTTGGAACACGTTGCCAGCAGAGGTGGTAGAGGCAGGCATGGTAGATTAATTTAAGAGGCATCTAGATAAATGCATAAGTAGGTGGGGAGTAGAAGGATACAGATGCTTAAGAGTTGACCGACAGGTTTAGACATTACATTTTGATTGGTTCAGGCTTGGAGGTCCAAAGGGCCTGCTCCTGGACTGTAAGTTTTCTTTGTTCTTTGTTCTCTTTGTTCATTAATGTATCATTTGAAATCATCCACTAAATATGATCATGGAATACTCAACAAAGAATGTTGTTTCTTGGAGAATGGCCACTAACAGATATGATTATATTTCTGGCGTCAGTTACCATTGAACATAAATGGAGTGCAAATCTTTTCTCTTACTGAAGGCAAAGGGGGATTACTATGAAGGGCTATGGTACCACAAGTAGTTCTTTGCACTGGAATGAATCCTGTCACCTATTAAAAACTGTGCATCTTGTCTAGTTGATAATGAAAAATAAGGGAAGTGTTAAATGTTGACAATGTGGTGATACATAAGCATACTTTAGACTGCCAGATGTGGTTGATTGTCTGGGTGGCTTAGCAGGGTGCAGTAATATGAATTTTTCATACTGTGATAATGTACATTTGCACAGAGGAACAATCCCCTGATCCAGGTGTTGTCTATAGATCATTATGCAATCAAAGATATAACTCTCTGGTGTACTGTCTTGGGAAGTCCTACCTCTGCTTTGTCTGAACGCTTATCCCAGGACAGTAACAGATGTAGTCAAATGCTTCAGGACTTTTTTCACTTTTGTTGGACTCTCAAAAATTCCCTTTCCTCATCTCAATAAAGCAGACTTTTCAGATCCCCTAAAGGAATGACCCATCATTATCCCTTAACATCATTTCAGTAAGAATTTGGAAACTGGTATTGATGGGAGAAGAGAGGAGTAATGTCAAAAGGAAGGAGCAAATTCAGTGGAGCAAACTAAGACTAGGTACAAATTCAATTGTCTACTTTCTCTGGTTCCAATTTGCCCAGCAACGAAGCACTGGTAGGGATTGAGCATTGCTGTTTAAAGGCTGAACGATTTTCCACACAGGAACATTGGTTTGTTCTTTTAGGCTATTTGTTAACTTCTGAATCTCCCTTTAGGGCAGAAGAATGAGACAGAGCAGTCAAAAGACTGTCCAAAGTAGACAAGAGAGAAAGGGGAACTGTGCAAGAGACCACAGGTCTTCAGTGAACAGCTCTTCTTCTGCTCAACATCAATCTCACTAAGGAATAAAGTAAGAGAAGCTTGTTGCCAAAGCATGTCACCTGTTGCACTCCCAAGTTTTATCTGAAATGAAGCCTGGCAGAGTATCCACACCAGGGGCACTGACCATTCTGCCACAAGCTCATTCCAAGCTGCTGCTGGTGATGTCAGGGTCATATGGCTGTTAGTTCACTGCTGTGGCACATCAATGATTGACATTCTCTAAACTACTTGAAGATATATATCACAGCCCCCATAAATCGGGCAACATAAGAAGAAAATACAATGGCTTCCCCTTTCTTCAGGAAGGTATTGAGAGTTCTAACGTTACCTCCTACAGCACCCCCAACTCACCTCTTGGCAATCTATCCTTGTGCTGCTCGCTAATTGGATGGGATTTAAAGGGTTGCAATATCAGCTTTAGAGTTACTTCACTTGGCCATGATCTGTAAAGGCAAGCAATTTTAGATCTCAAAGACCTGGCTACAAACTGTGGTGATATGGTGTAGGCAGGGGTAATCTTTTGAAGTTGGTTGTGCAAGGCTGAGAAGGACACTGATGGATTAGATGGCAGTTTAATGAACATGAAAGTATCCAGAAAGACATGTGTTTCTCACATTGAACAAAGGTCAAAACAATTCAATCTCAGTACACCAATAGCTCAGTGAGAGAATAGTAGAAGAGTGAAGGCATTAGTTGTCATGAAAGTTGTCATAGCTGTTGCCAGGAGCTCCAACTGTGTGGATGGCACAGTAGCATTGATTGTTCACAAGATTATTAGTCCACTACCATCACCATCAATGCAAGTACCTACTGCCCATCCATGATTACGAAGGTGGTGGTGAGACACCTTCTTGAACTGCTGTAGTCCAGCAGCTGTAGGTATGTCCCAGTGTACTAAGGAAGGCATTAAACCTATAGCCAGTGACAAACACTATTGGAATAGTGTTGGACTTCAAGGGGAATTTGCTGGTCTTGAGGTTTCCATGTACTTGCTACCCTGTGTCATCTAGGTGGTAGAGTCATGGGTTTAGAAGGTCCTATCAAAGGAATCTTAGCAAGCTGCTGGAGTGGATCTTTGAGATAATGCACACTGCTGCCACTTCAACATTAGTGGAGTAAATTATTGAGGTGATAGATTGGGTTGCAATCAAATGGACTGCATTGTCCTGGATGGTATCAAGCTTCTTGAGTGTTGGAACTGCAATCAACCAGACAAGTGGAAAGTATTCCAGCACTCTGCTGACTTGGTGTGTTTTGAATAACATACAGACTTTGAAGTGAGTTACTCACAGCAGAATTCCTAGCCTTTGACCTATTCCTGTAGCCAGAGTATTTATATGGCTGTTCCAATTAAGTTCCTGTTCAGTGGTAACCCCCAGGATGTTGATGATGAACACTTCAGTGATGGTAATGCCATTGCACAACTAGGGGAGATGGATAGATTATTAACTGGTGCTTCTGTGGTGTGAATGCTAATTGCCACTTATCAATCTAAGCCTGTATGTTGCTCAGCTCTTTCGGTATGTGTATCTCAGGAGTTGAAAATAGAATTGATCAGTATGTAATAATAAAATATCTCTATTTTGGACCATATGGTTGAGTGGAGATAATTGATGAAGCACTGTGGGGTTTTTTCAGCTCTCTAGCCAGAGGAAAGGTGCCTGATGTCAGAACAAGATGCCACTCTACAGCTTCTTCAAGCCTAATGAAGGCATTCCTGACCTTTTCCTTCACTGTAACATATATTTGCAGTAATGCTGTGTGCCCTAATTTTACAATGTTTTTTTTCTTTTTTTTACTGTAATGGAGCCTTCAGAGCCACTATTTAATAAAGAAACAAAGGCAGAGGAAAATTGATTTTAAAATTATGAATAACATGGAACCATTGCATTATGTGAAAGGGATTTGTGTAATCTCAACCCACAACCACCACCCCTATTTTAGCACAAACCATCAGAAAATTGGAGGAGAGATTTCAGGACAACTGGTGTGAGAAATTTACACAGAATCTCAGTGATTCAGTTGATATGTTCCTTTGACATTGGGCCTGAAGCATGTTGTTTCGATAATTTAGAGGGAGTTACATTGTAACAATGCCAAACTGAGTATCTTCAGTATTTTATACCTTGAATAAGGTTTAGTGATTTCAAATAAATTATCGAGTGGTAATGATTTCTCAGCACAAATACATGTTATATGGCTTTGTAATGTAATCCTAGAATCCCAAAAATGCTTTGAGCATTTTGTCACTGAGAGCATCTCAAATGTTTATGTACTCCGCCACAAGAATATAATTTATTGTTGTCTGCAAGAAATGGAAGCAGCTGATAAACAGCTTTCCTGACCTTGGAGAACTTTGTTGGCATATTAGAAGTGTTTGATACATGGTAGGGAGCTGACAGTGCTTGTGATTTGTTACAGCCTAGTTTAGTGGGGGTCACTCAATTGCAGGAAAATGGTGCTACTTAAAGATTTTGCTGTTTAAGCCTGTAAATACACCAGGAGCTGGCTGATAAGCTGATGAAAGCACAGACTTAAAACAGATGATATCAAATTGAAACAATAAAACTTTCATTAAACTTTACAGAATAGTCCAGCATTGATCTACACATTGCTGCAGTCTCCAGAGTTTTACAACCAATTTTTAATAGGTATTCATTTATCCTCTTGGAGAAACTTCAATACAGCGAAGATGTCAGGCCCTTCATTTCAAGCAATCTACAATATGGACTTTTATTGTAGAATAAAGGGAATCAACTTTTTTAAAATGCAGCAAATGCTGGATTAATAGAAAACATTGCCCACAAGCATTCTTGCATAATTATTTTCAAAATATATTACAGCGTAGGAGCAGACTCTTTGGCCCATCAAGTTTTCTTCTCCATGAGCCATATTCCTCAAGCTTCAAATATTTTTAAGTGTTTATTGAAAACTGAAGCTACCAGCTGCCACTATGCAGCCATAGCGAAACACATAATAAAATCTATAATGTTGACTAGAAACATAAAACCTTCCATAATAGGTGTCACGTTTCCTCACTGAATTGAAGGGAACTGGAGCGTGTCTGTGAAGTATGTCCAATGGAGCATCAACATGTTCCTGTAACTAAATGCTTGCACCAATGACCTACATGGCTAATGTTGATACCTTGACATTTCCCAAGTGATAAGACACATCTCCCCTTTCACAGAATCATAGAGCCATCGAGTCATACAGGACTGAAAAAGATCCTTCAGTCCAACCAGTTCATGCTGACCATAATCCCAAACTAAACTAATCCCACCTGCCTGCCCCTGGTCAGTAACCTATCCAAATATTTCCTATTCATTTATCTATCCAAACGTTTTTTGAACGTTGTAATTGCACCCATGTCCACCACTTCCTCAGGAAGTTCATTCCATATGCTGCTCATTTTACACACTGTGTAAAAAAAAAGCCCCTCATGTCTTTTAAATTGTGATTTTTTCTCTCTCCTTAAAAATATGCCCCCTCGTCTTGAAAAACCCCCCATCCTAGGGAAAGGACAGCTACCATTAACTCTATCTATACCCCTCATTATTTTATAAACTTTTATAAGGTCTCCTCTCAACCTCCTATGCCCCAGTGAAAACGTCCCAGCCTATCTAGCTTTTGTTTATAACTTAAACCTTTCTAACATTCTGGTAAATCTCTTCTGAACCCTCTCCATCTTGATAATATCCTTCTTACAAACTGGGTGACCAGAACTGGACATAGTATTCAGAAGAGGCCTCACCAATGTCCTGTACAGCCTCAACATGACTTCCCAACTCCTATATTCAAAGGACTGAGCAATGAAGGCAAACGCGCTGAACGCTTTTTTAACCACCCTGTCTATATGTGACACAAACTTCAAAGAATTATGGACCTGAATCCCCAGGTCCCTCTGTTCTACCACACTTTTCAAGGCCCTACCATTAATGGTATAAGTCCTAGCCTTTGTATCAAAACGCAATACCGCATATTTATCCAGATTGAACTCCATTTGCCATTTTTCAGCCTATTGAGTCATTTGATCAAGATTTCTTTGTAATCTTAGAAAACCCTCTTTACTATCTACTATGCCACCAATTTTGCTGTCATCCACAAACGTACTAACCTTGCCTACTATATTCTCATCCAAATCATTTATATAAACAACAAACAAAGCAGACCCAGAACCAATCCCTGTGGAACATTGCTGGGCACAGGCCTCCAGTCCAAAAAGTAACCCTCCACAACAAATCTCTGTCTCCAGCCATTGAGCCAATTATGTATCCAATTGGCAAGCTCACTCTGAGTCCCGTGTGACCTAACTTTACTAATTAGTCTCCCACATGAAACCTTGTCGAAAGCTTTACTGAAGTCCAAGTAAACAATGTCTACTGCTCTGCCCTCATCAATCATCTTTGTAACTTTCTCAAAAATCACAATCAGGTTTGTGAGACACAATTTTCTTCGCATAAAACCTTGCTGACTCTTCCTCTTCAATTTTTGCCTCTCTAAATGTCCATAAATCATATCTTAAAAATCACCTCCAACAATTTACTCACAGCCAAAGTCAGACTCAGTCTATAGTTCCTGGGTTTCTCCTTACAACCTTTCTGAAACACAGGTACAACATTAGACACCCTCCAGTCATCAGGCATCTCATCTTTAGTCATAGATGATACAAATATTTCTGCATGGGGTCTCGCAAGTTCTTCCCTTACTTCACATAACATATTGGCATACATTAGATCAGGTCCTGGAGATGTATTCATCTTTTTATTCTCTAGGACCTCCTGAACTTCATCTTCTGTAATGTGAACTGTTTTTAAATCATCAAAATTTATTTCTCTGCATTCTGAGGCTTCATTTCTTTCATATGGATGTTGAAAGTGCAAGGCAAATACCATTGCTTAGAATGTTATGTCTTTGACACTGTTGTGTAAATTTCCACTGATTTTACTTAGATTAGATTACTTACAGTGTGGAAACAGGCCCTTCGGCCCAACAAGTCCACACCGACCCGCCGAAGCGCAACCCACCCATACCCCTACATTTACCCCTTTAACCTAACACTATGGGCAATTTAGCATGGCCAATTCACCTAACCTGCACATTTTTTGGATTGTGGGAGGAAACCGGAGCACCCGGAGGAAACCCACGCAGACACGGGGAGAACGTGCAAACTCCACACAGTCAGTCGCCTGAGTCGGGAATTGAACCCGGGTCTCTGGCGCTGTGAGGCAGCAGTGCTAACCACTGTGCCACCGTGCCGCCCACTGCCACCGTGCCGCCCACATTTTGTTGTATGAGCATTTAGAAATAGTGCCCTGGGAATGGTATCTAAAGCCTACTGCTCGTTTATGTCCCTAATCTGTCAAATGTGATCTCCAGAGGGATTTACTGCTGGGCAGGGAGTTCATCCACTTGAGTCAATAGACAAAGAAGGAAAGGTGATGAGTTTCCATGGTATGTCACTTGAAAGGGAACTTGCTGACTTTGCTCCTCTAGGTGATGGAACTTACAAATTTGTGAGGTGCTATGGACAAGGTTTTGATACGTTACTACAATCCACCTTGTAAATGGTACACACTGCCGTACTGATGTATCAGTGGTGTAAAGAGGAGGACACTTAAGGAGTTGGATGTGTTGCTGATCAAGAGGTTACTGGGTTCTAAATGTTGGTAAGCCTTTTGCATTTGTACTGCATGATTTAAGCAAGTGAGGAGTCGTCCATCATATTCTTGATTTGCTCATTGTAGATGTTGGATGAGTTCTGAGGAGTCCAGAATTGTGCTACTTGCCACAGAATTCTCAATTATTACCTTGATAGGAGAGGTGAGGGCCTAGTGTTAATATCACTGCACTGGTAATTCTGAGAACCAGCTAATGTTCTGGAGACCCAGGTTAAAATCCTGCCACAGCACCTGGTGGAATTTGAATTCAATTTTTTTAAAAATCTAGGATGTGATGCTAACAATGACCATGAAACCATTGCCTATTGTTGGAAAAACCCATCTGGTTCTCTAAGGTTCTTTGGGGGAAAGAAACTACCATCCTTACCTGGATTGGCCTACATGTGACTCCAAACCCACAGCAATGTGGGTGACTTGTAACTACCCTCTGGGCACTTTGGAATGGGCAATAAATACTGGCCCAGCCAGTGATGCCCTCATCCTTGGACACTGTCAGACTGGCAGGACTGATGTTCCAATTTGAGTTAAGGCTTTTCTCCCCATCTCCCCAAAGATGCTGATCATATCCTGGATTGCAGTTTCAACCAACAAATGTCAATATATTATTCTTTCATCCAAACAGCTGTTATGTCGGTTTTCATCTTTATCAAAGCTCTGTTTCAGGCAATGGGAAAAATACTCGTCAGCTTCTTGAAATATTTCTTAATCAGTCAGAGGGAGGTTTTACATTTTAAATTAATACATTACGTAAGAGAACAGTCTTTGAGTTCAAATCCAAATCTCTCGAAACATGTGTGCTTTATTACAACATAACAGCAAGAACGCAACAACAAATAATCATTGACCAAAGGATCAATTTAATCTGTGGAAGGTAACATAGGTTAATATTTACATTCTGTGCATAGTGTGTACAAAGTCACAGTGGACGCATCTCAATCTTACATTCCACACAAGTTTGAATTGATGGCATAGTATACTATGCTGTAGAATACAAATAGTTAACATATGTATTTTAAATTACTTTTTAATAGTCTTTCTCCATTATTTTGGCTGGAGCATTAATTCATTATTTGAAATGCATTTATCCACTCCACAATTTCAGAACCATTATGACCTGACTGATATTGACAATTTGATGACCGAAGGAGAACATTCTATAGGAGCTAGTTTACCATTTTAGCAGGTTGGGATTGAGAGTGGCAAAATGATTAAGTATTCTTCTTTCCTGCTGAGAATTTAAAAAAATAACTTGGCTGTGGGGATGAAACAGAAACTGAGATTAATTGGATTTGCTTCTCAAAAAGCTTCTTTTATCTGAGGGTTATATGTTGTTGTTTTTAACCATCACAAATTCTTGAATGTTCCACAAACTGAATCAGATAGCTCTTCATTTAAATGAATGGACAGTATCATAAAAGAGCAGTGTATTACTTTGTGTTGCATTAATTTGGAACTTTATATTCTCAATCCTTCTTTTCTCTTTGTATTTATTTCTAATGCATCAGAATGCAATGAGTTTTTTTTTAACTGTTAAACGCTCTATTACAAATAGCATCATAAAGGCCTTTTCTCCTCTGGGGTATTAAAGTTGTCAAAGACTTGCACCTCAACATTGTTACATTCTTCAGTCTTAATTTTTTTTCAAGTCTCTCCATCAACTATGAAGAGTAAGGAATTTATGCACTTTAATCAAGTACATTTAAAAAAAAACAAAGATTTAGACTGTGAAAAGCTAAAGGCCAAGGAAGTGAGTTGCTCAGTCAGGCTGTAAAAAGTGATGAAACATGTTCAGTTCAGCACTGACAACTCCTTCAACACTATGGCATCATGAACTGCTTTGGCAACTTATGTTTTTAAGGACATCATGAGTGAAGCTTCTGATTGCAACACAACTCAACTATCAGCTCCTGAGAGATCCAGTCTGCCATATGCCTGCTGCGGCCTGACAGAGCTGGCCAGGCATATCCTAATGGCAGTTGGCAAGTATGTGGGTTCCAAATAAAACTCAGCAAGGTACTGAGGCAGTTCCCTGAGTTTCCTGTTTACTGTTTTGCATAACTTTAAGAAGTAAAATCATTTCCCCACCTTTCCTGCAAGGACTGAGTCTTGATAATGAGAACAGCTTCATTGTAATTCACACTGGCAACCTCTTCCCCTTGTCTATCAGTCATGTGGAGGTACTGGTGTTGGATTGGGGTGGACAAAGTTAAAAATCACACAAGACCAGGTTATAGTCTAACAGGTTTATTTGGAAGAACAGCTTTTGGAGCACTGTTCCTTCATCAGGTGGCTAGCTATCTGATGAATGAACAGCACTCCGAAAGCCTGTACTTCCAAATAAACCTGTCAGATTATAACCTGATGTTGTCTGATTTTTAACTTTGTTTATCAAAGTAATCCCAAATCAATTCAGCTCCCTTCTTTCTTTCAACCTAAAATCAAACCTGCCAGTTTCAGTTTGAACTGTTCTCGAGTTTATGCCAGTGTTGATGTACCTCCTCTTTGTGCAGCCTGCGTACCTGCAGCCTTCGCATAAGCTACAGTTTATGCCTATTCCCTACTCCTAACTCTTAGTTAATGTCAGCATTCTCCTTCCTCAGCACCCCAGATCAATATTCCCTGCCACTTGTCTCTGCTCAAAAGGATTGTTTCTGATCCTGCTAACTGCCTTCAATCTTTATAGTTAAAAATCACACAACACCAGGTTATTGTCCAACAGGTTTAATTGGAAGCACACTAGCTTTCAGAGTGATGCTCCTTCATCAGGTGATAGTGGAGGGCTCAATCCTAACACAGACTTTAAAGCAAAAATTTACAGTGTGATGTAACTGAAATTATACATTGAAAAATTGATTGCCTGTTTTTCAATGTATAGTTTCAGTTACATCACACTGTAAATTTTTGCTATGAATTCTGTGTTAGGATTGAGCCCTCCACTATCACCTGATGAAGGAGCGTCGCTCCGAAAGCTAGTGTGCTTCCAATTAAACCTGTTGGACTATAACCTGGTGTTCTGTGTTTTTTAACTTTGTACACCCCAGTCCAACACCGGCATCGCCAAATCATGACTTCAATCTTCATAGTTATCTAATTAATTATGTGGGGAAAAGGTCCAAACTGTAAATCCAGCATGCAGTCTCAATTCATTTTAGATCACAACTGGCCTTATCCAGTTTTATGTTAATCTTCACCTCATTCATTACTTTAAACAATAAGCCTTCTTGTATTTCTAGCAGCAAAGACTATAGATTCAAGCAGATTTTGAAAGTGAAGTGGAACACTCTTTTGCCATTTGCTAATTACATTCTAGTCTGTTTCTTTGATTTTCATCACCCTCTCCAATTTAACTCCAACATATCTCATAACTACATTCTGACTTGCCTGCACCACTGAAGAATCTTGAATTGGGAATAGGAGAAAGGGACTGGTTGAAATATGAGGTTGCTTTTTAGGGCAGGGTTTTACTGGTTCTTTGGTTAAGGGATCAGGAATATTTTCTCTGCAATTGTGAAATAATTGTTATAGCAGAGGAAAGGCCCAAGAAAAAGAGTTCAGCAGCTCCCAAACGGGCTTTTCGTTTCATTCCCAGTGGGCTTTTGCATGTTATATTCCAACGGGATTGACTCAGTACTGAATGTGGGCTGCATCACTGCATCATGGGCTGTGGAAAGTATCTATCTAACAGATTTAGAAATAATTTCTGAAGAAATGAAACTGATTTTATTCCAAATGTTTAGGCAGTCTCCTATCTGATGAAGGGCTTTTGCCCAAAACGTCGGTTTTCCTACTCCTCGGATGCTGCCTGACCTGCTGCGCTTTTCCAGCACCACTCTAATCTAGTCTCCTATCTTTCCCATCTCATCTTCTTTATCACTGATAACATGCAAACATCATCTCAGGGCTAGGTAGTGTAAAGTTTTTATATAGGCATTTATAATGACACTGCAGATATCCTAAAAGTCAAAGACCCAGCTTGGTACAGTGCTAATCAGGAATAAATTGAGGAAAAAGAATAATGCTAATGACTTCAGAAGATGAGGATAGATTTGCATGAAAATGTACACAAATATTTTCATGTACTACTTGGAAGTACAACGGAGGAAAGCAATAATTTCTCATTACTGCTCATCTAGAATTTATGAGTGAAACCAAAAGCTTGTCTCACAAATATGTCACAGGTCAATCCCAGGGTCAATAACAAGGATTTGAATTTTTTCCATAAAGCCAAGAAACAGGAACTGGACTATCCTTAGGTTAGAAACCCACATTTTGAGTGGAAAACTGGTTAAAGTTTAGATTTCAATCGGATTGAGCCTGCAATATGTTTTACAGAGTCAGTATGGTCAAGAAAGAGGATCAGGGAGGTTGCAAACAATTCAATGTCCAAGCATGAGGTAACTACCCTTTCCTCCATATGCACAGTAGAATGGATCCCTCTTTAAGAAGGGGCTTTGCTGTCTTATGGAGTCAGAATCATTCTTGCACTCTATAGCTATCTCATGAAACCCATAGACCTTCTTCACAATCCCACTGTTTATCTCCAACAAGCTGTGAATGAGATTTTTAAATATCTTAATTGACCCCAGCTAGGAGAAGAGACAGTAAAAGAAAATAAAGAACAGGGGCTGCTGGGGTTTTGAAACAAAAACAGAAAGTGTGAGGGAAATCAAACCTGAAACATTAACTCTTGTTTCTTCACACAGATGCTCCCAGATTTGCGGAGACCCTCCAGCAATTTCTGTTTTTGTCACAGGAGAAGAGGCAGGAATGCGGTCATGTCTTTTCCCTGCTGTACTGACACATGAATTAAGAGACTATTTGGCCCCATTCAGAAAGTCCATGATTGATCTGATCTTGAAAGTGATATGCTGGCTGGTAGCATAGAACATAGAACATAGAACAATACAGCACAGAACAGGCCCTTCGGCCCACGATGTTGTGCCGAACATTTGTCCTAGCTTAAACACCCATCCATGTACCTATCCAATTGCCACTTAAAGTTCGCCAATGATTCTGACTCTGCCACTCCCACAGGCAGCGCATTCCATGCCCCCACCACTCTCTGGATAAAGAACCTACCCCTGACATCTCCCCTACACCTTCCACCCTTCACCTTAAATTTATGTCCCCTTGTAACACTCTGTTGTACCCGGGGAAAAGGTTTCTGATTGTCTACTCTATCTATTCCCCTGATCATCTTATACACCTCTATTAAGTCACCCCTCATCCTTCTCCGTTCCAATGAGAAAAGGCCTAGCATGCTCAACCTATCCTCGTACGACCTATTCTCCATTCCAGGCAACATCCTGGTAAATCTTCTTTGCACCTTCTCCAAAGCTTCCACATCTTTCCTAAAGTGAGGCGACCAGAACTGCACACAGTACTCCAAATGTGGCCTAACCAAAGTCCTGTACATCTGCAACATCACTTCACGACTCTTGAATTCAATCCCTCTGCTAATGAACGCTAATACACCATAGGCCTTCTTACAAACTCTATCCACCTGAGTGGCAACTTTCAAAGACCTATGAACATAGACCCCAAGATCCCTCTGCTCCTCCACCTTACTAAGAACCCTACCATTAACCCTGTATTCCGCATTCTTATTTGTCCTTCCAAAATGGCCAACCTCACACTTGGCAGGGTTGAACTCCATCTGCCACTCCTCAGCCCAGCTCTGCATCATATCTAAGTCCCTTTGCAGCCGACAACAGCTCTCCTCACTATCCACAACTCCACCAATCTTCGTATCATCTGCAAATTTACTGACCCACCCTTTGACTCCCTCTTCCAAATCATTAATAAAAATTACAAACAGCAGAGGACCCAGAACTGATCCCTGCGGAACTCCACTTGTAACTGGGCTCCAGGCTGAATATTTACCATCTACCACCACTCTCTGACTTCGACCGGTTAGCCAGTTTTCTATCCAAATTTCCCTCTATCCCATGCCTCCTGACTTTCCGCATAAGCCTACCATGGGGAACCTTATCAAATGCCTTACTGAAATCCATGTATACTACATCCACTGCTCTACCCTCATCCACATGCTTGGTCACCTCCTCAAAGAATTCAATAAGACTTGTAAGGCAAGACCTACCCTTCACAAATCCGTGCTGGCTGTCCCTAATCAAGCCGTGTCTTTCCAGATACTCATAAATCCTATCCCTCAGTACCCTTTCCATTACTTTGCCTACCACCGAAGTAAGACTAACTGGCCTGTAATTCCCGGGGTTATCGCTATTCCCTTTTTTGAACAGGGGCACAACATTCGCCATTCTCCAGTCCCCTGGTACCACCCCTGTTGACAGTGAAGACGAAAAGCTCATTGCCAATGGCTCTGCAATTTCCTCTCTTGCTTCCCACATAATCCTAGGACATATCCCGTCAGGCCCGGGGGACTTGTCTATCCTCAAGTTATTCAAAATGTCCAACACATCTTCCTTCCTAACAAGTAACTCCTCTAGCTTACCAGTCCATTTCACACTCTCCTCTTCAACAATACGGTCCCTCTCGTTTGTAAATACTGAAGAAAAGTACTCATTCAAGACCTCACTTATCACTTCCGACTCAATACACAGTCTCCCACTACTGTCCTTGATCGGACTTACCCTCGTTCTCGTCATTCTCATGTTTCTCACATACGCATAAAATGCCTTGGGGTTAGCCTTGATCCTATCCGCCAAAGATTTTTCATGCCCTCTCTTAGCTCTCCTAATCCCTTTCTTCAGCTCCCTTCTGGCAATCCTGTATCCCTCCAATGCTCTGTCAAATACTGGCAGCAGTTTTGGGAAGTTGAAATCACCCATGACTACTACCCTATGGCTTCTGCACCTTTCCAAAATCTGTTTCCCAATCTGTTTCTCCACATCTCTGCTGCTATTGGGGGGCCTATAGTAAACACCCAACAAGGTGACTGCACCTTTCCTATTTCTGACTTCAGCCCATACTACCTCCAAAGGCAGATCCTCCTCGAACTGCCTTTCTGCAGCCGTTATACCATTTCTAATTAGCAACGACACCCCCCCCTCTCCTTTTTTACCACCCTCCCTAATCTTACTGAAACATCTGTAACCAGGAACCTCCAACAACCATTCCTGTCTATCTTCTATCCACGTTTCCGTGATGGCCACAACATCGTAGTCCCAGGTACCGATCCACACCTTAAGTTCACCCACCTTATTTCTGATACTCCTTGCATTGAGGTATACACACTTGAGCCCATCTCTGTGTCCGCAAGTACTCCCTGTCAGTGCTACCTTCTCCACAGCCTCCCTACATTCTTGGACATCCTGACAAACAGCTAGCCTACTTGCTGGACTACAAGTCTGGATCCCATCCCCCTGCCAAATTAGTCTGCTCAAAAGGATTGTTTCTGATCCTGCTAACTGCCTTCAATCTTTATAGTTAAAAATCACACAACATCAGGTTATTGTCCAACAAATTTAATTGGAAGCACACTAGCTTTCGGAGCGACGCTCCTTCATCAGGTGATAGTGGAGGGCTCAATCCTAACACAGAATTTATAGCAGAAATTTGCAGTGTGATGTAACTGAAATTATACATTGAAAAATTGATTGTCTGTTTTTCAATGTATAGTTTCAGTTACATCACACTGTAAATTTTTGCTATGAATTCTGTGTTAGGATTGAGCCCTCCACTATCACCTGATGAAGGAGCGTCGCTCCGAAAGCTAGTGTGCTTCCAATTAAACCTGTTGGACTATAACCTGGTGTTCTGTGTTTTTTAACTTTGTACACCCCAGCCCAACACCGGCATCTCCAAATCATGACTTCAATCTTCATAGTTATCTAATTAATTATGTGGGGAAAAGGTCCAAACTGTAAATCCAGCATGCAGTCTCAATTCATTTTAGATCACAACTGGCCTTATCCAGTTTTATGTTAATCTTCACCTCATTCATTACTTTAAACAATAAGCCTTCTTGTATTTCTAGCAGCAAAGACTATAGATTCAAGCAGATTTTGAAAGTGAAGTGGAACACTCTTTTGCCATTTGCTAATTACATTCTAGTCTGTTTCTTTGATTTTCATCACCCTCTCCAATTTAACTCCAAAATATCTCATAACTACATTCTGACTTGCCTGCACCACTGAAGAATCTTGAATTGGGAATAGGAGAAAGGGACTGGTTGAAATATGAGGCTGCTTTTTAGGGCAGGGTTTTACTGGTTCTTTGGTTAAGGGATCAGGAATATTTTCTCTGCAATTGTGAAATAATTGTTATAGCAGAGGAAAGACCCAAGAAAAAGAGTTCAGCAGCACCCAAACGGGCTTTTCGTTTCATTCCCAGTGGGCTTTTGCATGTTATATTCCAATGGGATTGACTCAGTACTGAATGTGGGCTGTATCACTGCATCATGGGCTGTGGAAAGTATCTATCTAACAGATTTAGAAATAATTTCTGAAGAAATGAAACTGATTTTATTCCAAATGTTTAGGCAGTCTCCTATCTGATGAAGGGCTTTTGCCCAAAACGTCGGTTTTCCTACTCTTCGGATGCTGCCTGACCTGCTGTGCTTTTCCAGCACCACTCTAATCTAGTCTCCTATCTTTCCTATCTCATGTTCTTCTTTATCACTGATAACATGCAAACATCATCTCAGGGCTAGGTAGTGTAAAGTTTTTATACAGGCATTTGATTAGAATTATTAAAGGAAATTTAAGTACAAGATGCTCTGTCATTCATTTATATCTCATTTACATTGCGATGTCCAGTTCAGGCCTTGTATACTGCAGATATCCTAAAAATCAAAGACCCAGCTTGGTACAGTGCTAATCAGGAATAAATTGAGGAAAAAGAATAATGCTAATGACTTCAGAAGATGAGGATAGATTTGCATGAAAATGTACACAAATATTTTCATGTACTACTTGGAAGTACAACGGAGGAAAGCAATAATTTCTCATTACTGCTCATCTAGAATTTATGAGTGAAACCAAAAGCTTGTCTCACAAATATGTCACAGGTCAATCCCAGGGTCAATAACAAGGATTTGAATTTTTTCCATAAAGCCAAGAAACAGGAACTGGACTATCCTTAGGTTAGAAACCCACATTTTGAGTGGAAAACTGGTTAAAGTTTAGATTTCAATCGGATTGAGCCTGCAATATGTTTTACAGAGTCAGTATGGTCAAGAAAGAGGATCAGGGAGGTTGCAAACAATTCAATGTCCAAGCATGAGGTAACTACCCTTTCCTCCATATGCACAGTACAATGGATCCCTCTTTAAGAAGGGGCTTTGCTGTCTTATGGAGTCAGGATCATTCTTGCACTCTATAGCTATCTCCTGAAACCCGTAGACCTTCTTCACAATCCCACTGTTTATCTCCAACAAGCTATGAATGAGATTTTTAAATATCTTAATTGACCCCAGCTAGGAGAAGAGACAGAAAAAAAAATAAAGAACAGGGGCTGCTGGGGTTTTGAAACAAAAACAGAAAGTGTGAGGGAAATCAAACCTGAAACATTAACTCTTGTTTCTTCACACAGATGCTCCCAGATTTGTGGAGACCCTCCAGTCATTTCTGTTTTTGTCACAGGAGAAGAGGCAGGAATGCGATCATGTATTTTCCCTGCTGTACTGACACATGAATTAAGAGACTATTTGGCCCCATTCAAAAAGTCCATGGTTGATCTGATCTTGAAAGTGATATGCTGGCTGGTAGCATAGAACATAGAACATAGAACAATACAGCACAGAACAGGCCCTTCGACCCACAATGTTGTGCCGAATATTTGTCCTAGCTTAAGCACCCATCCATGTACCTATCCAATTGCCACTTAAAGTTCGCCAATGATTCTGACTCTGCCACTCCCACAGGCAGCGCATTCCATGCCCCCACCACTCTCTGGGTAAAGAACCTATCCCTGACATCTCCCCTATACCTTCCACCCTTCACCTTAAATTTATGTCCCCTTGTAACACTCTGTTGTACCCGGGGAAAAAGTTTCTGATTGTCTACTCTATCTATTCCCCTGATCATCTTATACACCTCTATTAAGTCACCCCTCATCCTTCTCCGTTCCAATGAGAAAAGGCCTAGCACGCTCAACCTATCCTCGTACGACCTATTCTCCATTCCAGGCAACATCCTGGTAAATCTGCTTTGCACCCTCTCCAAAGCTTCCACATCTTTCCTAAAGTGAGGTGACCAGAACTGCACACAGTACTCCAAATGTGGCCTAACCAAAGTCCTGTAGAGCTGTAACATCACTTCACGACTCTTGAATTCAATCCCTCTGCTAATGAAAGCTAATACACCATAGGCCTTCTTACAAGCTCTATCCACCTGAGTGGCAACTTTCAAAGATCTATGAACATAGACCCCAAGATCCCTCTGCTCCTCCACCTTACTAAGAACCCTACCATTAACCCTGTATTCTGCATTCTTATTTGTCCTTCCAAAATGGCCAACCTCACACTTGGCAGGGTTGAACTCCATCTGCCACTCCTCAGCCCAGCTCTGCATCATAACTAAGTCCCTTTGCAGCCAACAACAGCCCTCCTCACTATCCACAACTCCACCAATCTTCGTATCATCAGCAAATTTACTGACTCACCCTTCGACTCCCTCTTCCAAGTCATTAATAAAAATTACAAACAGCAGAGGACCCAGAACTGATCACTGCGGAACTCCACTTGTAACTGGGCTCCAGGCTGAATATTTACCATCTACCACCACTCTCTGACTTCGACCGGTTAGCCAGTTTTCTATCCAACTGGCCAAATTTCCCTCTATACCATGCCTCCTGACTTTCCACATAAGCCTACCATGGGGAACCTTATCAAATGCCTTACTGAAATCCATGTATACTACATCCACTGCTCTACCCTCATCCACATGCTTGGTCACCTCCTCAAAGAATTCAATAAGACTTGTAAGACAAGACCTACCCTTCACAAATCTGTGCTGGCTATCCCTAATCAAGCCGTGTCTTTCCAGATACTCATAAATCCTATCCCTCAGTACCCTTTCCATTACTTTGCCTACCACCGAAATAAGACTAACTGGCCTGTAATTCCCGGGGTTATCGCTATTCCCTTTTTTGAACAGGGGCACAACATTCGCCATTCTCCAGTCCCCTGGTACCACCCCTGTTGACAGTGAAGACGAAAAGCTCATTGCCAATGGCTCTGCAATTTCCTCTCTTGCTTCCCACATAATCCTAGGATATATCCCGTCAGGCCCAGGGGACTTGTCTATCCTCAAGTTATTCAAAATGTCCAACACATCTTCCTTCCTAACAAGTATCTCCTCTAGCTTACCAGTCCATTTCACACTCTCCTCTTCAACAATACGGTCCCTCTCGTTTGTAAATACTGAAGAAAAGTACTCATTCAAGACCTCACTTATCTCTTCCGACTCAATACACAGTCTCCCACTACTGTCCTTGATCGGACTTACCCTCGTTCTCGTCATTCTCATGTTTCTCACATACGCATAAAATGCCTTGGGGTTAGCCTTGATCCTATCCGCCAAAGATTTTTCATGCCCTCTCTTAGCTCTCCTAATCCCTTTCTTCAGCTCCCTTCTGGCAATCCTGTATCCCTCCAATGCTCTGTCTGAACCTTGTTTCCTCAACCTTATGTAAGCCCCCTTGTTCCTCTTTACAAGACATTCAACCTCCCTCGTCAACCCAGGTTCCCTCACACGACCATCTCTTTCCTGCCTGATAGGTACATACATATCAACCACACGTCGTATTTGTTCCTTGAAAAAGTTCCACATTTCCACGGCATCCTTCCCTGACAGCCTATGCTCCTAACTTATGCTCCTCAGACCGTGTCTTACAGCATTGAATTTACCCTTCCCCCAATTGTAAAACCTACCCTGTTGCACGCACCTATCTCTCTCCATAACCAAGGTGAAAGTCACAGAATTGTGGTCACCATCACCAAAATGTTCACCCACTAACAAGCTCATCACTTGTCCCGGTTCGTTACCAAGTACCAAATCCAATATGACCTCCCCTCTGGTCGGGCATTCTACATACTGAGTTAGAAAAGCTTCCTGTACACACTGCACAAACACTGCCCCATCCAATCTACTTGATCTAAAGAGCTTCAAATCAATGTTTGGGAAGTTGAAATCACCCATGACTACTACCCTGTGGCTTCTGCACCTTTCCAAAATCTGTTTCCTAATCTGTTTCTCCATATCTCTGCTGCTATTGGGGGGCCTATAGTAAACACCCAACAAGGTGACTGCACCTTTCCTATTTCTGACTTCAGCCCATAATACCTCCAAAGGCAGATCCCCCTCGAACTGCCTTTCTGCAGCCGTTATACCATTTCTAATTAGCAACGCCACCCCCCCTCCTTTTTTACCACCCTCCCTAATCTTACTGAAACATCTGTAACCAGGAACCTCCAACAACCATTCCTGTCCCTCTTCTATCCACGTTTCCGTGATGGCCACAACATCGTAGTCCCAGGTGCCGATCCACGCCTTAAGTTCACCCACCTTATTTCTGATACTCCTTGCATTGAGGTATACACACTTGAGCCCATCTCTGTGTCCGCAAGTACTCCCTGTCTGTGCTACCTTCTCCACAGCCTCCCTACATTCTTGGACATCCTGACAAACAGCTAGCCTACTTGCTGGACTATAAGTCCGGATCCCATCCCCCTGCCAAATTAGTTTAGCAGGGGGATGGGATCCGGACTTGTAGTCCAGCATTCCCTTTAGGGAGGGATCCAAAGATTCAGCTCACACTATCACTGGGGTGATGGTGGAATTGTTGCTTTTGGAGTCAAAGAGCTTTATAGTACAGAAACAAGTCCTTTAGTCCAATTCATCCATGTTGACCAAATATCCTAAATTAATCTAGTCCCAGCTGCCAGCATTTGACTTATATCCTTTTAACCCTTCCTATTCATATCCCCATCCAGATGCCTTTTCAGTGTTGCAATTGTACCAGCTTCCACCACTTCAATTGGCAACTCGTTCCATACATGTACTACCCTCTGTGTGAAAAAGCTGCCTCTTAGACAACTTTTAAATCTTTACCCTCTCACCTTAAACCTATGCCCTCTAGTTTTGGATTCCCCTACCCTGTGGAAAAGACCTTGGTGAATAACTCTACCTATGCCCCTCATGATTTCACAAACTTCTGTAAGATCACCACTCAGCCTTCAATGCTCTAGGGAAAATAGTCTCAGTCTATTCAGCCTCTTCTTACAGCACTAAGCGTCCAACCATGCCAACCTCTGCAGATGCATGCACCTGCAGTGCTCAGGGCAAGACACATGCCAAAATACGAGGTCAAGATTTTACAGCAGTCTGAGCACACCACACCTGACATGCTGGAGTACACATGATTGAAAGTGTACTTTACCTGGTGCTAATATATCCTAAAGAGCTGATGGTCATTATTAGGCTGGCCTGCTACTAAGCGACACAAACCTTGGGGCTAGCCAATGATCTCCCTGTTCAGGGTGCATCTTTGGAGATTATGCTGCACAAGGTACTGCAAAAAGAATAATCATTCTTGGAGCTGAGGTTGTATCTTCTAATGATGGCAGAATCAAATTAGAGGTTTTCTGTTTATCCTTGGGATGTGGATAATACTGGCAAGTCTTCCAATCCCTAGTTGCCTTGAGGAAGTGGTTGTTATCCTTCCCTTGAACTATTCAATCCATGTGCTGGAAATGTTACACAGTGGTATCCAGTAACCAGCACTTGTCAAAATATTTCCCAGTGATATGTGCCAAGTTAATATTTGCACTGACTTCATTTACATAGTGTCACACGCCACCAAATAATGTACATTTCTACAGGGAACAATGTTGCAAAATCACCAACAATTTCTGTTCAACAAATCGGCTAAAACACAATCTTTCTTGTATTATTGAGTTAGGTTGCCACATGTGAAGACATCAGGGAAATGGCTTCTATATCTCACTATACCTAAAATGATAGCCTTGTAACTTTTGATAATGATTTATTGCAAAAGTTCCAACTGCCAGCATAATAAAGAGACTGATTTACAGCAACCGGGATTTGCTTCCAAATTAGTACAATAATGATACTACTGAAAGGGAGCTATTAAGAAAGGAAAAAACTTTGATTGTCTTTGAACACTTCAAATGTGAATCACTAATATTTATGTAAATGGTGTGCCATACTTAATATGCAGCTGTTCCAGTTCTAAACTCATAGTAATTTGACAGAACAGAGTAGAATTTTTGCTTCAATAATTTTTGTCTAAAATGATGGTTTTAGATTTTGTCATTGAAGCAAGCAATTTGCTACTTTTTTATCTGGAATTGTTCTAAATTTCCCCTGACTGCTATAAGCAAAATAGCAAAACATGCAGTTTGTTGCAGAATGTCTACAACATATGCATTAAGATAATTGCTAAATTATCATTTTCTAAAAAACTTAATTTCTCTAGATGAGAATATTTTAAAATATATCATTTTTAATAGGATGTAGCATTGCAGATATGGGTGGGATTTAATTGTAATTCTCATTTTCACATTTCTAAACATTTGCATATATTAACCATTAGAAAACATCAGCTTTAATCATTATTTGAAGATTACATGTGTACAGCAAATTTATGATGCAAATGAATAGACTTTAGAACAATTAATAGCAATGTACAGCAAAATCTGTTCCAACAGATATTTTCCGAGTTTAATAATGTAAAATGTGTCTGAAGTATTATGAGCTTGACTGAAGTGAACTATAAAGATCTACAAAATGTTTCGTCCTGGAAGTGGTGAGAAAGTTGGTGAAAAAGGGAAATAATTAGGTGAGTTTGCACTGGAGAGAAACTCACCCTCCTTCTCACCAGTTCTGTAATTAAATATTGGGTGAGAAAGTCCACTGGGGACTTCTGCAGCTCGCCAGCAGTTAATGCCCTTTGGTGGTGAATTAATGGCTCCTAATGGGCCTCAGTATGCCACCTTTCCAATAACCGGGCTCCCGAGTGAGTGAGAAAGGTGACTAGTTTTCAGACACGAAACTCAGGATGATCTGCCTGCTGAGATTGAGAGGGTGAGAATATATATAACAATCTAATTACTGTAGTAATAACTAATATATCTACATGGGAAAACTAAATTAAAAATAAAAAAATGGCATCGTTAATGAAGTTAATGTAATGTGCATGAAATTGTTCCTTTTCCATTCATGCTTGGATATTCAAATGGATTTGACCGAAACTGGAGATACTCAGAGAGATGGATGATGGGCAAAGGAATGTACTCTGACAGCCACATCCTGCCATGCCCTCGATCCCCCACACCCCCTTTCCCTATTTCATTCCACTTCTTGTTGCTGGATCTCCTCTTCAAACAGCCAGCCTCAGGACCAAGAAGTCGTTAGCTTCTGATTGGCCAGCAATTTCTGGCAGCTTGACACAGCAGTGTTAAGGTATCTGATAGGGTGAGCTTGAGATTTGGTGAGTTAGCTTATCAATATTTCATCCTGTTAATATCCCACAGCTAGACCAGGATTCTCCCATTTCATTTTACTGTGAGATACAAATTCTGTCACCCATAATTGACAGTTACCGTATCTTACTGAGAACAGTAAGTTAAAGAAAATATAACTGGTTGCCAGATACATTAATTTGATTTTGTTTTCTAAATCTGAAGAACTGTTCTTTTGTCTGAAAATTCAACCCAATGGATCAGACACTATAAACAGGATCGTGATGAAATTGACAAGTAGTTTATTAAATAAAGCGATATCGCGGAAGAGAAATTGACCAGGCTGACCACAGAACTGATTCTCTGCACAGATGGCCAGAATGTTCTTTCCAGAACAGAAGGTGCAGGCATGCTTTTTTAGGGGTACAACACAAAGGTGATAATTGTAAACCAGTTACAGTACAATGGTGAATATTGTAAAGCCATTAAAACAATAATAAACAGAATGGAAGTTAATCAAGCATCCAGCCGTAGCAATTTATTTGTAGGTGACACAGGAGATTCCAGCCATCTCTGTGAGTGGGTGAGAATGTCTTCTGGAGGATTCTTCATCGTATTTCCTGTCCGCACAAATATGTGCAAATGTCCCTTCTCCTGGCATTCAGCTGTGTCCATTGTGTCCCTTCTGTGAGCAAGGTTTTCCAAGGTCCCTCGGTCTGCCTCTTTGTTTATGCAGTATCGGTTTCAATGGGAAATGAGCCTGCCCTTAGGGTATTGGGACCGCAGTGCTAACCAGGGCTTGGAACTTTACTGTGAAGGTTGTTTGGGAAGTGTATTCTCTGGTCTGGTAATAGCTTGGCCACGTCTGGTTTCTTTGTTAGCCTGTTTGGCCATGATTGGGGCATTGTGGGTGTGTTCTGCAGGTTTGATTTCTGTGTTTTGCAGGCCAGCTTCTGTGTTTTTCATGTGGCCATGCTGTGAGTGGTCAGGGTGGCAGATCTTTTTCTCACATTCTTGAAAATATCGAACTGAGTGAATTATTTTATTGTTACTATTGGCCTGTGAATAATGAAATATCAATAACAGGTCAAATCAATTCTTTTGAATAGTAAACAATGAATGGAAAAGGAATTTCACACACGCTGTACTAACTTCATTAGTGATGCCATTTTACTTTTAGTATTAAAATCAGTATCCAATGTAGATATAAAAATTATTAGAACTAAAATAGATTGTTTTACACTTTAGTCTTTTCTAATCTTCTTCTATATTATGTTGTTTCTTGTATTAGTTTGCTGCTACAGATATCTCCAAACCTTTTGAGGATGTCAATTTTTGTTTAGAGATATCAGCAAACTTTTGATAATTAACTGGGGAAATAAACAAAAACCCTTTCTAGTAATTATGATTAATGGCTAGAGTTATGTCTTCATGATATCTTGCTTTGCTCTTCAGAATCAGCAGAAATATCCCTTTTATTGTCTCTCTCAATTCCTGGTCATCCCATTTCCTTCTAATGTCTTCAGTCTTCCAGACTAGCTTGAAGTTCATTATTAGCAACACACTTTATGGAATGTAAATGACATTCACCAGCAACCTACCTGGGAACGGCTTACAGTTACCTGCAGTTTGCCAGTCTAATGTAAATGAGGCCCAAGTTTGGGCTGTTGTGGAATAGTGGTGGTGTCCCCTACCTCTGAGACAGGAGACCTGAGTTTAAGTCCCATCTGCTCCAGTGGTTTGTCCTAACATGTCTGAACAGGCTGATTAAAGAATATTGAAATTAGGCCAAAGGTTTGATGTTGAATGGGTCTCAGACTTATCTGTTCTGGAGTAGGGAACATTCATGAAATCAGAATCCAGCACAAACCAAATTCTAGCCCGCCATATGAAAGGATTAAAGACATGACTAAAATTTGAATTGATTGTTCATCAATAGCAACTTGTTGGCATAATTCAGTAAGTATTGGCATTCTGTGTTATACAAGTGATGAATGCCTCATCAATAACCCTCCCTAGTCTCCGTTTGATGCTGAATCAGACTGTTGATAATCAAATCATTCTATTTGATCCATTCTGAACCAGTGTCAAAACTAAGGAGAATTTACTTTCAACTCTATAATGTTTTGCATGTGCTGAAATTTTTATCCATGTTGTTGCCAGATTCTCAATGATTCCAATACCCTCTTGGCCAACATTCTACATTCAGCCCTGTATGTGCTACAAGAATTCAAATTCTGTTATCTACAACTTAAGCCGAATGTTACTTTTACCAATCATGTCCGTGCTCATTGACTGACATAAGCTCCCAACTTTTAAAATACTTATTTCAGGTCTTTGTTATGGTCTTGGTCTTATCACTTTCAATCTTTGTACCTATTTCCAGTCATACAAACCTCCTTGACCACTTCACCCCCCCAATTCTGGTGTCGTCTGCATTCCCAAAATTCGATCACTTCTTCATTGGCAGTAGTTCCTTCCATCAACCTCTCCACCTCAATACCCTTCTGTTCTCTTCTCCAGGGGTTCCTTAAAACCTAATTTTTTATTGAAATTTTTGCCATACATTCTAATATTTCAATTTGGGATAGTATCAAAATTAACCTGAGAACACTATTTTGAAAATCCATGAAATGTTTTACCATAGTGAATATGGCATATAAATGCAAGTTGTTCTTACATTGCATGCACTATAAGGATATAGATATTTGCATTGCATTGCTTCAATTCTTCCATATCATCTGGTCATTGAAGTTTCTTGGAATTACAGTGCTTTTCCCAATCAATACTTTTCCCAATGAACTGAGCCAAATATCTTGCCTCAACTGCAGAATACAATAAATCAGCAGTTGTCCACTTTTGCATTCACTTACTGATGGTGCAGATGGAGTCTTGTGGCTATCAGGAGATCTGAGGCTCACATAGAGTTGAGCCTCAAACCTCAGTTAGTGCCACATCAATCTTCCAGGCTTACCATGGCTCCAAAACCAGTTTACATGCCCATCTGCCTTAACAAGATTGGCTGTCAGATAGTCACAAGGGTGTAGGGAGGGCATTTCCAATTGCAAAATTGCAATGGCAGCAAAAGGAGCACTCCTATTCTGCAAGACCCCGTATCAAACTCAAATAACATTATTTCTCTTATTGGTGGTAGCTAGTTCCTAGTCTATATGCATGTCTGGCAACACTAAAAAGGAGCAATGGTGATGCCTATATAGGGCACCCCAATTCCTGTGGACACCTACATTACGTTCGACCACTCATATGCTACAGGCCAATCATTGTCTTAAGAAGCTGATCTTAATGTCTACAAATCAGCCAGGGTTGACACAGTGTCTGAGCATTTCATGTTTCCTTCGGGTGTAAGACATTTCCCTGAAAATATCAATGTCAGTTCTGAAGAAGAGTCATACTAGACTTGAAATGCTAACTTTGTTTCTCTATCCACAGATGCTATCAGACTTGCTGAGTTTCTTCAGTATTCTGTTTGTTTCAGATTTCCACAATCTTCAGTATTTTGCTTTTAACTGATTTCCACGCCAGGACATATTATCCAGACTGACATTCAGGCAATACATACAGTCTTTAATAAGACAGCTAGAAGCTGAATGGGTAAACCCACATCACAAGGTAGCCTCCATCTATCACAACATAAAGGACTGTTCCTGGATGGAGCAAGCCAGTTCTTCACAAGTTCATCAAGAGTATGTACAAGATGGTGACAACAGAGTAGGGTCCTGAGCCTGGCGTTCGTCCATTCCATTTGCTTTTCCTTTTTCTTCTTCTTTTCCCTTCTTTTCCTTTTTTTTAAGTTTTTTTCACTCACCTTCCAGAGAGAGCTCAGTCACGGATGGACCAGTAGTGACAACATCAGAGTCCGGAGTGCAGCAATGGTTGGGTCTGGCGGGACTTTGATGGCAATGGCGAGGCAGCTGTTGTGCCCAGATAGCCTTGGTCCAAAATCTGAAGTACAAGGTCGAAAAATAATGAAATAAATTAAAATTTCAACATTCTAGTATTTCTTTAGCCATGGGCCTGCACTCGCTGCATGCTGGGATTCCCCCGTGACGAAGCACTCTTCCCCCATACTGGGCTTGTACCTATATACCTTTGTTCCTAAAATGACACCGAGGATGGTGATTTTGTACGTTTTTCACTGTACTCCTGTACTTCTGGTACACATGACAATAAAACCTAATTCTAATTCTTAAGTTAATAACAGCTAGCTAAAGTAGTCATGTGAATATATTCTCAGTTTGAACCTGACATTAGATAAAATCAAGTATTATTCATGTAATATAACTAGAAGGATTGTATGTAATATACTTATTTATTGTACATCAAATTTGAGCCTAAAGATGTCATGTGGCCATCATTCCTCACATTGTACCAGTGTTCTAGATTAATCCCAGCAAGCGTGATTGGTGGCGGTGAATCTATCAAAACATCCCAGATCATATCTGATGTTATAAGAGGGTGTGCTGCATTCTGAAAGATACCATCATTTAGATGAGATGTCAAATTGAGCAGCTATTTGCCCATCTCTATAACGATCCCATTTGAAAGAAAATGGAGAGTTCTCTCAATGTCTTGACAATGACCAACAATGTCTCAGAGTGTCAGAAAAATGCAGAATAGCATTTGGAGTAATTTTCAGACTTTGTCTTTCAATGATTGACCAAAAACTGCAACAGAACCTCTATTATGCAACTCAAATCAATCAAAATCCCGATTTTAAAAATCCCTTCCTTTATTATTCTACTGATAGCGTTAGGACACTAATCTATATTTTGAAACAGTTCTCTCATATTAAGTTCTGTGAAAATGTTTGTACTGGAAATCAACATGTCTCATACCGAAAACAATGAAAGATTTGAACTTATTTCTTAGCTTTCAGCCCTGAGTGTTACATTTTGCTGCTCCAATGTGACATGAAGGTGTACAGTAGGCTTATTCTATTTGTAAAATGTGTGGTAAAAAAAGCACACTTGAAGTATGAACACCTTCTATGGAACTGAAAACTAATAGCTCAAAATTCTGACATCCAAAGGGCAGGTTAACCTGAACACAGTAAGGAATCAACAAGATCTGTTTGAATGCTAATTTTACATCCCACATAGTTTCACTCAATCACTTCAATCAGGAATAAAATTGAATGGATGAAAAATCAACATTACACCTAATTCTATCAGTTTCCTGACAGTAGTAAAAATTGGGTTCCCTTTAAAACTGATTTTTTTTTCTGGCCTGTTCTGTGTAGCATGAGAGCTCTCATAACCGTTGTTATAGCAATTACTTCCCTTCCCCAAACATGAACAATTTCTAATAAGCAAAGACAAGTGAAACGTGACAATAAAGACCACAGAGGCTGTTATGTTTCATAAGGTGACATCAAAGAACTATATGGCGCTATATATACTCTATTACCAAAGTGGGGGTTGATTTAGCTCAGTTGGTTGAAATGTTTGTTTGCGAAGCAGTCTGATGACAACAGTGTGGATTCAATTCCTGCATTGGCTGAGGTTACCACAAAGGACCCTCTTTCTCAATCTTCCCCCCCTTGACTGAGATGCAGTGGCCCCCAGGTTAAATCATCACCAGTTGCTTCTACCTGATAAGCTCCTATTGGCTGGTAAGACTATACAAACATGATTACCAAAGCATTTCAGAAAATAAAAAGCTTTGCCCCTTTGGGGGGGGGGGGGGGGGGGGGAATGCACAATAAAATGAATATTCAGGTGAAGATGGATATTGTGAATGATTGTCCTGTGGAAGTATTTAAATAGTTGTTTGACATATCATTAGTTTCTCAGTTCCATAGAAATATATCCTCGAAATAGGATATATATCCTAGAAATATCCTAAAAATTAGGTATATCCTAGAAATTAGAAATTAGGCATATAAGCATATCCTAGAAATTAGGTATCAACAAGTGCTCAGAATGAGTGGGCTATCCTCATCAGTGAGCAGTCTTCATGTGAGGGAAGACACTGGTAAGAATCTCCTGACACCTAAGTGAACAGAATGTTGCCTTCAAACTTTAACAGGATCAAAACACTCAGTGGCAACATTCCTGTCCCTTCACTGGTATTGCTGAACCAACCACAAATATCATAGGCTGTATACTGCTTCTGTCTAATCAACTACCATATCATGTTTGATGTGATGCTTCTTAACAAACTTAATAAACTATCTCAAAATTCCTCATGAGTGATTGATTGCTTGTATAAGGTAACTGTGGTCCAGAACCCTCTAAAACCTAACAATAGGAGTGAATAAATTAATGTTGCCTCTGTTGGCCGTTGTAAAAAAAAAATCAACATTCCATCTAACCCCACAAAATTTCCACCCAGTGAGGTGGATTTAATTTGCCCCCATTCAGTGAACGCACTCCTAATGCAAAGGTAACTGCTCAGTTGTCATAACGTGTTCTGAAATTGTCTGAAAGTAAATATACATAATATTTACAGACGAATAAAATATGTAAATTCATTACCTTTTGGGAATATACAGTGGATTAACTAAATATTTGAAAAAGGAAGTTGCCACGGAAACAGAACACTGGCTGATTTTGAAAACTTCTCTTTTAATCAAGAGATGATCTGAGGCTGGGAAATAGTGTGCTTGATTGGTTAAAGCCATCAGGATGATTTATAATGGCCTGTTTTACTCCAGTTAGAATTTTTCTTTACCTCTATTGCCACATTCATTACTTTATTTTCTGATTCTGCATTTGTGATAATGCTTGCAGTAATTGGAAGATTTTTTTAGAAAAAACATTAATCTGCTGCTGCTCAGCATTTATTTTCATTTTGATTCTTGTTTCATTTTCAACCATGGGCAAGTGAACAAGGTAGCTCAACATCATCAAAATAACAACAAAAGCAGCTTACCTTTATACAACATCTTAAGTGCATGCCCAAAGTTTTTCACTGGAGCATTATAAAGCAAGGTTTTACATAAGGAGATACTAAGGACTGTTGCTAAAACTTCGGTCAAAGTAATAAGAGCTAAGGAGTATCTTAAAGGATGAACAAAAATTGAGACTCTCAATGGTTCCGCGAAGGAGCCAGAGCCAAGTATTATTAAAGTTACTGGCTGCCAATGCTGAAGAGATTGAAATTGGGATGCAAAAGCAGCGGGATTTAATGGAGTATAGATATCTTTGAGAGTTATGGGGCTGCAAGAGGACACAGAGTAGAAAGTGGGAGATAAGGGTAAAGCCATGGAGTAATTTGAATTAAAGGTGATAGTGTTAAAATCAATGTTAAAATGGATACGATGTTTGTCAGGGAGTTCTGTAAAAGGGCTACTGGTTATGTTTGGAGAAGGTACTCCTTGTCTCCAAGCAGCTATCCATGTGTAGTATTCATCCCATGGAATGAGATAGGACCTTGAGAGTTATCAAGAATATAGGCATCATGATAGCTCCCAGGCTACCTGGTGCAGACTTCTAAGATGCGGTAACAATGATCACAGGTAAGCTGGACTTTGATCAAGTGGAGCCCTTTCCAATTAATTGATTCAGCTGTTTTTCACCCTGATTGTACATGTGAGATATAGTTAAAATGAAATGCTATCCAGGTCGCATCCCTGAGAGTAAGTTCCAGGTTCCACCGAAAGATCAAGTCTCCTTCTCTGCCAAATGTCATGTACTTTTGTACAGTTGTTGTTGCAAATGCCATCAGCTTTGAGGCTATTTTTATTTGATTGTTAATAAACCCTCTTTACTCCCTTAAATGCAGGTGTCCTGCATTGCATGGGTAATATTGCAAATGGAGGCAGGGTGGTGGTGATTTGCAAATACCTAACTCCTCTCCTGCAGTGCCAGTTACCCCTCCTTGCTATATCTAATTCCACTCTTATATTTGGAGTTGACTCCCCTTCACAGTCATTATCACCTCTGCGTTCCAACATAATGCCCACATTTGATTTTTCCAATTTCTTCAACAGAGCATGGAGTGCTCCTGATAATCCCCCTTGATGCTCACTGCCCAAAATCCCCAGGACTGACTTGTGATCTCAGCCCTGACTGAGGATTGCCCAGTCTCTTGACTGATGTCTCAATCTTCAAATGAATTGGTATCAGTTCATAAAAAGTCTTTCAAACCATCGCTTCCTTAGTTTGCTATATACACTAAAGTTAGGATTGAAACATTGGAATTTGTATTGCAGCTGTATATTAATGCATGCTATTTGGATAAAAAGGAAAAACATAATTTTATGAACATAACTGCTCACACCTAGAGGACATTTAATACCAGGCTCAATTAATATGTTTCTACATAAGATTTGACTGAAAGTTGTTTTTCAATAATCAGGTTTTGTATTATTCTTGCCTCCTTCTCTATTAATCAATCTAGGGTTATAGGTATACCTGTGGTTTAATGTCGAGCTTTGGATTTGGTATTGTGATTTTGATCAGACAAGTGCAAAGTGTCTTCACGATGAGCTACCCACTCAATAAAACGGATTGCAAGTTATCTCAGTGTCCATCTGATTGCTCAGAACACATCTTAAATTCAGAACTTTTGAATATTGAAGTAATTTACAGAATCAGGAAAGAAATGATTCCATGAGTTAAATCTTTTCTTCAACTACATGTCCAAATATATTCATTACTGAATTATAGTGAAGCTCCCACATCTATCATCTAGCCTTATTCTGAGAATGATTTCCGAAGACAGGAATTAATTTTCCATGGTACCAATAATATCAAATGTAGCATGCTAAATCTAAAATTGCAATATTTTCTGTTTGGACCAGAATTATTTTGAAGACTGTCACAACATATTTAACAAATAAACATAGCAAATAGTGGTAGTAATTGACCACATGGTCCCATGAGCTAGATGCATCGATCTACATCAAGTACCCCACTTTCCCTTCTAATCCCCATATTGCTTGACTGGCTCATTGCCCAAATATCTACTATTCTACACCTTGAATATACTTGATGACTAAGATTTTGAAGATATACAATCTACCCTGGATTCTAAACTCCCTAGCCAAGTAAAACAATCTCTCTGTACCTGTACTCTTAGCCCTCTTTGAACCTCCCCTTGGCCAATAAAAACAACGTCTTCCTTGCTCTCACCTACCACCCCAGAAGTCTCCGCATCCAACTTACATTCTTAATCACCTTGGCCAACTCCAGTTAGACCCCACCACCAAGAACATCTTCTCTTCCCCACCCCTCTCTCCCTTCTGCAAAGACCATTCCCTTTGCCAGTCGTTGGTTCACGCCACTCTCCCCACCGATCCCACTGAACCCCAGGTATCTTCCCCTGCAACCGCAAAAGATGCAAAATCTGCCGACACACCACCCCGCTCACTTCCAATGAGGGCCCCAAACAGTCCTTCTAGGTGAAACAGAGGTTCACCTGCCTCTCCTCCAACCTAGTTTATTGTTTTTGGTGCTCCCGATGTGGTCTTCTCTATATCAGAGAGACCAAATGTAAGCTAAGTTCACATTTTGCCAGGCCCACAGGGGCTGACCTGACCTCCCAGTCATCGCCCATTTTAATTTCCCGTTCCATTCCCTTTCCAACATGACCATCCTTGGCCTCTTCCATTGCCGCAGTGAATAAGATCACAAATTGGAGGAACAACACCTCACTTTCCACCTAGGCAGCCTACAGCCCGGAGGAGTCAACATTGAGTTCTCCAGCTTCAAATCAGCTCTCTTCCCAGCCTTTCCTCCTCCCTTCCATTTCTCTGTCCTTCATTCTAGCTACCAACAGGATTCATTTTTCCCATCAACCAACCAGGCCGTACTCTCTACCTGTGTTCATCTATCACTACCTCACCGCCCAACCCTCTCCCCACCCAAAACTCTCCCCCACCCAAAACTCTCCCCAACCTACCCCCTTTATCTGTTGCTCCCCTTACACTCACTCCCAGTCCTGAAGAAGAGTTATACCCGAAATGTTGACTTCTTCACCTCCTGATGCGACCTGGCTTGCTGTGTTCTTCCAGCCTCCTGCTTGTCTCCCTTTAATCTGCAAGGGTCTGCTATGCCATTTACATTTGCATCATCATAGCAAACGAAAGGCTAGCTGCTGGATAACAGCATGACATTCACAACTTGAAAAATTGATAACAGGACACAGGAAATCAGGCTACACTTGTTTATTTGATGTGCATGCAGAGGGAGACAGCCTTACCACTGTGTTTGGAAAGCTCATTTAGCTGGGCTACTGAAACCTACAGCCTTTATACAAATGATTACAGCATAAATATTCTCACACTCTTCTGTCTAGTGATCTCACATTGTTTCCATAGCCTTTACAAACATTGTCTGTATTTCACCCAAAGCCAGCCCCCTCTTCATGCTAGTGTAACTCTTGTACTTCTAGCCTACCTTTGTATATCAGTAGTTCCAACATGCTTTTACATTATGGGTGAAAATTTAACCCAAAATGAACTGAAGCTGATCCAATACTTTCACAAAAGTTTTCCTTTGATGACATGACAATTCAAGGCAGCATGACTTGGTCAATGTAATGATTGGAACCAGATGGATCTCATTGAGTATGAGATCCTTGATTGGGATTGTTAACCTGGGCCAATCATGGAGCCCTGGCTGACAGATTATAAATAGGGGACCACTGGGTGCTTAAACAGTGCTAAGTCTACTCTGGAGGAGCCTTCAGTGCTCAGCACAGTGGATCTCAATATTTGTGGTTGCCTGTGAGCTAATGCCAAACTTTGCTGGGCCTACAGTACAGTTTATGCTTTCTGATATCTGATGACTAGCTGAGACTGAGGAACAAGAAGGAGGGAAGCAACTAACATACCCCTTTCTGACCTAGCTCCCTATGACCAATGCATCTGACTGCAATGCCAGCAGAGTCATAGAGATGTACAGCATGAAAACAGACCCTTTGATCCAACTCGTCCATGCCAACCAGATATCCTAACCTAATCTAGTCCTATTTGCCAGCACTTGGCCATATCCTTCTAAATCCTTCCTATTCATATATCCATCTAGATGCCTTTTAAATACTGCAATTGTATGAGCCTCCACTACTTCCCCTGGCAAATCATCACCTTCTGCAGGAAAACGTTGGCTCTTAGGTCCCCCTTTTAAATTTTTCCCTCTCACCTTAAATATGCCCTGTGGTTCTGGACTCCACCACCCTAGGGAAAAGACCTGTCTACTTACTCTATTCATGCCCCACATGATTTTATAAACCTCCATAAGGTCACCCCTTAGCCTCCAACACTCCAGGGAAAACAGCCCCAGCCTATTTAACTTCTCCCTGTAGCTCAAACCCTTCAACTCTGGCAGCATCCTTGTAAATCTTATGCTGGAACTGTCTAAAAAAGGGGTTAAGCCCCAGCTATAATATTGTGTACTGTTCCAAAATCCATATAGTAGGAGGGATATAGTTGCACTGGAGAGGTACAGAGGAGGTTTACCAAGGTGTTGTCCAGGCTGGAAAATTTTATTTATAAAGAGCGATTGGATAGACTGGCATTGTTTTCCTTGGAGCTGAGGAGACATGACTGAGATTTTTAAAAATTCATTCACAAGATGAGGATGTCATTGGCTAGGCCAGCATTTATTGCCCATTCTTATTTACCCAGAGGGAAGTTAAGACCCAACCCTGTTGCTGTGGGTCTGGAGTCACATATAGACCAGACAAGGTAAGGATAGCAACTTCCTTCTCGAAAGGGCATTTGTGAGATATATGGTTACGTATAACCCCATACGGGTTTTCAACAATTAACAATGGATTCATGGTCGTCATTAGATTCTTAACTCTAGGTTTTTATTGAGCTCAAGTTCCACCAACTGCCATGGTGGGATTTGAACTCAGGTCCCCAGAATATTCCTTGGGTGTCAGGATTAAAGCTACTGATAATATCACTAGGCCATTGTCTCCCGTGTTATGTATAAAATTATAAGGGCAGAGTTAGGATAGGCATGAAGGAATATTTTCCCTTGGTGGAATGATCTGTAATCATGGGAATTGACCAGATAATGGGCAGGAAGGAGATGTGAGGAAAATCTTTTCCATCCATGGGATGATATGAATCTGGAGTTCATTACTGATAAAGTTGTTAGAGGCAGAAATCCTCATGAACTTTAAGAAGGATTTAAATGTACACATGCAATGCAAAGGCATACAGAGATATGGGCCAAGTGTTGGAAAATGGGATTAGAATAGTTAGGTGCTCGATTTTGACTGATGCAGACTCAATGAGCCAAAGGGCCTTGGTGCTGTAGCAGTATGTGACTCCATGATTACGATACTTTGCACCAAAGTATTTATTGTATGATTTATGTGACCGTATTGTGATTATAGAAACAAATTAACTTCTCTGCCATTGTCTTATTGCCCTTTGTGATTTCTCCTGTCTCAGCTCTAAGAGATCCATGTTCACTCTTACGGTGAGACTATTCTCATTCTATTTTCACATTTGTTTTTATTCATCCTTGACTAATCTTTGAACATGTCTGCATTATTTAGTGGAATGTACACTGATTGAAAATTTGGAAATGTTTAATTAAATTATCATGTTAATCTAAGTTCCTAACTATGTTGGAGAAGTCCTCCTGCCGAGCTATATAATTGGCTTAATTTAAGGTTTTGGGTCTAGCTTTGGACTTACATACAGAACCTCAAACTCAAAGTGAAGTTCAATCATATTCTGGCCGGTTTCCCCAGTGAATCTTTTGTTATGAAATGATTAATTAATCTTAACCCATGACAAAGACAATGTCCAGAATTGCATAATCACTTTTAGATTCTAGGTAACAGCCTTGAATGCCTTCCAGGAGACCATCTTCCAAATTGTCAAGTTGTCAATGTCATTTGTCTCAACAATATGAAGAATACTGTTCCCTGTTATTATTGCATTACATTTGTCTTCTTGATTAATTCTCTATCCAAAGTTATAGCTACTGTTAGGATTACTACTAATTATTCACCCTGACAATTTCTGCCCCTCATTATTTCTTATTTTCAGCCACACACATTCTACTTTCTGATTTTCTGAGCTAAAATAGAGTTATAGAGATATACAGCACAGAAACAGACCCTTCAGTCCAACTCATCCATGCCGACCAGATATCCCAACCTAATTGAGTCCTATTTGTCAGCATATCCCTCTAAACTTTCTTATTCATATACCCATCCAGATGTCTTTTAAATGTTGCAATTGTACCAACATCCATGGCAGATCATTCCATACATGCCCCTCAGGTACCTTTTATATCTTTCCCCTCTCACCTTAAACCTATGCCCTCTAGTTCTGGACTCCCCCACCCAAGACAAAGGACCTTCTCTATTTATCCTGTCCATGCCCCTCATGATTTTATAAAGTCACTCTTCAGCTTCTGACGCTCCAGGGGAAACTGCCTCAGCCTATTCAGCCTCTCCCGATAGCTCAAATCTTCCAACCTTTGAAACATTGTTGTAAAGCTTTCCTGAACCCTTTCAAGTTTCACAGCATCCTTCCAGTAGGAAGGAAACCAGAATTGCACACAATTTTCCAAAAGTGGCCTAATCAATGTCTTGTACAGCCTCAACATGACCTCCCAACTCCAGTACTCTGACCAATAAAGGAAAACATACCAAATGCCTTCTTCACTATCCTATCTACCTGTGACTCTACTTTTAAGGAGCTATGAACCTGCATTCCAAGGTCTCTTTGTTCAGCAACATTCCCTAGGACCTTACCATTAAGAATATAAGTCCTGCTAAGATTTGCTTTCCCAAAATGTAGCACCTCGCATTTATCTAAATTAAACTCCATCTGCCACTCCTCAGCCCATTGGCCCATCTGGTCCAGATCCTGTTGTATTCTGAGGTAACCTTCTTTGCTATCCACTACACCTCCAATTTTGGTGTTACCTACAAACTTACTAACTATAATTCTTACACTCACATCCTAATCATTTATATAAATAACAAAACGTAGTGGACCCAGCACAAATCCTTGTGACACTCCACTGGTCACAGACCTCCAGTCTGAAAAACAACCCTCCACCACCACCCTCTGTCTTCTACCTTCGAGCCAGTTTTGTGTCCAAATGGCTAGTTCTCCCTGTATTCCATGAGATCTAACTTTGTTAACCAGTTTCCCATGGGGAACCTTGTCGAATGCCTTACTGAAGTCCATATAGATCACATCTACCGCTCTGCCCTCATCAATCCTCTTTGTTACTTCTTCAAAACACTCAATCAAGTTCATGAGACATGATTTCCCACACACAAGCCATGTTGACTATCCCTAATCAGTCCTTGCCTTTCCAAAGATATGTACATCCTGTCCCTCAGGATTTCCTCCAACAACTTGCTCACTACCAACATCAAGCTCACTAGTTTATGTTTCTCTGGCTTGTACTTACCACCCTTCTTAAACAGTAGCACCACGTTAGCCAACCTCCAGTCTTCTGACACCACACCTGTGACTATTAATGATACAAATATCTCAGCAAGGGGCCCAGCAATCACTTCCGTAGCTTCCCACAGAGTTCAAGGGTACACTTGATCAGGTCCTGGGGATTTATCTACTTTTATGCATTTCAAGACATCCAGCATTTCCTCTGCTGTAATATTGACATTTTTCAAGATGTCATCATTCATTTCCCTACATTCTATATCTTCCATGTCCTTTTCCACAGTAAATACTGATGCAAAATACTCGTTTAGTATCTCCCCCCAACTTCTGTGGCTCCACATATAGGCTGCCTTGCTGATCTCTGAGGGGCCCTGTTCTCTCCCTAGTTACTTTTTTCTCCTTAATATATTTAAAATCCCTTTGGATCCTCTTTAAACCTATTTGCCAAAGCTATCTCATGTCCCCTTTTTGCCCTCCTGATTTCCCTATTAAGTATACACCCACTGCTTTTATACTCTTCTGAGGATTCACTTGATCTATCCTGCCTATACCTTTCCTATGCTTTTCTGAACCAAACCCTCAATTTTTTTAGTCATCCAGCATTCCCAACACATACCAGCCTTTCCTTTCACCCTAACAGGAAAAACTGTCTCTGGACTCCCATTATCTGATTTTTGAAGGCTTCCCATTTTCCAACTGTCCCTTTACCTGCGAACATCCTCGCCCAATCGGCTTTTGAAAGTTCTTGCCTAATACAGTCAAAATTAGCCTTCCTACAATTTAGAACTTCAACTTTTAGATCCAGTCTATCCTTTTCCATCACGGTGTTAAAACTAATAGAATTATGGTCGCTGGCCCCAAAGTGCTTCCCCACTGACACCTCAGTCACCTGCGCTGCCTTATTTCCCAGTAGTAGGTCAAGTTTTGCACCTTCTCTTGTAGGTACATCCACATACTGAATCAGAAATTTTTCTTGTACACACTTAACAAATTCCTCTCCATTTAAACACTTAACACTGTGGCAGTCCCAGTCTATGTTTGGAAAGTTAAAATCTCCTACTATAACCACCCTATTATTCTTACAGATAACTGCAATCTTCTTACAAATTTGTTTTTCAATTTCCCCCTGACTATTTAGAGGTCTATAGTGCACTCGGAAAAAACATGATCATCTCTATTCATATTCCACCCAAATAACTTCCTTGGATGTATTTCCAGGAATGGCCTCCCTCAGTACAGCGGTAATGCTATCACCTATCAAAAACACCACTCCCCCTCCTCTCGTGCCCCCCTTTCTATACCATTTATATTATGGAACATTAAGCTGCCAGTCCTGTCCGTCCCTGAGCCACATTTCTGTAATTGCTATGATATACTATGTTCTAAACCATGTACTGAGTTTCTCTGCCGTCCCAGTTAGGCCTCTTGCATTGAAGTAAATGCAGTTTAATGTATTAGACCTACCTCGTTCTCTGCTTTGTTTCTGCCTTCCCTGACTGTTTGACTCGCTTCTTTTCCCAACTTTACCAGTCTCAGATTAATCTCTTTCCTCACTATCCCCTAGGTTCCACACCCACACCTTACTAGTTTGAATTCTCCTGAGCATTTCTAGCAAATCTCCCTGCCAGTATATTAGTCCCCTTCCAATTCAGGTGCAATCTGTCCTTAGTGTACAGGTCACTTTTACCCCAGAAGAGATTCCAATGATCCAAAAATGTGAACTTTTCACCCCTTCACCAGATTCTCAGCCACACATTCATGTGCTCTATACTCCTATTCCTGCCCTCACTAGCTCATAGTGCCAGGAGTAATCCAGATATTATCACCCTACAGGACCTCCTTTTTAAATTCCTGGCTAACTTTCTATGTTTTCCCTTCAAGAATCTCATCCTTTTCCCTTCCTCTGTCATTGGTTCCAATGTGTACAATGACCTCCTGCTGGGCCCTCTCCCCTTTGAGAACATTCTGCACTCTCTCTGAGATATCCTTGATCCTGGCACCAGGGAGGTAACACACCATTCTGATTTTTCACTGCTGGCCACAGAAACATCTGTCTGTGCCTCGGACTAGACAGTCCCCTCTCACAATCCATCTCTTGGAACTTGATGTACCCCTCACTGCATTAGAGCCAGTCTCACTACCAAAAGCTTGGCTGTTCATGCTACATTCCCCTGAGAATTCATCACCCCTTACATTTTCCAAAACAGCATTCTTGCTTGAAATGAGGATAGCCACAGAAGACTCCTGCACTACCTGCCTAACCCTGCTACCATTCCTGGAGTTAACCCATCTATCTGATTGCACCTACAGCTTTTCTGCCTTTCTATAACTGCCATCCATCCCACCCCTGTGCACTTGTAAATTCCTCATTGCCTCTAACTGTCACTCCAACCAATCTATTCGCTCTGAAAGGATTCACAACCAAAGATACTTCCTGCAGAATATAGTCATCAGTAACATAGAAACTCTCCCTAACCACCCACATCCGACAAGAAGAGCATATCACTCTACTAAAGGCCATCTTTGCTCCTTCACAATCTATAGACTCAGAAAATAGCACCATCTTATTCTTCTAAAAAGAACAGTACTCCAGACTAACTTAAAACTTATGGCGTATGTTTTTAAAATTTAATCAAGAGACAGATCACAGCAAACATATGATCAAGAAAGAACCAACTCTACGCACTACTGTAGACTTACAGCAAGGTTATACGTTAAAAACTGTGCCCTTACCTGTTCCTGTGCTGTATGTTCTCCCACACAGATACCTATGTTTGAATGGAGAGGTAGCAGGAGTGTTTGAAGGAACTGCGGAATGGACCAAGGTATTACAGAGGGAAGTGTTGTTTCAGAATGCTGAAACGGGAATGGGAGAAAGATGTGTTTGGGGAGATATCACTCTGGAAGTGGTGAAAATGGGCAGAAAAGAGTCCTCCATTGAATGTTAAGGTTGGTGGGATAAAAGGTACAAGAAGGATCATATCATGATCCTTGAAGGGAAGGAAAGATGTGAGAGCAGTAATGGGTGAAATGGGATAGACATGATCGAAGCCTTCATCAGTGAAGAAGGTTATCTCAGATTACAACGGGATCTTGATCAGATGGGTCAATGGGCTGAGGAGTGGCAGATGGAGTTTAATTTAGTTTAATGCAAGGTGCTACATTTTGGGAAAACAAATTTTAGCAGGACTTATACACTTAATGGTAAGGTCCAAGGGAGTGCTGCTGAACAAAGAGACCTTGGAGTGCAGGTTCATAGGTCCTTGGAAGTAGAGCCACAGGTAGACAGGATAATGAAGAAGGTGTTTGGTATGCTTTTCTTTATTGGTCAGTATTAACAATAGAAGTTGGAAGGTCATGTTGCGGCTGTATCGGACGTTGGTTAGGCCACTTTTGGAATATTGTGTGCAATTCTGGTCTCCTTCCTATCGGAAGCATGTTGTGAAACCTGAAAGGGTTCAGGAAAGATTTACGAGGCTGTTTCCAGGGTTGGAGGATTTGAGCTATAGGGAGAGGCTGAATAGGCTGAGGCTGTTTTCCCTGGAGCATTGGAGGCTGAGGGGTGCTCTTATAGAGGATTTTAAAATCATGAGGAGCATGGATAGCATAAATAGACAAGGTCTTTTCTCTGGGGTAGGGAAGTCCAGAACTAGAGGACATAGTTTAGGGTGATGAGGGAAAGATGTAAACGAGACCTAAGGGGTAAAGTTTTCAAGCTGTGGGCAGTGCGTGTATGGAATGATCTGCCAGAGGAAGTTGTGGAGGCTAGTACAATTGCAACATTTAAAAGGCATCTGGATGAATATATGACTAGGAAGGGTTCAGAGGGATATGGGCCAGGTGCTGGCAAATGGGACTAGATTAGGTTATGACATCTGGTTGGCATGGGCGAGTTGGACCAAAGGGTCTGTTTCCATGCTGTCCATCTCTATGACTCTATGAACTGCAAGCTTTTGTTGTTTGGGAAGGGATTGTCTTAATTATCATTATATTTGAGGCATAAAGCCTTACTTTAAATTGAACAGCATACGGCAGGTATAGATGAGCATATGTAGATGACTGACGAATCCAAAATTTTTGTCTAACTTTATATTGTTCAACTGAAGAAATGTTTGACTCAATGGTGAATTGCTATCCATCGCAATCTGGCAACACAAGGGCTGGCGTGGGAAAAAGAAATGGTTGAAAGGTAGATCTGGGTGTTAACAAATTCAATTGGGCATTTGCTGTGGAGCAGAAATGAAAAATATCTCTAGAATTAGTCAGCTCCCATGTTGAATATTGGAAGCAATTTTGGTCACCTAATTGCAAAAAACTAATTATTGTTAATGAGAAGTTTATTGTATAACACGAGTCAGTTTTGTTCTTCCTTTTATATTCCGCTTCTTTCATTACACTTTTCAGTTCATATTTTCAAAATTTAACATTTATCCATGGTTCCCTTGAAAGTAGTAAAGGTATTGTAATTCTATTGGTTTCACTTTGTGATCAAGCACTTGTGCAGAAAAGCACTAATATTCAACCTAGATGGAGAGAACTACTTTCCTTTGTCATCTTCCTTTGGAAATTTTATCCTAGAATTGCTTTTGTAATGTAGAAATATCAATGCACATTCCATGGCTGAGTCAATCATAAAGAACAAAAATACTTTATGCATATGACTCCTGATAAATGTTGCCAAGACCATTTATGCTAGCATCAGGAGTTTTTAAAAACAACTTGTTAAAAAAGACCAATTGAAAACATATATCGCAGCCCTTTTAATCACTTAAGTTTACAAGTGGATCTAAATTAAAATGGAAACCTAGTACCCTTGACTGGCTGAGTGCCCATGCCAGTTAGAAGGAGTTGGCACAATGCAGATGGCTCAGTCTCATTTGAACTCAGCACTAAAGCTGCAACATCAAAGCTCAGAATGTCATTAAAAGGCAATGGGGGAAGGAAGACTGCAGCATTTTTGTGAAGCCAGGAGGAGCACTATTGCTCTGTATGGGATACAGTGTCAATGGGATAAACATTCGGATGCCACTCACATATGTCTGTGAAGTTATAACTGGAGTTCTAATGATGCTGTGAGGAAACTAATTTGCATGGGAATTAGGCTGACTTGGATTTTTTTTCCTCAATTTCTTGGCTTTACTGGCTAGACCACTAATAATTATTCATTTCTAATTGTCCTGGAGTGGGGGACGATGAGCTTCCTTCATGAACATCTGCAATCCTTTGTCTAGGATCACCCGTAGTGCTATTAGATATGACGTTCCAGGGTTTTAACTCAGCAGCAATAAAAACATGATATATGTCCAAATCAGTTGATTTATGAACCGAAGATGAATTTGCAGGTGGTCATGCTCCCTTGTACTGGAGGTCACAGGTTTAGATGGTGCTGTTAGAAAAAGCTTGGTGCATTGTTGCAGTGTATTTTGTAAATCATATGCACTGTTGCATTGCAGATGGGAATTCATGATTGAAGCCATGGGTGGGTAGATTAAGCAGGCTGTTTTGTTCTGAAAGGCTCTGAGCTTCTTGCAGATGATTGAGTTCAAGCACATGGACAGTATTCCAACACATTCTTAATCTGTAAACAGTGGAGTGTGCTTGGGAATCATTCATTGCTAACCTGCTCCTGCAGTTACAGTATTTATGAGAGGGGTCTGACTGACATGGAATATGGTGAGATTTGTGGTAGTATTGGACAAGAAGTCCAGAGATGCCTAGCTCAATATCGGGAAAATCTTGTTCTTGCTTTATCTGCTTTTCCAAGCCAGCAAGATGAATTCCTCAGTAGGCAGTGGTGGGTTGTCAATTAAGTAGGATTAAACCTGCTAAATGTCTAATCCAGGAATGAGACAGGGTCTGTGCGACAATTGACAGAAGTATTACGTCCACTGTGAATGGCTGCAGTTATACCCATGTTCCTGATCTCACATGACTATTATAAGCAAATGAATGTGCACTTCCCCTTCTTTCACTAAAATCTGACCTGAATAGGTAGAAAACTGGCGAGGTCTAACCATTGAGTACACTTGGTATTCTTTTTATGGTTTATTAACCACCAATAACTTACAAGCATCAGAACTCTTCTCTCTTCAAGTTAAACTAATATTCACAAAACTGTTTGCATAACTTCCAAACTTCATGCACATGTCAATCATGCAGCAGAGTAAATCCCCATGTGTGCAGACGATCAATGCTGCCATACTCAACTGAACCCCTGTATCAAAATGCATAGATTTTACAGTCCATAAACGATGCCTGTGACAATAACTGCCACAAATACCTTCCATGCTTGATTGCATTTTAGTACATCTTGCAATAATCCCTCACCATGGGATTAGGAATGGTCCACTAACACATGAAACCATTTTATTGGGGAATGTTCTGGTTTATCAGTATCATTAGACTGGTGACTTCGTTCCCTCTAGTGAAGTAGTTTTTGGGATTAGTAATTCCAAGGAGTGAGGGCATCCAAGCATCTTGGAACCCGCACCTTGTTAGTTTTTAAGTACCGTTCACAGTTCTGCAGATTAGCCACAGGAGTTTAATGGTTGAGATAAACCATTTAAATCCTGGTTAGGCACATATAATTGTGTGATCTGATTGCACTGTGATTGCTTGACTAATACATTCGAGAAGTTACTTCCTTTGGTCTGTGTTTAATTTAAGGTTTTCTTTCAAATTCATTTCCAAACTCCAGTGAGTGCTGGTTCCAAACACTTGGCCATTTTCTGACAATTATTGGTTGCAAATAGACCCTTTTTTTCTCTCAAAACCATCTCTCAAACTTTAAATTTTGGTTCTTTTCAGTTTGAATGTTTCCTTGCTGAAGATCTGTGTTTATGTTATGTTTCATTTAACAACTAAATTAAGTTTACATATCAAGAGAAAAAAAGCTGCCCTGCCATATAAACTCTTTAATTGTCACTAACAATAAAAGATGTCAACAAATAACCTACCTTCCTCCTTTTCAATTATATTCACATGCCAGTTACTGTCTATTAACATATATTGACAGAGGCAGCCTGAAGAAAACAGAATACATATGACTAACAATTTTAATTAGTTATATCTAGAAATGGAAGGCATACAACATCAATAATAAGCATCTGCATGGAAATGAATAATAGAAATGTATATTCCGATGGATTATAATGCTGTCTGTGTCTTTGATTGGACTACTTCCTTTTATTGCTTTTCTGATGTTTAATTTTGCAACTTCATGTTTGGACTATTTTTTAACATTCTCATAATGGCTTTGTGAGAATAATGTAGATGGAAAGGTAACAGAAATGCATGAAGTACTGTGCTAAAAATAATCCCACAAAATGTCACCTCCACTGTGATTTAGAGCAGCCTCCAATCAGTTAAGAATGGTGTTATGAATTCATATCTGCTGCAGATCCTTCTTGTGTTCAGTGGCATGTCCCTGTGGGAGACAGACTGACAGCAGTTGGAGAACAGAAATCTCTCTGAGAGAGAGAGTTGAGAAAGGAGCCTGAGTACCTTAATTTCATGGTAGTTGAATCACACTGCATTTTATGTCGTTGTGTGATAGCATAACCCAAGGGATCTAACAACATCATCCCTTTGTGACCTATTTCAGATCCTTGTGTCATTTGCATTTGTATTTCTTCAATCTCTCTGAAGGCAGACTGACTGACTTGACGTTTTCTTTTTAACATGTTCTGTTACTCCTAACTATTCACAGTCCAAAGAACTCAAAAAGGGCATGTGAAGTGTAAAATGATTACAGAGCCAATTGTTTACCATTTTCAAAGTTGAGAAAACAATGTTAAGACCAATTCATTAGCATCTAAAGTAGTTACCTTTCTAGATCCTTAGATCAGAACCTTCTGTTCTCATTAGAGGCAAGCTTGGAGGTGAAAAGTGTATTTAATTCGGTGAGATATTTGATGTACTGGAACCCTGCTGACTTCCTGGCTCTGCCAAAACAAAGTCATGGGCAGAGAGGACCATGTTCAATCATTCAAACCTGCTGCCAACTGAGACCATTGAATGGCCAATTAACAACCACTTCAGTCCCCACTGCCGCTGGGACGAAGCCAGCTCCAGTGGACAAGTCACCATGTGGCATGCATAGCAGCTGAAACCTTGCAATGAATTTGACTTCTGTGGTTTGGGTGGGAAATGTTGGGTTTGCAGTGTGCAGGTGTCCCTAATCAAAGACATTTAGTGCCTGACTGAGGGCTAGATACCAGAAAGAAGAAGATCCAGCCCCAGCCCTTCACCTGATGAAGGAACAGCACTCCAGTGTGATTTTAAATAAACCTGTTGGTCTGTAACCTGATGTCATGTGACTTCTGCCCTTGCTACTGACACATCTTTCACCCTCATCTCATTAAACCAAATGCATGACAACATCCACCTTCCCCCCATCCCTCTCTCTGTACCCCGCCTCCCCACCACCTCCCAACACTCTCTAGATTACTTACCTGTTGCTTGGGTGACTTTGTGTTCCTGGGTCTTTATAGGTGCTCCTCCAGGAGCAGCCACAGTCTCCACAATGTGTTGTTGAGTGCAATGGCTGCTTGCCTCTAACTGGCCCTCAGCTCTTAGAAGGTGAGACTCACCCTGAGGATATGGATTTCAGGGGAAGGCAGTGGCCTGACCACTGCCTGGCTGGCTTGTGGCTTTGTGGGCTTGGCCTGGCAGTGCAAGTGTCTCACTGGCTCTCCACCCAGCAGGCAAGATCACTCATGTGACAGCAAGATTCCACTCTTAATTTTCTCTGAGTTATCCACTTCCCTAAATGTATTTCAGGAAATTTCTGGAACCTTTAACTATCAATCACGCCAACATTGGCAGAAGCTTCACAAATTTCTGCTTGACTGCATAAAATTACAAGGTAGAAACATAAGGTAGTCATTAATATAAGCATACAAACAAGGAATTCATGTAGACCATCCAGTTCCTTCAGTCTGGCCTGCTATTCGGTCAGATCATGGCTGATTGGTTTGTGTTTTGAATTCCACATTCCTATCTATCCTCAATGACCATTGATTCCCTTGAGCATAAGAATTCACAACTAGCTCTGCCTTGAAAATCTTCAATGACCCTTTGTTTTCTGAACCAGACAAAGTTGCATACCCTCTGAGAAAAAAAACTCTTCATTTCTGTCTTAAAAGGGTAACCTTTAATTTTTAATAGCATCTCCCCCAGTTTCTGGACTCATTCACAAGAGGCAACATCCGTTCTACATTCAGTTTGTCAAACCCATTCAGGGTCTTCAGGGGATTGACTCTTCAAACAAGTCAGCCCTCACTCTGTAAAACTGTAGTGGGAGTTAGCTCAGTTTGACCAACTTATCCCTGTAAGACACAACATTTGAGATGAAGCAGCACTAACTCCATACCTAACTGAAACATGTTCATGCTTTTCTTTTATGTTGCATAAAATATTATAGGAAAGCATTCTGTTGGCCTTCTTAATTATTTACTGTCTCTGTATACTATCATTTTGTAACTCATGCATTAAAATACTTCAATGATTCTGCACCTCAGAATTCTTCAGCTTTTCTCCATTTTAGAAATACTTTTTAAAATCTTCCTACTAAATTAAATAACATCACATTATCCTCCATCTGCCTCTTGTGAATGAGTCCTGGATTAGGCGGCACTGTTTAAGAATTAAAAATCACTCTTTTAAAACAGAAATGAAGAGTTTTTCTTTCCTCAGAGGGTACACAGCTCTGTCTGATTCAAAAGGCAATAGGCCATTGAATATAATCAGGGCAGAGTTAGTTGGTTGTCCACTTACTCAACCTATTTATATCTGACAGCATGTCCTCTCTTCATCATACTTTGTACTTATGTTTATGCCATCTGCAAATTTAGATACAATGCCTCATCTAAGTCATTGACATAAATAGTAAAAAGCTGAGACCCTGCCACTGAACCCTGTGCGATTCCTCTCCTCACTTATTTCCCAATAGATCACTGATGCATCCACAGCATTTTTTTACCAGCTGGTAATCTATCCATCCTAATATGTTCCATCATGAACTTCTACTTTGCACAATAACTATTTAAATGACACCTTAATAAATGCCTTTTGGAAATCCACAAAATGTAAATCTACATACTACTCATTAAAGACCTCCAATAAATTGGTTACACATGATTTCCCTTTCACTGATTATTCCTGAATACCTGAGCTTTTCTCTGAAGGACCCCTATCAATTTTTACAGATGCACCAAAGAAAGTGTCCTATCAGGGTGCATAACAGCCTGGTACAGCAACTGCTTTGCTCAGGACCATAAGAAACTACAGAAAGTTGTGTGCACAGCCCAGACCATCACAGAAGCCGACCTCCCACCCATGGACTCCTTTTATGCTTCTTGTTGCCACAGAAAGGCTGCCAACATCATCAAAAACCCCTACCACTCCAATACTCTCTTCTAACTTCTTCCACCAGGAAGAAGATACAGAAGCTTGAACACACGCACCAACAGGTTCAAGAACAGCTTCTTCCCTGTAAGTTATTAGATTGTTGAATGAAACGCTGTAACTTCAAATTATGTTGACCTTGCTTTTTTTTGTCTTGCTTTGTGTACTTCCTCTGCAGCCGTAACTTTGTATACTCACTTTATCTAAGCACCCTGTGATCTGTATGTCCTTGTTCCTACGATCTGCCTGTACTGTTTGCAAAACAAAACTTTTCACTGTATTTAGGTACTTGAGACTACAATAAATCAAATAAATAAACCAAGTTCCCAGCTATAGTTTCCTTAATGATCAAATCAAACATCTTCCCTGTAGCAGATGTCATGCAAGTTGGCCAACAGTTTCCAGTTTCTTTCCCCTTTCTTGAATGCAGTTCTCCCGATAACCGTATGTTTAGAACTTTTCCTTATAGCCAGTATATACACCACAAATTGTATGAAGATGATAGATAAATCAGGAAATGCAAGAACATGAATCCCTCTACAAGAACAAGTAATTGAGGTAACTTATATAGACATATATAAAGGGAAGTAGATAAGCACACATTGAAGAAAGGATTGGAAGGATATGTTGAGGGGGTTAGAACAGATGAAATGAATGGAGGAAGAATAACATGAGGAGATTCTATTGGGCTGCATAATCTGTTTTTCTAATTAAGTTGCATTGTAATACTTTGTGAAGGTATATAACCCAGGTAAAAACCACCCAGGTGTACATTATTTATCAAACTATTTCACATCACCTACAGTTCCTGACAAATATAATGGGATAACTTTGCAACATTTTCTTTGCATGTCATTAAATCTGTAAGACACATATTTGATCTGTAACTTATAACCTAAACCCTTCGTACATTGGTATCTGAAAGAAAATCTTCAGCTACTAAATACATTCTCACTTCCTCTTATTCACAAAGGGATTCACGGTGGATGTTTTGGCATTACTGTATGTGCATTTGATGCATCTAATAGCTCATCATTGACAAGTGCAGAAAAATACCAAAAAAAATGTTGACATTTGCAGGATAAAATAAGTGTGTCAATTAAAATAATATGAATGATAGTTGGAAATAACACACCTGTGGTATCATTATTGGATGTTTAATGCTTCTCATAACATTTCCTTCTTAACAATAATTCATGTTTATGGTAATTCCTCCAGGTATTTTTTCATCAGTAAATTAAACAAAGTCACCATATTTAATTGCACATTGATCAAAATGCAATGAAGCTAGTTATCAAATGACAATTCCTCACAGCAGATTCAGTTAAAATTCCATTGTTTGAAAAAAAACATCTCTTTTGATTGGAGAGAGAAAGAAAAAGTGTGCATCATCTTGTGACACTGATATCAAGCTTTGACATAACTTATGTTATTATGCCAATTATTTTCAAACAAATGGTACAGGCATTCCAGTACCGAGCTGATTGCCTGAAATTGTGACAGCAATTCTATAACAAAAGCTGTTTATTTTCAATGTTTGTTAACTCTAGCTCGCAGTTTTGAATTGCATGCAGTTTTTCTCTTTGTGCTTCTCCTGTCCCAGTGTTTGTCTTGAAGTAACTCCCAGCTCTGGATCAGCACAGATCGATTTTCCTCCTTAATGAACAGCCTGGAGCTGGGTTTCAGCTCTCAGGCAGCATTTAGATACTTCATCGCTCTCTGCAGCTTCATTAACCAGGCCCAGTAGCACTGCTGTACTTTGTACTGTACAAAGAAACAGAAATCATTTTACAGCCAGCTGGATGAGCTATGGATAGAAAGTTGAAAATCATATTGTGTGCAGTAGCTGCTGAACTTCAAGCCTGCCTAGCCTCCAAATATATAATGCCGTAGAAATGGTTGCCACTGTTGGACCCTACTCTATAACAGCTTGACTAGAACTGCATCATTTGACATTAGTGACAATGTTAAGTGCTCCCTCACTAATATGAAAACAAAATGCTTCAAATTCAGGAAAATGTGAGTAATATTGTTAATCAAAGTCAAATAAATCTGCTCGAAATAGAACACTGCTTAGATTCTGGGGCACAGGATCCACTAAAATTATTAAAATAATTAAGCCATTACGCGATTCATTTTCTTTGTTAATGATTTCCATATTTTACAAGAAACAAAGTAGCTGCATTTTGTATATAATTATTATATACAGAAAATGTATTTTTATAGTGTATATTTCTATACCCAGACATCTAAACTATCTAAATGGTAAAAATGTCACAAATTCAAATAGTATTGTCCTTGCCACTGCCGCTGGGTGTATAATGTTATATGACTCATTAAGTGCTGTGGGCTCATTACTTTACATTATTTACTTGATAGCCCCACTGTTCTGATCCAGCAGAACATTGCATGCACTGACTGCCTGCTTAATTGCTTGTCTTCCTCCCCCATGTGAACAAATGTCTGCTGAACAAATCCCAGAGAATTCTTTCATGGTGTAGTGACAACTGGGCAGGCATATTGTGGTGCTTAACAAAAGAGCTATATACAAAAAAAATTTTAAAACTGTTCCAAACCAGAATGAAACAGATATCCATAAATGGGAATAACCTGATCAGAATTAGAAAGCTTCATGAAAAAAAAAGTCCATTCATGAAGAAACCTCCTTCTGTGTGGTCCATTGAATTTTAAATGCTGAATCTAAATACCAGATGAGGAAGTCTCCCTTGAAGAGTTAAGATTTCTAATCTGGTGTATCCAAGGTCCAATGTGCAATCTGTTTGCACTCAATTCAAACAAAAATATCGCTCACCCATTTCTAAGTTAATTATCCCAAAGAATGAAATGATATTTTAGCTTCTTCAGTGCTGAAATCTGTTTGTCTGATCGTTATCGCGTTGCTGTCAGGAGCAGCAGAAATAGCTGATTCTCATTTTCCTTTGAGAAGTTGATGGTGAGCCATCTACTTGAATCATTGTTGTTTGTGCAGGGTAGGAACACACACAGTGCTGTTATCAAGAGAATCTGGGACTTTGACCCAGCAGCAGTGAAGGGATCATGATTTATTTCCATGGCTTGGAGAGGAAACTGGTGGGCGTTGGTGTTCCTATGCAGCTGATAGTAGATCCTGTGGAAGAGCCTTGTTGAATTTCCTAATTTTAAAATTCACTACATTTTGAACTGTTTTACTGGCTGTAAAGTATTTTGAGACATCCTGCAGTCATGAAAGGTGCTACATGAATGTAAGTTTTTGTTTTCGTTCAACGATCAATAATGCTATAAATGTAAAATTTTACATTTTACAAACCTCTGCAGGGGTGAGCAATTGGGTTAAGACCCTATATTTGGGTGTTATGCCATAAGCATAGTTCCCTGTGCCTACCCATCTACCGTTTCCCTCCTCCCCAGCCACAATTTTACACACAGTGGAGATAATATTGGAATGTCTGCCAATCAAAGGCTAATTGTTTCCATTAAGTGGCCAATTCTTGATCACTTAAAGACCACCTTGAAATGTCACTGGGAATTTACCCTTTGAGGGAGGAAGCTGGTGTCAAATGCAATGCCAGGAAACTTTCACTGTGTAAGCTGATGTCTATTAAGAAGTTGTTCCTCCCTTTGAGTGATCCTGTGCCCATTACTGGTCTTCCATCAATGTATTGCCATTCCCATGTTTTCACTTCTCCAAACCAACCCATGTTGCCTACCCCAGTTCTCAATCACCCCTTTGAAACTCCTCTGATAGACTAAAAACTCATTCCTATTTGATTCATATCTTGATAATCACTGTTGGTGACTAGATATAGTTCAAGCAATGGCCACTGCTCCTTCAGGTACTGCTGGAACCAAAGAACTGTCATCATTTGATTGGTTGGCAGCTCTGACAGGCAGGATGTCCTCACCAAATAAACACAGAATGCATATTTCAAATGTATTAACATTGTGAACTGACCAAGGCATGAGTGAGCTCCCCAACATTTTCTCTCGGGTCTGTGACCCTCATTCTAACATAATTTCCCAGCCACAGGGAAGCTTATTGGTTTCAGTTTCCGTACATTGATCCTAAAGAAAAGGGATATAGCTTAATTTTGTGCTACACTATAAAACAAATATTGGTAATAGTGAGATGTAAAATGCTTCAAATTCTCTAACATTCATTTTCCACATCACACGCCCATATTTTCTGTTTCCTATTAAGCATTGCACAGTCTTCTATACTTAACATTTCTTTGGTGACATGGACTGTGGACATCAGAAAGACCTAAATAAATAATTTTGCAATTCTAGAATTTATATTACTTTAGACTGAACTTCATATTGAGCTGCAATGTCATCACTTCATTGTTATACTGTCCCAGCTTCACATTCATACTCAGCAACAAGCTAAGCACATTTTCATACATGAAGTGTATTGTGGGAAAGCATACAGATATGAGAGAAAGTTAAGCTTGTAATCCAGTCTGAGGTTTCACAAAGCATGCATAAGCTTGAGGTTCAATCTTCTCATCGACACATTGTCTGAACCCTTTGATTGGATTATTACCTCATAATTCCCTTCAATAAATCTATCATTCTACTTGAAAAGCAGAAAATGATAGAAGTACACAGGAGGTCTAACAGCATCTGAAAAGAAGAGGATTAACATTTTGCTTGTACAACTGGAAAGCAGAGATGAAAGTTGATTATTTATCTTCCAAATTCCTGAAATGTTAATCCATTTTGTCTTTTATAAGTACTAGTAGGTCAACTGCTTATTTCCTGTATTTTCCATGTCTTTATATTACTCATTTTGATCTTTTACCCTCTAGTGTGCATTTGGTTTCTTCAGAAAATGTGTTAAAATGCCTTTCATTCCACATTAATAAAAATAAACAGTGGATTTATAGTTTCAATTTAGTAAGTTCAATTTATATGTGTTCTCTGCATCTCTGTGATTTCACAAAGTTACTCACAGGCAGCAAAATATATTTTTAAGTGTAGCAAATGTAATTTAGACAGCACAGGAACCTACTTACTTAGGATACTATCCTCAAAGAGCAATGAAATAAACGGGTAGACAATTTGTTTTATGTAGGTAAAAAATTCTGCATTAGTGGTGCTGGAAGAGCAAAGCAGTTCAGGCAGCATCCAAGGAGCAGCGAAATCGACATTTCGGGCAAAAGCCCTTCATCAGGAATAAAGTGTTGATTGAGAGATAAAGTTCAGTCAAACTCCTGGGAATAATCTTCTATTCATATTTAAGTAAAGCCATGGTTGTTTTTTGTCCATCTTGAGAGGACAGACAGGACTTGCACTGAGCATCTTATTTTAAAAGTCAGCACCACCAGCAATATAAAATTCCCTTAATTCTGCAATGAAGTGTAAGCCGGCATAATGGGCTCAAATCTCTGAAATGTGACTTGAGTCCAAGGCACTCAAACTCGAAGATAAGATTTGTAGCACAGAGTGAAGGTTGACATCTAACCAAAATAGCAATTTACATGTTTATTACCAGAACAGACAACCAACTTTGTGCCATAGTCTGACGAGGGATCGATTTTCTTTTGGAGATGAATTACTTGCGAGGAGAATAAAACTACATGATTCCACAATTCTGAACAAACAAAAATAACATTTGCTTTGCAAATATATGTAAAAGTTATACTCTAACATCCAGGTTTAGCATGAGGTAAATGAATACCAGACAAACTCACAAAGCACATCCAATAGTAAATGCAATCAAGGCAAATTCTATGGATTTCTCAGCAACACCGCCAGATGCAATTGACACTAATGGTCATCAAATTGCATTGAAATCTTGTTTTTTTTTTAAATGAAATGTCCAATTAAAGAAGATCTGGAGCTGGTGGAAAATGCCACAATCGCTTTTTAATGCCCCCCTTTGACTCTGAAAGAATTCTCTGCCAGGTCTAATCATTGCTAGATTTTCTTTTACTCTCCTTCACAATGTGTCCATTCTGTTGCATTCATTCCCCTTGTACTTTCCCATGCTCTTTTAGTCAGTGTCTGCCAGCCTGGTGCCCAGGGACTCATACATTTACCTCCAGTCTTGGCTTCAGAGCTACCTGCCCTCCTGCAGGCCTCACTGAAATACTAGTAGTAACTTTCGATTGGGTGGCTCCTCTCCGAGGTAGGATCTCTTGTTGCCGAGGGTTAAATGTTCTTCTCAAGTCAACTAATGGCCAACATTTTTCTGATAGGAAGGAGACCAGAATTGCATGAAATCTTCCAACAGTGGCCTAACCAATGTCCTGTACAGTCACAACATGACCTCCCAACTCCTGTACTCAATACTCTGACCAATAAAGGAAAGCATACCAAATGCCTTCTTCACTATCCTATCTACCTATTCACTACCCTTTCTAGGAGCTATGAACCTGCACTCCAAGTTCTCTTTGTTCAGCAATACTCACTCGGACCTTATCATTAAGTGTATAGGCCCTGTTCTGTTTTGCTTTTCCAAAATGCAGCACCTCACATTTATCTGAATTAAACTCCATCTGCCACTTCTCAGCCCATTGGCCCATCTGATCAAGATCCCGTTGTAATCTGAGGTAACCTCCTTCGCTGTCCACGATACCTCCAATTTTGGTGTCATCTGCAAACTTACCAAATTAAGCTCTTATGCTTACATCCAAATCATTTATATAAATGCTGAATATTAAAAATTTCTAAAGCATTTTGACTATTTACCATAAATCATTTGTAGTCAGGTCTGTGGGAAGATTCAATATACCATAGATTAGCATTAGATATTTATTTTCTGTGCAAAACAGATAATTTTAAAGTAAGATATTTGAATTTCTTGTCAGAACAAGATTTCACTATGCCTTTTACTGGAACAAACTAAAATCAACACTGACCACATAAAAGATATTTCACTTTAACCTCTTAACTAAAATCCCAATGATACAATCATATGTTACACCAGGCTTCATAGCAGTGCAGTCTTTGCAGTAATGAGTCCAAAGTTGCTCCCACATTACAACAGGATCATTCCACCCTATAAAAACTGAAAGAACTGCGGATGCTGGAAATCAGACAAAACAGAAATTGCTGGACAAGCTCAGCAGGTCGGGCTGCAACAGCTCTGAGGAACGGTTTCTGAGCGTGAAATGTTAACTCGGATTTCTCTCTGCTGATGACTCCAGACCTGCCAAACTTTTCCATCAATTTCTGTTTTGTTTCACTTTGCCCCATTTTGCTGAGTCTTAAAATACAGTGTCCATCGAAAGTTATTTCCTTCAGTCTTCTGCGAATCCTTGAACTAAGTTCAAATAGCAAAGCCCACTCCAATACTTCCATCTTCTTACCATGCTCGGGTGAAACTTCAGTACTCACAGGAGTCATCTCTTTGACCAGAACTTTCTCAACATCCTGCCTGAGGGTTAACTGAAGAACTTCCACATTTTGTGTAATGTTCACAGCAGTTGCTGTTTCCCTGCCTTGTCCAAGACTCTTTCACACTGTCCACTGTTGCTGAGTCAATACCTTGACAAGCAGTGAAAAATAGGTCTTTGTCCCTTTGTGTTCAACTGTTAAAAGTGGCACTCACATTTGAATGCATTATAATCTGGTACTCTGTTTACATGACAGCTAGGTTATACAGTTACAGAGTAATAGAGGTCTACAGCACAGAAAACAGACCATTCAGCCCACTGAGGCTGGCCAGTCAAATACAACCACCTAATTAGTCCAATACATATTCCAGCATCTGTCACATAGCTTTGTCTGTCTTGACATCATAAGTTCACAACTAAACTCTTTTTGAATGTTATGAGGATTTTTGTCTTTTCTACCCTTTCAGACAGTGAGTTGTAGATTCCCACCACTCTCTGGTTGAAACAAAATTTCCTCATATCCCCTATAAGCCTCCTGCTCATTGCCATTAAGTCTATACCCACTGGTCATTGATCCCACCGCCAAGGGGAAAGGTTCTTTCCTGCCTACCCAAGTCTACCTGGTCTTGTTGCTGTGCAAATCCAATTGATGTCACATGCCCTACCCATTACCTTGAATTATAGCATACTCATCTTATAAAACCATTCATAACAACCAGCTGAGCACAGCATTTGTACAATTTAGTGATGGCCAAACACATTTATTGAAAATGTTTGTAAACTTCAAAGCATTAGCTTTGAGACTTAACTGATCTTTATATATGTTGAGGAGAAAATAAGGACTGCAGGTATTGGAGATCAGAGTCGAAAAGTATGGTGCTGGAAAAGCACAGCAGGTCAGGCAGCATTCAAAGGGCAGGAGTTCGATGTTCTTGATGAAGAGTTTATGCTCAAAACATCGTCTCTCCTGCTCTTCAAAGCTGGCTGACCGGTTGTGCTTTTCCAGCACTACACTCTTCGACTTTATATATGCTGAGTCATATACTGTTCTGGGAAGTCGAACTGAATATAAAAATAAGTCCTAAAAATGAATTGTAGCATTACAATCTTGTATATTTTAGAAGTGAAATTTCAGTATTTGTTTTGATGTTCAGCATTGGTTCATACATTAGATTTTATAATTTAGCCAAGTAGTAAAAGAATCAAAAGTAAATCTGTGCAATGCAATTCTCTCACACTTAATTTGCAGCTATTGTATGTACAGTGTTATTTTTTAAACGGAGAACCAAACCTCCATTGCTGAAACAATAGATAGGAGCTAGAATTAGAAATAAAGAATGTGATTGTTAATTATTGACTAACTCATTGATAAAAAAATCACAAACAATAGTGAAGGATTATTCTCTAAAATATCCATTTGAGGTATTAGAAAAGTGTCTATTCAGCTATTAAATGTTACTTGTGCTCCTTGTAAAATAAACAAACACAAAGGAGAGACCAGAGATAGCTGATCACATCCATATTGAGCTATCTAGAAAATAGTGTAATCTCACGTAAAAAAATTAAAAGGTGAAGTCGCCACAGTCCTATCAGACCAAGGGCTGCTCACTTATTAAAGAGAGACAAAGAGAATGGCAGTGACTAACCTTCAGAAAGCAGGGCAGCTTCAGAATGCCAACCCTTTCCTGGGTGCACAGCTGCCTTTTAAATATGGCGCAGGTGCCAACGATGATGGTCTTTTGGCGGATATTGGGTGAGCGGTGACTTCTCCTGGAATCAGTATTTAGTAGAATGGGGATGATGTTTAGTAGAAAGAGTATTTCATGGGGATAGGGTAGGTGGTTAATGATGTGGGTTGGCAAGATACAGCAAGCAATCTCACTAGGCTGCATGGAGTGAAGCCCTCCGAGAAATTTGATAAAACCGATACTTAGCTCAAAAGACTTCAGATCAAGTCATTGTCCCTATATAATAGCCCTTAACAGCTTTAAGGGATTCTATTAAGTCACCTCCTCAGTTTTCTCCATTTTAGAAAAAAGAATTGTAGACTGTTGAATCTTTCCTGACTTACATCCCTTTTTAATTCAAGTATAATTCATGTTAATCCTTTTTACACCTTATTCAGTGTTCCTATGCCCTTGTTCTAATGAGTCCTCTACCTGTGGTGGAACCAAGCTGCTAGAAAAGATTAATTACCTCCTAATTTGCGGTCTATTCCCCTAGATATGAACCTCTGTACTTTGTTTGCCTCAACTGCTATATTTAATGATTTGTGAATCTGTTCTGAAATCACTTTGCACTTCCTTCTGTTTTAAAGGCTTATTTCCCAAGGAGTTGGCAGCTTTCTTATTCTTTGACAACAGTCTATATTTCTATGCTTCCCCTAATGCAATAAAATACCCCAAGGCATTTCAAAGCCTTTCTACTAAAACTGACAACTTCATATTTATGTAGACTGAAACTGATTTGCCATTTAGACATTTATTCTACAAATGTGTTAACATCTTTCTGTATTGTGTCACAGTCTTCCTCAGTGTTGAATGTACTCATCTCCACCTTCCAGTTTGGTGTCATTCACAACTTATAAAAATATTCTTATGAATCCAAACTCCACAAAAATTAATGTAAATGGTGAATAAAATGGTCCCAGGTCCAAACCATTTGGATCTCTTTTTCCCATTTTCTGCCAGTCTGTTTAATCACATTTAAACTCCAATAAAAAATAACAAAACATTTTGGAAAAACTCACCAGGTCAAGTAGCATCTGCAGAGATCACCACCTTTTTTTTAGTTTGATGATCTTTCCTCCAAACAGACGAGCTTTCTTCAATTCTGATCAAAACTCATTGACCTGAAACTTTAGACTTGTTTGTCTACATGGATACTGCTTGATCTGTTAAGTTTATACGAGCATTTTTCGTTCTTATTTTAGGTTTCAGCATCCACCATACTTTTGTACTTTAACCCCTACTTGCTATTTCATTGACAGTTTGTTATTTATTCAACTACTAATCTGTAGGCACCATATATTCTGATCTTAATTTTATGTTTACCATATCTCAGCTTGTTTAAAGTTATTTGAAAGTACAAGTACATTACAAATGCACATTACCCTTGTATACACTTCTTCAAAGTATCCATTAAGTATAACTTCCTTTTTGACATCCATAAATACCTTCTATCCCTTTTAGAATAGCAATAACATGAGAAATCTACCAGCCTTCTGGCATTATTCCCATTTTATTGATGCCACTTTTAATACCTCTGCTATCATTATCTTAGCTTCTTTTCAGAAAATGTCCTGCAACTAACATCGGACAGCTCTCTGGATCCAGCAATGAGCTTGATCCTTTCCATTTCACATCGAGTCATAGAGTCATAGAGATGTACAGCATGGAAACAGATCCTTCGGTCCAACCCATCCATGCCGAGCAGATATCCCAACCCAATCTAGTCCCACCTGCCAGCACCCGACCCATATCCCTCCAAACCCTTCCTATTCATATACCTATCCAAATGCCTCTTAAATGTTGCAATTTTACCAGCCTCCACCACTTCCTCTGGCAGCTCATTCCATACACGTACCACCCTCTGCGTGAAAAAGTTGCCCCTTAGGTCTCTTTTATATCTTTCCCCTCTCACCCTAAACCTATGCCCTCTAGTTCTGGACTCCCCAACCCCAGGGAAAAGACTTTGCCTATTTATCCTATCCATGCCCCTCATAATTTTGTAAACCTCTATAAGGTCACCCCTCAGCCTCCGATGCTCCAGGGAAAACAGCCCCAGCCTATTCAGCCTCTCCCTGTAACTCAGATACTCCAACCCTGGCAACATCCTTGTAAATCTTTTCTGAACCCTTTCAAGTTCCACAACATCTTTCCGATAGGAAGGAGACCAGAATTGCACGCAATATTCCAACAGTGATGACCTCCCAACTCCTGTACGCAATACTCTGACCAATAAAGGAAAGCATACCAAATGCCTTCTTCACTATCCTATCTACCTGCGACTCCACTTTCAAGGAGCTATGAACCTGCACTCTAAGGTCTCTTTGTTCAGCAACACTCCTCGGACCTTAACATTAAGTGTATAAGTCCTGCTAAGATTTGCTTTCCCAAAATGCAGCACCTTGCATTTATCTGAATTAAACCCCATCTGCTACTTCTCAGCCCATTGGCCCCTCTTATTCTTCTAAACTATAGTGTTTCTTCATGACATGCATGCCTGATCACATTTACAACCTGTATTCCCTCAGAGATCAAGTTGCTCCTCTTGCCATACTGTGCAGAGCTGAAAGTGAGGTCAATGCACCAGCATTTTGTACAATTCAGTTCATTTTCAAAGGCTCCTTTTCTCGAGCACAAGGCTTAAAATATCATTAGAGACTAGATCTGATTTAAAATTAAGCATAATTAAAGGTGTAAATGGAGTCATCCACTGAGCGTTCACCTTGTGAATTAGAAACACAGGAATAGAAATGGACCACTCAATCCTAGAAGTGATGTGATTGTTTTTTTCACAATTAAAATAGTCAAGGAGTTGTCCAATTTAATATTGTGATTTTTTTTTTATTCTGCAGCACTGTTGCAGAAAATCAAAGCATTAGTCTTTTTGTATTAATGGTCTTGTTAGTATCTTTGCACATATCTTAGTTAATAAGCTATACACGAGCAGCTGTATGGGTACAATTTAGAATTTTTGCTACCTGGATGTAATCAATAAAAAAGGTTTGATTTATACAGAAAATTAAGCTAAATGGGGTTTTGTTTAATGGCTTCTTACAGACAAAATGGCTTAATGGAACTGTAAATCTGATTATTGCAACTTAATGTTTTGTGTTTAACAGAGTTTATCGGCTTGATCCACACAGTCCATTTAATACATTATCCTTAAGATAATGAGAAAGATTGGAGAATTCCAGCCCGTACTGGGTTCAGTGTGAAATCAAAGAATAATAAAAAATAGATTTTTCTTAAAATCAGAAAATGGCAGATGCTGAATGTCAAACAAAAATAGAAAAAGCCTGGAAACACTCCCTGGTGGCGAGAACAGATGAGTTCCATTTTCAGGCCTAGTCTCTTCAGTTAATTGTGAAAGAAAATACAGATGAACTGTATTTAAAAGGGAACAGACAAAGGGTTGAAAAAGCATGCAGACCCCTACACACCCCCTGCGTACCAATATACCTCAGCACACATGCATACCTATGTACATGCTAACAACCCTGCAAACACATAAACCCAATGGTGCACATGCATGTATTGGTACACATACACTGTGATAATCGTGGACATTTATCAGTGTACATGAGCGAGAGAAAATAGAATGACTTGTGACGTGCTTAAGTGAAAAGGAAAAAAGAAAGTATTGCATTTTCATAGTACATTTTTCTCCACCCAAAAGCACTTAACGGCTAAAAGCCGCTTTTAATGAAGTGTAATTAATCACATAATTTACAAAACATGGCAACAAAGTTGTTCACTGTAAACTCCCACAAGAAGCAACGAGATAATCTGGTCTAAATCTTTGGGCTTTTATGGCTAAGTGCAAGTCGAATGGGGTACTTTAGACAGCATTTTACTGCAAGACTTTGTGAGTTTGCCAAACTTGCCTCATTAACTTCCTTCCCAGGCCCTAAAGCATCCACTTCATTCAAGTACAGGCTCCATTCTCAGAATAATTTGACATTTTGCTAAAGGACACATCAGCATCTCCACAACCCCTACAATCTTTAAAAGGTTTCTGTGCACCCAACTGAATGTTAGCATTCTGAAGCTGCCCTGCTCAGTAATGGACATACGGTGTGACAATGTCAGAGAAAGGGAAGATGGTGCCACAATCTTCCAACAGGAACCACAAAGTCCTCGTGGAGAAGGTGGTGCAGAAGAGGAGGTGATCTTTTGCTGGCAGACTGGCAGAGGAGGCCTTGTAAACCCTGGCAAGTTGGACTGAAGTCACCGCCCAGTTCATTATGATCTCCACTGTGTAGAGGGACAGCCAGGAGTGCCACATGAAGGTCAATACTCTTCTCTGCTCATCCAGCAGATATGCTACATGAGGTCCCGACCACCTCACACTCTAACTTTGCCAGTGAACCCAACTCTCACCAAGACAAGTGGTCTGCCACTGTTGCTTGAAACATTTTCCCTCACTCGTTCTCACATCCTCAGACCACAACCCTGCATAGACTCTACGCAGCCTCTTCACTCCCACTGAACACCTCACCACCTTGTCCTCAGGAGGACAAAAAGGCACATATTGGTGGAGTGGTGCTCAATGTCAGGCTTCTCAAACACTACATGGATAGAAAACCCAACTTTTGCAGGAGAAGATCAGGATCATCACATCCATGTCCTAGCAACCCCTCATCGACTGGAACACTTACATTAACCACTGTCAGTGTTATTTATTGAGCACTACATCTAACCATCAGCCACAACACTTTCTCTTTCTTGTGCCCTGCAGGTACTTGAGCCATGTCCATAATTTTGTTGGAGAAATAAACTTTCACCCTGCTGGTTTCCCTCATACATTCTCCTATGATGGTCATTTTGTTTATTTTGTCCTAACTCTCTCCAGTTAGCCCCTTGATTTACAATGTTTGGAATGTTATTAGTGCCCTCTACTGTAAAGACTGATATTTATTCAACTGCTCTGTCTTTCCATGATTCCCCTATTATTTTTTCTAGCCTCATTCTCTCAGGGGTCTCTGGTCAATTTGCTGCCTCTCTTGCTTTTTATCTATTTAAAGAAGCTCTTACTGTCCATTTTTATATCACTTGCTGGTTTGCCCTCTGAGTTTATTTTCTCCCTCTTTGTTATGTTTTAGATATATTTTGTTGTCCTTTAAAACTTTCTTCAGCCTTGAGCATATCATTATTTTTTGCAATATTGTATGTTTTCTGTTTCAAAGCAACACTATGCTTAATTTCCCTGGTTACCCCAAGTCAGTTAATCCCTTCTGAGATATATCTTTACTGTGAGAGATTAACTATTTTATTAAACATTTGCTATTGTTCCACAATCATTTTTGTCTGCAAAATTCCTCACTGGGTCCACTCCAGCCAACTCTTCCCTTATTTCCATGTAATTACTCTTATTTAAGATTAGAACAGATGATACCAACCGAGATTTCTCACTCTCCAACTGAATGCTAAATTCTGCAATGTTATGGTCACTGTTTTCTTAGTCATCTTTTATTGTGAGATTATTCATTAAACTGGCCTCATGACTTACTACCAATTCTAAAATAACTTGATCCCGAGTTGGATCCACAACTTATTGCTCTGGGAAACTATCCCAATAACATCACAGAATAGCTAGCATTAAGGAGCCTATAGACTACCTCCACCAGTGTCTTCTTCCCCTGTTGTTTGTTACCTCCACTTACTATAAAGGTAGCATATAATCTGATCCAAGATATAAAAGAGATCTAAGGGGCAACTTTTTCATGCAGAGTGTGGTGCATGTAAGGAAGGAAATGGTGGAGGCTGGTACAATTGCAACATTTAAAAGGCATCTGAATGGGTATATGAATAGGGAAGGTTTGGAGGGATATGGGCCAGGTGCTGACAAGTGGGACTAGATTAGGCTGGGATATCTGGTCGGCATTGACGAGTTGGACTGGAGGGTCTGTTTCTGTGCTGTACATCTCTATCACTCTATCAGTTCTTCCTTTAATAATTATTTCAGCTTGTACTATAAAAACTAACCACACTTCCTTTTGCGCTTATCCCTTTGAAAAGTCACATGCTTCTGAATCTTTAGATTCCAGCTTTAATGTCCTTATGACCAAATCTCCTTAATAGCCATACAATTTTATTCATTAATCTCTATTTGTTCCATTAATTCATTTATTTTGTTTAAAACAGACATGTATTAAACAAAATACTGAAAAACCTTGATAGATTAAATGTGGAGAAGATATTTCCATCAGTAGGAGAAACCAGGAAGCAAGACCACAGCCTCCGAGTGAAGGAATGGCCCTTCAGAACTGAGCCCTTCAGCTCGAGGGTAGTGAATTTCTGAACTCATTGCTGTAGAGGGCTTTAGAGGCCAGATCATTGAAGGCATTTAAGACAGAGCTAGATACATTCTTGAATAGTAAGGGGATCAAGGGTTATGGGAAGAATGCAAGAGAATGTAGTTGAGAAACGTATTAGCCATGTTCAAATGGTGAGGCAGACATGATGTGCTGAGTGTCTTATTGTCTTATGTTCTGAAAAATCTACTTCAAGTTCCGAGGAGTAAATATTATCAACAATTTGTCCTGGTCCATCCACGCTGAAGCTATGGTCAAGAAAGCACACCAAAACCTCACCTGGAAACTAAGGAAATTTGATATATGCCCACAATTACTCTTACTAATTTTTATAGATGCACCACAGAAAGGATCCTATCCAGCTGCATTACAGCTTAGTATGGCAACTGCTGTGCTCAATATCTCAAGACATTACAGGGAGTTGTGAATGCAGCCCAGTCCATCATCCAAACTAGCCTTCCTGCTATTGACTCCATCGAAACTTCCCTTGGGAAAGCAGCCAACATTATCAATGACCCCTCCCTCCCTGGTCATATTCTCTTCCACCCTCTTCTACTGGGCAGAAGACACAAAAGTTTGAAAACATATACCAACTGATTTGAACAGCTTCTTCCCCACTGTTATCATACTTAAGAATGGACCTCTCATATATTAGTGAGGTAAAAACAATGACTGCAGATCCTGGAAACCAGATTCTGGATTAGAGTGGTGCTGGAAAGGCACAGCAGTTCAGGCAACATCCGAGGAGCAGGAAAATTGACGTTTCAGGCAAAAGCCCTTCATCTCTGCACCTTCTCTGTAGCTGAACCACCATATTCTGCATTCTGATCAATTACCCTCATCTACTTATGTAAGTTATGATTTGCCTGCATAGCATGCAAAACAATATTTTTCACTGTATCTTGCTATACGTGACAATAATAAATCAAATCAAATTAAATCTTTCCTCCTTTGATCCTATATACTGTTGTTTGTTTTTTGCTTGTACAGTCTGTCCCTACCACTTTCAGACCACATTTACAATACTGTGCACAGCTTTGGGCCCCATATCTCAGGAAGGATGTACTGGCCCTGGAGGTTTGCGAGAATGGTCCCAGGAATGAAAAGCTTTAACATATAAAGAATGTTTGCGGACTCCGGATTCATACTCAATGGAGTTTAGAAGGATGATGGGGGATATATTGAAACATACAGGATACTGAATGGCTGGATAGAGTAGATGTTGGGAAAATGTTTCCATTGGTAGGAGAGACGAGGACTCAAGGACATGGTCTTAGAGTAAAAGTAAGACTTTTAGAATGATGATAAGGAGCAATGTCTTCAGCCAGAGAATGGTGAATCATTAGAATTCATTACCACAGAAAGCTGTGGAGGCCAAGTGATTGTGTATATTTAAGACTGAGATCAAAAGTTTTTTGAGTATCAAGGGAATTAAGGATTACAGGGAGAAAGTAGGAGAATAGGGTTGGGAAACTTATCTGCTGCAATTGAATGGCAGATCAGTTGCAGTGGGCTGAATGGCCAAATTCCTGCTCCTATGTCTTATGGTCTTATGATCCTACATATCCTACTCTAGATATAATTATCAAAATAGTTGGCCTCCAATGCTATATTGTTCTTCTGCTTTGCAACTTAATGTATACCTCCTCTTGAACCCTCTCCACCCAGTTAAAGCTCTGGACATTCGATTCATGATGTCACTAATCTCACGAAAACGTGCTTCAGGTAAATCCAGTCTGACTGGAACAGCCCCCCTCTACTGCAGCACTGCAGCCAGAGATTCATGACTGGAACTTATTCCACCCACACCAATCTTTGACTCATGCATTGGACTGCTCCTTATCCGGTGCTCCCGATGTGGCCTTCTCGACATCAGTAAGACCAAACGTAAACTAAGTTCATGTTTCGCCGAGCACCTCAGCCGGGCATGCAACGACAGGCCTGACTGCCCAGTCACCGCCCATTTTAATTCCCCTTCCTACTCCCTCACCAACATGACCATCCTCGGCCTCCTCCATTGCCACAGTGAATCAGAGCGCAAATTGGAGGAATAACGTTTCACCTTCTGCCTGGACAGCCTACAGCCCAGAAGACTCAACATTGAGTTTTTCAATTTAAAATAACCTTCTTTCCTATCCCCAATTCCCCTCCAGCTTCTCCTGCTCCCTTCCATCCCACTTACTGACCCTTCCTTCCAGCCACCAACTGGATTCATTCCTCCCATTGACCAACTAGGCCGTACCCTCTACCTGAGTTCACCCCTCCGCCCCTCTCCCCACCCAAAACCCTTTCATAACCCTCAACCCCCAATTTATCTGAAGATCCCCTTACACCCACCCCCAGTCCTGAAGAAGGGTTACACCCAAAACATCGACTTCTCCACCTCCTGATGCTGCCTGGCCTACTGTGTTCTTCCAGCCTCCTGCCTGTCTACTTTGGATTCCAGCATCTGCAATGTCTCTATCTTTATTTACCTTGTTCAAGTTTGCTCATTTCTGACATAGTAATTCTGAACTTAGTACCTTGCACATTCTCTTTTTTAGTTTAGCTCCTGACAGTTAAAAATCTTGTTGCAGAATCTGCTTTTCAGTCCTATCAATATTATTAGTATGAAAACGGATGAAGACAATTGGATACCAACCATCCCACTTTAGGTTTCTTTCCAGCCCTGAAATGAGGTCCTTAACCCTGGACCAGACAGGCAACACAGTGTTTAGGATTCAAACTCATAGCTGCACTGAACAGGATCTATCCCAAATTATATTGTCTCCAATCACTATCATGTGACTATTTCCTCCCTCAACTTGAATTTCTCCCTGTACATGATAATGTGGTTAGTTTGTTTTTCTGCCCTGTAGTCCATACTCTCATCCACAGAGCATGCAAGGACCATGTGACTATCAGATGTTTTGAAGGGCAGAGGCACCTCCTGAGCTGCTCCTTGAGTTCCCACACCTGCCTGACCTACAATCACACCGTCCCAGCCGTGATCGCAGACCACATTTGATTTACATAATCGAATGGGTGTGACTGCCTCAGGAAGAAAAGTCTCCAGGTAATTTTCCCCTTGCCTGATTTAGAGTAATGTATGTACTTGGACGCCAGGCCCACAACTGGGTCTGAAGTTGTTTGAGCTGCAAAGAGCTGCTGTAGATATGCTCACTGTGTATCACCTTGGTTTCTAACAGCAACTACATGATGCTGCTGACCCCCTGAACTGCCATCTCTCTTTCATTTTACTTATTTTATTATTAAATCATTCTAGTATCTCTGTGCCTTATACTGGAAGAATCCAACTCTGATCACTTTGTTTTGTATTTTTTATGCACTAATATTGATCTTATACCTAACAAGCAACTTTTAAACAAAAGAGGAAAATAAGAGGAAAATCCCAAACACAAATTAAAGACAATACTTTTACCTTATAGATTAGAAATACTCACCAGAGGAGTCAATGGCCTAGAGGCATTCCCCCTCGACGATTAATCCATAGCCCCAAGCAATATTCTGCAGTTCCTGGTTCAAATCCTGCCATGGTGAAATTTAAATTCAAATAAGAACCCAAATATACTAGGAAACCATTGTCAATTGTCCAAAAAAAAATCTCTGGTTCAATAACATCCTTTTGGAAATATAACTAATGTCCTCACATGTAACTCTAGATCTACAACAATGTGCTTCACTCTTAACTGCCCTTTGGATAATTAGTAATGGGCACCACATATTGGTCTGCAATGCCCACATCCTATGAATGAGTAAAAATAAATCAGCTTCTGTATTTAGGCAAAAGCAAACAAACACTTCACTTCCTCTGCTAAACTCCCTTGAGATATTCAAGTCCAGCACTCAGGTGCTACATCACACAAAGTTGGCTACTTACATAAGCTCCTATCACAAAGGGCCTATCTAGGTCAGTTGATGTGGAGCCATGTTCTTAACTGACTACTCTTTCAATACACCTCCTGAAAATAAATCTGTTTGAAGCTCACTACCATGTTCTAAACTGTAGATTTAACTTGAATGTCATTTACAAATTACAATCTAACCTCAACTAAACTAAGTTTGCACAGTTAAAAATTTAAAACACTTTCTTATCCAGCAAATGCACACAATGGCTCTAACTTCCATGTCGAAAATTCTTGGTGTCTTATTTGATTTGCGCATTTGGTAAGATGAGATGGTGAATATTAATAAAGTGAGTTGTGGCATTATTGATGTGCTTAACAAGCTATAATTCCCCTTTATTAGCAACTCACTGCTGCATTGTCAGAAAACTAACTCACTGCCTCGCAGTTGCATAAAAGTTCCTCCATAAATATCTCCATAGTTTATGTTGTTCAGGTCCTTTTAAGAGTCCAACTGCTGATTTTGGTTTAGATGGACAAGTGTATATGATATTAGCACGAAACAATAAGATAATTAGGATGAGATAAAATCGCAGTCTATTAGAAATGAAACAATACCTTGTATTTTGCCCACATTCAATTTAAGAATTCTCTAAAGGAAATGCAAGTAGCTGATGGAGAAGGGACGGAAACAGTTGGAATTGGAAACACAAAACCCTGGCAAAGCAGGTTGTACTCAACTGTTCCATGAGCTGGATAAAAGAACAAGAATTTTGCTTCATGAAGTAACATAATGGATGGAACATAAAATAATCCTAAGGACATTGAGAGCTCTGTAAAATGTACCTGTCATGTTTTACTATATTTCTCCTCAATGGATCCTGTGAGAAGAATTACTTTCAATGTGTTTGAGAAAATGTTTCCATGGAAGTAAATTAATTCAAGCAAAATCATCTGAGATAGTAAGGAGTTTATCTGCTCAAGTGCTAACTTTGATGTAAGAGTATATATTGGCAAGTATAGCAATGTGGACTCTTTAATGGAGCGAGTTGGCTTAGAATGCTTATCAGTTGGTGGATCTATTTAGTACCAACAGTGAAGGGTTTTCTAATCATTCCAGTTGCACTGATGAATTGAACTGAATTGAATTTATTGTCACGTGTACCGAGGCACAGTGAAAAGCTTTGCCTTATGAGCAATACAGGCAGATCACAGAGTTAAGTAGCATAGACAGTAAATTATAGGTAAACAGTGGCAAAAACAAAAACACAGGTACAGGTGAATGTTAAGAGTTTGTGAGTCCATTCAGTATTCTAACAGCAGTGGGGTAAAAACTGCTGTGAAACCAGCTGGTGTACGTGTTCAGGCTCCCGTACCTTCCCCCCAATGGTAGAGGCTGTAGAAAAGCATTGCCAGGGTGGGATGGATCTTTAAGAATGCTGGCAGTCTTTCCTTGGCAATGGGCCTGGTAGATGGATTCTATAGATGGGAGGTTGGCCTTTGTGATTGTCCGGGCCGAGTTCACCACTCTCTGTAACTGTCTCCGATCTTGAATGGGACAGTTGCCATACCAGGTAGTGATACATCCCAGACAGAATGCTCTCGATGGCACACCTATAAAAGTTGGCAAAGGTATTCACCATCATGCCAAATTTCCTCAGCTGCCTGAGAAAGAAGAGACGTTGTTGGGCCTTTGTAACTCGTGGATATTGCAGAATGGTATGTAGTGGGTTCGATAAGTGAGTAGGTAAAGATCTAGCAAATGGAACATAACATGACAAAATGTGAAATTGTCCCCATGTGGCAGGAAGAATAAAAAAGCATATGATCTAAATAGTGAGAGATTGCAGAGCTCTGAGTCACAGAGTTATACAGCACAGAAACAGACCCTTCGCTCTAACTTGTCTGCGCTGACCAGATATCCTAAACTGATCTCTTTCCTATTTGCCAGTATTTGGCTTATATCCTCATCCAGATGCCTTTTAAATGTTGTAATTGTACCAGCTGCCACAACTTCCTCTGGCAGCTTGTTCCATACACACACCACCCTGTGCATGAAAAAGTTGACCCTCAAGTTCCTTTTAAATCTTCCCCTTCTCACCTTAAACCTCTGCCATCTAATTTTGAATTGCCCCATCCTGGAGAATGACCTTGACTGTTCACCCTATCCATGCCCCTCATGATTTTATAAACCTTTATAAAGGTCACTTCCCAGCCTCTCAGGCTCCAAGGGAAAAGCCCCAGATATTCAACCTCTCCCTGTAACTCAAAACATCCAATCATGGCCACATCCTTGTAAGTTTTTTCTGAACACTTTCAAGTTTACCGACATCTTAGTTACAGTAGTGAGACCTGAATTGAACACAGTATTCCAAAAATGTCCTCATCAATGTTCTGTATGTCCCATCTTCTATACTCAATGCACTGACCAATAAAGTCAAGTGTGCCAATGTCTTCTTCACCAACTATCTGTGACTTCCCTTTCGAGGAACTATGAACCTGCTCTCCAAGGTCTCTTCATTCAGCAACAGTGCCCAGGGTCCTACCATTAACTGTATAATCCTACCATAATCGATTGCTTGGAACCTCATGTATCCCACATTACATTAGAGCCATTCTCAGTACTAGAAGCTTGGCTGTTCATGCTACATTCCCCTGAGAGTCAATCAGCCCCCACATTTTCCAAAACTGCACACTTGTTTGAGATGAGGATAGCCACAGGAGACTCCTGCACTACTTGACTCTCTTTCCTCATATACACTAATGGTCTAAATTTTGATGTGGAATGGAGAGTTTCAAAGGTTATGGACAAACAAAACTTAGAAGCATTGGAAACTGTAAGGAGAACAATGTGGAATTTGTTATGACATGGGGAAACCCCCCTGCTAATTTAAATCAGCCACACAAAAAAGATTCACTTCATGCTATAATCTGTTAGAATTCAAGAGGCAAAGAACTATCCTAGAGGTACTACTTAAAGCAAAAAGTAACAACTTTAGTCTTTAAGTCCAACAAAGAACATTAAAATCAACAACTATTTACAACTAATTTCTCTTAAAGCTATCTTTTATCTCCCACTCTACAATACTAGTCTGTTATAAAAAATCCAGATTAAGATTGACAAAGACGTAATCACGTTTCAAAACCAGTCAGCTTTGCCAATTCTCCTTTATAGATTTTTCCTCTGTAGATTCTCTCCAGGTCAGCCTCGATGTTCTGCTGCATAAACTCCCCATAGACAGGTACCTTTCAGCGAGCCCTTCAGCTAACAGTCTATATTTGTTTGTCGTTGGCAGTTCTCCCCCTAACTGTTAAAAATGTCCAGTGTTATATCCCAAAACATTGGATCATTGATTGGTTTTAATGTTATCAAAATACTAAGTTCAAATTTGATTTGATTTTGGTATCTTGGGGTGTAATTTAAACTGATTGGCTGAACTTGAATTTGTTTTGGTTTCATGGCAACCCAGCTGCTGCTATTTGTTTCGACCAAGTGTTACATTCTTACCTTGTTCAGGACTCTCTGTGCTTTGTTAATCCTTGCTAGCTTTTCAACTCTCTTAAAGGTACAGTAGACTTCTACACCTTCACAACACCTCCCCCTTAGGAAAAAATGAACCATCACAATGAAAAGATAGCTTCATTTTTTTCACTATTCCTTAGTCATGACATCATGACATACATATGACTTTACCTTAAGTTCATATTATATAAATATGAACTGACATAAATATAACATTGAATAGATATCACTTTTATCTATACTTTATCAGTTAAATCTGCAATAACGCATCTGCAATTACATTCTTAAGACCCGCAACGTGTACGATATGTAAATTAAAAATCTGTAACATAAGACTCCAATGAAATAGTCGCATATTCTTTTCTTTAAAGCGTTCGAAGAATGTAAGAGGATTGTGATCCGTGTACACAACCATCTCCGACACATTGTTCGTGACATACACATTAAAATGTTGTAAGGCCAGTATTAAACTCATTAGTTCTTTTTCAAGCATGAAGTATTTCCTCTGTTGGATGTTGAGTTTCTTTGAAAGGCAACCAACTGGCAGTTCAATTCCATCATCATCTTCCTGTGAGAGTATAGCTCCAACTCCTATGTCACTGGCATTGAGGGCAACTTTGAAACGTTTTGAAAAGGTTGGTGGAGATAAAACTGGTGCAGTGGTTAATATTGCTTTTAAATGGTCGAATGTCTCCTGGCACTATTCTGTCAACCGAAACTTTGTGTTCTTCTTCAGCAACTCGATTAACAGTGCCACGACACTGCTGAAGTTTGGAACAAACTATCAGTACAATCTGCTTAGTCCCAAGAAACAAAGTATCACTTTCTTTGAGGTTGTTCGTGGAAATTCCTTGATGGCTTTCGTCTTTGTGTACCGTGGGGTCAACCTTCAATGACCGATGTTTTGTCCCAAGAACGTCACCTCTGCTTTTGAAAATTCAGTTTTATTTAAGTTTATGACCAGTTTTGCTTCTCATGGTCATCAAAGAGCTCTGCCAGCTCTGCCATGCGATCTTTCCAGGACTTAGTAAAGATCAATACACTGTCCAAATAGACTGCACAGTTTGTTAACCCAGCCACAACTCTGTTCATGAGTCTTTGGAATGTGGCAGGTGTGTTCTTCATTCCAAGGGGCATCATTTGAATTGATATAGCCCATTTATGGTTACAAATGCAGAAATTTCTTTTGCCGTCTCTGATAATGTTATCTGTCAGTAACCATGCATTATGTTCAAATTGGTGAGTAACTAGCTTATCCAACTTTCTCGACACAGTCCTCCAATCTTGGAATTGGCTATGAGTCTGATTTTGTAACAGCATTGACCTTCCGATAATCCACGCAAAATCATTGAGTCCCCTCCTTTTGGGAACTAAGATGATCAGGACTAAGCACTTCTGTCTGATCCTCTGCCTGTTCAGGTTTTTCCTGCATCATTACATCAAACAGGGTATCTGCTAATTGAAACTCAACCCCTTCATCTTTCTCTTTACTTTTTGCTTTGTGCTGTGACATATGATAGTGGGATTTGGTACTACACTTGGAAAATACCAGGATATTTCCGTTTTAACTCCTTAGTTTCTTGGTCTGCCTTGGACTTCTCGAGAACAAGCAGTGTCGCTCCCACCTTGGATCCTGCTAAATCATTCCCAAGAACAAATGGAATTCCTGGACCTGACACTCTGTCAATCACTGTAGAGGGAGGAAGAGAGCTTCTTCAAGGAAGGCATCCTTGTAAGAGGATTCGCAGTAGGTTAAAATCTTCGAGGAGAAAGTGAGGGCTGCAGGCATAAGAAGGGCTTATGCCCGAAATGTCGATTCTCCTGTTCCTTGGATGCTGCCTGACCTGCTGCGCTTTTCCAGCAACACATTTTCAGCTCTGATCTCCAGCATCTGCAGCCCTCACTTTCTACTCTGTCAATCACTCCCACTGTTACTTTCCCAATCTTGAATTGGCACTCTAAGCTGATCTTACATAGGGAAATGCTAAATTTCTGTCCACCTATCCCACAAATTACCACACTCTCGGGTAACAGATCAGAAAGAGTGCAAATTTGCTGGTTAGATCCTGTATCTCTCAAAATTATAACTTCTTGACCTTCTTCCCCTATTCTTTCTGAGTAAACTTTACCCACAGAGGCAAATTCTTTATAGAGTTCAGATATTAACTTCATATCCAGCCCCTGCCTAGGCTGTGTATTCTCCTGCTCTTCAGCTCTTTTTGGGATTTCCTTTACTACTTTCACTAATGCCACGGCTTAGCTTTTTTTAAAAACACATCTTTTCCCACAGTGCCTTTCTTTAATGACCAGCATTGTGGTTTTATGTGTCCCACTTTACCACAGTGGAAACACCTGAGGCCTTTCATCTCATTTCCACCCTCTTGGGCTTCTTCTTTAACCTGTGGTAAACTCTTACCAGTGTTCTCTACACTTTGTTTCATAGCGTAGGATCTCCCTTTCTGTCAACTTCTGTCCCTCACAAAACAATGCCAGTGTCTGTAAGATTTCTTCACTCCACAATTCTGGCCAGAAGTTTGTCTTATGCACCAATATTGAAAATGTGTTGCTGGAAAAGCGCAGCAGGTCAGGCAGCATCCAAGGAGCAGGAGAATCGACATTTTGGGCATGAGCCCTTCTTCAGGAAACCTTATGCACCAATGTGCATTGATCTGGTAATTCTGCTTCCCTTTTCACTTCCTGAAATTTGTGTTCCTCCATGTGAATTCTTTTCATCTCTGGAAGTGAGTTTTTAAACTCCTCCAGCAGATTTTCCATTCCTGATGAAGAGCTTTTGCCCTAAACGTTGATTTTCCTGCTCCTCGGATGCTGCCTTACCTGCTGTGCTTTTCCAGCAACACACTCTTCAACTCTGATCTCCAGCATCTGCAGTCCTCACTTTCTCCCTGTTAGAAAGGTCTGACCAGGTTCTTCAGCACTTTCGCCCAGTTGCACTCTAATCTAATCAAGTATGAAAGGGCATAGATTCAAAGGGCATTAAAGAAATATTGATATAGAAATGTTGTGCAGGACTTCTCTCAAAAGGTAGGAAGTTAACACAGAATCATAATGTTCTTTCAGGGAGATGGTACAGACATTCCAGCTGAAAGTTCTGGTATTAAAATAATTAAGTGTTGTGTACCATCTACAAGATGCACTGCAGAAATTCATCAAAATGACTTCGACAACACCGTCCAAACTAAAGACCACTACCAACTAAAAGGACAAAGGCAGCAGATACATGTGAGAACCACTGCTGACAAGTTCTTCAAGCCACTTGTCACCCTGATTAGGAAATATATTGTTGTTCCTTCATTGTCACTGCATCAAAATCCTGGAATTCCTTCCCTAAGGATGTTATGGGTCCACCTACAGCACATGGACTACAGTAGTTCAACAAAGCAGCTCACCACACTGTTCCAAGATCAATTAGGGATTGTCAAGAAAAGCTGGCTCATTAATAGCCCACATTTTTAAAAAATGCATTCATGTTTATAACATTGTGTTAAGTATGGGTAGTCACTGAATTTTAAATGTAATTATTTCACAATTTCATTATTTCTTTTTTCAATATGTGGAAAAGATGCATTTGTTCCTTATTGGCATTCTAACCAAACATAGAGGAGGTTTGTCAAAACGATGCATTGCGTTCTTCAGGTATATTTATAAGCCTAATGTAACTAAGCACAGAATGCTGCTAAGCTTGAACTCTAAATTAAATTTCCTAATTGCTGTTCTTAGAACCATCAGATTAGAATGAACAATTAACCTACATTTAACAAGTTTAGAAGGAGATTGGCCAAACTTGGTGTCAGAGACTTTCTGCTTCATGTTTGGTTTACCTGGTTGAAGGTGTATCCAAAGAATCAGGATGAACATCTGGTGGAAATAGCCTCCATAAGAAAGAGCTACTTGGTTGCCAGTTCTAATGTTAATCATGATAATGGGTTGATAAATCATTTAGTGTAATTCAATAAAGTCAAACTGAACTTTGGGAAGGTTGTATTCCTGCAACCTTCTTTGTAACATAGGCTATGACTTGCTCCCCAAACTGAGATTACACAAAAAGTGGTAATTTAGATGATGACCACATTCATAATTCTGGAAAATCAACTACAATGACCAAAAGATTAATAGTAAGAGAAGGATCAGAGTCAGCATTTTCAATGCAAAAACTTCCCTGTCCTGCATTACCTACCTGGTCAGCAGTGTGTAATACATGCCCCAGGGAACAAAAAGCAGGTCATTATATTTGATTACAATTTATTGCTGTATGTTGTTACCTACACGTATTTTACATTTCCATCAGACAATTGGTGCTTTTAAAATCTACAAAGAAATGAGCAATGAACAGTCTGAAGCAAGAATTCAAACTCATCTCATCTTTGAAGGATAAATTATTTGATAGCTTTAAACATCTCTTGAACATTGCCAACATATGTTGAATTTAGTGTGTATGTTTTTTCTCCCAAAGGAAGCAGTTCAATTATCTGTAAAGTTCCATAATTGTGCCAAATCAAAATGTTGCATACGATGGAAATCCAGAGTAAAAAAGGGAAGTGCTAGAGAAACTCAACAGCTCTAGCAGCATTTGTCCAGAGAGAAACAGGGTTAACAACTTGAGTCCAAAGCAACAGTTCTTCAGAGTTGATTTCTATGTTGTGGAAAACAGGAGGGGCAAGTGGAAAAGAAGTGAGATGAAGGGGAGAGGGTGAGTGAGATTATAAACCGTAGGTGTCAATGAACAAAAGGTCAAGTTAGTGATAGTGGCTATGGAGACATGATACAGATTCAGAATAGATGTTGATCGCAGACTATAAGTTGGCTCTATTGAAAGTAAAACCAAGAAAACCAGATGTGTATGTGTGTGTGTGTGTATGTGTGTGCTTGTATATGAAGGGAGATGGAGGAAACAAAATAGAGACAGAGAGCTCATGATCCAATGGTGGTGTATTCAATGTTGAGTGCAAAATACTGCAAAATGCCTAAATGGAAAATGATTCACTCTCCCTGCAACATTACATTATAGCAGACCCTGGCCAGAAAAGTGAGCATGAGAATAAAATCTTATATTAAAATGACACACAACCAGAGAGTCAGGATCATGCTTACAAGTCAAGTAGTAGTGTTTTGCAAAACATTCAATCAATCTGCATTGGGTTTCCCCAGTCCAGTGGAGTCTGTTTTATGAACAGTGGAATAGATTGAAAGAAATAAAAGTAAGTGAGTTTTGAGAAGATTTGTAGCTCAGGTTGAGGTTCTGGATGTAGATTTGCTCACTGAGCTGAAGGTTTGTTTTCAGATGTTCCATCACCATACTAGGTAACATCTTCAGTGAGCCTCCTTATTATGCACTAGTGGTGTAGCCTGCTTTCTATTTATATGTTTGGGTTTTCTTGGGTTGCTGATGTCATTTTCTGTGGTGACATCATTTCCTACGGTGATGACATTTCCTGTTCTTTTTCTCAAGGGGGATGCGGGGAAGAAAAAGAACAGGAAATGACATCACCATATGAAATGATGTCACCACAGGAAATGACATCACCAACCCAAGGAAACCTAAACATATAAACAGAAAGTGGGCTACACCACCAGTGCTTCATTCGAAGGTTTACTGGAGATGTTACGAAGTATGGTGATGAAACGTCTGGAAACGAGCCTTCCAGCTCAATGAACAAACCTACATCCAAATAAAAGTAAATCACAGCTTCAAGGAGTGTATTCAGCCTTGGACATTGAGAAGGAGGACAGAAACAGTACAAATGTGGTATCTCCTGTGACTACATGGGATGGTGTCATGGTCGGCAAATGAAAGTGTTGAAGTGATGGAGGAATGAACCAGGGTGTTAGAGTCAACAGTCCCTTCAGATTGCACACAGGGAGGGTGACAATGTGTTTTGTAGTGGCAGAAATGTTGGAAGATGATCTTTTAATTCTTCCACTGCAATTATTATGGTTGTTTTGTTAGGGCATCTAAGATAGCATTACAACTTGCTCTTGTATCTAAACCATGTAATCAACTGTGAATTGTTGCTTCATGCATCAAAAACCTTTGTCTCAAAATTGCTGCCTGAGCTTTATTCAGGTCAGTTAAAATATAAACTTTAAACTCAACTTATTGCAGCTGTGGAAGTGCCTGCATTGGACTGGGGTGGACAAAGTTAGAAGTCACACGACACCAGGTTTGGCGCTCTCGGGGGATCTCCCATTCACCGCCTCCAACCTCATAGTCCCACAACCCCGCACCTCCCGCTTCTACCTCCTGCCCAAAATCCACAAACCTGACTGCCCCGGCCGACCCATTGTCTCCGCCTGCTCCTGCCCCACCGAACTCATCTCCGCCTACCTTGACACCGTCCTGTCCCCCTTAGTCCAAGAACTCCCCACCTACGTTCGGGACACCACCCACGCCCTCCACCTGCTCCATGATTTTCGCTTCCCCGGTCCCCAACGCCTTATTTTCACCATGGACATCCAGTCCCTGTACACCTCCATCCCCCATCACGAAGGACTCAAAGCCCTCCGCTTCTTCCTTTCCCGCCATACCGACCAGTACCCTTCCACTGACACCCTCCTTCGACTGACTGAACTGGTCCTCACCCTGAACAACTTCTCTTTCCAATCCTCCCACTTCCTCCAAACGAAAGGAGTAGCCATGGGCACCCGCATGGGCCCCAGCTATGCCTGCCTCTTCGTAGGATATGTGGAACAATCCATCTTCCGCAACTACACTGGCCCCACCCCCCACCTTTTCCTCCGCTACATCGATGACTGTATCGGCGCCGCCTCGTGCTCCCACGAGGAGGTGGAACAGTTCATCCACTTCACCAACACCTTCCACCCCAACCTCAAATTCACCTGGACAGTCTCAGATTCCTTCCTCCCCTTCCTCGACCTTTCTACTTCCATCTCAGGCGACCGAATCAACACGGACATCTACTACAAACCGACCGACTCCCACAGCTACCTGGACTACACCTCCTCCCATCCTGCCCCCTGCAAAAACGCCATCCCATTCTCCCAATTCCTTCGACTCCGCCGCATCTGCTCCCAGGAGGACCAGTTCCAAAAACGCACATCCCAGATGGCCTCCTTCTTCAAGGACCGCAATTTCCCCCCCGACGTGATCGACGATGCCCTCCACCGCATCTCTTCCACTTCCCGATCCTCCGCCCTTGAACCCCGCCCCTCCAACCGCCACCAGGACAGAACCCCACTGGTCCTCACCTACCACCCCACTAACCTCCATGTACAGCGCATCATCCGCCGTCATTTCCGCCACCTCCAAACGGACCCCACCACCAAGGATATATTTCCCTCCCCTCCCCTATCAGCATTCCGTAAAGACCACTCCCTCCGTGACTCCCTCGTCAGATCCACACCCCCCACCAACCCAACCTCCACTCCCGGCACCTTCCCCTGCAACCGCAGGAGGTGCAAGACTTGCGCCCACACCTCCCCTCTCACCTCCCTCCAAGGCCCCAAAGGAAACTTCCATATCCGCCACAAATTCACCTGCACCTCCACACATATCATCTATTGCATCCTCTGTACCCGATGTGGCCTCCTCTATATTGGGGAGACAGGCTGCCTACTTGTGGAGCATTTCAGAGAACACCTCTGGGACACCCGGACCAACCAACCCAACCACCCTGTAGCTCAACATTTCAATTCCCCCTCCCACTCCACCAAGGATATGCAGGTCTTTGGACTCCTCCATCGTCAGACCACAGCGAAACGACGGTTGGAGGAAGAACGCCTCATCTTCCGGCTAGGAACCCTCCAACCACAAGGGATGAACTCGGATTTCACCAGTTTCCTCATTTCCCCTCCCCCCAGCCTGTCTCAGTCAAATCCATCAAATTCAGCACCGCCTCCCTAACCTGCAATCTTCTTCCCGACCTCTCCGCCCCCACCCCAATCTGTCCTATCACCCTCACCTTGACCTTTTTCCACCTATCACATTTCCGACGCCCCTCCCCCAAGTCCCTCCTCCCTATCTTTTATCTTAGCCTGCTGGACAAACTTTCCTCATTCCTGAAGAAGGGCTAATGCCCGAAACGTCGATTCTCCTGTTCCCTAGATGCTGCCTGACCTGCTGCGCTTCTCCAGCAACACATTTCCATCTCTGATCTCCAGCATCTGCAGACCTCATTTTCTCTTCAAAGACACCAGGTTATAGTCCAACAGCTTTATTGGAAATCACAAGCTTTCAGAGCATAGCTCCTTCATTATGTGAAGGCCTTCACCTGAACAAGGGGCTATGCTCTATAACCTTGTGATTTCAAATAAATCAGTTGGTCTTTAATCTGGTGTCATGTGACTTCTGACTTTAAACTTATTCAACTCATTGACTTATATCAATGTTACCATTTATGAAACCCTCACTATCAGTAGGTGTATATGGACTTCAGTAAGGCATTTGATAAGGTTCCACATGGTAGGCTATTGCACAAAATGCAGAGTTTCGGGATTGAAGGTGATTTAGTGGTTTGGATCAGAAATTGGCTAGCTGAAAGAAGACAGAGGGTGGTGGTTGATGGGAAATGTTCATCCTGGAGCTCAGTGACCAGTGGTGTGTTGTGAGGATCAGTTTTGGAATCACTGCTGTTTGTCATTTTTATAAATTATCTGGAAGTGGGCTTGGAAGAATAGGTTAGTAAGTTTGCCGATGACACTAAAGTAGGCAGAGTTGTGAATAGTGCTGAAGAATGTTATGGATTACAGAGGGACATAGGTAAAATGCAGAGCTGGGCTGAGAAGTGGCAAATGGAGTTTAATGTGTAAAAATGTGAGGTAGTTCACTTCGGAAGAAGTAACAGGATTGCAGAGTACTGGGTTAATGGTAAAATTCTTGGCAGTGTAGATAGAGTCATAGAGAGTCATAGAGATGTACAGCATGGAAACAGACCCTTCGGCCCAACCCGGCCATGCTGACCAGATATCCCAACCCAATCTAGTCCCACCTGTCAGCATCCGGCCCATATCCTTCCAAACCCTTCCTATTCATATACCCATCCAAATGCCTCTTAAATGTTGCAATTGTACCAACCTCCACCACTTCCTCTGGCAGCTCATTCCATACACGTACCACCCTCTGTGTGAAAAAGTTCCCCCTTAGGTCCCTTTTATATCTTTCCCCTCTCACCCTAAACCCATGCCCTCTAGTTCTGGACTCCCCGACCCCAGGGAAAAGGGAAAAGACGAACAGAAAGATCTTGGTATCCAGGTGCTTAAATTCCTGAAAGTTGCCACCCAGGTTGATAGGGTTGTTAAGAAGGCATATGGTGTGTTGGCATTTATTGGTAAGGGGATTGAGTTTCGGAGCCACGGGTAAAGCTGCATCTGGAGTATTGTATGCATTCCTGTCATCGCATTATAGGAAGGATGTGGAAGCTTTGGAAAGGGTTCAGAAGAAATTTAGAAGGATGTTGCCTGATATGGAAGGAAGGTCTTATAAGGAAAGGCTGAGGGAATTGAGGCTGTTTTCTTGGGAGAGAAGAAGTTTGAGAGGTGACTCAATTGAGACATGTAAGATAATAGGATGGACAGTGAGAGCCTTTTTTTCCTCAGAATGTGAAGGCTGACATGAGGGGACTTAGCTTTAAATTGAGGGGTGATAGATTTAGGACAGATATCAGGGTTAGTTTCTTTATTCAGAGAGTAGTGGGGGCGTGAAACGGCCTGCCTGCAACAGTAGTAGGCTTGCCGATGTTAAGGGCATTTAAATGTGCATTGGATATACATATGGATAATAATGGAACAGTATAGGTTAGATGGGCATCAGATTAGTTTCACAGGTTGATTCAACATTGAGGGCTGAAGAGCCTGTACTGTACTGTGATGTTCTATCTTCTATGTATCCTGGGTATCAACTTTGACACAACACTCTCACACTTGGCTGCAACCAGTGCAGGCTAAGGGTGGTTATTCATCTTCTGATTCCCTAGCACTCTCCATCATCTACAAGGTAAGAGTCATAAGAGTGAAGGAATACTCAACATGATGACTACAACTAATATGCTGAATAACATCTTTGACAATACACTCTACTTCATTGGTATACACTATATACAGAAAACCCTGTTGCATAGGAAGGCTTTGTGTAACGTAAACTGGGATTTATCTGTATAATTTTTGATGATATTTTGATTTGAATCGGATTTTGTGTTATTAAGTGGTGGGTTTTTCTATATTTGAAGTTAATAGTCGATTTGTTAAAATTTCTGTAGCTATGGTAATTTATTTTGAAAACAGTTTTTGAAACTTGTCTGTAGAGTGAATGAGTTTGTGCAATAATTTCCTGTTTATTTTAGATTGTTTGCATATAGGGACTGAGAAAGAGTGCTAGAGAGTTCTAGATTTTTTTTAAATTATAGAAAATGCCCTTAGATGAGAGACTTTTTATTTTGGGTAGCATTTTTAGTCTTTGAAGATGTTGAAACAGATGGCTATGCAGTGTTATGTACCTGAGAAGAGAAGGACATAGTGAGTTAGGTCTTCAGGGTGAAGTGTTAATGATGATTTCAGACCAGATTAAGATCTGAAAGCTATCGTTTAAGCTAAGCATAATGAAGGTTAAATGTATGATAATCCCAGGAAGGTTAAATGTATGATATCACAGTTGCAGTTTAATAGTCGCTCAAAGTAAGAATGCAGGTGCAGCAGCCAGTGAAGAAGGTAAATGGTATGTTGGTTTTCAAAACAAGAAGACTTGAGTGTGGGAGCAGGATGTCTTGCTGCAATCACATAGGACCTTGGGGAGAACACAGCTGAAGTATTGTGTGCCATTTTGATCTCTTTGTCTCTTTACCTGAGTGCAACAAAGATTTGAGGAGAAAGTGAGGTCTGCAGATGCTGGAGATCAGAGCTGGAAATGTGTTGCTGGAAAAGCGCAGCAGGTCAGGCAGCATCCAGGGAACAGGAGAATCGACGTTTCGGGCATAAGCCTGAAGAAGGGCTTATGCCCGAAACGTCGATTCTCCTGTTCCCTGGATGCTGCCTGACCTGCTGCGCTTTTCCAGCAACACATTTCCTGCAACAAAGATTTCCCAGACTGAATCCTGGGATGCAGGACTGATGAATGAAGGGAAACTGCATCATTTAGGATTATATTTGCTGGTGTTTAGAAGAATGAGGTGGGCGCAGATCTCAGACATACCTACAAAATTCTGACAGGACTAGACAAGGTAAATACAAGAAGGATGTTCCTGTTGGTTGTGGAATCCAAGACCAAGGGCCACAGTCGAAAGAGACAGGAGAGGCCATCCAGGGATCAGTGTTGGGACTCGTGCTTTTACTTAATTCTATAAATCATTTGGAGATGAGTGTCAAGGGCAAACCCTTTTAATTTGCAGCTGATACTAAGCTAGGGAGAATAGTGAATTGTGGGGATGATGCGGAGTGACCTCAGAGGGAAATTGACAAGTTGGCCAAATTGGCAGACACCTCGCTGATGAATTTCAATGCAGAGAAATGTCAAGTAATGCATTTTGGAAGAAGGAAGGTGGAGAGATAATACTGACTCATTGGTAATTGAGGGGAATACAGGAGCTGAAGGCCATTATTATTCAAGTGCTTGATTCTCTGAAGGTGCTCAGACAAGTTGAAACAGTTGTCAAACAGGCTTGTGGGATCCTTGAGCTTATAAATAGAAACATAGAATATAAGAGCAAAGAAGTGATGTTATATTTCTTCAAGTCATTGGTCAGACCACATTTAGAGTATTATTTTCAGTTCTGGGGCACCTTATGTAAAGAAGGATGTTAAGGCCCTGGAAAGCGTGCAAAGGAGATTTACTAGAATTAAACCAGGAATAAAGGACTTTGGATACAGAGAAGGATTAGAGAAATTGGGATTATTTTCCTTGAAGCATAGATGATTAAGATGTGATCTTACTGATGTGTTCAAAATCATGAACAAATGACAGGGTGAAGAAAAATGTTTTGTTTCCACGAGTTGGTATGTCAGTATTATGGGGTCACAATTTCAAGATTGTCAACAAGAGAGCTAGGAATAAGATGAGGAGAAACTTCTTTACTCAATTAGTTCTTAGGATTTAGAATGCAATGCTTGGGAGAGTGACGTAGGTGGATTCCATAAGAAGTTTCAAATAGATATGGATATACATTTGAGAGTGATGAACTTGGCATACTTCAGAGATAAGGCTGGAGAGTGGGACTACCTGAATAGCTTACTGGGAGCTGGTACAGACATGATAGGCCAAAGGGCCTAATTGTAAAATTCTGTGATTTAGAACTGAGATGAGGAAAGGTGTCTCCATCTGGCAGGTGGGACTAGATTGGGTTGGTCAGCACGGACGGGTTGGACTGAAGGGTCTGTTTCCATGCTGTACATCTCTATGACTCTATGAGTCTATCCAAAGGGTTAACTGCCTGTGAAATTCTTTACCAGAGAAAAGGTTGAGGCCAAAACATTTAATGCTTTCAAGAAGAAATATTAGGGCTAAAGGAATCAAAGGGCATGTCAACAGGGTGCTGGATTGAATGATCAGCTATAATCATATTGAATGTGGAACAGGCTCAAAGGGCAGTATGGCTTTCTCCCGCACCTATTTTCTATGTTTCTATGTAATATTTGAAGTCCCATGTGACTTAAACTTGCTGAAATGTTGGATACAATGGTTCTGGTGTATATATTATATGAGAGATGTTTTGAGCACTGTACCGGAGACATAGTCATAGCCTCATACATCTCGGAAACAAACCCCTCGATCCAACCAGTCCATGCCGAATATAATCCCAAATTAAACCAGTTCCACTTGCCTGCTCGTGGCTCATACCCCTCCAAACGTTTCCTATTCATGTACTTATGTGTCTTTTAAACATTGTAACTCTGCCCGCATCCACAACTTCTTATGTTTTGAGCACTGTGCAAAACATGTTTTACTTCTTCGTAAAGGAGATTTTTGGAATTAATGCAATTGTGCTTTTACAATGTGTTCGACATCTTTGAATTTGATTTATAAACAAATAGTTTGGCTTATTCAATTTTATTTTCATTACTTTTGTAATCAATGCTCGTCTTATTGTTAAAGCACAATCTACAGCATTACTTATGTCTCAATGACAGACCACTCAGTAAAATCTAAACAAATAAAAATTGTGACCTTTCAAGCCAGGTTCCTGTCAGGGACCTGACCTGTTCTGTAATGACTGGGATGATCATAACATTTGTTGACATCAAGTCTGTATCCATGTCTACGCTGAGAAGGACAAATGCAGCAGGTGAATGGGATATCCTCACTTCCATGTTCCCCTGCAATGCAGACTGTCCTGACTTGCAAGTATGTCACTGATCCTGTAACATCATTGGTCTGATACTCAACAGCATTGTGAAAGCACCTTTCACACCCAGACTGCAGGAGCCTGAGAAGTTCACTATTCTTTCTGCAAGGACACCAAAGGATGAACAATAAATAATCGTTTGCAATACCTATAGCTTAAGAATATGCATTTTTTAAAATTCTCAAGCACTCTGACCAGAAGGAAAAAGAACCAAAATCCTGGCATAAGATAATAAGTTTGACAGTATCTGAAAATGTGAGACAATTTTCAATTATATCAATTCAAGGAAATCCAATCCTTGAAAAAGTAATTGAAGTAAGTGGGCTGATTTATCTATTCCTTGTCCTCCTGCTATTTGGAGTTGTGTTGGGTGGTGAACCCGAAAACTTTTGCAAGCACTTTCAGGGAGTCTTTTACACCAGCTTAATCATGCAATAAATTCAAAGCATTGTGAATATATAGTGCATACTTCAATAAGAATGAAAGGGCAATCATTTATTAATTTCAAGACAGTAATTAACAGTGTATGATTTATGAACATTTTAATGCAACAAGAACACAATTTGTTCCCATACTGAATAATAACTCCAGTCCTTAGTACAAAATGCAAAAGCAACTAGAAAGCTGCAAGGCTTGCTATGCCATTTGTGTTGCTGGAAAAGTGCAGCAGGTCAGGCAGCATCAAAGGAGCAGGAGAATTGACATTTCAGGCATAAGCCTGAAGAAGGGCTTATGCCCAAAACGTCGATTCTCCTGCTCCTTGGATGCTGCCTGACCTGCTGCGCTTTTCCAGCAACACATTTTTCAGCTCTGATCTCCAGCATTTGCAGTCCTCACTTTCTGCTTGCTCTAACATTTCAAAGACACTGAAACCAGTAACTTACTATCATGATATTTTTGGAATATACTCAATATACTTTCTTTTTGTGAAACAAAAAAATCATTATTCACTTTTTTGGAACTTCTAAGTTCAGTGAGGATGCAGAATGGCTGGTATAAAAATTGGAAGGATAACATCCAGGTCCAAAGTGGAAAAAGATCCTTTATCAAGTTGATTATCCAAGATTTGAAACTATGCATGTCAACTAATCTTGGTGGAGCATTTTATCTGCTATTGAAAATAGCTTTACTGTTAGGAATATTTTGACTGTACTCATTTTACATTATTTATTAATCAAACCTGTCAATAGTGAAGCAAATATGCTTAATACACAATTGACTGAGAATGTTTTGTATATTTTGCCTTCTGAATCGTGTAACATGTAGCACATGCGATTTAAACTGAGATACAAAAAGACAATCTTAAACCATGATCTAAAGTGTTCAAAGCTTATTATGTTAATAAATACATAGCATTTTTGATGCAAAGGGAATGTTTTAATTCAGTTTAATTCAGTCATTCGCATCTCCCTTGCAATCAACACATTTAACAAGATAGATTACATGTGAATGATAAATGGTTTCAGTCGATTTCCTCATTACATTATAACATTCAACAATATCTAGGGCAGGAGAGCAAAGACCTGACAAAACCAACAAGAGAAACCGATGTACAAGTTACATTGGTATAAGATAATTTATCATTTAAACTGATTCTGACTGCAATCAGCAATAAACCATATTCCATATAGCACTAATATTGACTCAGTTATAACGTGCTTGACTATAAAAGAATATTGTACAATTGATAGAATTTTGTCTAAATAATGAAGAAGGTCTCTACCATGTAAAGTAGTTCATAAATAGAACTAATAGATATAACATTGGTAAGAATCATCAGCTGAGTGGTGGTCTGCTGTAATAATTTAATGGAAAGAAAGTCCAGAACCAATAGCTTCCATCTTCTTCACAGAACATAAAGTCCTGAAAAAAGAAGTCTTTCATAACTATGCATGTGACTGATATTGATGTAGGTCTTATTTGGCAAAGGGACCATGCAGTGAGTCCTTCCTCAGTATTTCCCTGTGCCATTATCAAAGGAAATATTAAAATAAATAATGGAAATATTCAACAGATCAGGCAACGTCTGTGGAGACAGCAAATAAGTTCTAGTTTCAGGAGCAGAAATAAATAAAAAATAAATGGTTTGAAAAAGGCAAGGTAGAAAATGCAAAGGAGTTGATAATAAACACAGCTACACATTTTGGAAAATAAGTATGGTTATCTGTAAATGTTTAAATGAGAAAAAGACATAAGTTAATGGCAGAAGTAATGCATGAATGAAGCAATATTATGGCATCACGAATAAAACCGAAGAAAAAAACATATACAAACCTTCATATTTCTAGTATCTGCAATATTTTGCTGCATGGTAGAATATATTTCAATTGTCAGGGAGGCTTAAAGACTCTGACACAATATAGGTAGAATGGATACACAGAATTAGGCTGTTTGGCCTTATGAGTCCATGCCAGTGTTAATGCTGGACAAAATCCTCCTCTCACCCCTCATACGTTAAACCCTGTCAGTGTAACCTTTGAATCTTTTCTCTCTCTCATGAAAATGTAAGGTCATGTGTTTTTGTAGGAAGAATAAAAAAGGCAGATTATGATGGAAAGAGACTCCACAAGAATACAATACAGAGATCTGGGTGGTCTTGCACACAAAACACAAAAGGTTAACATGTAAGTGTAGCAAGTAAGTAAGAAAGCAAACAGGATTTTGGTCATTTTGAAAGATTGGGTTTTAAAACCAGGGAATGTTATTACAAATGTACAGGGTGGTGAGGCTGCATTTGGAGCACTGAATAAAGTTTTGACCCCCATATTTAAGAAAGCGTACACTGGCATTGAAGTCATGATTTAGAGATGCCGGTGTTGGACTGGGGTGTAATAAGTTAAAAAACACACAACACCAGGTTATAGTGATGAAGGGGCGGCGCTCTGAAAGCTAGTGTGCTTCCAATTAAACCTGTTGGACTATAACCTGGTGTTGTGTGACTTCTAACTGGCATTGAAGGAAATTCAAATAAAATCCATTAGATTGCTTCCTGGGATGAAGGGGTTGACTTAATCAAGAACCGTTGTACAATTTAGGCTTCATTTATCAGACTTTCGAAGAGTGTGGAATTATTTGACTGGAACATAAGGAATTCTGAGGGGGATTGACAGGTTGGTTGTTGACTAGATGTTTTCACTAGTAGGGGACTTCCAAACCAAGAGACACAGTTACAGAAAAATAGGATAGCTACTTAAAATTGAGATATGATAGAATTTCTTCTCCCGGAGGGCAGTGAATGTCTGGAATTGTCTACCTCAGAGAGTTGAAGAGGCTAGATCACTGAACATATTTAATAATGAGCTGGAGTTTTGAAATATCAGTGGTGAGAGTGATGAAAAGTTGAGAAAAGAGGCGAGACAGGGATGTGATCTTGTTGAATGGTGGGACAGCTTTGGGAGGCTGACTGATCTACTTTTGCTCCTGTTTCTTACGTTCTTATGTATTTGCCTAGATTCCCATTAAATGCACCTTCTCATATTTTAGTTGTATCACTGTTACTTTACTGATTTGCTGAAACATTATGCTGGTGATTTTGGAGGTGCAGGAGTGAAATGCTCCTCCTACTGTGTTACTGGATGCAAATACACTTGTGGCTTTTTATGTGAATTACATCCTGATATCCATTTCTTATATAATTTGGAAATCTGTGATAGCTATACCTAGAAATGATAGCTTACGGAGTTATTCAGGAGAAGATATTCTCATTGCTAACCCCTGTCATTGCTGATTTCAGTTGCAAAATTGTTTACTCCCACATTGTCAGAAGTCATTATGAGAAAGACTAACTACTAATTGCTTCAAGAGGTATTGAAAGTCCTGTAGTTGTGTAAGAGAGAGCAGGCGAGATTGCTTACATGTGCAAACATCAACAGCTTCCATATTCTGGAGGGTTTATTCAAGAAGTAAGGGAATGGAGGGCAGTATTGTGTGTTACAGAAGATTTCCTTTCAGAGGCAGCTAGTACCATGAGCTTGGAAAACATAGTTGAGAGGAAAATAATGTCCAGTTACATCAGGCAGAGCTCAGCAAAAAGCTAACTGACCTGACAGAAATTGCCAGTGCAAGGCTAAATCACAACATGGAATGCCAAACTAATGCTCAAGGTGACACGTCACAAAATCTGTCTTCTTCACTCAGAATTCACTTTGTTCTGAATTAGTAGAAGGCCAATCTGTGTGGTTTTGCTATAATGAAACGGGCCATTGTTCAGTATTGGAGAAAAAAAAAGAGAAAGGGAACATAGAACTCAAAATTTGGCCAACTATAAATCTGAAAGAGGCTTAACTGAAGACATGATGAACCAACATCATAAGAAACATTCACTGTGAATCTTAATATGGCATATTATCCTGCATTGGTCTTCACCAATCCTTTTTGACATTGTTGTCCACATTATCATCCTCCACTCCATCTCCTGAGGTGCTCAACTCTATGATATTGCTAATGATGGTTCTCTGGTGATGGAATCTCTTTCTAGGTGTATGCTCACTTCTGAAGTTTGTTAAGTATTCCTCTTTGTCACCTCTTTATCTCATTGACATGCTGCCCTTTATTGCCATAAGCTGGAAAAATGGGGAGGAGTCCTCTGGTCTTGCAAAGTTCTTAAATTTCGGGACAATTTCTGTTCCCTTATCTTGATGTTGTCCCCATTCTTCCTAACTCTCCGATCTTCTGGAAGAAGACAACTAAGTGGCTGCATCCACAATAAACTGTCAAATTAAGAATGATGGACGAGTTGTGGATGTGAGATGTTCAAGCAGACATCTTAAGTAGTTGATGCCTGACAGTGCCCCTGGGAGAAATGAAACCCAAAGAAGACAGAACGAACGTCTCTTTAAAATTTTGTGATTTTTTTAAAGTGAATACCTGCCACAGCTGGCAGGCCATCTCTGTAAAGAGGAAATCTTGTAGCTGTGGTCTTCGGCCCTCTACAAACCTGGCAGGGAGGATTTAGAGGAGATGCAATTATTTCTTCGATTGTAGGGATGAAGCCACTCTGTGCACCTGCTGGGATTTGGCTTGATGGGGTGGAGGCCATCAACTCTAGGAGAAAGTGAGGTCTGCAGATGCTGGAGATCACAGTTGAGAGTGTGTTCCTGGAAAAGCACAGCCAGTCAGGAAGCATCTGAGGAGCAGGAGAATCGATGTTTGGGCCAGAGCCCTTCAACAGGAATGAGGCTGTGAGCCGCGGGAGTGGAGAGATAAATGGGAGGGGGGGTGGGGCTGGGGAGAAGGTAGCTAAAAGTGCAATAGTGGATGGAAGTGGGATAAAGGTGATAAGTCGGAGAGGAGGGTGGAATGGATAGGTGGGAAGGAAGATTGACAGATGGGACAGGTCATGAGGATGGTGCTGAGCAGGAAGATTGGAACTGTGGTATGGTGGGGGGAGCGGAAACAAGGAAATTGGTGAAGTCCACATTGATGTCCTGGTGTTGAAGTATCCCGAGGTGGAAGATAAGGTGGTCTTCCTCCAGGCATTGGGTGGTGAGGGAATGGCGGTGGAAAGAGGCCCAGGACCTGCATATCCTTGGCAGAGTGGGAGGGGGAGTTGAAATACTTGGCCACGGGACAGTGGGGTTGATTGGTGCGGGTGTCCCGGAGATGTTCTCTAAAGCACTCTGTAAGAAGACTTCCAGTCTCCCCAGTGTAGAGGAGACCGCATCAGGAGCAACAGATACAATAAATGACATTTGTGGAAATGCAGGTGAAACTTTGATGGATGTGGAAGGCTCCTTTGGGGCCTTGGATGGATGTGAGGGGGGAGGTAAGAGCGCAGGGTTTGCAATTCCTGTGGTGGCAGGGGAAGGTGCCAGGAGTGAAGATGGCTTGTTAGGGGGCATGGAACTGACTAGATAGTTGCAGAGGGAATGGTCTTTGTGGAAAGCGGATAGGGGTGGCAGGGGTGGTGGGTTGGGGGGTCCATTTGTAGGTGGCAGAAATATCGGCGGGTGATGCGATTTATGCGGAGGAAGGTGAGGACCAGGGGAGTTCTGTCCTTGTTGCGGTTGGAGGGGTGGGGTTTGAGGGTGGAGGTGCAGGACATGGATGAGATGCATTGGAGGGCAGCTTCAACCACTTGGGAGGGGAAATTTCAGTCTTTAAAGAAGGACACCCTCTGATGTGTTCTGTGGTGGAACTGGTCCTCCTGGGGGCAGATGCAGCAGAGGCGGAGGAATTGGGAATATGGGATAGCATTTTTGCAGGAAGTAGGGTAGGAGGAATTGTAATCCAGGTAGCTGTGGAAGTCGGTGGGTTTATAAAAAATGTCAGTGTTGAGTCAGTCCTTGTGGATGGAGTTGGCGAGGTTCAGGAAGGGGCAGGAGGTGTCAGAGATGGTTCAGGTGAATTTGAGGTTGAGTGGAATGTGTTTGTGAAATTGATGAACTGTTCAACCTACCCAGCTAAAAGACGTAGCCATGGGGACATGCATGGGCCCCAGCTATGCCTGTCTCTTTGTCGGTTAAGTAGAATAATCCATCTTCCAGAGTTACACCAGCACCATTCCCCACCTCTTCCTTCTCTACATTAATGACTGCATCAGCGCCACCTCATGCTCCCAATGAAGATCAACATAGTCTCTCCAATTATTTGCTGAATCTGTACTCTAACTTTTCAGGATTTATGTACCAGGATGCCAAATCTTTCGGTATTGCAGGTATCGAGTTTCTTCATGGAAATAATATTCTGTGTTTCTCTTCATCCTCCCAAAATGGATAATTTTACATTTTGCCATGTTGTACACCACCTGCCAATTTTTTTGCCCATTCAGCTAACCTACCCGTATTCATTTGAGACTTTGTATCCTGTTCACTATTTATTTTCCTTGGATCATCAGCAAAGATTTAGCCACCAAATACTCCATCTCTTTATCCATGTCATTCATACAAATTGTAAGTGATTGAGGTTACAACACTTACCCTTGTAACCCCAGCAGTGTTTTCCAATCTGGAATGAGTCAATCTCCTGAGTCTGATTCCTGTTCACTAGTCATTCCTCTATCCATGCTGGTATGTTACACCTACACCATGAGCTCTTGTACACAATGATTGCAAATGTCAAGGCTGGAGCATTCACAATCATCTTCAGCCAGAAGTGCCAACTGGTTAATCCATTTTGGTCTTTTCCTCAGACCTCAACCATCACAGATAATAGCCTTCAATCGAATTGCTTCATTTTACATGATGTCAATAAATAGCTCAGTGCATTATACATAGTAAAAGCTTTTGACCCTCATAGTATCCTGACTTCAGTACCAAGTATAAGCCACAACTCTTATCAATCTATATTGGCACAGCTAACAACAATGGCATCTCAACAAAAATGCCTATGTACATTCTGTTTATAAAAATTAGACAAATCTACTCCAGATGTACACCATCACATGAGCATGCTCTCAATTCATAGCAGGGGGCTTTGTCAGGTTTCTGTGTTTCTGCTTGGAACCTACCTTTTTGGTAATGAGCATTTCTCCTGTCCTTCATTCTTTTTAGTTTGATTACATCCCTGTGGGATATTTATTCTGTTTTGAAAGCTATATAAATGCAAACAGTTGTTGGTTTGAATTCAGCCAAGAGCAAAGGACGATGGACTTTAATGGCAGTTAAGGAAAGGCTAGTGCTACTGTGATATTGTGAGCCACTTTACTTTGCAGTATGATCTAAGAAATTCAACATAAACCGAAGAAAAGGATCCAAAATTAATTTTGCGCAGACTATTTCTAACCACATTATCTTTAAGCATAATTGCAAATGAAACATACTGTTTGTTTTAGTTTGAACAGAGTGGCCTGATTGTTACAAACCCCTCTGCTAATTTAAACCCAACACACAGTGAAGCTTACCTCATGCCATAATCTGTTAAATTTTGAGAGGCAAAGAACTATCCCAGAAGTCACTATTTAAAGTAAAACTTAACAATTTTATTCTTTAAATCAAACATAGAACATTAGAACCACTATTTACAACTCCTTTCCCTTAAACCTATCTTTTACGTCCCACTCTACAATACTGTTCCAATAAGAAAACCCAATTTACCAAAATAAAATCACATTTCCAAAACCAGTCAGCTTTGTTGATTCTCCTTTGTAGAATTTTCTAGGTTGGCTTTGGTCTTCAGCTGCACAAATTTCTTATAGACAGGTATCTTCCAGTGAGCTATTCGGCTAGTAGTGTTTAATTGTTGTTTCTTGGCAGTTTACCTCCAATTGTTCAAAATGTCCAGTTTAACACCCTAAAACATTGGATCATTTCATTGGTTTGATGTCATCCAAACACTAAATTCAAATTTGATTGGATTTTGGTATCTGGGGCATAATTTAAACCGTTAACCGAATTTGAATTTGCTTTTGATCTATGGCAACGCAACTCCAGCCATTTATTTCAATGAAGTGTTACATTTTTACCTTATACAGAACACTTTGTGCTTTCAGTCATTCCTTGCTAGCTTTCACTCTCTTAAAGGTACAATACACACTTATACCTTCATAACATGATTGTATCTATATCTATGAGTGTAATTTATACTTCATATGATACACTAAGTTACCAGTTGCACAGATACTGGTCCAGAAACAAGTATGAAAACATACACTTTCATTCAGGAAGCTCATGGCTGATCCAACTACTCAATATTTCCACCTGCCTTCAATAATCTTTCACCATCTTGCTTATCACAAATATATTGACATCTGTCTTAAAAATATTCAAAAACTGTTTCCACCACTTTTTCAGGTTGACAGTTCCAAAGACTTAGAAAAATTCTCCTCATCTTTATCTTAAATGAGTGATCCTTTATTTTGAATAGTGATCTCTAGTTTCAGATTCTCCATAAGGGGAAACATCTTTTCCACATGCATCCTGACAAGACCAGTTTAATTTCACACATTTCAATAAAATTGCTAATTATTCTTCTAACCAGCAGTGGATACAAGCCTAGCCAATTCAACCTTTCCTCTTAAGACAATGAACACTTCCCAAGTATTAGCCTCATGAACATTCTCTGAGCTGTTACCATTGCATTTATATCCTTCCTTAAAGAAGGAGACCAATACTGTGCACTATACTCCAGATGTGGCTTCTCTTGTGTCCTGTTAACCTACACTATAAAATCCCTATTTTCACTTTCAATTTCTCTTGCAATAAACAAAAATTCCATTAGACTTCTTAATTAATTATTGCACCTACATATTAACCTTTTATGAATCTTGCACTTGAACACTCAGATCCATCTTCTCTGGTGAATCTGTAGTTGTGAGTAGAGTGGATTCTTTTTTGATTATATGTTTTATTGTGATCTGTCTCTTGATTAAATATTAAAATTATAAAACATAAGTACTAAGTTAGTCTGGAGCCATGTTTTTTAGACCAATAAGACTGTGCCATTTTCTGGGCCTGTAGATTGTTAAGGAGAAAATATTGCCTTTAGTAGATGATGTGCTCTTCTTGTTGATGACTGCAGTAAGTGTGTTTGTTTATGAATCCTATCAGATCATATGGATCGGTTTGAGTGGTAGTTTAATGCAATAAGGAATTTGCAGGATCCTAGAGGGTGTGATGAACTGCAATTATGGGCAGGGAGAAAAACTGCTGATACAGTGAGGTAGATGGGTTACCTGCAGGAAAGGTAAAGGTATAAGTTGTAAATAGTTGTTGATTTTAATGTTCCTTGTTGGACTTAAAGACTAAAGTTGTTACTTTTTTCTTTAAGTAGTACCTCTAGGATAGTTCTTTGCCTCTTGAATTCTAACAGATTATAGCATGAGGTGAATCTTTTTGGTGTGGCTGATTTAAATTAGCAGGGGGGTTTCCCCATGTCATAACAAATTCCACATAGTTCTTCTTACAGTTTCCAATGCTTCTAAGTTTTGTTTGTCCATAACCTTTGAAACTCTCCATTCCATATCAAAATTTAGACCATTAGTGTATATGAGGAAAAGCAAGGGTTTCAAATTAACTCCTCGCAAACTCCACTGTAAATGCTCTGGTCTGAAAATATCCATCAACCATGGCTTCCTGTTTCTTTTCAATCAATTTTGCACATACATTGCTATTCTGTCTTTTATTCCATTAAATATAACTACGCTTGCAATTTTGTTACATAACATTGTATTAAAGATCTTCTGGAAGTCTATGTAAACAGTATTACAAACTTTACTTGCATCAACCATCTCTGTTATCTATTCAAGAGCATTTCCAAATTAGTTAAACATGATTTCCCTTAAGAAATCCAAATATAATTTCCCTAATTATCACATATTTGCCCATATGACTATGAATCTGGCATGAATTATCTTTTCCAAAAGTCCCTCCACTACCAAAGTTAATTTTAAATGGCCCATCATTTTTGCAGTTATCCTTATAACAATTTCTGGGTAAGATCAGGATGTTTGCAATTCTCCAGTCCCCTGGCACAATCCCTGTATCTAGGGAAGGCTGAAAGATTATTGCCATTACATCAGCAATTTCAATTCTCACACCTTTCAACATCCTTGTGTGCATTTCAACTGATCCTGCCGCCTTCTCATCTTTAAGTATGGGGCAGTCTAGTCGATACCTCCTGTTAATTAATTTTGAACTCCGCTTTGTTGCCATGGCCAATATGACATCTGCTTCCTTGTAAAGGCAGAAGAAAAATATTATGTTAATACCTCAGTCATGCCCCCTGCCTCCATATGTCAATCTTCATTTGGTCCATTCACTTGGCATACACTCTTTACCACCCATTAACAATGTATACAATTGTAGAAGACTTTGGAATTTTCCTTTGTATTAGCTGCCAGTCTTTTCTCATATTCCCTCTTGATTTTCTTAATCTTTTATTCACCTTCCTTTAGAACAATTTTTTTTAAGATTGATTTGTCCTTTCATCTCAAGTCGTCAACTTGTCAGAATCGGTTTGAAGCCGCTGAATTGTATTTTTAGACTGACTTTTATTGACAAACTTTAGACAATTCCTGCATACATCTCCAGATGTAGTCACTAAATATTTCCAAAACACAGCATTGTAGCTTTCTGCCAATGTTAATTTATGGCAGTCAGTTAGATTATTGAAATTACTGCTGTAGCAAAGTGGGATTGAAATACTTTGCCCGTGTTATAGAATTAACAGCTTAAAGAAGAAAGTATAATCAAAGTGAATGTAAAAAACATTTTTTTTTAAACTGGACCTTATGGGGATTACAGAGGTGTGGTGTGCATGACAAAATGACTGAATCAGATCTAAATAGATATGGGGAACACAATTCTAACCAGTCATATAACATTTATGATTGTGGAGCTGGAAATGTTTGCCACTTCCACTGTCTTGTTTCTTTCAATTTTTCATGGATTACAATGATATCTTTTAGTTCTGGAAGTGTGCACAGGAGATATGTACAATTCTGCAACAGGGAAAGCATTTGAGTGATGAACCCACAGTCAACTCATAATGCTACAGCCTTGGTAGGGCTACCAGAGAAGCACTGCATCAGGACCAACACTTTCCTGTGCATTTCCTTTGCCTATAAGATGAGACATTTTGAGAGCACAAAGGTGGAGAGCCTGTTTTCTCAAATTTAAGTTTTACTTCAAAACAGTTTGCAATATATTGATTTCACTGTATGCATTCTTGTTAGTTATTGAGATGAGCTCCGTGAGGGAGCTGAGTGTACTGGCACACCTCATGGTTGGCACACAATGATGGTTAGAGAGGAATTGAATTAAATTGATTTGAATTGAATTGAATTGTATTGAATTTGCTTTATTGACCTATGTACTGAAATGAGTACAGTGAACAGTTTATAAATCACCTCTTGGGTACAAAGGTACCTAGGTACAATCCTTAGTTACAGAATGGAGAAATGAAGAAAAAAAGTTACATTACAGCTACACACAATATGACCATAGGTCAGAAAAACAGAAACAAGTTAAAAAGACAAACATCACAATCTCATTCCAAACAATCTCTGCAGCAGACCAATGCAGGAAGCCTCCACATGGTCTGACTGCTGGCTACTGCCACACTCTATACCAGGCCACTACTCGCTGTGCTCCAGCCACTGATTGAACTGTGACTAAATTCCAGCATCTAGGGTGAGACACAGTCCTTTTGTTGCCCTGTTTCTTTTTTTTCCCCACTACTGGTTAGCTGACCTGTAGCACTGAATCTTTACCTGCCAACATAAGAGTGACTAGGAGATAGGTCTTCAACTGTGACCTTCATTGCCTTCTCATGCTTGAACCCAGGATGGTACACACGAACACATCCAGTCCCACTTGCATACCTCAGTTGAATTGAGTCTAGCTTTTTAACTTCTATCCTTGTGTTGTCTGCAGAGAGAAATAACATAAATTGTATCTGCAGTATGTGCCATAAACTGCAAAGGGTGGCTTGCTGCTGAGCAGTGTGAGGTCATAATGTTCTTTGTAAGCTGTATACTTACGTGGGCACTTTTCAGTTGAGAAATGTCTTCTACTCTGGTTTAAAAACATCATTCACAAAAGTCCACATAGGAAGAACTAGAATTAGAAGGAACATTGATCATCAACTCACACCCCTGTTATCTTTCATAATCACTCACAAGAGATCATAGCCCAGTCTGTTTGAGGTCCCTTTAACACTTTTAGGTGTTACATCCCATTGTTGAATTTTTGTCAGCCTGCCACTGAACTTATATCCACAGTCATTTTGTTTCCAACAGTCCACTTTTTAAAACAAAAAAAATCATATTTTGGAATTAAGGGATAAGGACAGCTGTAGCATTTTGGGTTTTGGATTAACATTATGGCCAGATGATTAAGATCCTAGTGAAATCTTCTCATGTTCTTTGAAAAGATACTGAGTTGGAAAAATTTAATACAATCATAAGTTTTAGTACCTCAGATATCAGAGACCACCAGAGTTGTTAAAAGTATCTACTCTGCAAACATCTCCCTAATACATATGACCGTTCCTTTGAGAGAGTTTCCTACAGCATTGACATTGTTATCTGAAAGTAAATTGAGTGCTGCCTGGATGGCATTCCTTCAGGAGAACATCTTCACTCAGAGTTGCTCTGCCCAGTTTCCTGTGTCAGGCATCTGGCTTTTCAGCATCACCCCTGTTCTTAGAGTTAGCGAGCTTGTTGTAAGATTTTGGTTCACTTACTGACAGTCTGAGATCTGCTTTATGCTTAGCTTCTGCCATGGGTATTGAGAGCCTGGTGAAATCCTTTACTTGCTGTCCTTTCAAAGAATGCGCTTTAACTGTTTTTTTCTTAATTTTATATAATGCCTCCTGCCAATTGAAACACATGGAGATTAAGATGTACCTGCCTGCTTAAGATTGAGAACTCTTACCACTATTTTACTCACCGCCTCCATATTGGAGAGTTTGCTTGCTGCAAAATATTAACCTCAATTGTTTTTATTTCTGGACCAGATGCACTATTGTTGGCTATAGATAACACGTTTTCAATGACGTGTTTTATAGCATAGTGACATTTGCCCTGGTGTCCACTATGAAAATTGTGAAATGATCTGTAAACATTAACTGTCCACAAAACTAGATCTGGATCACCTGTATACCTTCGGAGCATTTTAAGTTTTTCTTCTATTGTACACTGTTTAAACTTCATGAATCTTTTTGCATGGGTAACTATTTGATTTCCTGCTTTTCTGCGACTATGTCCTACTTTAGGGCATTTTCTGAAATTGATCTATTATGTGACAGATTAACAACACTTTTCATAGCTGTACAATGTCAATGCCTGTAAGATTTCTTCACTCCACAATGCTAGCATGGATTTCAAAGCATGGTGCCTGTCTCATATGATGTATTGTCTTGTCACATGTGTAGTTTATGGTTTTGTACCTTCAGACTCGATTGAATTCTGCTGCTGTCCAGTACCAAGGTTGATATTCTTCTCTTAGAATTGATCTGTGTTGCTTCTGGATTTGTGCTTCATTTACCATCTGAATTACAAATCTCAGAATTATTACAGAGCAGAAGGAGGCCATTGGGCCCATTTTGTCTGTACCAGTTCTATTACTTAGAGCCAATCTCTGCCCTTTCCCATATCACAACAGTTCCATTCAAATAATCATCAAGTGCCCTCTTGAATATCTCAATCAAGCCTGCCTCCAAGACATTTCCAGGCAGTGTATTCCAACCCCAATCACTTTCTGTATAAAAGGTTTTTTTTCACTCATCACCCTGCTTTGTTTGTACATCGCTGTAAATCTATGCTCTCTTTATTGTTTATGAGCAGGAACAGCTTCTACCTGTTCTGTCTAGCCCGGTCAAGATTTTGAATGCCGCTACTAATGCTCCAAATTTTATCCAGTTGAATATGAATAATTTCCTCCAGAGCAAGATCATCTTTGGACAATAATATATTTGACAAAGACACATCAACAATTCCAGTGGCAATTCTGCCTTGTATGAAATCTGACTTAATATCATCATAGCCACATTTTTCCATTAATCTGTAGGGATCATTAACAAAATCACTTGTGGAATTCTATGAACGTTGAACTCTTGCATGAAATCTTGCTCCCTAAAGAATGTTATTTGTTCTGATAAAATAAATGTCAAAGGATTTCAGCTTTGAAAATGTTTCCTTCTTTTACCCCTTCATAATTATAATGCTATCAGCTGTAATGCCAATTGTAGGTAGAAATCAGTTTCGGATTTCATCATTAATTTGAAACCTATTATGTATCTTAATTTTTTTTTCAAGTTGTCCAATTTTGTGCTTAAATTAAATCTGAGATTATTTATTTCCTTGGCTTAAAAAGCTTTTTAAAAATTATTTTACAATAACATCAGTTCTGCATGTGCTCCTATGCTGGAAGGCTTTTTCACAGTTTGTAGCCAAAATGGAAGAGTCCCACTTTCTCAAGTAAAATGAAGGATTCTCATTTTAAAAAACATGGTTATCTCATTTTCCACACCTCCGCTTGATGAATCCCACTATGCATGGCCCGAATAAATTATTCTAATTTCCTTAACAGATTTACTGAGTAAATCCCAATATTTTTTGATTTGATTTGATTAATACGGTAAAAGTGTTATATAGTGTTGCCACTCTCCGGATCCATCTTAATACACAGAAAAATAAACCAAATATAGAATATTAAGGCAGAAAAATTAAGAAGTAAAGGAAGTGTTCAACTCTCCTTCTTGTTAAGTGCCCTGTCATGGGCACCACTCTTTGGTGCCATCTTGCCTCCAGCGATGCCCTCATCACTATGAGTCCTCACTGAAATCACCAATGCAAACACTGGGTATACTGCACCGATCCAAACTCAACTCTGCCATATCCATGAGTCTGCTTCAGGCCCACCTCGCTGCTGCAGCCACTGCTGATGCCACAAGGTCTGGTACTGGGCTTAAACTCACTTGCGCCGCTGCTTCCATGTATCTGCGCTGGATGCAGATGCCACTGGGAACCACCTCTGCAGCAGCAGCCATGAGTCATCGTTAGGACCACGGTGACAAAGCAGATGACTCTGGGAACCCAAACTCTCCTCTGATGCCACCACCACAAGTCTACGCTTCTAGGCCTACTTGACTCCATGCTGCACAGGCCTACTCGCTGCTGCTGATGCCGTTGCCATGACTGAGCTCTTTACCAAGAGGTAAGTAAAATAAAATAGAAGAGGAAAAATGAAACGAGAGAAGAGAGAAAGAAAAGAAACAAAATGGAAAGAAAAGTGGATGGAGTGGATGAGCCCTGGGCTCAGAAACCTACTCCACCACCATCTTTATTCAATGATGCTCGCTTTATTCAAGATTCTAAATGTCTCTGATACTGGCAGCTTTAAGGGAAATCCTGCTTCCTTAACAATTCTGTTCTAGACGATTCCCACTGACTGTACCTCTAACCATGATCCCCATTTTTTAAAACTGTTCTTTTTAATTGGATGATTCACTCTCCTCATGGTTTAAACTACTGCTGCTGACTTTTATATTGTTTTCATGAAAGATCTTCCTCCTATGCTTTGGTCTTACTAAAGTCTCCTAACTATCTTCTTCCATCAGAACATGGATTGTTTTGGATTTCTACTCTCTCCCTTTTATCACTTCAATTCTGGCTCCACAGCAACTTGACATTTGAGACCTTGGTTTAAATTGCTTTCGTTGCAGTAGTTGTGGGTTGTGGCTGATTTAGCAGCAATGCTTAAACTGAGCTATACAAATTCTCCTCACTTTGTTGCATCCCCAGTATGCAAAACTGTGCCATTCTTTAAAGATTTCCCTTCCTACCCAGGAATTTTAACTTGATCACAGAACCTCTGATGTCCATTCACTCTCCAGTTGAACCCCAAATCAGAACTACACACTGCTGTCACATGATATTCTTGATTTCAATTAATTAATTCATGAGCAAGTTCCTAATTTGTCTGTGCTTCCTTTATCATGTCTGAAATGCTTTTACCATTGATTATTTAGGTCCTTCCTTATTGATTCTTGCCATGATAGTTCTATTGTAAAGTTCTTGAATGTTCAGTTCCTAACTGCTGCTCTGTCTCTGGATTAGGCAATTTAACGCTGTGTCAGATGACATGAAAAATCTTCAGATATCCACTGCTGCCATCATGTTGCATGATGCAGCTAAATGGAATCCATGCTGCTGCTCATTGTTTAGCAGGCATAGCTTCTGGTGAAAGGCATATGATATTGCAAAGCAAAATGGGATCAGAAGCAAGGAGAAAATGAGGATTGCCAATGCTGGAGATCACAATCAAAGAATGCGGTGCTGGAAAATCCAGATGAAGAGCTAATGCTCGAAACGTCGACTCTCCTGCTCCCCGGATGCTGCCTGACCAGCTGTGCTTTTCCACACCACACTCTTCGACTGGGATCAGAAGCAAGTATAGTTTCTCTCCTAGTGAAGAGTAGAGCTGAAAATGTGTTGCTGGAAAAGCGCAGCAAGTCAGGCAGCATCCAAGGAACAGGAGAATCGACGTTTCGGGCATAAGCCCTTCTTCAGGATTCCCGAAACGTCGATTCTCCTGTTCCTTGGATGCTGCCTGACCTGCTGCGCTTTTCCAGTAACACATTTCAGCTCTGATCTCCAGCATCTGCAGTCCTCACTTTCTCCTATGAAGAGTAGAGGACGGTTCAGAGCAAAATCTGTTACTTTGATGTATCGGTCTAGATTATAAGATGCTAAGCCAGAAGGGTTTGATTAGAAATTGACAGATTATTAAAAGACTGAGAGCCTAAGCTTTTAATTTCATGTATTTACATCAGAAAATTTGACAGTCCAGGGAACAAAATGGAGAGAAGCAGTTTAGCCAAACCTAAATATAGAAAGGTGATCTTTCTGACATTGTTAGGAATTGGTTACAGATAATTTTAATGCTATAGCCTGCGGGCTGAACTTTACAATTTTTTGGCTAAGTGTCAATTTCATTGAGTGACACAATGATGTTTTCTCCTTAAGGCCTCGTATGTTTTACAGGTTAACAACACAAACATGCCTCATGAACTAGCAACACCACCAGCTGCTTGCACTGGACTTACACAACCGGAATATAGTGAGATGGAATGCCTGACTGTGGCCATCCCAATCAGGTGACTAACATGCCAAACCCTCAGACTGTATGGAAAAGCTACCCTTGACTGACCGGACTGGAACCCCCTGAATTGGTTGCAGCCCCCATTGACTTCACTGAGGACAACTCTCCACAGACTTTCAGACATGGTGACTTGGTTGCAAGGCATGCAGTCTGTTTGCTGCACAGGCAGGTGATATTGACGTTCAGTGCCGTACAGTATAATGCCCAGCCACTGGACCAATCACTGCATGACAAGCAGTTTACCTCTGTGTCCATGATGACGACAATGCAGCAGTACTGTGAATGCTTAGACTCTGGCTGAGATGTCAAATGTGTTAAAAAGCAAGGCAGGGATGCTGTTAACAACCAGGTAAGCACGATTTGAATGAGCGTTAAAAGAGCAAGTGAGCATTCTTGAGATGTAACCTGGTCCAGTCTGAGAGCTGGGTTCCTGTCATCATGCACAAGTGCTTTTGCAGCAGCATGGGAACAATAGATGCCATTGTACTCCAATGTGTAACACTGAAGACAGCTGAGGATAAGGAGAACTCAATTGACATTATAACATTAAATATGTGAGACTTATAGAATTGCTTCTGAACTCATCATGTGAGCAAGTACAGCTGTATTGATAACATAGAAGCTGGGGAATGATGCAAATTGGTCCTGAGAATGAAAAAGATGCTTAGGGAGATAATCCTATGAATAATGTTGCTGAGATATATGAAGAGGACTACTGCCTTCCATTATAAGTGAACAGATTTGACTAATTATCATGAGACATTTCAGAAATGTCATTCTAAGTAGAGGCAATCTCAATATCGATAATGCACAGCCACCAATCACTTCCTCATGAAGGGATCACTTGAAACAGAACCTTAGTATTTGAATAAGGTGAAGTGCAATGAAAAGATTGAAGGAACAACTGTGTAATTGTCTCAAAATACATATCCATTCCTGATTTCTTCTTGGAGAGAACAATAATTTTGAACAAGGCCCCAGAAATGCATCTACTGTAGCTTTCCACAATGGTGTATGCAAACTTCTTGGTCATGTAGCTTTTCAATGTTCTTCAATGACAAAATGAGTCAATTATTGAACATATTTCTCAATATGCACCAATCTTTCTATTTGTACATTACCTCCCTCCATATTATCCCCACGTCCTGATCATTCTCATCCCTGTAGTTTTCAGGACTTTGGTTCTTCTCACTATTTTGCAATATACCTCATTTTTGTTCGATTGCAAAATCATGTATAATCCAGTAAAAAGTGATTTTAGAGGCTTTGTCTAGGCTGAACAAAACAGTGATTAAACAGTGCCTTTATTGTGAGCTCATCAATAAATTTGTGCAAAAGGGCTGAATGTAATGAAGTTCCATTACTATAAACTTTCTAATAATAAAGGTTAATGGAAATGCAAAATGCATTATTTGCTGAAAGTCTCCACTAAACACAGGAAGTGCTGGAAACACTCAGCGCCATCTTTGGAGCTAACAGTGATTCAAGTTGATAACTTTTCATAAGTTCTTCTCCATCAAAACAGACCTACTGACTGTTTCCAGCATTTTCTGTTTTTAATTATTGAAAATCTGACAGAGTTAGCCTTCCAATAGTCATCTACTTATTTTCTCAGGGCCTTCATGTAATTTATGCACTATGAGTGTCTGTTTAAAAACTTCATGGATGACTCTATGGATAACAAGCAGTATCACATTTGTGAATCATATTGAAGATGCATGGTGTGATTTCCTGTTCTGATGGACTGGAAGTGAACATTGAACCTGAAGATTCCAACTACCACTAAAATCAAACTCCATACTCATTCATGCAGCAAAATGAGAGTAATTGAATAGAATCCTATTCTTCTAACTTGTTAACTGATCCTTGGAATATAGCAAGAACTGCAGGAAATTATTTTCGTCAAATTGAAGGGTTGAACAAAAAGTCAGAAAGAGACAGGAGTCCTCATCACTTCAAGAGGGAGACTATTGAAGGAGATAGTATCATTTACTACAGTATCTCCTTGATATATATGCCATTGATATTCTTAATAGGTAGAATTGGGCAGATGGCTTTTGAATTGTCACCAGCTCCTCTACTGTAATCTGTCACTGAGTAAATGGTAAGTTAAGTTCAATGATTGAAACAAATTCTTGAACTGAAAGGCCAACAGGTCATATCTATTACATAGTCAACATGTATGGCACTGGAAAAGCACAGCAGGTTAGGCACCATCCGAGGAGCAGGAGAATCGATGTTTCGGGCATCACCCCTTCATACAGCTGAACCGTCAACCTTCCTGTTCCTCAGATGCTATTTGACCTGTTGTGCTTTTCCAGCACCACACTTTTCGACTCTGACGCTCCAGCATCTGCAGTCCTCTCTTTCTCCTATATCTATGACATGGCCAAAATCATTAGAATGTGTAATTCAACCAATTAAGTTTAAAAATGATATTTAGCTGACCTTCCAGGAATTTGTTGCATCCATTCCTTCTATGAGCACACAACATATGCAGAAGGAAGGGGAAAGAGCACAACATCCTGATTCTCTCTGACACCCCACCCCCAACATAAGGATGTAATATATTTGAATATCACATTAAATGCATAGAACAGGCAAAACTAGGATAAGTGGGAGTCATTGTTTTCTTTCAGTATGCATGCTTTGTAAATATGGGTTAATAATAGAAGTCATCTTGAATTAAAAGAAAAAAATTCAAATGAAACAGAGAGATCTAATTTTCAGTCATTGAGATTCTGTACCTTATCCAAAATGGCACAAGGACCTCAAAGGTGGAAGTCTGTCAAACTATCAAGTTATTTAAAACCCCTGCCCTTGAAACTTTGAAAACAAGCTGCCTGTGTTCCTTGTTAGAACAAAAAATGTACTTGCAATTCTAATATATATTTATTAACATAAGCTTGATTGGCATCATGAAAATATTGTTATTGTTTGACTGCTTTTACGACCTATCACATGGTGTGAGGAAGGCACTCATAATATAATTATCAACTCCAGGAGGTTACTTTGGGAATGACTGTCTTTGATGTGTGGCTGTGAATGCAAATCGTTTACTTTTTCTAAAAAAAATAGGATTAAGTACTGGAAAGGATTTAAATGTAGTGAATAGACATATCAATCGGTGTTTTTCTATATACAGAGGAACCTCAATTATCCGAAAAAGATGGGTCGGGACTATTTTGTTCGGATAATTGATTATTCAATTAATTGATTCAATGCCTTTCCTCTGGGGCTCGGAGTTTTCTAAAGTTTCCTTTTTCCTCGCTCTGCCTGCTTGCTCCCTCTCTCTGTCTCAAGGTTTGTTTCTGAGCAGACACACATTTGTGTGTAAGGGAACTGTAGCATTAATAAAGCCTCCCACCGCCCCCCACCCCCCCGCCATCACTTCAATGAGATTGACACAGCGAGCACTTGTTAAGCCCAGTCCCCATTCAGCAGACTTGGCAGCAGCACACTGTGCACAAGCCCCCATCCCCTGTCGACGCCCAAAACCGCGTCTAACCCCACGCCCATCTATTCCCCCACAACAATCTAACTCCCCTGTCCGCAACCATCCCTGCTCTGTCTGTCACCCAACCCCATCCAACCTCAGCCGGTCTGTCCCCCCAACACCCGCCTAACCTCGCCCCCGTCCTCTCCCCCAACACCCGTCTAACACCCCCATCTGCACCCATCCCCATGCCTCCCTCCGCTTCCCCAAACCTGTCCAACCTCGCCCCCCCGCCCCCAACACATGTCTAACCCCCATCTGCACCCATCCCCGCTCCCCTGTCCGCTCCTCCAAACTCGTCCAACTTCGCCCCCCCCTCCGCCCCCAACACCTGTCTAATGCCCCCATCCCCGCGCCCCCATCCGCTCCCCCAAACCCATCCAACCTTGCCCCACACCCCCCAACACCCATCTAACACCCCTCTGCACCCACCCCCACTCCCTTCCGCCCCCCAACTCTGTCCAACACCAACACCCCCATCTGTCGACTGGCCTCATCCAACCCCACACCCGTCCGACCCCTCACACCCATCTAACACCCCCGTTCACATCCAACCCACCACGTCCGCCCCTCCAACCCCATCTATCCCGTCAATCTGCCCTCACCTCCACCCCCCACCCCATCCAACCCTATGCCCCGTCAGCCTCCAACCCCAACCTCATCCAAGCCTGCTCCTTGTCTGCCCCCCAACCCTATCCAACACCCACATCTGCCTGTCCACACCCCCAAATCCATCCAACATCCATGTCTGCCCACTCCCCGTGCCTCCATCTAACCCCCCAACTTCATCCAACCCCGCCCTTGGTCTGTCCCCAACCCCCTCCAACCCTGCCTCCCATCCGTCCCACCTCAACCCTGTCCAACCTCGCCCCTGTCTGCTCCCCCAATACCCGTCTAACACCCCCAACTGCACCCATACCCATGCCCCCATCCGCTCCCCAAAACCTGTTCAAGACTGACCCCGTGTCCATCCCCCAACCCCGTCCAACCTTGCTCCACCCACCCCACACCCTTCCGCCCCCCTCACCCATTTACTCATTGTAAATAAAAGATGCGATCAGTTTTGAAACACCTCTTTGGTGTAATGTTTCTATCGGGACCTTGAGACCTTCTTCGGATAATCTGAAATTCGGATAATTGATATTTGGATAATCAAGGTTCCTCTGTAGTGAAGTCGATAATAGGTACTTGATGTTATTTCATCTGAGCATAGCTCTTGAGATCTGCCCACAGTGGTAGTGGGTTAGTTGGCTTAGAGAGTATGAGGTGCCCTGATGGTGAGTAGGGGTGTGAGGCTGGGGGAGGTGTTTGTGTCATGGTAATATCCCTGAACGATAATGACACCCTCTAGGTTAATGTTCTGGTGATTTAGCTTTGAAAGCCAGTTTGGAAGGTTATGAAATCTGAACTAAATTTTAAAAATCTGGAATTAAAAGTTGGTCTGATGGCAACCATATGATCACTGTTAATTGTCATAAAACACCCCATGGGTGACTAATGTTCTAAAGAGAAGGGAATCTGTTGTCTTTACCTAGTCTGACCTGAATATGATTTCAGACCCAGAATAATCTGAGTGACACTGTAGTTAATTAGGAATGGGCAATAAATGCAGATCTAGCCAGCAATGTCCACATCCTATGAACATTTAAAATTTTTAATAATGACAAAGATGGGGAACACAAAATGAGTGAACAGATTTGAGAGATGAGACTCTTGTCTTTATTTTTTGCTTTACTATTTTTATTGCAACTGGGCGAAAGTCCTGAAGAACCTGGTCAGAATGTTCTAACAGGGAGAAAGTGAGGGCTGCAGATGCTGGAGATCAAAGTCGAAGAGTGTGTTGTTGTAAAAGCACAGCAGGTCAGGCAGCATACGAGGAGCAGAAGAGTCAACATTTTGAGCAAAAGCTCTCCTGATGAAGAGCTTCTGCTCAAAACATCGATTCTCCTGCTCCTTGGATGCTGCCTGATCAGACCTTTCGAACAGCCTTCTTCAAAGCTGAGCAATCCCTCTCACTACCCAGCTCTATGACATACACAGTTCCCATACCACTACTGGACAAATAGATGGTTACTTGGCCAGAAAAAGTCCCTGTCTAGATTAGAGTGGTGCTGGGAATGCACAACATGTCAGGCAGCATCCGAGGAACAGAAAAATCGACATTTCAGGCTGGAGCCCTTTATCCTGATTCACTTTCCTTGTTGCAGTCATTAACACATTTGTAAGTAATTGTGGCCCCAATCCATGTGACACACTATTAGTCACAGGTTGAATTTATCTGAACTCTCTGTCTTCTATTCATTAGCTAATTCTCTGTTCATGTTAATATTCTACTTTGAACATCATGAGCTTTTATCTTATCAGGGTAAAAACAATAACTGCAGATGCTGGAAACCAGATTCTGGATTAGTGGTGCTGGAAGAGCACAGCAGTTCAGGCAGCATCCGAGGAGCAGTCTTATCATGTAGCCTAATGTGCGATATCTTATCAAACACCTTTTGAAAATCCAAGTAAAACTAAATCCAAAATTCATCCACTGTTTCCCCTTTATCTATTTTGCTTGCTACCTCTTCAAAGAATTCCAATAAATGTGTCAGGTATGATTTGTCCCTCTTGAAGCCATGCTAACTTCACTGAATCATATTCTATATTGCTATATGCTTTGTCATTAGAACCTTTATAATGGATGGTACAGTGGTTCACTGATCAACATTGCTGCTTCCTAGCACCAGGGACGTAGGTTCAATTCCAGCCTTGGGTGACTATCTTTGTGGAGTTTGCATGTTCTCCCTATGACTGCACGGACTTCCTCTCACTGTCCAAAGATGGAATTGCTAAATTAGTTAGATTTGGTTAATTGATTAGCTAAGCTGCCCTATTGCTCCAAGGATATATCAGATAGGTGGATTAGCCACGATAAATGCAGAGTTACAGGGGTAGGGTGGGGGTTTGGGATGTTCTTCAGTGGTTCAGTGCAGACTCGATGGGCTAAATGATCTCTTTCTACATTGTAGGGATTCTATAATAATAGACTCCAGTATTTTTCCATTAACAGATGTCAAGCTAACTGGTCAGAGTCCCCTGCTTGTGTTGCTTTCCTTTTATCTAAAAAATCAAAGTGTTGCACTGGCAGTGTTCCAATTTTTGAGACTTTTCCAAAGCTAAGAATTCCTGAAATATTCCACTAGTGTATCCATTATCTCTGTAGCTACTTCCTTTTGATATCCTAAACTGTACTCTAACATGTTCAAGGGACTTATCAGTTCTTCACTGTAGTAATTTTCTTAGTAATTTTTTTCTCTAGTGATGGTTATTGCCCCTTCCTCACCTCACCCCTTGAATAATTAGTAATTTGGATTTCTTTTAGTGTCTTCTACTATGAAGATAGATGTAATGTATTTCATGGGTTCCCCATTATTATTTCCCCAGCCTCATTTCCCTGAGGTTTCTCTCTTCCTTTTTGCATATTTAAAGAGCCTCTTGTTGTCTGTCTTGATATTACTTGCAAATTTACCCTCAAAGATTATTAGCTCCTTTTTAATTTCGTTGTTTTTTAAGACTTGTTTTGACTTTTTAAAAACAATTTGATGCTATGCGTAACTTTCCGAAATAACTATTATTTTCTTATTCCATTCCGAGAGCCCTTGGTTCTCATTAGAATATGCTATCCCTATAAGCTTTATACTATTTTCTTAAACATCTGTCAAAGTTCCTCAACTCTCTTTGCTGCTAAACTCTGTTCCTAGTTCACTTCAGCCAGTTCTGCCCTAAATTCTTTTTAATGGCCTTTATTTAAGCTTAGCACGGTTGATTCCAACCCAAGTTCCTCCCATTGCAACTGCCACATTCTTCCATGTTATGGTCATTTTTTTCTTAGGAAATCTTTTACTCTGAGATCATTTATTAAACCTGTCTCATCACACACCTCCAGATCCAAAATAAGCTGATCACTGCTTGAATCCAGAACATACTGTTTTAGGAAAGCATCCTGGATACTCTATATGAATTCCCTTTCATGGCTCGCTCTGCCAATTTGATTATAGTCACCTATGATTAATGTACTGCCTTTCTTACATTCCTTCATTATCTCTTGATTTATTCTCTTTCCAACCATATAACTAGGGAGCCTGTGGATTATTCCTACCAGTGTCTTTTCCCTTTTCATTTCTTACTACCTGAGTGAACCTGATGAATTAGGAATTTTCCTGCCTGAGATGCTATTGTTCTGATAGCTTTTTGTCATTCTTCTCCTTTTCATCCTCATATGCTTTTGGTTGATACCACAGATATTCCTCAATCACACAGACACGTGTCTCATTTTCTCGTGACAACATGCAGAATGGGGCACATCTCTACCATTCAGTTGACTGTTTAACTTGATTCAATGGCAACACACTTTAACCTTAATTGTTGCTTAATGAGCCCTTAACAGACCAAAAATGCATTAGTGCTGCGATGTGCACTAACACACATTAAAGTGGATCACTCCCTGGAGAAATTTTAAGAATGTGGGAAAATGAATACATAGAAAACTGAAATTTTGTGAATCTCTAGTCCCAACTTGTAGCATTCTTGATTTTCTGAAGATTAAAATTAATCATAACCTAACTAGAAATGCCATTGAATTTGGGATGGTGATGACATCCAATTCTCTGACCTGTGTTTCTGTCAAGCGTAGTTTAATACTGTAACAGTCTCTCAGTAACTTTAGTCTTTGGTGGAGTGTGTTAATTGTGATTTGCAGAGAAATTTCTTTTCAGTATATTTATTAAAAAGTGAAGTAAGTTTATGGACTTGATGCACAAGACTTGTTTAATTTCACCTGTTATAGCAAATATTAATTTTAGAAGAAACTTTCATAGAAAAGGTCAAATATAGAACATTCAACATTTCACCAACTCAATATTTATGCAGGAGATATGGGTATTCAACTTTCCCAGGGTGTGATCGATCCACTGATATAACTCCAACAGAACATCAGTGGAATCCACAGGAAAGCTATTTTTCTCAAACAGGTAAACATTTTGCTGGGGCTTTCACCAATGACCCAGAAAAATTGACTTGAGAAAGGAAATTAAATCCCACAGAAAGTTAGGGCCATGCTACCTCAAACAACAACAGCAGCAACTTGGATTTGTGTAATGCCCTGAGTGTGGTAAAATGGGCCAAGTCAATTCACGGTTGCACTTTTCACTGACTCATTTAGGAGATTTTATGGCATAACTGATAAGAGATTGGATTTTAGGAGCAATGCAACAGAGAATAGAGTGATACAGATGTTTAGGGAGAAAGTTGCAAGCTTTGGGTCTTAGCAACTGAACTTACCATGTCCAGTGGTGATGCAATTAGAACTGAGAAAGTTTAAAAGGCCAGAAATGGAGAATCACCAATCAGTAAACAAGAGGGGAATAGGTGAACTGGACTTGGTGCACATTAGGTCACAGACAACCAAGATTTAGCTGAGCTTTCTTCAATTCACTCATGGGATATTGCACTAGACCAGCATTTATTGCCAATCCAAAGGCTCCCTGGCAAAGGCAATAGTGAACTGTCTTCTTGAAACATTGCAGTCCATTTAGTGTAGGTACACTCATAATGTTCTATGACTTTGACTCAGTAGCACTAAAAGGATGGCTTACATTTATGGAACATTGGAGGCTGGTGAGGAATGCATTGGAATCACCAAGTCTGGAAGTGAAAATAATATGAACGAGTGTAGACCTGCACAGTCAGGAGTCAAGATTAGAGTGGTGCTGGAAAAACACAGCTGGTCAGACAGAGTCCGAGGAGACCTGATGAAGGCTTTTGCCCGAAATGTCGATTTTCCTGCTCCTCGGATGCTGCCTGACCTGCTGGGCTTTTCCAGTACCACTCTAATCTTGACTCTGACCTCCAGCATCTGCAGTCCTCACTTTCACCCTGCACAGTCAGAAATCCACATACTTTTCATTTAATTTGTTGTGACATTTTATGATAAATGGATAGATCTCAAAATACCTCAGAACTTCTATCAGTATCCATTCAGGCTTAAAGTAGGAGACAATTAAAACTCTTAAGGAAACATGAATATTTAGTTAAGTCTAATTTTGACTTTTTATTGGGATTTCCCCATTGATTTTGCAAGATATTGAACTTCCCTCTGTCCCTTACAAGTTAAATTACAAGGTCAAGTTGGTAGTTCATAGGAACTGAAGAAATAAGAGCTGGAGTAGATCATTCAGCTATTCCCCCAATGAACTAGATTGTAAGCTGATCTTCCACCTCAGTGACATTTTCCCACCTTATTGCCATCTCCCTTCCTATTTTAAATGCCGAGAAACCTTATTGATGTCTGCCTTGAACTTACTTAATGACTGAGCTTCCATAGGTGCTTTAGGTAGAGAATCTCAAAGATGCACCACCCACTGTATGAAAATGTTCCTCCTTATCTCAGACTTAAATAGTTTATTCCTTGATTTGAGACTCTAGCCCCCAGTTCTCGACCTCCAAACCAGAGAATCCATTCTTCCTGCATCTAAACGGTCAAGCCCTATAAGAATTTTGAATGTTTCAATTAGATCATCTTTCTAAATTCTTGTATTCAGGCTCAATTTTTCCTGATAGCATAAGTCCATAAATCTCAGGGACCAGTGTGCTGAACCTTGTTAGCAATTGCTCGATGACAAACATATCCTTTCTTATATAAGGAAATCAAAACTGCACACAATGCTTGAGCAGTCTTCCCAATGCTTTATACACTTGCAGCTAGGCTTCCTTACTCCGGTTCTTGTTCCTGATCTTGAACATGAATGGGGACCAGAAGTAAATGGTAATGCTTCCCAGACTTCCTGAAGTTTAAATTCCCTGTAATCACATCCAGCCCTATTACCTTCCACAGATTCTTGATTCTTCTCAAAGTGTTTTTTTTTGCATCCGCCTCTTTTTCGCTATCACTAGCAGCTTCCATTGCCCTATACTTTGGGATTCCTCCCTTAACCTGTCTACCTGCCTAAACTCCTATCATCCTTTAAAACCTCTTTCTTCAAAGCATTTTCGTGTGCTTCCTGTTAATCACCGCTTCATCTCAGCATTCATTTTTTATCTTGTGTCTTTGTGAAGCTTATTGAAAACTTTTGACACTCTTTTTAATTGAATGTTTCAATCACTCCACCTCCACAACACTTCCAGCAAGTGCATTCCAAGAAAAAAAAACTATCTCATTAGAAATTAACTACATTTCCAAATCATTTTAAGTCTGGGCCCTTCTGTTCCTAATTTTATTCTGAGTGGGAACCGTGTCTCCTTACTACTTTATCCAGGCCTCATGAGTTTGAAAGTTTCTATCGAATTTCCACTTAGCCGTTCCTCTTCGGGAAAAGCATTCTAAACTTCTTCAGTCTATCCTGAGAATTGGAGTGCCTCATCCTGAGAACCACTTTTGTAGACCTCTTCTGCACTCTCTCCAACGTTCACATCTTTCTTATAGTATAGTCCCCAGAACGGTATGCAATACTCCAGCTGAGGTTTAACAAGTGTCTTTTATAAGTTCAGCATGGCCTCCTTGTCTTTTACACTTTGCACCTATTAATAAAGCTCAGAATACTGTATGCTTCACGATTGTTTCTCATTACCAGTGCTGCCACTTGCAGTGATCTTCACACATATACATCCAGGTCCCTTGCTCCCGCTCACCCTTTAGAATTATGCCCTTTAGTTTATAGTGACTCCTCATGGTCTTTCTATCAAATTATATCACCTCACGTTTCTTTGCAATGAACTTCACCTGCCACCTTTCCATCCACACTGCTAACTTGTCAATACCTTTTTGAAGTTCTGCATTGTCCTCCTCACAATTTACAATGTGTCCTAGCTTTGTATAGTCTGCAATCAAGAAAAGGAAAAAGGAAAGTCCCATTGCTGGCCCTGGGGGAAATCCACTTCAAAAGTTCCTCCAGCGAGAGAGGTACCCATTGACTGTTTTCAATTACTCAGCCAATCTAGAGCTTTGAGGTGGCAGGACAGGCGGAGAGAGTAGTAAATAATGTTCTCGGCTTTATTGGTCGAGGCAGAAAGTGCAAGGGCAAGCAGGCAATGTAGATCTTTTGCAAGACTCTTGTTAGATCTCAGCTGGAGTTTTGTGTACAGTTCTGGGTGTTACATTACAGGAACAATGTTTATGTATCAGAAAGAATGCAGAAGTGATTTATAAGAATGGCTCCAGGTATAAGAAAATTCAGCAGTGAGGGTTGATAGAAAAGGTTGGGACTGTTCTCCCTGGAAAGAAGACTGAGATCAGATCTGATTGGGGTTTTCAAAATGGTGAATGGACAGGACTGAGTAGATGGGATGAACCTGTTTGTGTTTGTAAAAAGGAATAGATTTAAAATGATATGCAAATGAAGCAACGGTGATATGAAATAAAGCTCTATTGCACAAGTAACTAGGGCATGGAAAGTATTGCCTGGAAATGTGGTGAAGGTAAATTCAATTGAGGTATTCAAGAATGCATTAGATTTTTTTTGGATAGTTTGATGTACAGAAATATGGAAAAAATGCAGGAGGTTGGTTGTAGATTATAGAGTCAGTATAGGTACAATGGGCCAAATGGCCTCCTTCTGCCCTGTAATAATGCTATGATTTTGTGATACACATTCATGACACATATGTAGGAGTATCCTCTCCTATATCATGGAATCTTTACAGTTTATGTCCCAACAAACAGTCTTAAATTGAGACAATCTGATATAAGGTTGCATACAATCTGCACATTACTGGGGCGGCACGGTGGCACAGTGGTTAGCACTGCTGCCTCACAGCACCAGAGACCCGGGTTCAATTCCCGCCTCAGCCGACTGACTGTGTGGAGTTTGCACGTTCTCCCCGTGTCTGCGTGGGTTTCCTCCGGGTGCTCCGGTTTCCTCCCACCATCCAAAGATGTGCAGAGTCAGGTGAATTGGCCATACTAAATTGCCTGTAGTGTTAGGTAAGGGGTAAATGTAGGGGTAGGGGTAGGGGTATGGGTGGGTTTCGCTTTGGCGGGTCGGTGTGAACTTGTTGGGCCAAACGGCCTGTTTCCACACTGTAATCTAATCTAAATCTAGACTGTATTGTCCCCATGCCCCCTGTCCCATCCGAACATGGAGTATAAACATAGAGATAATATGTTCAATTATGAAGTGTGCAGCTCACATGACTTCATTTAATCTCTTCCCACACTTGATTTCCAAATGTAATTATTTATTTTCATCAATCTGTCCATGATGTGATACACTTCTGGAGAAAGTGGGACACTGGTCTGGAGCACTGGTACCCTGGTCTTCAACAATCACTCCGGGCATATTAATCCAGCTGAACAACACAAATAGATTTGATTGTTGGAACTTAAAATAATCTTCCCAATTTCAAGTCTAATGTGTTCAATGTAGAATTATGTGACTAACATCATTTATAAGCCAGTACCCAATCCTTTTCATGAAATTTTGGGTGTGCTTAGTTCAAGTCTTTAATGGCCCGTTGGTATCTTTGTTTTTAATCCATTGCAGAAATTATAGCATTTGAGATCTTGCTAAGTAGAACATCCAGTACCCAACACTATAATGTAGTGCTGATTGAGTCATGTCACTTTGAAACTGCAGAGACATTTGTCTGCATAAGAAATCAGAGCTGCTGTTAGCGGAACAGGAACCTGCAAAACAGCAGGAGTTATTAAGTTTTAGTCTTACATCGTAATTTGGATGCAGTAGATTCATTCACATAGGATAAAGCTGAATAACTGAATAATGATGGGTAAAAGAACCATGTTGCCATATTTTGGGACGGGTATCTAACTTCATTTACTGGATTTCATTGTCCTTATTTGTTTGGAAGTATTTCAAAATTGTCATAGCCATCAGGATTCTTATTGTCTGCTTTTCCCCTTTGACATTTCACATGTTCCATTGTTCCTTGCAATCAAACAGTTCTCCATTGCACCAACACTTTATTCAGAAGAATTTTTTTAAATGCACATCACAACCAAAAAACAAAGAGACAGCAGACAATGTCAAAATGAAGCAACAATGGTATTACGGGTATGGGATAGAGAAAAGATCTCCCATAATTAAATTTTAAATATACCATCATTCATTTTCTGTTGGCATCCAATTTAAAATACATTACACTTTGTTTTACAATATGATGGTAATTTTCAAATTGACTTCTACTGCTTTTTCAGAGTATGCAGAGACAGAGCATACTGATGAACACGAGTTCCAGCTGACAAATGATGCCTGAAACATCTGTGCCTGCTAATTCATTTTTGATTAGGACATGTAGGTCTAATGAATCCATGGAATATATTAACTGGGCAAATGGTCATCAGCTTTTAACATGTGACTCTATGCTTCACTGGTAACCAATGTTTTGAATAATTCTAATCTTTTGTGTAATTTTACAATATCCACAGCAGAAATACAGCAAGCTGGATTCGAATGCTTTCTGCAAAACCTTTTAATAATACCTGCGAAGTCTTCTCCAATGTAATAACAGTCTCCATGCTTCAAAAGCAATTAATTTGTTGCCAGGTGCTTATGGGCTTGCTGAGAATTTGAAAAAATGATATATAAATGGAATTTTCTTTAGCTTCTGAAAATGCCATGGCTTTTTCTTAAATAGGTCTGTACTTTTTTTAAGTGTAGGTTTTTGCATTCATTAAAAGAAGTATACATGAATCCTTCTTATTAGAAGAATATTCAACAACTTGAACACAATTGGGGTAAATTTCCTTCTTTGTTCTGCTAAAGTTCCGCCAGAAAGAAGAGTTCCAAAACAATCAACATTGGGTAGGTATCTTTATTTAACCAGTTCAGGGAGATTTCAATGCACTCCTGGAGCAGGTCAGACCCGAACCCCAGTCCTCCAGCTAAGAACCTTACCACTGCACTACAAGAATCTCTGTAGAATATTAATGCATGATGAGTCACCAATGGCCCCTGGCTGATAATGATTCTCCTGCCAGTTTGCCAACAGAAACTTGAATACAACTTTTACTATTTCTGGACAGTAAAGTTCTATTGTCTTCTCAGTGCTCTGCCAGGATCATTACTGACTGCCAGGTCCGATTGCAAACTTTAGTAAACCATCCAATTTGTCGTAGCTTAGTCAGATCTCATTCACTGTCAGGATCACACTCTACAGATTTTTCTAAGCCACTTTTTATCGCTGTTGTTATAATCTTTGTTTCTAAGTCTGAAGTATCTTACTCTTTCAGCTCCCTGCTAATAGTTGGGCCACTAATTGCAAAATTCTAAAGCCATGCTGGCTGCTTGTACAACATGAAGCTTCCAAAAGATATTAAAAAATACTCTATTGTCTATAAACAGCGTCCAGCATAAACTTCTAGAAGCAACTTTTTAAATTTATCTGTGGTGAAAACAAGCAATGATCCAAGAACAGAGAAGATGCATTTCTTCCACGTTGTCTTCAACATGTGGGCCTGAAGGTCTACTTAAGGTCATACAATGGTGGATATTAAATGTAGACTTCTGGTCTCTCCAAAGCCAAAAAACAACTTGGAATGTAGAACATAGAAAAGTACAGCACAGAACCAGCCCTTTTGCCCACAATGCTGTGCCGAGGATTACTCCTAATGTAAAATAAAATAACTTAACCTACACACCCCTCAATTCACTGCTATCCATGTGCATGTCTAGCAGTCGTTTATATGTCCCTAATGGCTCTGCTTCCACGACCATCGCTGGCAACATACTCCATGCATTCACAACTCTCTGGGTAAAGAACGTTCCTCTGACAGCCCCTCTATACCTTTCTCCTAATATTTAAATCTATGACCCCTCGTGTCATTCAATCCTGCCCTAGGGAAAAGTCTAACGAGAATCCAGAGAAAGTATATTTCTGTTAGGGTGAAATGAAAGGCTGGTAGGTATAGGGAATGCTGGATGACTAAAGAAATTGAGGGTTTGGTTAAGAAAAAGAAGGAAGCATGTGTCAGGTATAGGCAGGAGAGATCGAGTGAATCCTTAGAAGAGTATAAAGGCAGGAGGAATATACTAAAGAGGGAAATCAGGAGGGCAAAAAGGGGACATGAGATAGCTTTAGCAAATAGAATTAAGGAGAATCCAAATGGTTTTTACAAATACATTAAGGACAAAAGGGTAACGAGGGAGAGAATAGGCCCCCTCAAAGTTCAGCAAGGCAGCCTTTGTGTGGAGCCGCAGAAAATGGGGGAAATATTAAATGAGAATTTTGTATCAGTATTTACCGTGGAAAAGGACATTGAAGATATAGAATGTAGGGAAATAGATGGTAACATCTTGCAAAATGTCCATATTACAGAGAAGGAAGTGCTGGATGTCTTGAAATGCATAAAAGTGGATAAATCCCCAGGACCTGATCAGGTGTACCTTAGAACTCAGTGGGAAGCTAGAGAAGTGATTGCTGGGTTTCCTCCCACAGTCCAAAGATGTGCAGGTCAGGTGAATTGGCCATACTAAATTGCCCGTAGTGTTAGGTAAGGGGTAAATGTAGGGGTATGGGTGGGTTTCGCTTCGGCGGGTCGGTGTGGACTTGTTGGGCCGAAGGGCCTGTTTCCACACTGTAATCTAATCTAAAAAAAAAAAAAAAAAAATTTCCAGCACATCAACTTCATCAATCTTGATCTGGTCAAGAGTGTATCGCAGTTCCTCAAAGTTCTCATTCACAACAAGTTCCCTTTCCTTTTTGAAAACCGAAGCAAAAAACTCATTTCAAGCTTCCCCTATCTGCTCAGACTCCACGCACAAGTTCCCTCCGCTATCCCGGATCAGCCCTACCCTCTCCCTGATCACTCTCTTATTCCTCATGCATGAGTAAAATGCCTTTGGGTTCTCCCTAAACCTTCTTGCCAAGCTTTTCTCATGCCCCCTCCTGGCTCTCCTCAATCCATTTCTGAGGTCCTTTCTAGCAAGCCTGTAATCTTGTAAAGCTGTGCTAGATCCTTGCTTCCTCCACCTTACATAAGCTGCCTTATTCCTGTTGACGAGAAGCTCCTCTGTTCTTGTCATCCAAGCTTCCTTATCTTCCCCCTTCTTACCTGTCTCAGAGGAACAAATTCATGCATCATTCATAACAACTGCTCCTTAAATAGTCTCCACATGTCTGCTGTGCCCTTTCTGTGTAACAATTGCTCCCAATCTGTACTTCCCAACTCCTGTCTGATCACATCATAATTTCCTTTTCCCCAATTAAATATCTTCCCTTGGTAACTGCTCCTTTCCCTCTCTCAGGCTATGTTAAATGTGAGACAGTTGTGTTCACTGTCACCAAAGTGTACTCCCACTACGAGATCTGACACCTGTGCTGGATCATTGCCGAGCACCAAATCTAAAATGGCCTCTCTCCTCGTCGGCCTGTCTACACACTGAGTAAGGAAACCCTCCTGAACATACCTGACAAAAATGGCTCCATCCAAACCACCTGCACTTAAGGAGATACCAGTCGATACTGGGAAAGTTGAAATCACCCATAACAACAACCCTGCTACATCTGTATTTTTCCAAACTCTGCCGGCCTTTGAGTTCTTCAATCTCTCTACTGCTATTAGGTAGAAAACTCTCAATGTTCCCTTGCTGTTCCTAACTTCCACCCATACTGATTCAGTAGACAAACCTTCCTCAACAACCTTCATTTCTGTAGCTGTGATGCACTCTCTGATTAGCAATGCTACAACCCCTCCTCTTTTTCCACCCTCCCTGTTCTTTTTAAATGTTCTAAACCCTGGAACACCAAGCAACCATTCCTGCCCCTGTGAAACCCATGTCTCCATTATGGCCACATCATAGCCCCAATTACTGATCCATGCTCTAAGTTTGTCAATCTTATTTCTGACAGTCCTTGCGTTAAAGCAGACACACTTTAACCGATTCCTGTGTTTCATTGCATGAGAGATCTTCCCGATAGATTCACTATATCCTATCACTGCCCTATATACAACTGCCCCCTCTCAGATATGTAGCTCTGATTCACACCAACACCCCCCCCCAACTACTTTAAACCCTCCCGAACCACACGAGCAAATCTCCCACCCAGGAGATTTGTGCTCCTCCAGTTCAGGTGCAACCCGTCCTTCATGTACAGGTCCCACCTTCCCCAGAAGGTATCCCAATGGTCTAGGTATCTGAAGCCCTCCCTCCTGCACCAGCCTCGCAGCCATGTGTTAAGCTGCATTCGCTGACTGTTCCTCACCTCACTATCTCGTGGCACCAGTAGCAAACCTGAGATCACTACTCTACTCGTCCTGCTCTTCAGCTTCCAACCTAACTCTCTGCAGTCACTTTTCAGATCCTCAATCCCTTTCCTGACTATATCATTGGTGCCAATATGTACCACGATTTCTAGCTGCTCACCCTCCCCCTTCAGAATCCTGTAAACCCGATCGGCGATATCCTGGACCCTGGCACCAGGGAGACAACATACCTCTTGGGAGTCCCGTTCCTGACCACAAAATCTCCTGTCAATCTGTCTAACTATTGAGTCCCCTAATACTAGTGCTTTTCTATTCTCCCCCCTTCTCTTTTGAGCCACAGTGTCAGGCTCAGTGCCAGAGACCTGACAACTATGGCTTTCCTCTGGTAGGCTGTCCCGACCAGCAGTATCCAAAACAGTATACTTATTGCTGAGGGGAACGGCCACAGAGGGTCCCTGCCCTATCTGTTGGTTCCCTTTCCTCCCCCTGACTGTAACCCAGCTGCCCTTATCCTGTGTCTGAGGAGTGACCACCTCCCTGTACATCCTCTCAATTTCTCCCTCAGCTTCCTGGATGATCTGAGGTTCATCCAGCTCCAGTTCCAGTTCCCTAACTCGGTTTTTGAGGAGCTGGAGTTGGGTGCACTTCCCGCAGATGTGGTCGGTTGAGACATGCGAAGTGTCTCTCACCTCCCACATTCTGCAGGAGGATCGTGCAACTGCCCGAACTGCCATAACCTGCTACTCGGAAAGCCCGCACAGGATTAAACAAAGGAAGAGAAGAAATGAAAAAAAAGAGGAAACCTGAAAACTCACAAAGGTTAGAGGAGGTGTGTGGGAGGGACGCCCTACAGTGTAGGGTCTTGGATTTAGATCTCACCCACTTAAAAACTTCCCAGCAGTCCTTGTTTCTCTTCACCCTCTCTCCTAGCCGCTGTGTTTAAAAAATGTTGTTTTTTACTCACCTTCCCAGCAGTCCTCCACTCCTCTCAATTTGTTGGGAAAAAAAGTTGCAGGTAGCAATTGATACATGAGCACCATACATCCTAAACAATTGAGATGGGGATTTCTTAAAGATGGGGATGCTGACAAGAATCTACTTACTGGTCTGCCACTGAAATGTCCCACCTCATTTCTGATGTTGGTCAACTCAGAACTATGTTAGAGTGGTGCTGGAAAAGCACAACAGTTCAGGCAGCATCACAGGAGCAGGAAAATCGATGTTTCGGGCTGCTGAAGGGCTTTTGCCCGAAACGCCGATTTTACTGCTCCTCGGATGCGGCCTGAACTGCTGTGCTTTTCCAGCACCACTCGAATCTAGACTCTGGTTTCCAGCATCTGCAGTCATTGTTTTTACCTCAACTCAGAACTCCCAACCTTGCGTGTGTGCTTCAGTAACATTAAGCCTCCGCAGGTAATGGTAATTCTGTGCAGCTACAGCATCTTCATGGGGCTGCCAGAAATATCTCAGATAAACACATAAAACCAATCATTGGGGTATCTTACACTTCACAAGATACACTTCACTGGTGGCATCGTGGCTCAGTGGTTTGCATTGCTGCCTCACGGGACCTGGGTTCAATTCCAGCCTTGGGTAACTGTTTGTGTGGCCTTTACACATTCTCCCCATGTCTGTGTGGGTTTCCTCCCACGATCACAAAGGTGTACAGGTTGGTGAACTATGCTAAATTGCCCATAGTGTCCAAGGATATATAGGCTTGGTGCATTAGTCAGGGGCAAATATAGCACAGGAGAATGGGTCTGGATGGATTACTCTTTGGAGGGTCACTGTGGATGTGTTGGGCTGAAGGGCCTGTTTCCACATAGCAGGGATTTTAATTCAATAACTAGAAACAGCAATCCTATTTTGCAGCATAACCAATCATATTTTAAAAATATTTCTCATCTCTTGCAAACTGATGGTACAGTACAATGTAATAGCTATCAGTAGAATTACTTGTATGCACATCCTAGCTTGTCAGAAGGAAATGATGGTCAATCACCTTGCTGTCTGGCTCCCATTACATCTTTGTAGACACTTTCACAAAGGCAGAAGTGGCAACATAATAAGAGAGCAATGGGAAGGAGACACCAAGCTCTGCACAATGAAGTTCTCATAGTCCAGCAATAAGATGGATATGCTGTTTGATTCAGCCAGTTCCTGAGAATGGAGAAAAACATCTAAAGAACATTGTCAGTAACAAAGATTCAACAGAATATCTCCCTGCCCCATATTCCAGCCAGACCTTTCACAAAGGTATTTACTCTCGGTGTAACACAATGATAAGCGAGGACACTGATTGCAGAACAACATTTTACACACGTTGCACACCTTCCTTGTGTTTGTCATTTAGAAGATTAGTTGTTTGTAAGTTCTGTTTATCCCTCAAAAATAATCAAGTTCTTGTAATGTTAGATTCAGCATTCATAGATTTATCAAACTTAACATATCTGTAGTAATGGTAACTCATCGTCAGCTTCTCATGGGCAATTGAGAATAGGCAATAAACGCTGGCCTTGTCAGTGACATTCACATCTTTTGAAAGTCTTAAACAAAAACTTGGACGTGCACTTAAAAACTGCACTTACAAACACCCAATGGTTCAGGAATCATTTCTAAGCTCAACTTATAGGTTGATTAATTACTTTTGAATCTTATCTTTGCCAATTACCACTTCCTTTACATTTCTCTCAGTCTAAGTATATGAACATTTATATGTATCTACATGGTGTGATTATGCAAAATTTAAAATGCAACTCTATATAAAGTAAATGTAATTGAAATTATCCTCTATCGATCATTTCAATCAATAAGCTGGTTTTATTACTAATGGGTTTTTATTCTGTCAGGATAAGAAGGATCAGCAGAACTCCCTTACTTCATTATCTTCTCAGTAATTTTGCTCTTGTTATATATAATTGCTATTTCACAAAAGTAAAATGTTTAATTTTAATTCTGTCTTTGATTCTGTACGATGCAATACTCAGTTAATTCCTTGAATTTCCAGAAACCCCAATTAAAAAGACATTTTCTATTTGCAAGACTAACTGCTGTCCTTGCATCCATTATCGGTGATTACAGCTTCTTGTGATGTAGAAACCACTGTGCAATGACATGCCTTTAATTAAATTCCCTCGTTAAGTAGCTTATTACTAATATTGTAACCTACCAGTGCCATCGGCCTTAACATAACCCCAGAGTACATCCCATCTCCTGAAGGTGGCAGAAGAGAGTCTGTGTGAGACTGAAAGTGGAAAAGCAGAGAACCCAATCAAACCTGCTGTATATGTATTTTCCGCCATTTTCATAAAGGCTTGTTTTCCAAGTATTCCACCACGGGAGACAGAAAGATTTGTTGGAAATTTTAAATTAGATAGCCTCAGTACAATTAGAATGCTGGTTTGTAAGTTGATAGTTGCCATGTTTCAGTTGTACTGGACATCGATGAGATTACATCTGGAGTACAGTGTACAGTACTGGTCACCATACTTACAGAAGGCTGTTAATGTGTTAGAAGCAGGTCAGAGAAGGTTTACTAGGCTAATATTTGGAATAAGTGAATTGCCATATGAAGAAAAACTAGAAGTGACTTAAATATAAAATATAAGTTCCTGAGGGGACTTGACTGACTTGATGTTGAAAGGTTGTTTCTTCTTGTGGGAGAATTTAGTTCTAGGTATCATGGTTGAAAAACAAGGGGTTACCCATTTAAGACAGATAAGAACTTTTTTTCTCTCTCATGGTTATTTGTCTTAGGCCTTCCCTTTCTCAAAAGGCAATGGATGCAAAACATTTAAATACTTTTAAGACAGGAGTAGATAGATTCTTGATTACCAGTGAGATGAAGGATTATTGGTATATGCAGAAATGAAGAGTTAAGGTTAAAATGAGATCACTCATAATCTTATTGAATGGCAGAGCAGACTCAAAGGGTCAAGTAGCCTACTCTGGTTCCTTATTCACTTGATTGAATGCCAGGCTTCTAGGAATCTGAACACCCAGCAGGAAAAAGAAAGGCCAATACCTGCTAGCTCAAGGTGACACAAGACCTTGAAAGCATTCGTTGATGCTGAGGAGGAAAATGAGTATTAGCCTTGTTTGCTGAATACTTAATCCACCCCACTTTTTATTCTGTCTTCTTTTTCTCTGTTTCTGTGACCACATACTGCTATCTCCAAGTCCTGACCTCCATTGATTAGGTGTTGTAAACTATTCCCAACTGTTCTGTGTTCTGCAAACAGCAGTCTGGTCAAAATGGAGTCTTCATTGAACTATCTCTAAGACGGTTGCCTAAGATGGATGCAGTGTGTGTGTCTTATAAGAATGTTTGCTGACTCTCCCAAAAACACTCTCAGTACATGTATAAAACACACATGAGTAGTACCGGCACCAAGTTTCCTGCATCACATTCTGCATTAAAATATAATGCAAGCCATTGACGCTAACAGCCTCTAACTCAGGACCTAATGTGTTAAAAAGCAGTGCAACCTACAGAAGCACCTTCAGCCTGTAAGCCTCTAATAAAGCACTAAGAAAGCAAATTAGGGGCATAAATTGCACTCTGTAGAGATGCATGAGATGCAAATGTGATCATTTACTCACTACAGAAGCATGTAAGTTGTAGGTATCTCTGAGCTGAAAAATACAATGTTGAATGATTGAAGTGGTGTGAGAGTTGGCCTGAGAGCAGACAGGATGAAGTGGCGAGGCTGGTGGTTCACTGATCACAGCTTGAATGGATGAAGAATCGAGGAGGATAGTGGCCACGGGGTATGTGGTGGAGACAGTTGGATGATGGCTAGAAAATGTAATCTGCGAGCTGCAGCAGGTAGTACCTGCTCTGATTTACATGCTGGGGATTTACACCATCTAGATTCTCAGGTAAAGAGTGAAGAATTGGAAGTGGCAGATAAATTAACAAATTGGTATTAATAATATGCAAATACTTGGAAATAAAGCAGTTGTTGCTCAATAGTGAGATTGTGAAGTCACTGCGTCAGACTTGATTGCAAACTCTCAAAGCATTTTCTAGTGTTTTCATTATCACCAAATTTTCCCAACTTTGTTGCCAATGCTCATGCCACACCAAGGAACACAAAATTCTGCCCCATATGCCTTTATTAAAAAAATTAAATGACAAAGAGAAAATTTGCCATGTTGTTATACTTTACACATGAAATGAGAAGCAAGAGCTAAAAATTGCAAAATGGGTACTGCAAAATGTTCCTTTTTATTCATTCACATGATGAGGGTGTTGCTGACTGGGCCAGCACTTATTCCCCAGCCCAATTACCCAGAGGGCAGCTAAGAGTCAACCACATTGCTATAGGTCTGGAATCACATATGGCCAGATCAGGTAAAGATGGCAGTTTCCTTCCCTAAAGGACATTAGTGAACCAGATGGGTTTTTCTGAAAATTAACAACAGTTTCACAGTCATCATTAGGATCTTAATTACATAAATTTTAAAAATTGAATTCAAATTCCACCATCTGCCATGGCAGGATTTAAACCTGGGCTCTTAGATCGATACCTGGGTTTCTGGATTAACAGTCCAGTGATAATACTGCTAAGCCATTGTCTCCCCATGTAGGTCATGAGATCCTGAGTACTGCATTTATTTTATTTCCTTCTCTGTTGCTGATCTGCCCCATTATTAACGCATTGAGACTTGAAACATGGTGCAGCTTAATGAGCAGGTTGGCATCCTCCGAATATTTGAAAGCAAACTTCTTCTAGTCAATAAGGTCAGTGTGGCCCTGCTTCAAGGAAAGCTTCAGAGTGCATTTGCAATGATATCTTTGTAGCCATTGGAAGATTTGACCATTTGGATGTTAAGAGATTAACTTGGGAAAGGAAATGAGTTTCAGCTGTACAATTATGGTAGCCTGTCCTTCAAAGTTGGTTTTGTAGGTTTACTTGAATGCTTGTGAATAATACACTGCACTTCAAAAAGGACCCAAATAGTTGTTCAACAGTCCTCACATTGAATCTGGAGAATGTGGCATTAACATTGCTCTGCGTCTGTTACACAATCAGGACTTGCTGCAATGCAGGAACCTGGGGATGATAACCACTCCATCCATAAAAACTTTTATAACATCAACATCTTCATTATCAAACATTCACTACGTTAGTTTGTAGAAATTGGATCTCTTGTCAGTGATGGTGTTTTGAGAGGGACAAGACTAAGGTATGGGAAGAATTCAACATATCCAGTGCAGAGCAAAGGCAAACCTTTTTCTCGATCGATAAAAAGTAAATCCAACAGGACAATTGTCTAAAACGAATCAGATTACACAGTGGGAAAGCAAAAGTGCAGTGCTTTGATGGACAAGTCGCATGATTTATGGAGATTGAATGAAATGGAAAGGTAGATAAAAGCAAAAGCACCAGTCCTGCATAGCACTTGCATTGAGTTGGTTTTTGTAATGGAGCTCCCCGCCAGGAGAAGTGCTCTTCAAGATGCATGAAATGAGAGCCATGTAATGATTACTATTGTTAATTCTTAGGGCTAAAAAAAAGTCAAATTCCTTATGTAAAATTTCAGAATTAACTTTTTTTGTCACAATATTCAGTTTTTTTTCATTTATTTTGCTATTTTTATTTATTCACAATACCCCTGTCACATTTTGCTTCAAGAAAATAAATGTATGTCAATTCCGCTCAAATACTCAGGCCGTAATCATAACCTTTACTTCAAATTGTGGGATACACTGAAGCCCGAAGTAAATTGAAATGTCCAGCTGATTTCCCTCCTCTCCAGCAGTTCAGCACTAAAACTTCACTCCTCCCAGCACCTTGACATTGACATAATGACAGTGTATGCTCTAGGCTTGGAACCAAGGACATTGAGTCCCTAACTGAACCCTTGTCCTTTCTTATGATTTTGACTTTATATGAGGTGGACTGAAGTTTCAGCCCCAACAGACCATCATGGAACCAGGGATACAAAATCAGGATATATATCTAATTGGTTTGTATTTTATCTTGCCGCCTTTGAAAAAGAATTTGATAAAGCAAAAATCAGATTTTCATGGCATAGGATTAGATTAGAACAAAGTAGCTTATGAGACTTGAGCACCAAGATAAAGATGAGAGGTATTAACAAGAATGTGGTGTCGTAATGGCAATGTCACTGAGTTAGTAATCTAACTACTCCAGGTGAAAGTTCTGGAAGAAAATTATTTGAATCCTACCATAGTAGACCATGACATTTAAATTCAACAAATGCCAATCTATGGTGACCATAATGATTGTTGACAATTATAAAATCCCATCTGGTTCACTATTGCCCATTAGGAAAGGAAATCTTTCGTCCTTTTCTGGGTTGGCCTACATATGATAGCAGACCAAAGCAATATGGTTGACTCTTAAGTGCCTTCAGAAATGACTGAGTAAGCCACTCAAGCTGTTTTGGTTGGATGGGTAACCCCATGTTGATTCAGTTATTGGAAACCGCAATGGCAAATCCGGCCTGTCGATGCTGGTCCTAAAATTATGTAATAGATGGGGAAGGAAAACTGACTTTGTCTTCACAAGTCTACCTATTGTAGATGTATCAATTGATGAGAATATCAATAAAAGTAACCACAATGCAGTTGTGACTTCATATTGAGGTAATCATCCATCAGGTTGTCTGGCACAACCATCATACTAAATAGGACAGATTAAATTTAACAACTTAAAACTGGTCAATCAGCAGCAGATTGCATTCAACCACAGTTTGTAACCTCAGCACTGTACTGTCATCAGAATCTGAGAGATGAATCCTGGTTCAAAGAAGAGTAAAGGAGGGCAAGCCAATAACAGTACCAGGCAAAACTAAAAGGAAGATATCAACCTGGGAAGTTCCAAGACTTATGTCAAACTTGAATGCAGCATTCAAAAAACAGATCAGATCTAAATTCTATAGGCCTGTCACATCCAGTTGTGAATGGTGGTGTTACTGCTGAAGATACAAGCTAATCACTACAGAACTGTGAACTCAAGGTAATAAGATAACATTTCAAAGAGTCAAAGGGCTGTAGCTGTGTAACATTTATTCCCTTTGTCTTTACCAGAAATTTCCACATAAACTTATTGCTTGCATTTGTGCGTATGTTTCATGTTACATTTTTATTATTTTTTCCCAGGGTTGGAATAAAATTCTGCTTTCTTTCACTCAAGAAAGCTTGATACCAGGAGTTAAAAGAGGAGAGCTGATTTTTTTACGCCCATTTGATTATAACAACATCTAGATTAATCTTAGCAAATCTTTATCACCTTAATGATTAGCTGTTTAACACTAACATCATAACTGAATATTGTACAAAAACTTTATGAATATCCAATAAAATTTTGTTTACTTCAATACTCATGTTATAAAAACTTGTGCAAGTACTCACTTCTGTTTATAAATAATATTTGGATTGTGATAATTTGTGTTCAGTCTTTCCCATTCAGATTTACCATTGTAAACTGCAATACACCTCATCCTTGTTATCTGCAGGAGATAGGGGTACAGACTCACCATGGACAACCCAAAACACAGGTGCCATTCCGATGTAACTCTCCTATGCACTGTAAAGATTTGTGCAAACAAAATCAGATGAATCAATGAAAAATAAATAAAGATGGGGCTGGGGATAATTTTGCAGGTAGTTAATCAACACGTCCTATTCAGTTTTGCTGTGTCCACAGTGATGATGTAGTTACTCAGGTTGTCTTCCTTAAGCAGGAAAATCAACATTTCAGGCAAAAACCCTTCATCAGGAATGAGGCTGGGAGCCTCGGTGGGGGAGATAAATGGGAGGGGGTGATGGGGCTGGGAGGAATGTAGCTGAGAGTGCAATAGGTGGATGAAAGTGGGGGTAATGGTGATAGGTCAGAGGGGAGGGTGGAGCAGATAGGTGGGAAGGTAGATGGACAGATAGGACAGGTCATGAGGGCAGTGCTAACCTGGAAGGTTGGAACTGGGATAAGGTATAGGGAGGGGAATTAGGGAACTGGTGAAATCCACATGATGCCCTGAGGTTGGAGGTCCCAAGGCGGAAGATGAGGCGTTCTTCCTCTAGGCATCGGGTGGTAAGGGAGTGGCAATGGAGGAAGAACGCTTCATCTTCCGCCTTGGGACCTCAACCCCATGGCTCTGGCCTGAAACGTTGATTCTCCTGCTCCTTGGATGCTGCCTGACTAACTGTGCTTTTCCAGCACCACACTCTCAACTCTAATCTCCAGCATCTATAGTCCTCATTTTCGTCTTGTCTTTTCCTTTAGTCAATCAACATGTTTGGCTTTATAAAAAATCCCTAATATGCAACTGACTGTACACAATGCCTTGAGCATTTATTTATATTAAATGTTGTCATGCACTCAAGATAAATGATTGTAATATTATTAATGTAAATTGTCTGGGAACAGTGGGAGAAAGAAGCAGGCAGAACTATATCCAGAAATTATATTAGTGGCCACCTCAGAAAGCATTCTTTTTATATGTTATTTACATAATAATTCCTTATTCACAAGAGGCAGGTAGGAGAGCGCTGGAAGGATTGTGTATTCTCAGTCGTAATACTATTAGATCAAAAAAGTTTTACATTAGCTGCACTTAGATATTGAGCTAAAGTTAATTTTAATTCCCAGAGGCAGAGCCAATACTTGATAAGCAGTAGTCCTACCAGCTATACTCTAAGAATTTTTTTGAGATTTATTTGCAATATAGTGTCATGAAAAGTTTTAAATGTCTTTTTATTTTCCATAAGGCCTTTCTTGGATTTTTGTCCAGGATGTCATATGCACTCAATCAGTTATGTGCATTTCATTGAGGACTGGATCTTGATGTGCATTGTTTAATAAGTAGCAGGAATGAAATCCATTAACAATGCTGATCAGTCTTCCAGGAAAAGGCAATCATTTCTGTTCTTAATTCACTGATAAATATTATATCAAACAGTGCTTTGTCTTTGAAATTTAGCATTAATTTGCTGCTTTCTTTAAATGTGAAAAGGAACTTTTGACATTCCTTTGTTTTAATTTTGATTTCATATCATGAATTGAGTACAATTGATATGGATCCAGACTGTTAAGTGAATTTCAGCTTCAATAAACTGCTGATGAGTTGAGGCACATAGAACACACCATAAACCATTTAACTTCAGAACAGAAATGTACAGGTTCAAACAAAGTACATTAGATCTAAGATCTAGGAGAACGTTGATATATTTTATGTTTTTGAAAGATGGATTATGATCCAGTTGTTCAGATTTGATCAAAGTTAGGTCACACTGCCCTATATGTGCATTTGATACCAAAAATATAAGAATGATCTAATCAGAATTGCCATGCCATAAATGTACAATTAAGTATCCTTGACACGAACAGAGAGAAGCCAAGTTCATTTTACTGTTGCAATAGAAGATTCAAGTGGACATCAAAAAGTGTGGGGTCTTTAATCACACGTAGGTCAACTGATCTGAGATGTTGGCTCTCTTCTTCAAAGGAAGTTACTCAACCAGTTTTGTTTTATGCCAATCTGTCACTTTTCATAGTCAGTTTTCTGCACTAACCCACACATGGCCAAATTTATTCAGGTTATTCCCACAGCTCCCTAGGCTGAGATTTGAGCAAAGAACATCTGGTGTGATAGTCAAGAACCATAGCTGTAGGGCTATCATATTTCAGAAGGGCTTGAGTAAAGAATCTCAAAGCAAAACTCATCATCTTTGACCCACAAGAACTAGAAGTAGGTCTGGCTTGGTGGGTGATAATAGAGGAGGGGGGCTTGGAGATCCTGGGAGTAAAGAATATATGGCGGGATAATGAAGGAACAGTGGAGGGCTTTTGAAGTGATTCTTCACAGTGCTCAGCAAAAGTACATTCAAATGTAAAGGAAGTACTGAAGGAAAAGGGATAAACAGCCATGGATTAAGAAAATAAAGGAAGATAACAAATTGAAAACTAATGTACACAAAGTGACAGAGATTAGGAGGAAACTACAGAATTGGGAATTTTTTAAATGTTAACAGAAAACCATGATAAACCTACGAAGAAAGGTAAGATAGATTATGAGAATAAGCTAGCTCAGAATTTAAAAACAGGTAGTAAAATTTTCTACAAATGCATAAAACAAATAAGAGTGACTAAGACAAGTGTTGGTCCTTTTAGAGGATGAGAAGGGGAATTTAACAATGGGAAATGAGAAAATGACTGAGGCATTAAACTGGTATTTTGTGTTGGTCTTCACAGTGAAATACACAAATAACATGCCAATAATTGATGACAAGGAGGCTATGGCAGGTAAGGAACTAGAAACAATCATTATCACTAAAGAGGTAATGCTGGGCAAGCTAATGGGGCCAAAGGTGGACAAGTCTGCTGGCCCTGGTGGAATGCATCCCCAGGGTACAAAAAGAGATGACAGGAGAAATAACAAATGTGCTTGTGGTAGTTTGCCAAAATTCACTGGACTCTGGGGCTGTTCTGGTAGGTTGAAAAACAGTGGGGAAAATGCTTGAACCTATCATCAAGGAAGAAATAGCAAGACATCTGGATAGAAAGCTTCCCATTGGGCAGATGCAATGTGGGTTCATGAAAAGTAGGTCATGTTTAACTAATTTCCCGGAATTCTTTGAGGACATTACAAGTGTGGTAGATAATGGAAAACTGGTGGATGTGGTGTGTCTGGATTTCCAGAAGGCATTCACCAAGGTGCCACACAAAAAGTTGCTGCTAAAGATAAAAGTGCATGGCATTATGGGTAATGTGGTAGCATGGATAGAAGATTGGTTAACTAACAGAAAGTAAAGTTTGAGGATAAATGATTTTTTTGAGTGGTGTTCAGATGCCAGTGGTGTGCTTCTGGGATCAGTATTGGGACCACAATTGTTTGGGGTTGAGAACCAAGTGTAGTGTATCAAAGTTCACAGATGACACTGAGAGGAGTGGTAGAGCAAATTGTTTTAGAGGACAATGAAAGTCTGCAGAAAGATATAGGTAGATTAAATGAGTGGGCAAGGGCCTGGCAGATAGAGTACAATGTTGGTAAATGTGACGTCATCCAATAACAGCAAAATAGACTATAATATAAATGGTACAGATTCATCCTTGTGCATGAATCACAAAATGTTAGTTTGCAGGTAAGCAGGTAGTTAAGAAGGCAAATGGAATACTGTCCTTCATTGTTAGAAGGATGGAGTTTAAAAATAGGAAGGTTATGCAGCTATATAGGGTGCTGGTGAGGTCACACCTGGAGTACTACGTACAGTGTTGGTCTCTTTATTTGAGAAATGATGTATTAGCACTGGAGGGGACACAGAGTAAGTTCACTAGGTTAACTCTAGAGTTGACAGACTTGGCTGAGGACAGATTGAGTAAATTGGGGCTATACTCATTGGCATTTAGAAGAATGAGGGGGACCTTATTGAAACATATAAAATTATGAAAGGAATAGATGAGGTAGAAGCAGGGAGGTTGTTTCCACTGGTGGGTGAAACTAGAACTAGGGACCATAGTCTCCAAATAAGGAAAATAGATTTAGGACTGAGTTGAGAAGGAAATTCTTCACCCAAAGGGTTGTGAATCTGTAATTCCCTGCCCAGTGAAGCAGTCGAGGCTACCACATTGAATGTATTTATGGCATAGATAGATAGATTTTTGAACAGTAAAGGAATTAAGAGTTATGATAAGCAGGCGGGTAAGTGGAGTAAAGTCCACAAAAGGATCAGCCGCGATCTTATTGAATAGCGGAGCAGGCTCGATGGACCAGATGGTCTATGCCTGCTCCTAGTTCATATGTCCAGATGTTCTTATGGGGTGTGGCTTGGTTGAGCTGCGTTGTTGCACAATGTTTTACTTTGTGTGGAGTTCAAGACTAGGGAGCTGATGAACACTTGAGCAACTCTCCACGTCCAAAACAAAATCATTTCCAACCTACTTTTTCAGAAATCCTTCATTCTATCAATAACTCTAAGAATTGATCAAAGAGTGCAGTACACATGCTCTAATCAGTTCTAACATATGTATATTATATGATTCCTATTAGCTTATTTAGGCTTATGAGCACTGTTGCTTTTAATTGCCTTCGCAACGGTGCTTTCCAAAGTCAAAGCCCTGAGTTTCTTGCCCAGCCACAATATTTTTAAAAAATTCATTCACAAGACAATTTCTCTTACCCATCCTTAATTGCCCAAAGTGCATTCAACCACATTGCTGTGGTCTAAAATCACATGTAGGTCAAGATTGAGTAAGGATGCCAGTCACTCTTCTTAAAGGACATGCATGAACCAGATGAATTTTTCCAACATTGAATAATGGTTTAATGGTCATCATTCGACTCTCAATTCCATATTTTAATTGAATTCAAAGCCACCATCTGCCATGATGTGATTCAAATTCTGGTCTCGAGGACATTTCTTCAGTTTCTGGATTAATAGTCTAGCAATATTACCACTCGGCCATTGCTTCCCACACCTTCTGTGTCAAATTTGGTTTGATTTCTTGCCTCTGTGAAGAGCCTTGAGGCATTTCATATAAATACAAATAGTTATTGTTGGTTTGTTAAAGGAGATCTGTGTTTGGAAACAGGCTTACTTTGTAAAGGTCATACTTGTAAACCACATTGTCCAGCCTTCAGGACAGTAGGGCTCCAGAATCAGATATGGTTTGCATGCCAACTTGAAGAGCATTGCCTTTTTCTCTTTCTGAAAAATTAAGTCTAGGTTGCAAGTAAGTATTTCCTAAGTCTTTTGGCATTATTAGGCTTCCTTTCCCAAACTCTAGTAGCGACATAACGACCTCTACATGAAGGACGGGTTGCACCTGAACTGGAGGGGCACAAATGTCCTGGGTGGGAGATTTGCTCTTGTGATTCGGGAGGGTTTAAACTAGTTTGGCAGGGGGCTGAGAATCAGAGCCACATGTCTGAGAGGGGGTCAGTTGCAGACGGGGCAGTGACAGGATGTATTGAATCTATCAGGAAGGTTTCTCATGCAATGAAATAAAGGAATTGGTTAAAGTGTGTCTGCTTTAATGCAAGGAGTGTCCGAAATAAGAGTGACGAACTTAGAGCATGGATCAGTGTTTGGGGCTATGATGTCGGGGCCATAACGGAGATGTGGGTTTCACTGGGGCAGGAATGGTTGCTGGATGTTCCAGGGTCTAGAACATTTAAAATGAACAGGGAGGGTGGAAAAAGAGGGGGGGGGGGGGGGGGGGGGTAGCATTGCTAATCAGAGAGTGCATCACAGCTACAGAAATGAAGGTTGTTGAGGAAGGTTTGTCTACTGAATCAGTATGGGTGGAAGTTAGGAACAGCAAGGGAACAGCCACCGCATTGGGGGTTTTCTACAGACCACCTACCTGCAGTAGAGAGATTGAAGAATGCATAGGCGGGCAGATTCTGGAAAAATACAGATGTAGCAGTATTGTCGTTATGGGCGATTTCAACTTTCCCAATATCAGCTGGAACCTCCTAAGTGCAGATGGTTTAGATGGAGCCGTTTTTGTCAGGTATGTTCAGGAGGGTTTCCTTACTCAGTACATAGACAGGCCGATGAGGGGAGAGGTCATTTTGGATTTGGTGCTTAGCAACGAGCCAGGACAGGTGTCAAATCTCGCGGTGGGAGAGCACTGGTGACAGTGTTCACAACAGTCTCACATTTACCATTGCCTTGGAAAGAGAAAGGAGCAGTTACCAAGGGAAGATATTTAATGGGGTAAAAGGAAATTATGACGCTATCAGACAGGAGTTGGAAAGTACAGACTGGGAGCAATTGTTCCACAGAAAGGACACAGCAGACATGTGGAGACTATTTAAGGAACAGTTGTTACGAGTGATGCACAAATTTGTTCCTCTGAGACAGGTAAGAAGGGGTAAGATTAAGGAACCTTGGAGGACGATAGCGGAGGAACTTCTCGTGAAAAGGAAGAAAGCAGCTTATGTAAGATGGAGGAAGCAAGGATCAAGCACAGCTTTAGAGGAATATAGGCTTGCTAGAAAAGAGCTCAGAAATGGAATGAGGAGAGCCAGGAGGGGGCATGAAAAAGGTTTGGCAAGAAGGATTAGGGAGAACTCAAAGGCATTTTACTCATACATGAGGAATAAGAGAATGATCAGGGAGAAGTAGGGCCGATAAGGGAGAGTGGAAGGAACTTGTGCATGGAGTCTGAGCAGATAGAGGAAGCTGTAAATGAGTTTTTTGCTTCGGTTTTCACTAAGGAAAGGGAACTTGTTGTAAATGAAAACTTAGAGGAGCTGGGATACAGTCTTGACCAGATCACGATTGATGAAGTTGATGAGCTAGAAATTTTGGAAAACATTAAGATTGATAAGTCCTCAGGGCCAGACCAGATTTATCCTAGGCTGCTGCGGGAAGCGAGAAAGGAGGTTGCAAAGCTGCTGGCGAGGATATTTGCCTCCTCACTCTCCACAGGAGTCGTACCAGAGGATTGGAAGGAGGTGAATGTTGTTCCTCTTTTCAAGAAGGGGAATAGGGAAATCCCTGACAATTACAGACCAGTCAGTCTTATGTCTGTAGTCAGCAAGGTTTTGAAAGAATTCTGAATTATGAAAGGATTTATGACTATTTGGCAAAGCATAGTGTGATTAAACGCAGTCAGCATGGCTTTTTGAGGGGCAGGTCATGTCTCACAAATCTTATTGAGTTCTTTGAGGAGATGTCAAGACAGGTCGACGATGGTCAAGCAGTGGATGTGGTGTATATGGATTTCAGCAAGGCATTTGATAGAATACCCCAAGGTAGGCTCATTCATAAAGTCAGGAAGTATGGGATACAGGGGAATTTGGCTATCTGGATTCAGAATTGGCTGGCTGACAGAAGGCAGAGAGTGGTTGTAGATAGAAAGTATTCTGCCTGGAGGTCAGTGTTGAGTGGGGTCCTGCAGGGCTCTGTTCTTGTGCCTCTGATCTTTGTAGTTTTTATAAATGTCTTGGATGAGGAGGTTGAGGGGTGGGTTAGTAAATTTGAAGATGACACAAAAGTTGGAGGTGCCATTGATAGTATAGAGGGCTACTGCAGGTTGCAGCTCGACATAGACAGGATGCAGAGCTGGGCTGAGAAATGGCAGATGGAGTTCAACCTGGATAAATGCGTAGCGATGCATTTTGGGAGGTCGAACTCGAATGCTGAATATAGGATTAAAGACAGAATTCTTGGCAGTGTGGATGAACAGGGAGATATTGGTGTCCAAGTACATAGATCCCTCAAAGTTGCCACCCAACTGGATAGGGTTGTTAAGAAAGCATATGGTGTTTTGGCTTTCATTAACAGGGGATTCGAGTTTAAGAGTTGTGAGGTTTTGCTACAGCTCTACAAGTCCCTGGTGAGACCACACTTGGAATATTGTGTTCAGTTCTGATCGCCCTACTATAGGAAAGATCCAGAGGCTTTGGAGAAGATGCAAAGAAGGTTTACCAGGATGCTGCCCGGACTGGAAGGACTGGCTTATGAAGAAAGGTTGAATAAGCTCAGACTTTTCTCTCTGGAGAGAAGGAGGAAGAGAGGAGATCTGATTGAGGTGTACAAAATAATGAGTGGAATAGATACAGTCAATAGCCTGAGACTTTTCCCCAGGGCAAGATTGACTGGTACGAGGAGTCATAGTTTGAAGTTATTAGGAGGAAGGTATAAAGGAGATATCAGAGGTAGGTTCTTTATGCAGAGAGTTGTGAATGCATGGAATGCGTTGCCAATTGTGGTGGTGGAAGCAGAGTCATTGGAGACATTTAAGTGACTGTTGGACATGCACATGGATAGCAGTGAGTTGAGGGGTGCGTGGGTTAAGTTACTATATTTTACATTAGGATTAACTCTCAGCACAACATTGTAGGCCAAAGGGCCTGTTCTGTGCTGTACTTTTCTATGTTCTATGTTCTATAAATAGACCATTTTAAAGGCCTGTCAGTCCTGCTTTAAGTCCTGCTTTGAACTATCGGAGTGACTTAATGACAATTCCATAGAAGCAGTGACTTTAATCCTAACCCTACATACAGTGTAGCAAAAGGGTCAGTGACCTCCTACATTCTGCCAGGGTGTGTCTTCTAAATACTCAACTTTTCAAAAATTGTGTGTGGGAAACTGAGATGAAGAAAAAGAGATCAATCAAATGCTGGTAAGGGCATCTGGCAGGACAGCATCTAGAAATTTAGGAATTAACTTCTGCTGTTTACCAATATTACCAGCTTGGCAAATTTTCATGAACAAAGCACATCTCCTATTCTCTCCGCTTCCTCCAGCATTACTTTACAGGCAGCAACAGAAAACCTTGGAGCCCACTCTCTGCCATGCTGGGCCATAAATAAGTCAATGTGAAACTCACATTTACAATGAATTCCAGCACCTCTTATAGTCACAATTGCTAACCCCTTGATATACACTTGAGTTTGTACTTCCTGTTTGTGTGTGCAGTCATATTAGCATGCAGCATGAAGTTCACGTGCTGACTGGATCAGAAACAATGGATATAAGGTAAACCCCATTGAGATCCTTGCAGCAGATTTTGAGCTCAGTCCAATTTCATAGTTTAATGATTTCATATCAAAGGCTATGAAGAGCTCAAGAGTGGGTGAAGATACAGAGTGTATTAGAGGAGATCTAATTTCTGTTTATGATTGTTGCTCTTTCTGTTTTGTAGTAAGGTCAAAACTGTTATGGGATGTTTATTGTGCTGTTTTGGAAGTTAAAGTATAATATGTAAATAAGTTTTTAATTTGTACTTGGGGTTTCACATCCCAAAAATGACAAGGGGTGTTCTTTTTTAAAGTATGTTGGCTACCACTTTCATTATTATTTCATATAGGCACTCTACTTTGCAAAGAATGTGCAATTCTATTCATTTAACTATTACCAATTTTGCTGATGAATCTTTGGTTACCCAGCTTCCGTATTCTTGCCTAACCTGAAAATAACTGCCTCAGATACAATCAACTGTGCTTCATACTTCAGTTCAAATTATTATTGTTCTTATTATGAATTCTAATTATTTATGTTTCAGTGGTTCTGTGTCAGGAGCACAGATTTCTGAAATTACTCTGTGGTTTCGATAAATGATTTCAAACAAAAATCATAAGACAGGCTTGATCTTTTGTGAAAATTAGTTTCTCAGTCACAACCTTAAACCCACAGACAAAGCTACACATTTGGCAATAACATGGGTGAAGTAGAACATCTCAGAGAAACTATGGAATATCTGATATGAATGTTTAAAAATAGCATACTGACAAATTCGAATAGCCTCTTCAGGTCTGGAGTTGAGGAAGGTCAGTGTAACATTTTATGTTAGCACACACTGAAGGGATAATTTAACAAATCATTCCTCCACCACCAGGACCACATATCAGCGCACAAGTGCATGCTCCTTGCAATGTAAAAGGAAAATATTATTCTTGATCTGTGCTTTGTTGTCCAAAGTCTCACCCATGTCTTTGGCACCATCAAATGTGATTATTCTATTCCACAGTACTAATGTCATCCTCCTGATGAGTAAATATTCACAAAATAAAGTCAAAGCAAAGCAGTTCAAAGTGCTTTGTGCCATAAATTGTAATTACAATAAAGGTCTTTATCTAACAATGCCATCCTGCAGCACATATTTCCATTCAGTTGCTGCTAAAACAGGTACACTGCATTGTTCTAAGGGAGCAATGTGTTTCTTTGCCAGTGGCATTCAAAGTCTGCATCTTGTTCAGAGCCCTATAATTTAGTCGAATTTGAAATTGGACATTATTTTGACATACGAGAATATTTCAGAAATATATAAGGGCAGATTAATAACATTTAGAATAGATCTTTGTCCATTTCTATAAATCTAATCAATTCTTTGCCACAAAACATATCTAAATCCTTTAAATGGTAAAATCATTTTTTTCAGGCAATCTATTCAATTTACTTTGGCATTATCTACTACTGCCTTTAGGGGAAAACAAGACATGTTAATGAAATGTGAATGAATGCATCTGAGTTTACTATAAATAAGAAACAAATATTTATTTCTCTTTTGAAAAATTAAATCTACACAGTTGTCTGCTTTATTACTTCTCATGACAAGTTGCTGCATTCTATATTTGGTTTTATTAAAAATGATGATGATGCTTTTTAATAAATCAATATAAGATTAAATATGAATCCCCCTAACATTTGAATAGATTGATGCAAGATCATGTTCATTATGCTCCTTGAAACGTGTTGTACATTTCAGTGTTTCCTGTAATTTGTAAAATCGTGACTTAAAATCTAAAATTTATTTTCATACTTGAAGAACAGATGGTACAAACAAAATTGAGTGGGCTTTGAGTAAATGGTGGATGTCATTAAATATTCCTGGAAGCTCACTGGGTCTGGAGCATCCAATGTTGCTCTTGAACATTATAAGACCAGCAGCAGCAATTTCAAAAGGCGGGCACTTCTGGTGGCAGAAATTGTACAAATCAAGAACATGAAGTAAGTATCCAGCAGAGTCATGAGGTTTACTGATGTACCTGTAGAAGTACTCCTGCACCAATTGTGGCAGAAATATTAGGCCTGAATTGGCCAACAAAAGGTGAAATGTGCAAAGTGCATGCAAAAGGACTAAACTTTAAGGGGACTGCAGGAGTTGGATAAGAGGTCTGTTACATGGCTGAAAAGTCAAGGAGGGAATGCACACATCCAGGACTCCAACATCATAATATTGATTCTGTAATTTGCCAGAGGCAGGAAATATCCAAAGCAGCATTGCTGGGATTGCTATTATGTTAATTGAGACAGCAATTAAAATATGTTAACATGGATCTGAGTAAGATTTCACATGAAATTCTGAACTTGAAACTCTGTTTTCAACTAATTTGGACCAGATTTATTCTCTCTAAAGTTACCCCCCCAGTTCATTGTTTTTATTGTGCATTGCGATTTGTTCATTGCCATAGCCAACCTTAACCTTATGACACACAGAACACTGTCTCCTTAATGTTCCCTGACTGACATATGATCCATTTGATCATCCTCATTTCTCTGAACAGATCCAAATCCTTATTGGCCTAGAACCATAATGATTTAGGATCATAAACCCTTTTCTTCTCTGTCCTTTACTCGATTCCTATCCCAGCCACTATAATAACTATAGAGACTACTATCATTTACATAGAAAGGAACCCCTATGATGTTAAAACAAAGAAAATTGATGGACATAATTTCACTTTTTAAATGTTTTGCTGTAATAAAACAATCACAGCAAATGAAAATCAAACATTTAATTACAGAGAAATTATGTCGAAATGAATGGTAATTTCTCTTCAAATTGTAAGATATACATCATCTAATTAAAAGCTACTTTCCCTCTTATTTCTCCTGCTGCTACACAGACCACCAAGGTTCATGCATGCCAGTGCTTTCTGGAAGCAGAGTTCAATACCTCCACATGTTGAGTGTCCCATGTGAGTGCTTAGAGGGAACATTGGTTGAAAGTGCTCAATTTAGTTCCAGAAATTTTGCAACTCTGCCTCAATTCTTTCCCTCTGAGATGGTGGCGGTGGAGCAGCACAGTTGTGTTGGAGCTCCTGGTCTAGGGCCCGTCTGCCTTTGTCTGCTTTCTTTGTTTGTTTTTTTTTCCATTTTCTTTTGGTATGTTTTTCTTGTTAGAGCCTTTTAAGGCAGTGGCAGCAGATGGGAGAGGGTACTCATCAGTGCGGAGGAGAGGGCGAACCAGCTATTCAAGATGGTGGTAACTGCATGGTAGGCATCCCCGCTCCAGGCTGGCTGTATTCTTTTTTTGCCTTCTATCTCCTTCTCGCCTTTTTTCTACTTGCTTTCTGGAGAGAAAGGCAGCAATAGCGATGCCATCGCGGTGAGTATGGCAGTGGCCGTGGGTCCAAAGCAATGTCAGCTAGAGGTCCACTGCATGGAAGCGGCTGTGGGCCTGAGCTCAATGTGGTCAGAGTGAGCCCAAAGTCTCGGTGAGGGAGGGCCGTCAGCATCTGCGGCATCCAGAGCAGGAAGCCCGAGATTTCCCGGAGAGCGGGCCAAAGCAGGGGAGACCAAAACCTTGCAGAGAACTTTTATTTTTATTTCTTTATTTTTCCAGTACTGATCTCTGATCTCTGGTTTCTTCCTGTCATTCTCTCTCTGCTCACTGCCCCATTTATTTCCACTCTGGAATTCCTTTCATTATTAGTATACTCTTGGTCTTCCCACTATCCTTGTTATGGGCCCTTACAATGTGGAGTCTGTGATTTTGTCAACAGCATGCTATACCCAACATCATAAAGGGACCTGTGCTCACTTTTGAACACTGCTCCTGCTTTGCCGGTTCTAAGCCTCCATATCCACTTTCCTGCTCTCCTCCCTTTTGACGTAGAATTGAACAAAGTGAACCTGGGAGACAACTGTTTTCAATGATGATAAACTGTGTGCCATGTGATTCCTGTGTGCCATTGATGTTATCGTGAAGGTATGCCCTCATTGAAAACTGTTCCATGCAAATGAATATTCATGACATGTACCTGTATACCAAATATGAACCCACCATAGGCTTCACGAATGTTATTTTCCTTTTGCTCGAAACAGTCAGATTGGTGATCTATCAACCTTAGGTACAATTAACCACTATTTTACTATTAATTGTTCTATTATGTCTTTATGATGCATGTCACTGATCCTTGATCTGCTCCATAAATGTGGAGGCAACATCTTTGCTTAACATTTCTCTATTCAATTATCTTCTAGTTTAAGGAACTCTTATTCATTATGTTGCATGCTTATATCTTGAAGTATGCAACCACTTTCTCTAATCCTGTGGAAATGTAGTGTTTGTATGAATTTTGATGACCATGTTCCAAATAATAACACCCAAGTTTGCCATTTAGTTATCAACTTATGGGACAGGGAGAAAACTACTTTTGTTAAGATATCAGATAAAGTGGTTAAGAAGGTATCTTGCATACTTGGCTTTATGAACCAAGGCATTAAGTGTATTGGCAGGAGATAATGCTTGAACTGCATAAAATGTTGGTTAGATCACAGTTAGAGTATTGCGTGCAGTCCTGGAATCCACAGTATAGGAGGGGTGTGTAGCACTGAGAGAGTGCAGAAGGGATTTACTAGGATGTTACCTGGGCTACAGAGTTTTAGTTATGAATAGATTAGATAAATTGTGGTTACTTTCCTAGGATCAGAGAGGCCTTTATGATGCAGATGCATAAAATTATGAAGGCGTGGATAGGGCAAATAGGAAGAAACCTTGGTAGCGGGATCAATCAGTGGGTGTATAAATTGAAGTTAAGGGGGAGAAAGTTTAGAAGGGATGTGAAGAATATTTTTTCACCCAGAGGATGGTGGAAATCGGAAACTCACTACCTATAAAGGTGGTAGAGGCAGAAACCCTCATGACGTTTAAGTAGTATTTATGTATACTTGCAATGCCAAGGCATACAGGATTATGGGCCAAGTACTGGAAAATGGGAATAAATTAATTGGATGGTTGTTTTTTGCACTGATGAGCCAAAGGGCTTTTTTTGTGGTGTAGATCTTATGAGTCTAAGATTTTTGGTTGAACATTAGACCAAGCAGAGTGATCAAGGTGCATAATCTATATTTTCTATCAAACTTTTAATTAAACCATGCTGGTCATAAATAGGTTTAGCTACGTAGGTAAATGAGTCACTCTTGAGCAAATATGAGTTATTTTGATAAAATTCTGGAGATCTTTCTTTGGCTATTTGTGTTCCTGAAGTAAAGTTAAACAGCAAATTAGACAAGGAAATTTTCATCAATGCACATCAACTTTTGTCAGTCTCAAATCTTTTTTTTTTAAAATAGAGCTATGCGAAATTTGATTTCTCAAAGTGAGACTGGGAATATATTAGAAACAAAAGTTTGCATTATCGTCTCAACCTGTCTGCTGCCTCTGAAATGATGTTTATATCTTTGTCTCCAATGCTTCACTGTTCGTATCCACTGGGATGGAACTGTGCTTGTCTGGTTCCGCTTTACTGGTTCAGTCATAGCCAGAGAATAACATGCAATTTCCAATTCCTACACCATTACCTCTGATGTCCCCAAAGGCCACCTCGTACTTTTCATTGACGTGTTGACTCTCAGTAACACCATCCAAAATCACAGCATCCTGATGCATGACTTTTTTTCTCATTTTTAAATTCATTTATGGGACATAGGCATCGCTGGCTCGGCCAGAATTTATTGCTGTTCCCCAGAGGCCCTGGAGGAGATGCTAGCAACCTGCCTTCTTGAGATTCTGAAGTCCTTGATGTATAGGGATACCAATTGTGCTGTTAGGAAGTGACTTCCAAGATTTTGATCCAGCTACAATGAAAATCAGACGACATATTTCCAAGACAGGATAGTGTACAGCTTGGAAGAGAATTTGCAGGTAATGATGCCCAATGTGTTTGCTGTCATTATACATGCAGATCATAAAGGTCATGTGAATAGAAGGTGCTGTCAAAGGAACCTTGGTAAATTATTGTGATACATCTCATGTGCACACTGCTGTCACTGTGCATTATTGCTGAAGGGATTGAATGTTGAAGATGGTGGATAAAGTGGCAATACATTGAATTACTTTCTCCAGGATGATGTTGAGCTGAGTATTGTTGGAGCAGCACCCATCCCAGGCAGGTTGAGAATATTCAATCACACTGCTGAATTGTGCAAATAGATGGTGGGCAGGCACTGGGAATACAAGAAGTGAGCTACTTGGTTCAGAATTCCTAACATCTGACCTGCTCTTGTAGTCACAGTATGTCGCTAGTTAGCTTCAGTTTCTGGTCAATTTTAACCCACAAGATGTTGATAGTGGGTGATTCGAAGATGTTGATGCCATTGAACATTAAGGGAAAATGGTTAGATTTTAATTTGATCAAGGCTAAGTTGGTGGTGCAAAAGTTACTTGTCACCTATCAACTCAAAGTTAAATGTTGTATGGTTCTTGCAGCATATGGAGACTGACAACCCCCAGATCTGCCTTATTATCCCCTCTCTTGACCTCTTATATTGACTTTAAATTATGAAACTGCTTATTTGTCATCTACAACTGGCTGAGTATAGATTTTCTGTATATCAATACAGGGTATGGGAAGATCAAAGTTTGTCCTCTATGCAAACTCAATTCCCTAGTCATGTATTCCAGCTCTCTTACTGGCAACAACCTGACCATTCACAACTTTTGGGCTACGTATCTGCCTTTCCTTTCCTCAGCCGTGTAAAATGACTTGGCTTTGCTGTTTCCCACCCAATACCTCCCCTCCCCCCCCCCCCCCCCACCGCCGCCACCCCCACTCTATTCAGCTGCTACTTAAATCCTTATCTTTGACTCTGTTACTATTCTAATGCACTCCTTGTCAGTCTCCCACGTTCTACTCTTCATAAATTTGACATCATCCAAAGCTCAGTTGTTGTATTCAAACTCATCCTATTCAGCCATTACTCCTGGGTGCCCTGACCTACTCTGGAACCTGCTTATGCAATGGCTCAATTTCAAAATTCGAATCTCATTCTGTTTAAAATTTCTGTATGGCTATCACTCCCTATCTCTATTATCTCTGCCATCCCTACATGTCTTTGTGATATCTGCAGTCCATTAATGCTGGCACCTTGATTATCCCCAATTTTAATCATTACACCATTGGTGGCTAGGTCATCAGTTGCCAAGGCCCGAAGCACTGAAATACACAAAACCTTTCTGCCTCTATTTCTCTTTTTACTCCTTTAAAGCGCTTTCTAAACATTGCTTATTGTTCAAGCATTGGTCATCTGCCCTAATATCCCCTTATGCAGCTGAATGTGAACTTTAGATTGAAAAGGTTCCCGTGAAGTGCCTCAGGAAATTTCATAACATCAAATGTGTCATTTAAGTACAAATTATTGTTGTCCTGAGAATTATTTCAAAAGTGCTCTCCTGTCTACTTGCAGGTTTAAAATCATTTGTGTTTTCATAAAAGCTCTGGTAAGAAGTAACAAAGAAATGATTTCAGTCACACACATTGCACATGCAGTCATTAGAACAGAAGCATCTCTTTCCAATGAGTTCCAGTAAAGGATTTTACCATTTTAGCATTTGTAGAAACTGTATTGATATGACTTTGTGACAGGTTGATTTATCATTTCAATGAACCAGTTTTGCTGACCTGACAACTATTAATAAAACAAATGAGAAAACAGATAAGTATCAATTGTAACACAGAAGCTGATTAATTTATTTCCCTGACAATGTTAAGGGAATATAATCAGAAGCAGTTAATAATTCTCAGTAGTTTGATCTGGAGATGTAACAAAATTAAGTAAATGCGTATATAAATTAATGTTTTTTTAAAATCTACTACGGAATGAAATAGTACTTTTTTTCTAATTATACCTATTAAATATCAGTTTCGTTGATTGCACTCTCTCCCCCCATTTTGCTTACCCAAGTTTAGGGACCTAAGGTACAGAGTTTGAGTTGAAAGCTTTGGAATCACTCCACAATATACACAAGAGATTAAATTGCTAAAATAATGCATATTCCCAGTACTGAACAGGGATTCTGCAATTTACCCAACAAGAATTATTCTAACCCACCAAGGCATCTTCTTGTAGGTCTTTCAGGAGCATTTAAAGAGATCTAGGATTACTAAAAATTCAAAGAAATAGTGAGATGACGTTTAAAATGTGAATCTGGGTTTCAGCATTCATACACTGTCGTAAATAATGAAATTGTTCATCACAAACATAGGGGTAAGGGGTGACCTGCAGAGTTTTGGTCAAGATACAATTCATTGAAGCTAAATATGCACCATTTCCACCAGCAGGGTTGTGCGATTATTGTGCATAGAGTAACAATTTCACAAAGCTACTTTGGCAAAATCTCCAAGTTCTAAAAGGACAAGGAGAACAAGTGCATATTGTTGTTACCACTTCCAGGTTCCAATCCAAGACAAACAGTATTTTATCTTATAGAGAATTAGAGAAAAAAACAGGCCATTTGATGCAAGATCTCCACATAATCTTTCTTATGTATTATTTATTTCATTTCCCCTATCAGTTCATTCTATTATATTTTTCTCTGTTATATTAAATCCAGGTGAGGTGGGCTGAATCAACATCCCACTCTTTAACCCCTTTCTTAGCTTAAAACTATACCACACCTGAAATAAAATGTAGCACATGTCAAGATCAAGGAGCCAATTACAATGTGTCATTGAGTGAAAGGAAGAGGAATTTTACTATTTATTAACCCTGATAAAAAATAACATTTACTCTCAAATACAGACAAACTCAACTATAGAGTTAATTAAAGGGAGAGGTGCTCCCACAATAAAGGAAACAAAAGCATATCCTGCTTTAAAGATTTGTGGGAGGTGAAGCTGAGACCACAGATGTTTAATCAATGTCTTATATCCTAAGCAGTAGTAAAATTTGAAGAACCCTTGAAATTTCAGCAAATGGATGTTTCTTCTTTTTATCACTGAATCTGATTTTTGAGATACTGAGAAGGCCTTTGATGAAGTGCTGCACAGGATATCTATTGGCTGGATAGAGGATTGACTGACTGGCAGAAGGCAGAGAGAGGGGAAAAAGGGGTCTTTTCAGGATGGCAGCTGGTGACTACACGAGTTCCTCAGGGGTAAGTGTTGGGATCACAACTATTCACTTACAATCTGATGAAGGAACTGATGGCATTTTGCTAAGTTTGTAGATGACACAAAGATAGGTGAATGGATAGGTAGTTTGGGGGAAATGGGGAGGCTGCAGAAGGGCTTGGACAGGCTAAAACAATGGGCAATGAATGTAGAATACAATGTGGGAAAGTGGGAGATTATGCAAATTTTGATTGGCAGAATAGAGGCATAGATTATTTTTTTAATAGGGAAAGGCTTTGGAAATCTGAAGCTCAAGTGGACTTGAGAATCCTAGTATAGGATCCTAAGTTAGGCAGGCAAATGCATTCATTTGATAAGGGCTAGAATACAAGAGCAGAGATGTACTGCTGAGGTAGTATAGTGCTTTAGTCAGACCACATTTGGAATAGAGTGAGCAGTTTCGGTTCCAGTATCTAAGGAAGTATGTGCTGGTATTGCAAAGGATCCAAGGAAGGTTATAAGAAGGATATGGGAGAATTATCAAATGAGGACGTAGGATCTGTACTTGATGGAGATTAGAAGGGTGAGGGAGATTCTGATTGAAGCTTACAGAATACTGAATAGATTGAACGTGGAGAAGATGTTTCCAGGAGAGATTAGGACACAAGGGCACAGACTCAGAGTGAAGGGACAGCCCTCTGGATCTGAGATGAGGAGGAATTTGTTTGGTCAAAGGGTGCGGAATCTGTGGAACTCACTGCCACAGAAGGCTATGGAGGCCAAATTAGTGGGTGTATTTAAGACAGGAATAGAGAGGTTGCTGATAGTAAGGGGATTAAGGGTTACAGGAAGAAAGCAGAGAAATATAATTGAGAAATGTATCCATTTTGATCAAATAGTGGAGCAGACCTGATGAGCTGGATAGGCTAATTCTGCTCCTATATGTTATGGCCTTATGAAATGAAGAGAGAGAAAGTCTTCCAGTCCCTGCTGTTACCAGTCCATGTTTTGCTGAAATACAGCTCACTTGGTGACACTAGTTGCCTGGTGCCACTTGAGCAATTGGAGTCAACCTGACAGGTTTAAAAATAAACAAAGCCTTGGCAGTTAATAATCAGTGAGAATCTAACCTGTGTATTCTTCATTGTAACATCACCACCAATCAATGTCCATTTGTTAACTAATCAGAAAACTCCTCTCTGACAGTATGTTTTGTTTTGTCTTTGCATTTTTATTACTTGTAAATTGGCCTAATGAGTACAAGACAAAAAGCTTTGAGAAAAATTATTATTTTGCTGCAAAACTCAAATTTGGATTTTCTTGGATTCATTCCTTCCATTTCCTGATTTACTGCTATTTCTAGGATGCTACATTTATCCGCAACAGTGAAGACTGATGCAAAATGTCTGCCCAATTCTTTTGCCATCTCCTTAGTAAGCTTTCAGTCAACCTATTCTGTTTTTTTAATACTCTGCCCAATCCTTTCTGCTGCCACCCATCTCTGCAGAATTATCTGCTTTTTCTTTAAATTTGATGTAATCATTAACTATTTTTATGGCTTGTGGATCTTCGCCTTGGAAAAGGGTTTCTTGTTTGAATTTATTCTGAAATATTCCTTTAAATGCATGTCGTTGCATCTCTATCAATGTATCTCTTAACCTAATGGACCAGTCACTTTAGCTAGCTCTGCTTTCTCTCTCACCATCATTATTGCCCTTAAGTTTAAAATACTGAAAGTGGACCATTTCTCTCTCCTCAAATTGTGTCATAAATGATGAGCTGTTAAACTGAACTACACCACAACATTAAAAAAGATAATGTAAAGAAGGGTTATGACACACAACATCAAGAAGGAATTTGTCTTTATATTCCATCTCCAAGTCCTCAGGAGTTTCTAAAGCAATTTATTATCATTGACGTTCTTCAAAAATGTAGTCACTATTATACTGCATGGTGTATGGCTCCAAATTTGCACAATACAAAATTCCACAAACAGCATTGTTTTTATTACTAGATCATCTATTTCTTAATCGTGTTCCTGGAGGGATAAATGTTGGTGAATGCATCAGCAAGAATTGGCCTGCTGTTCTACATGTCATGCTATGTGATCTGTTACATCCGCCTGAGAGAGGATGTAGCACATCAGTCTGATAACTCCATTAAAAGATCACATCTTTGACAGTGAACTCAGGTGTCATCAGGAATAATGAGGAAACAAGAAAAAGTCAGTCACCTTGTACCATTAAGATGCAAATTCTGCAGAGCACAGAAGACCACTGAGCTTGCTCCTATTTATGCACATTCCACTTCACAGACCTAGCCTGGTATCTGGGTCCAGGCTGGCTGTGTCTAGTGTTGTGGCCTCCTGTGATGGTCAGCAGGATAGAGCACTGCCTACCTCTCCCCCATCACCTCAAGACCCCAGCTTGCAAAATGGGGAGTAACTTCCTTCCTGAGCCTTCATCGCCCAGTTCCATGGTGGGAGGGGCAGTTCCTGGCTTGCAGTGTCTGAACTGATGTGCAGCTGTCTTTAAATGAAGCACCAACATCATGAACACTGGAAGGTACCTGCAGTGACAAGCATTGCTGTCTCTCCAGCCACATGTTCCCACAAGGAGGGCATTAAAACTCTTGGTTGCATAATTGCTGAGGTGCAGAACAGACGATTAAATGAGAAAAGTAATTGTGAGCCATTGTAGTCTGGGTAAGATAAATCTCACTTGAAAGTAGAAAAGTTCCACCCAATTTCTATCATGGCTACGAGAAATATACAACAAAAGTGATCTCATTACCTTATAATCAAAGCATAGTTAGAATGTCCAGCTTTGTCAAATACATATTTGGTGGGCCAGTTTCTGCTGGAAACACAATTAGGCTGGTTCATTTTGGTGCATTTTCCCTTTTAACATTGAGACAAGTCTTAGTTATTGATAAACAATTACTCTGGTATTGAAAGTTGATTTTTTTTTGCAAATATGGAATCCTATTACTTCAGACTAAGATTATTGTTAGAGAGTTTAAAATTAAAATAAATTAAAATAATTTAATTAACATTTCTTCCTGTCTTTCTTGCTTGTATCATCCTATCATTCTCTTACTCTCTTTATTTTGCTTTCTGTATTGAATTCAGTATTCTAACTGATACTTCTTGATCAAGACTCTTATTAATTATTCCTCAATTTACCACTGGGTGGCACGGTGGCTCAGTGGCTAGCTCTGTTGCCTCACAGTACCAGGAGCATTGGTTGAATTCCAACCTCAGTGACTGTCTGTGTGGAGTTTGTACATTTTTCCCATGTCAGTGTGGGTTTCCTCTGGGTGCTCCAGTTTCCTCCCACAGTCCGAAGATGTGCAGGTTAAGTGGATTGGCCATGCTAAATTGTTCATATGCCCAGGGATGTGCAGGCTAGGTAGGTGAGCCATGGGAACTGCAGGGTTACAGGGAAAAGGTGGGTCTTGCTGGAATGTTCTTCAGAGGCTCAGTGTGGATTTGATGAGCCAAATCGCCTGCTTCCACACTGTAGGGATCCTATGAGCTTGCTTGCTTAAATGACTACATAATTGTTTCCCCGTTTAGTCAGTTCTTAGAAGCAGTGTACAGACAAAAGTAACTCTCTAATTCACAATGCATTCCCATCCACAATCCTGAAAGAAATTCTCTCGGCAAGTTCAAATGTAACCAATGGCTGGTATCATTTGTTCAGCACTGTGAACACAATCTGGCCCATTACATTTCTGTGTAACTCAATGGGACATACATTATAAATTGCTGGAAGTTTAATATTTAATCTGGTTTCAAGCACACTTGTCATCTTGATCAGTTTTAAAGGGCAATGTAAAACTAAATTGAGTTAGTATGAGTGAGATTGAGTTGAAATGTCACATCTGTGGTCAATATTCATCTTTCAGGAAACAGAAGAATGGTACTACTGTAATTTCGTGTATGTCGTCCAGGGGTGGTTTATAAATCTGGGCCCTTAGCCGTTAGTGTGATAAAAATATTCTTATTCCTGACTCAGATTAGTTCATAAAAGAAACCTACAAGCTTTTGCATTAAAAAATTCAGCAGTGGCATTTCTTGTGAAACTATGGTTATTATTATTTGATTCAACAATAATCAAAATTAAGGTGAATAGTGATAAATGAAGAAATGTTTCCAATGGATATCCAGTCCACGTATGTTATTAACTTACAGATGGATAAATGTTAAAGAATAAAGTACGCATTTCTTTGACGTGGCCTATTTTATTGTAAACAACAGTTCCTTTAAATTGGTTTAAACCTAACACTATGTAGCAGGTGAGTGATGCAGTCACACAGAGGTTGAATGCCTGAGGGCACCTGTCATCCCTCCAGAGGCAGTTTCGCAGTCTCTGCAGATCCAATTTAGTTCGATTGACATGCCAGCAACAGTCTTCAACTGTGTGCTGGGTGAAGGAACGAAGAAAGTGAAAACACAATACAAAACATCAGTAGTCCATTGTGGTGCTCCTATTAACACTAGTTCCACATTAAGTTACATTCAAAAAGATAAGTTAATCTTAAACTCATTATTCATGGTGGTGGTGATAATTGAAACAATTAATTATATTAAAAGGAAATCAGATGGGTTTTTGGGAGAGAAAGTAGGTGAATGAGACTGATTGGATTATTCCAGCAAGAGCCAACGTGGATTTAAGTGGGCCAAATTGTCCCATCTATGTTGTGTAACGACTCCAAGCTTTGTGAATCCCAAGGATGGCAATTCCTTCAGGAATGACAGTTTCCATAGAATGAAGTAATAACCTGAGCAAGCCCAGTCCCTAACCAACTCATCATTAACTAATGCTCTAATCTGGTGTTATAACTCTAGTGGGAGGATTGCACTGGAAATCAAACCTTGCTATTCCATGAGTTATAACAACATTGCAAATGACTTCTTCAATCACCAACAATGGTCATTTATTTCTTTTTTTGCTGTTAACAAGAGATTTTCACCAGGCTTTCCAATAAACTAAAATAAAGCATGTTTATAGCACAACAATTCTTCAAATAAGTAGAAAACTGTCTGTCATCTCATCTAAATTATTCTACAAATTAATCTACAACCCCTCCATCTCAAATGCATTTTTATACACGTTTCAACCAAAGAAACACATGATGCAGCTCTGCAGAGCAATTATAAGGTGAAATGTATGGATCATGAGTCCAAGCAAAACTTATAACATTATCTGACTTTCTCTCAGTTCTTCCAGTTGCTTAGGTGAAAGTGAGGACTGCAGATGTACGAGATTAGAGTTGAGAGTATGGTGCTAGAAAAGCACAGCAGGTCAGGCAGCATCCAATGCAAGTCAGGATGCTGCCTGACCTGCTGTGCTCTTTCAGTTTCTAGCTCATGTTGTTGTCAGCTACGATGGGAGATTTTCAACCAGATTTCACATTCAAGTCAGAAACTGCTGGGAATCCTGACATTTTAAGCTTTATCAACTTCTTTTTTTGAAACTGTTTCACTGACAGATATGGAGAGATATACATACTGAAGCAGTGTACAATTTTGCAAACATCTCCAGCAACTGCCCCAGCTTCCTTCTGTGTACCGAAAGAACATTGATTCTTCATTGAGGCTGTTTCTAGGTGATGGCAACATTGATCCATCGAGCGGTTTTCAGATCTCTTTGCTCAACAATTAAAACTCAACTCCAAAACATTTTGGGCACTGCTTTCCAAAGTTACTAATTTATTGTAAATAGCAAACCAATTATATTTTTATTTAACCTTTTGTGTTTGCATTTTCAAATAATCACTTGATAAATCCTTTGTAACTGCTAATATCCATATGTTTATATATCAGTTCTCATAAACCATAAATATATGTCTTCCCAACCAAGGGCCTCAAAAATCCAAGTGAAGACTTGAATATTGTCCGATCCAATATTGTGTCCAATGTGGTTCAAATGTCTTTGAAGCGCATGATATATTCCATGCAACCATGCACCAATTTCTCCAGTTTCACATCCATACTATAGCAGAAAAAGTCCAATTTATACACCTGTTGTTTTAAAGATTTTACAACACCAAAAATGAACTTAAATAACAAGTCTATAAGACTTAATGTAAAATGGATTAAGAATAAATATTTTCTTGCCCTTCAATTTGTTCAATGCAGGCATCTTTAGATTTTAAAAATATGATGCACGCAGCTCTTAAAATAGTGACACACATTTATTAGATCGATAACTCCTTAATTTTACGAATGAAATATACTTGTAGGATATGCTGAAATAGGTCAAGTAACTTAATTCTTTTATTACTAAACAGCTGTTTCATGATCCCATTTTACATAACATGCCATCAAAACAAATTCATTTCATTCACCTTGCTCAATCTTTCAATTTGTCTCTATTCCTCTGTCTGTGCTGATGTGTCCGTGTTGATGGTTTTATTTTCTGTATTGCACCAATGAGTTTTGATACTCTTGGGTTAGCTTTTATTTCTGATTTGTCCTTTCTGGGCTTGTTTACCCTTTGATGATGTTCACAGAATCCATGTCACGAAGCTGATGTCAGAGTTTATTGACTAATCAGCAAAACAATTTAGTTCCTGATTGGCTTCATTTGTACTCTGATTGAAATGGTCTGATAGGGAGAAATGGACAGATTAATTAATTTCTGGTGGGGACCTAAACTGGGTATAAGAGACACTGTCAGACTGATTGATAGTTCAGTGGAAGCAATACTAACAGTACATATAATGGGAGCTGTTTATAGCACATCATTATACATGTTAGGTCCTTTAACCTGCTGAATGCTGAATTTTGTGTGGCTAAGGACCAAATGTATGTTTTATTTCGACTATACATAGTGTAATCCTTTCAAATGTTTGTAAGTTATAAAAATGTATATAAAGGGAAGGAACAAAATACCACAGCATGATATCTCTTTGGTCACACTTTTCTCTGAATTGGCAAGATAGCCCCAGAGAATTAAGGAAAACTCAGTTGATGAAGCTAACATTACCATACTGCTTAATCTCCATTTCCCTTTCCCCATTAGGAAAACAAATGGTGACTTTTTCCCCATCTGTCACAAACAATTATCACTGGGAGTGGGGAAAGGCCAAGGCTACTGGCCTTTCTCCTATCCACATGCTTCATTTACTTTCCATGAGAATCACCTCATAGAACATGGCAGAAGGCTTGGATTTCTGGTAGAAATACTGCTGAAGACCCCAATGAAAGACAGGGCTGTGGATAGCCTCCATTTCTTGCATTGAGTTCCAGGAATTACCCACTGAAGATCAAGGTCTTCGATGTGTAATGAAGATGTGTTACCTTAAGTATCTGAAAACCTATGTATATGTAATATATATGTGTATACTTCTTGAAAAGATACTTTTCAAAGCAATGGACACCACCAATGCAGCCAAAAAAGTTAGAGTTGCAAAAATCACAATTTCCTTAAGTAGAATCTTTACGTCTACAATGCTTTCAGTCTGGTCCCATGACCTACTTGATGAGTACAAATTATATTGGTTTCTGAAGTTACATAGAGACAATCTGCCTCTGCTTTTTTCTCTGAAAACACTCCCATCAAGGTTTATGAGTGGAAACCCCACCATCAGACCTCACTACCACATGTGGAGAGTTTTTAATGGAAAAGGCAAAATCAGCACCATCTCTGGAAAAAGAGAAATCACCCAACCTATAATTGATCTCGGGGGAAGTGGCTGTATCAATTGCATTTGTGGAAAGTGACTTTGGCTACACACCATCAATTGGAACATTTGTAAACCAATATTTTTGTTTTGAATTTAGTTGTTAGTTTACCAAAATTTATTTAAAATAATACTCTTCAGAGTTTTTTCCCCCAGATAAATAGGGATTGTATGTGTGTTAATTTTGAAGCATTGTAGTTGGATGTGTTTGCAACATTTAAATCTTTTGTTAATGTGTTATATCTTTGCTTGAATCTTTTTGTATAAAACCAGGGCTTTGTTTGTTAACTTAAGGAATCTAGCTGACTTGTTTCTGATATACACTATTTATGATATAATTTAAATAATTAGTAATATCACTTATGTTATAGTTTTGTTATGTTCTAGTTTTGTTGTAAATTAACTGTTATCATTAATGAAAGAGGGGGACCAGAGATCAGTTCACCTTTCCAATTTGGTCATAATAAGTGGAACAATTCTTTCAATCTTCAAAGTTCTCGTGAATAGAAGCAAAGTGTTGCAGATGCTGGAAATCTGAAATAAAAACAGGAATTGATAGAGAAACTCGGCATGTGTGGCAGCATCTGTGGAGAGAGAAAAAGAGAGTTAATTTCTTGAGTTTGACTACTCCTTTTAATGTAAGATCGGCTTTTATGATGCCACGGCATCAGGTCTTCTTGGTTTTCATTAGGTAAAGGTATCAACTACCATGTACCAAAGATGAGGAAATGGTGTTGTGCTATTGATCGGTCATGACAGAAGTGAACTGACTGAACAGACTGTAGGGATTGAATAGCCTATTATCTTTCTGATAACCATCAAGTTCATAACAAACCAGGCCAAAAATTAACCAATTTTTAAAGAAAGTTGAATTTTCCACTGTGCACAATCTGGTTTTGTCTGTGTTTCATTAGCTATATTGTTAAGATTACCCATTTGCTCGCTGCAATGTTATACGGAAAACATTTTGTTCTGATTTCACAATATGCCTCCCACACTTCAATAAATTATTTGAGAAAGACAAACTTTTTGAGAAAGAAGTCTCGATGGGAAAACAGGTAGAAAAGAGACAGAGAGAGAGACAGGAACTGAGTGAGAGTGGGGGGCATCAGGCTCTTCTGGGCCAAACTATTGGAAAATTGGACTGAGTGGAAGGAAATTGGAGGGTCAGGGGTAGCGAGAGAAAGGAAAAGATTGGGAGGTTGAATTGATAGTTCAAAATTGTATAGTTCAGTGCAGTGAAAGGAGTAAAGGACGTTAGTAGGGAGAAAGTAGGAAGGACATATTCATATGAATGAAGAGCAGAAGTTGGTAACATGACCCTTTGAGTCATTCATCAGTCGATAGGATCATGGATAATCTGATTACTCCACATTCCTACCCACGCCTAATAACCCTGACCCTTTTGCTTATCGAGAATGTATCAACCATTGCCTCACAACTATCCAAGGATTTAGCTTCCACTACCATATAGGAATAGGTTACCAAAGACTCAAGACCCTCAGATAAAATCTCTTTTCATTTATGTCAAGTGACAAACCTTATTTTTAACCAAGCGATCCCTAGCTCAAAATTTTCCCACAAGATGAAACATCCTTTCCATTTTTACTCTCTTTCAAAACCCTTCAGGATATTCGATGTTTCAATTAAATCTCCTCTTGCAACCACAGATTGCATATGAAAGGTGAGTTTAGCAAAATAAGTATATTTTAATGCAAGGATCCCTTGCCTATTTACCAATTTCTGTAACTCTATTTTCCTTATCTAGCTGTAAAGCATACAGATATGCATTGTAGGCTAACGTATTCTGCACAGTTTCTAACTCGTTTTTCTTTTTTCAGAATGTCTGTAGAATTATTTGAGAAAGACAAACTTTTTGAGAAAGAAGTCTCGATGGGAAAACAGGTAGAAAAGAGAGAGAGAGAACCCAGTCATCATTTCCATCCAGTGCAGCTCCTGTTGCCAATGCTCCTATATGTTCTATTAAACTCTTTACCATTCTACAATATTCCAATGACGCCATAGCTTCCTGTTTCGTTTAAGAATTTATCTGTGTATATTTAACTGCAGTCTAAAATGATTGCTTCTCTGCTTCTCAAATATCCAATTAATTTTACCTCATCTTCTATGGAGTTCTACTTCTTACACCAACTGTGAGATTTTAGAAGCTTCCAGACCGCAGTTACCTAGCAAAAACTGTTGAACATCCATTAAAATAAAATAGCAATTCCATTTAAGCTTGGTGAGAAAGAGCAGTTTAGATAGAATACATTAACTAATTAGGAAAAACATTTGACATGTAGCAGATTGAAGCTTTGGATGTAGCATCCTGAGTTTCTACTGATGTGTCGCTTCTTCTTCCTCTCTGGGCCCAACTTCCATCTGAAGGAATCATTAAACCCTAATAATTACTGCCCCTGACTGAACGCTTACACTCTATTCTTGGCGTATAAATCTACACTCTGTCAATCACTTGTTTGAATCCTTTCAATCCTTACATTCTGCATTCTGTTTGGTTACCCATACATACTTACTTATGGGATGATTTGCCTAGATAGCACACAAAACAATGTCTTTCATCGTATCTCCATACATGTGACAGTAATCAAATCAAATCAAGTCAAATTAATAGACATGGAACAACTAAAGAATGCTGCTGTGGCCCCAACTCCCCTTCACCTGAAGGTTTACAATATTTTGGGAATAAAACCTTTCATTTTCTTCAATAGTGCACATACTTATTGTCACATTTCTTTGTTTTACAGATTACAGATTACATTACAATGTGGAAACAGGCCCTTCGGCCCAACAAGTCCACACCGACCCGCCGAAGCGCAACCCACCCATACCCCTACATTTACCCCTTACCTAACACTACGGGCAATTTAGCATGGCCAATTCACCTGACCTGCACATCTTTGGATTGTGGGAGGAAACCGGAGCACCCGGAGGAAACCCACGCAGACACGGGGAGAATGTGCAAACTCCACACAGTCAGTCACCTGAGGCGGGAATTGAACCCGGGTCTCTGGCGCTGTGAGGCAGCAGTGCTAACCACTGTGCCACCGTGCTGCCACCGTGCTGTTTATTGCAAATTGTTTATAGAACATAGAACATAGAAGAATACAGCGCAGTACAGGCCCTTCGGCCCTCGATGTTGCGCCGATCCCAGCCCACCTAACCTACACAAGCCCACTATCCTCCATATGCCTATCCAATGCCCGCTTAAATGCCCATAATGAGGGAGAGTCCACCACTGCTACTGGCAGGGCATTCCATGAACTCACGACTCGCTGAGTAAAGAACCTACCCCTAACATCTGTCCTATACCTACCCCCCCTTAATTTAAAGCTATGCCCCCTTGTAATAGCTGACTCCATACGTGGAAAAAGATTCTCACTGTCGACCCTATCTAAACCCCTAATCATCTTGTACACCTCTCTCAAGTCACCCCTAAACCTTCTTTTCTCCAATGAAAACAACCCCAAGTGCCTCAGCCTTTCCTCATACAATTTTTCTACCATACCAGGCAACATCCTGGTAAACCTCCTCTGCACCCGTTCCAGTGCCTCCACATCCTTCCTATAGTATGGCGACCAAAACTGCACACAATACTCCAGATGCGGCCGCACCAGAGTCTTATACAACTGCAACATGACCTCAGTACTCCGGAACTCAATTCCTCTACCAATAAAAGCCAGTACGCCATATGCCTTCTTCACCACACTATTTACCTGGGTGGCAACTTTCAAAGATCTGTGTACATGGACACCAAGATCCCTCTGCTCATCCACACTACCAAGTATCCGACCATTCGCCCAGTACCCCATCTTTTTGTTACTCTTACCAAAGTGAATCACCTCACACTTAGCTACATTGAACTCCATTTGCCACCTTTCTGCCCAGTTCTGCAGCTTATCAATATCCCGCTGTAACCTGCCACGTCCTTCCTCACTGTCTACAACTCCTCCGACTTTCGTATCATCCACAAACTTGCTCACCCAACCTTCTAACCCCTCCTCCAGGTCATTTATAAAAATGACAAACAGCAATGGTCCCAAAACAGATCCTTGCGGAACACCGCTAGTGACGGCACTCCAAGATGAAACTTTGCCATCAACTACTACCCTCTGTCTTCTTCCGGCCAGCCAACTCCTAATCCAAACCTCCAACTCACCCTCAATGCCATACCTCCGTATTTTTTGCAGTAGTCTACCATGGGGAACCTTATCAAACGCCTTACTAAAATCCATATACACCACATCTACCGCTTTCCCCTCGTCCACCTCCTTAGTCACCTTCTCAAAGAATTCAATAAGGTTTGTGAGGCGTGACCTGCCCTTCACAAAACCATGTTGACTATCCTTGATCACATTATTCCTATCCAGATGTTCATAAATCCTATCCCTTACAATTCTCTCTAAGACTTTGCCCACAACAGAAGTGAGACTCACCGGCCTATAGTTACTAGGGTTATCCCTACTCCCCTTCTTGAACAAGGGAACCACATTTGCTAGCCTCCAATCTTCTGGCACTACTCCTGTAGACAACGAGGACATAAAAATCAAGGCCAATGGCTCTGCAATCTCCTCCCTTGCTTCCCAGAGAATCCTAGGATAAATGCCATCAGGCCCAGGGGACTTATCTATTTTCACCCTTTCCAGAATTTCCAACACCTCTTCTCTACATACCTCAAAGCCATCCATTCTACTTAATTGTGACTCAGTATTCACATTGACAACAATGTCCTGTTCCTGATTGAATACTGACGAAAAGTATTCATTCAGTGTCTCCCCAATCTCTTCAGCCTCCACACGCAACTTCCCACTACTATCCTTGACTGGACCTATTCCTACCCTAGTCATTCTTTTATTCCTGACATACCTATAGAAAGCCTTAGGGTTTTCCCTAATCCTACCAACTAAGGACCTTTCATGTCCCCTCCTTGCTGCTCTTAGCTCTTTCTTCAGGTCCTTCCTGGCTACCTTATAACTCTCAATCGCCCCAATTGAACCTTCACGCCTCATCTTTACATAGGCCGCCCTCTTCCATTTAACAAGGGATTCCAATTCCTTATTAAACCACGGCTCCCTCACACGACCCTTTCCTCCCTGCCTGACGGGTACATACTTATCAAGGACACTCAATAGTTGCTCCTTGAACAAGCTCCACATATCAATTACGCCCTTGCCTTGAAGCTTACTTTTCCAAGCCACACATCCTAAGTCATGCCTCACCGCATCATAATTTCCCTGCCCCCAGCTATAACTCTTGCCCTGTCGTGCACACTTATCCCTCTCCATCACTAGAGTAAAAGTCACCGAATTATGGTCACTGTCCCCAAAGTGCTCACCTACCTCTAATTCTAACACCTGGCCTGGTTCATTACCCAGAACCAAATCCAGTATGGCCTCACCTCTTGTTGGCCTATCTACATATTGTGTCAGGAAACCCTCCTGCACACATTGGACAAACACTGACCCATCTAACGAACTTGAGCTATAGCTTTCCCAATCAATATCAGGAAAGTTAAAGTCCCCCATAACAACCACCCTATTACTTTCACTCTTCTCTTGAATCGTCCTCGCAATCCTTTCTTCTACGTTTCTAGGACTATTAGGAGGCCTGTAAAAAACTCCTAACAGGGTGAGCTCACCTTTCCTATTCCTAACCTCAGCCCAAACTACCTCAGATGGCGAGTCTTCATCCATCGTCCTTTCCACAGCTGTAATACTATCTTTGACAAGCAATGCCACACCTCCCCCTCTTTTACCCCCACCTCTGACCCTACTAAAACATTTAAACCCTGGGACCTGCAACAGCCAATCCTGTCCCTGACTAGCTATGTTTGAGGAAAGCAAGTAACTGCTGTAGCAATAATTACAAGACACCCTGTGTTTCAGAAGAAATGCTTGTTAAGTTCTATTTTTAAAGGGAGTCTAATTTCCAGACGGTGACTAGTGTAGGTGCTGCAGACTGTCCTGTCTCTGCTCCCATGTTCACTTCAGTAGGAAGAGTATTGGACAAGAGCAATGATGGGGGCAAAGTGGATAATACATGTGAATGGTGGACATGATTGGCTGTATGTCACCAATTCCTTCAACAATTACACGTGGAAAATCCACACTGAACTTACACATTGAGTACTTTCATAGTGTAATTCATCAGCAGGACTGCCGATACATTCTGACTAGCTGTGGCACAGTATATTATGTGCAATAAATCTTATTGCCAACAAAGTGCATTGAACAAACCTATATTCCCACATGTGCAAATAAATCTCTGCTAAATGAGTTAAATCTTATTAGTGCATGCCAGTCAGTGTATAAAGACGAAATTAAACCTCAGAGACAGGACTATGTGGATTAGATATGAAATTAAAATTTGGCCCAGAATATATTATATTTTGTTGTATATTTGTTTCATCATCTTCCTATAAAATTTTCCACAATCTTTCCTTCTATTGTTATATCTCTTTTCCTTCAGCAACTTCGGGACGTTCTGTCTTAAAATCTGTTCAAGTCAATGGGTGAAGGTGGAATTATGTATGCTTCTCCTCCCCAGTATTTTACTTGCTAGGGCATCGTATTACTTGAAAAATAAGGAATACAGTGTGAACTTGTCAAATCTCCCACCAAAGGAATGTATCAGATTACGTATACTGTAGGGAGTGCTGGTCAGTCTATTGTACAACAGCTCCCTGGTTCTGACACTGGGCTTATGTGGTGAGATGTGGTGTGGTGAAAAACACGGGAGGCAGACACTTCAGAGGCAAAGGAAACTGATTTTATTAAAACAAGCAAAATTGCGAATATATATAATCCCCGACAAAAAAACTTATATTTAGAAAAAAACGATGCCATACATCAAGTGAAATGAGACTTGTCTGACAGCTACTAACACCGCAGTTAACCCTTGCAGCCCCGACTTGGCACAGTGGGTTTAGAATTACAGACAGCTGTTAATTACTGTGTGACGGGGGAAAGAGAGAGACAGAGTAAACATGAATTCTAGGGTCTTATCCTGTTTCCCTTCTCTGGGAAGTGCCCTGTACCGTTGGCCCCGAAGCCAACCCTTCCTACCCTATCTTACTGTGCTGGGACAGAGGGTCTTGATGGTCTTTATGCTCACTCCCAAAGTGGCTTCTGTTGGCGAGGACAGTGATGGATGTCACTGGTGCTGCCTCCAATCAGTCTCTCGGCTTTCCAATCACTTCTCATTAGTACGTAGAAGTTTGTGGATGAGAAGATTGCTCACTTTTCTTCTTTTCCTGAGTCTGTGACTGGCTGTGGCTGGTACTCTTGATGTTGGCAGGACCTCTCGTTGAACAACCCTAGAGATCAGTGTTCTCCAGTTATACTGACAGTCGGTTTTCCTTATCTCCCACCAAATCTGGATTTGATGAGCTGTTGTTCCTCCTCTCTGGGCTGAATGAGCTTCCTGCATATAAGATGAGGTGTGAATGGTTCTCCAATTAAAGTGAGTGGGTTTCGATAGTTTTGAACATCCATTATTTCTCTTAGATGGGTGTAGGTTAAGGTGTTGTTGATGGAGTGAAGGCAATCCCATTCAAGGCAAACAGGTTTGCATGTTGTACAATGGTGTGCAATATTTAGTATCTCTGCATCCGAGCAAATGATTAAAAGTTGAATGGTGTATTATTTTTGTAGGTTTCAGAATGTCTTGGTGTTTGCTTTGCAGGCTTGTGCTCAGTGTCTTTTAGCTGAGGCATTTGTGGGGGTCTTCCTTTAGCTTTACATGCTAAACCAGTGTTGCAGACAGCTTCTCCTAGGCTTGAACATTGTCTAGTCTGTCTCAGCCAGAGAGCTCAGTGACTCTTAGTTCAAATGCGAATTCCACAAACTCATATCCCACATTCAGAGGGTTCGAGTCATCTGATGGGACTTTTTGCCCCACCTTACAACACGTATGATTTGGAGGAGCCGGTGTTGGACTGGGGTAGACAAAGTTGAAAATCATACAATACCTGGTTATAGTCCAACAGGTTTACTTGGAAGCACTAGCTTTCGAAACGCTGCTCCTTAATCAAATGGTTGTGCTGAAGGAGCAGTGCTCCAAAAGCTAGTGTTTCCAAATAAACCTGTTGGACTATAAACTGGGTAGAAGAAGAATCCGCATAGTGTGGAAACAGGCCCTTCAGCCCAACAAGTCCACACCGACCCTCCGAAGAATAATCCACCCAGGCCCATTCCCCGACATTTACCCCTGACTCAAGTACCTAACCTAGACATCCCTGAATACTATGGACAATTTAATATGGCCAATTCACCTAACCTGCACATCTTTTGGACTGTTGGAGGAAACGAGAGCACCCGGAGGAAACCCATGCAGACGTGGGGAGAATGTGCAAACTTCACACAGACAGTCGCTCAAGGCTGGAATCGAACTGGCACTTTGAGGCAACCGTACTAACCTCTGAACCACCATGCCAATCTTGTGTTGTGTGATTTTTAACTTTACAATACATAGATATGGACTGTATACTATAAGCATTATTGCTAATTGATCCGACCATGTTAATTTGGTTTGCAAATGATTTTGTCCCAAAGAAAGTGACAAGCTGCATAATAAGAATGTCAGAAATTTAATATATTAGACACAAGTATTTTTGTAGTGATTCTCTGTGCGAATAGAAGATACAGGAAAATATTACAATGAAATGAAATGTGGTTCATAATATTTGGAATCTTTTGAATGAAGAGCTGCCTTTTTTCTTTTGAGCTGACCTGCTGCAGATTTGAATTGCTCTTTTCATATGTCATAATATTGGCAGGAAATTTGCATTTTGGAGTTAAAGTATGCAGCCGGTGTTTTCGAAGACATCAATCCAAGAACTATGGCAGGTTTCTGGGGTAAATAACCACATTATTGCTCATTTCTCATGCAAGCGATTTTTTAATGGTGGGTTAAACAGTGAATCAGATGCAGCTGATGTTTATGCCCTGGAGGCATCCTCTGGGTTTGGAGGTGGGTGGCACCATATTTAAAGCAACCTGGGTACCCCTGCACCCACTGCAGGCCAGAAGCTTGACAGAATGGTTGGTGCCAAGGTTGGGCTCAAGGGTCAGACAGACTGGCAGCAGGTTTGTGTAGCACTTGGAAGGGGCAACAACAGTGTCAAAAACTGCAGTAGCAGCAAAGAGGTCCAGAAGCAGAAAGACCGGTTATAGACCTGCATGGGACCCGAGAGCAGTGGCAGTTAGGTTAAAAGAAGCAAGGAGGACAGCAAGGTCTCAGAAGCAGCCAGGCAGGGCATTCTGCAAATGGAGGGTGAACAGTCTGAGATTGTCATCCATGTTGCCAATGATTAATAACATTGGAAGAAAGGGAAGAGGTCCGACAAACATACTTTACACAGTTAAGTATGAAACTGAAAAGAAGTATTTCAAAGGTAATGATCATTGATCACTTCCAGAGCCACGCAGTAGTACGCTTGGAATGGAAGGACAGAGCAGATGACTCAGTGGCTGGAGAAATGGTGTAAGACAGAATGTTTTAGATTCCTGAGGCATTGGGAATGTTTCGGGGGCAAGTGGGATCTGTATAAATTGGATGATTTACATCTGAACAGAAGTAGGACCTCCATCGTCGTGGAGAAATTTGCTGATGCTGTTTGGGAAGAGCTCAGCTTGATTGACAGGAGGCTGGGATCCTAACAAGTAATTCAGAGGGAAGAGAAGCTGAGGTGGAATTAAACATTAAAACGTGAGGGTCTGGAAAGCTGAGGATATATAGACTGCATATGAAGGAGTGAGTTTAGCAAGGTTAAAAGCATTATGTTATAATTCAAGGATCCGAAGGAATAATGAGGAGAAAGTGAGGTCTGCAGATGCTGGAGATCAGAGCTGGAAATGTGTTGCTGGAAAAGCGCAGCAGGTCAGGCAGCATCCAGGGAACAGGAGAATCAATGTTTCGGGCATAAGCCCTTCCTCAGCTTTCCTGAGGAAGGGCTTATGCCCGAAACGTTGATTCTCCTGTTCCCTGGATGCTGCCTGACCTGCTGCGCTTTTCCAGCAACACATTTCCAGCTCCTAAGGAATAATACAGATTAGATGAGGGCACAGATAGACACTTAGGATTATGACTGAGATTTGGCTAAAAGATAGGCACGATGGGAACTTCAACTTTCCTGGTTATAGGTTATTCAGACAAAACAGAGAGGAAGACTGAAGAGGAGTGAGGAGGGGTGGCAGCAATATTGATCATGAAATCAATTTTCAACCAGTGATGAGAGATATATTTTGGAAAGATCATTAAATGACATGGTTTGGATAAAAGTAAAATAAACACAAAACATACTCGATGGTATATGCTGCAGGCCCCTAAATTGTCAGGAAGAGATAATGGATTAAATACATAATCAAATCTTAGAGAAGTGTAAGAAAATAATAGGGGATTTTAACGACTCAAATATTAACTGGGATAGTTTCAGTGTGTAAGGTAGAGAAGGAACAAGATGCTTAAATTGCATGCAGGAGAAATATTTTAGATAGTAAGTAGAAAGCCCAACAAAGGATAGGGCAGTTGTGTGCCCAATGCTCAGAAATACTTCAGAGCAGGTGGAAGGCATATCAGTAAGGGGAACATTTTGGAGATAGTGACTGCAACACAGATGGATTTAGGATAGACCATAAGGCTGTTATATGTAGGAGTAGAGATAGGCCATTCAGCCCAGGTCTGTTCCACTATTCAATGAGAACATGGCTGATCTGATATTCCTCAACTCCACCTTCCTGCCTTTTCCCAAAAGCACTTGATTCCCTTCCTGATTAATATCTGTCTACTCAGTCTCGAATATACTTAACAACTCAATCTCAACAGCCTTCTGCTGCAAAATTCCACAGATTTACTCCCCTGTGAGAGAAGAAATTCTACTTCATCTCTGTCTTATGTCTCTGGAAATGTTCCTGAAGATTGGAAAGTAACAACACCTTTATTTTAAAAAGGGGAGGAGACAAAGGAAAGAATAGGTAACTATGGGCCAGTTAGCTTAATGTGTGTTACTGGGAAAGAGTTAGAGCCTGTTATAAAGAAAGCATTTAGAAATAGACACAATGATCAAGCAGAGTCAGCATAGCTGCATGAAGGGGATATCATGCCTGAGAAATTCACCAGAATTTTTTGAGGAGGTAACTAGCAGAATAAATAAAGGAGAAGCAATCAATGTAACATATTAGGATTTTCAGAAGGTGTTTGTAAAGGTACCACACACTAGTCTACTTAAAACCCACAGTAATGGAGTTAGCACATTAGCATGGACAGTGGATTGGTAAGCTAATGGAAGATGGAGAGTTGGGATAAAGGGGGTATTTTTAGTTTTGAAACCAGTAACTAGTGGAGTGCCACATAAATTCACATAAATTACCTGGCTCCATAAATTCCAAATGTATTGCACATCCCCCTTCCTGTCATTGGTTTCAAACATGGACCATGACCTCTGGTGGTTACCTACACTTGGAAGAATATCCTGCAGCTACCCTGTGATATCCTTGCCCCTGGCATCAGGGAAGCAACATATCATCCCAGAGTCACATCGACGGCCACCAAAACATCTTTTTGATCCTCTAACTAACAAGTCTCCCATCACTATCACTTTCCCTTTCTTTTTTCTGTCCTGTAAATCTGAGGCATTTGTGGTGTCACAAACCTGGCTAGAGTGTAATCCTCTGAGGAACTAACAGTCTTACTGGTAACCAAAGCAAAAGACTAGTTAGTGAGTGGGGTTCCAGGGGTCTCTTTAATTTGAGAGACTTCCAGCATGGTAAAATTCAACTTCTTCTTTGGTTGTCAAAGTGCCAAACCAAGTGCCAAATCCTGTGACACATCATATTCCTGATGAAGAGCTTATGCTCAACGTCAACTCTCCTGCTTGTCGGATGCTGCCTGACTGGCTGTGCTTTTCCTGCACCAAACTCTTCGAGTCTGATCTCCAGCAGTCCCCACTTTCTCCTGTACATCACATTCCCCCTGTTTGTTTTATCTTCATTGGTTCACTATCCCTGTTGTCCCTCCTTCCTCTCCTCCTTTCTGCACCAGCAGCCATTGATATGATTGAGGTCCCCAAACCCCCCCCCCCCCCCCCCCCCTCAACTGTGATGCTACTGCTGTGTCAATGATGCTGAGACAGACTCTTCACTGTCCGGGGTAAATAGAGTCAGAGAGATGTACACCACGGAAACAGTCCCTTCGGTCCAACTCATCCATGCCGACCAGATATCCCAACCCAGTCTAGTCCTACCTGCCAGCACCCGGCCCATATCCTTCCAAACCCTTCCTATTCATATACCCATCCAAATGCCTTTTAAAAGTTGCAATTGTACCAGCCTCCGCCACTTCCTCTGGCAGCTCATTCCATACACGTATCAGCCTCTGAGTGAAAAAGTTGCCTTTTAGGTCTCTTTTATATCTTTCCACTCTAAACCTAAACCTATGTCCTCTAGTTCTAGACTTCCCCAGCCCAGGGAAAAGAGTTTGTCTATTTATCCTATCCATACCCCTCATGATTTTATAAATCTCTAAAAGGTCACCCCTCAGCTTCCGACGCTCCGGGGAAAACAGCCCCAGCCTGTTCAGCCTCTCCCCATAGCTCAAATCCTCCAACCCTGGCAACATCCTTGTAAATCTTTTCTGAACCCTTTCAAGTTTCACAGCATCTTTCTGATAGGAAGGGGACCAAAATTGCACACAATATTCCAACAGTGGCCTAACCAATGTCCTGTACAGCTGCAACATGACCTCCCAACTCCTGTACTCAATACTCTGACCAATAAAGGAAAGCCTTCTTCACTATCCTATCTACCTGCGATTCTACTTTTAAGGAACTATGAACTTGCACTCCAAGGTCCCTTTGTTCAGCAACACTCCCCAGTTAACATTAAGTAACACTTACCATTAAGTGTATAAGTCCTGCTAAGATTTGCTTTCCCAAAATGCACCACCTCGCATTTATCTGAATTAAACTCTATCTGCCACTTCTCAGCCCAATGGCCCATCTGACCAAGATCCTGTTGTAATCTGAGGTAATCTTCTTCGTTGTCCACAACATCTCCAATTTTGGCGTCATTGACAAACTTAGTAACTGTATTTCTTATGCTCACATCCAAATCATTATATAAATGATGGAAAGTAGTGGATCCAGCACTGATCCTTGTGGCACTCCACTGGTCACAGGCCTCCAGTCTGAAAAACAACCCTCCACCACCAACCTATGTCTTCTACCTTTGAGCCAGTTCTGTATCCAAATGGCTAGTTCTCCCTGTATTCTGTGAGATTTAACCTTGCTCACCAGTCTCCCATGGGGAACCTTGTCGAATGCCTTATTGAAATCCATATCGATCACATCTACCACTCTGCCTTCACAGATCACAGGGCAAAGAGCTCAAGACATAACAGAGACTGGCCTGTGGACTAACGACAGTGCAATCCCCCATTTCTTCCTCCACCATTCACTGAGAACATGGCTAAACTAAACTGACTGAAACACACCCCCATCATCAGCCCTGACTGACTGAAGCACACTCGCCACTCCCATCCAGGACTGATTGAAGGACATCTCCCACTCCCATCCTGGACTAACTGATGCACATCTCCCACTCCCATCCCGGACTGACTGACGCACACTTGCCACTCCCACCCCAGACTGGCTGAACCACACATTCCCCACTCCCATCCTGGACTGACTGAAAGGACACTCCCCCCACTCCCATCCCTGACTGACTGAAGCCCACCCCCCACTCCCATCCCGGACTGAGTGAATCACATATTCCCCACTCCCATCCTGGACTGACTGAAGGACACCTGCATTCTCAGACTGGGTGGAGCATGCAGCCCAGGCTGTGCCAAAGCCTACCTTTGAGCTGTTCACAGTTTACTGTCTTCCAGCTGGTCTTTCAGATAGAGCAAGGGGACAGGTGGCCTTCCTACACTTGAACTCATTCCTCTTCATATACCCATCCAGATACCTTTTAAATGTTGTAATTGTATCAGCCTCCACCAGCACTTCTGGCACCTCATTCCATACACGTACCACCCTCTCCATGAAACTCATTGACTGTACCTGGAAAGGTGTCAGTGTAAGTGACTGTGAGCTTAATTTAAAACTCTACCCGTGCAAGAGCAAGGCAACAAGTACTTCCCCCAAATGTTGAGGAAGAGGTTTAAGTCACCAAGTTCACACTTTTTCCGAGTGTCAAGATTCTTAATTGACGAGACGTCAATTCAAAAGGCGTGATGTGGAGGTGCCGATGTTGGACTGGGGTGGACAAAGTCAGAAATCACACACACCAGGTTATAGTCCAACAGGTTTATTTGAAATCACAAGCTTTCAGAGCATAGTTCCTTCATCTGGTGAAGTGAGAGGGAAGCACACAGTCACAGAATTTATAGGCAGAGCGATCAAAAGATTTTAGAAATGGTGTGAGTGAGAGACTTATACAAATAAGTCTCTGCATGTGACCAAGAGTGTTAGACAGTGTGTGAGTGAAAGTGTCAACAGCTGAATAACAACCGAAGGGGTGACCTCTTACCCGATTAAATGAGACAGAGAGATAATTACAAAACATTAAAAATAAGATGTTGCTGGAGACAAACCAAATGACTGGAATAAAATGGGACCGAAACAGAAGTTGCTGGAAAAGCCCGGCAGGTCCGTCAACAACTGTGAAGAAAAACCAGAGGAAGGTTCATTGGTCCCAAAACGTTAACAGATTTTTCTTCACAGATGCCACCAGAGCGACTGAGCAACCCCTAGCAACCCCCACTTGCTGCTGATTTACACAATCTGGATTACTCCTGGTTTTTATTTAACTGGCATAACATGACAGGTGTAACTACCGCATGCCGAGGGTCTAACCAAAGTAATAAGTCATCCAAAAGTATATAAACTAATTAAGGTAGAGTGATCATTACAATTTATCAAGGTGATGATGTCAAAACGGGACAGTAAGGAAGATTAGCATGAGTTTGTGGCGTGAATGTAGTGGGTGGTGTTCCTGTCAGGAGATGCATTAGCGCTAGATTCATCAGCCATGCTCACAAATAGTGCAGAATGTCACCCAAGCACAACACAATGCCATCCTCGTGCTCAAGTCCAATCACAAAATTGTCATCAAACCAGCAGACAAAGAAGGAGCCATTGTCATACTGAACAGAACAGACTACTGCAAAGAAGTGTAACAACAACTAAACACTCTGGTATGCTACGGTCAACAATCTGCCAATCTGACCAAAAAATACACCCATCAACTGAACAGACTGATCAAGACCTTTGATCTAGACCTTCAGAGAATTGTCCTTCTCACATAGGAGACTGCTACTGCCTTCTGAATCTACACAAAGCCAACATCCCGTTATATCAGGCAACAGGCAACCTCTCTGGCTATGTCAAGGACATCCTGAAATCCATTGTAGGGAACCCCCCGCTTCTGTCATGACACTACAGATTTTTTTACAGAAACTCAGCACCCATGGACCAGTCAAACCAGGAACATTCCTCGTCACAATGGACATTTTGACACTCTACACCAACATCCCCCACAATGATGGCATCAGGGCAACAGCCTCAGTACTCAATACCAACAACTGCCAGTCTCATCCGATTCATCCCCAATCACAGCGTCTTCACTTTTAACAACTGTTCTTTATCCAGGCACATGGAACAGCCATAGGGACCAAATTTGCAGTCCAATATGTGAACATTTTCATGCATGCGTTTGAGCAAGACATTTTCGCTGTGCAGGACCTTCGACCAATGCTATACACCAGATATCTTGACAACATTTTCTTTTGGACTTATGGCGAAGAATCACTGGAACAACTACACAGTGATATCAGCAAGTTTTATCCCACCATCAGACTTACCATAGACTACTCCTTAGAATCAGTCTTATTCTTGGACACACTCATCTCCATCAAGAACAGGCATCTCACTCTACCGCAAACCCATGGATAACCTCACGATGCTACACTTCTTGAGATTCCACCCTAAACATATTAAAACAGCTATTCCCTACAGAAAAGCTCTGTGCATGCACAGGATCTGCTCAGGTGAGAAGGAATGCAACAGACATCTAAAGATTTTAAGGGATGCCCTCATAAGAATGGGATATGATGCTCAACTCATTGATCATCAGTTTCAATGTGCCACAGCGAAAAACATAATGTCCTTCTCAGAAGACAGACAGAGGGCTCGACCAATAGAGTACACTTTATCATCCAATACTTCCCTGGAGCAGAGAACCTACGCCATGTTCTTCACAGCTTTCAACATTGCATTAATGACAACGAGCATCTCACCAAGATCATCCTTATGCCCCACTTCTCACCTTCATACATCTGCCAAACTTTAAACAGGCCATCGTTCGCAGCAAACTATCCAGCCTTCAGGGCAACATTGACCACAACACCATATAACCCTGCATGGCAACCACTTCAGGCTATGTCAGATCATCGACATGGATACTACCATCACATGCAGGAACACCACCCACCACGTCCACAGCAGGTACTCGTGACTTGACCAATGTTGTCTTATTTCATACACTGCAGACACGGATACCCCCATGCCATGGAATAATGGTGGGACCATATTATTACTACAACAATGGATGAATGGACACTGTGCAACAATTGCCAGATAGGAAGGTTAATGTCCTCCAAGCCATGTTTCATACCTATGAAGACGGCCTCAACTGTGATCTTGAGTTCATGCCACGACATGTGACCCCACTACACTGTCCTGTATCTGTAAAATCTGCCTTACTGTCCTGTTTTGACACCATCACCTTGATAAATTGTTAAGATCTCGCCATCTTAATTAGTTTTGGTTTCCTTGTTAATTTGGTTAGAACCGCAGCAGGCCACTCCTATACCTATCATGTTATTCCAGGCAAATAAAAACTGAATGAATTGAGGATGCTGTAAATCAGCAGCAAGGGGTTGCTGGGGTTTGCTCAGCGGCTCTGGCAGCATCTGTGAAGAAAAATCTGAGTTAATGTTTCCGGACTAATGAGCCTTCCTCTGGTTCATGTTCATAGTTGCTGCCGGACCTGCTAGGCTTTTCCAGCAGCTTCTGTTTTGGTTCCATGTTATTCCAGTCATTTGGTTTGTCTCCAGCAAGACCTTACTTTTAAATCTTTGTAATTATCTCTCTGCCTCCTTTAATCAGGTTAGAGGGCATCCCTTCAGTTGTTATTCAACTGTTAACACTTTTACTCTCACACTGTCTAACACTCTTGGTCACCTGCAGAGACTTATTTGTATAAGTCTCTCACTCACACCATTTCTATGATCTTTTGATCGTTCTGCCTATAAATTCTGCGCCTGTGCGCTTCCCTCTCACCTCACCTGTCAAAGAGGCTACGCACCAACAACTCGTGATATCAAATAAACCTGTTGGACTATAACCTGGTGTTGTGCGATTTCTGACTTGATTCAAAACCAAAGTTAAGATCAGCAAGTTGTAGTATTAATGAGATATACATCTACATGGGAGACCTCCCACTGCCTACTAGTGATAAATTTGACTGCCATCTGAAGGGAGTGACTGTCATTGCTTTCTCAATGGCAAGGACCTTTTTTTTTGCCACTTGCCTGATAAAGTTCAGCCCCTGCCCTTCTTGCCAAGCCAGAGATTGGAAAATCCCACCTATTTATAAAGTGTTACAGCAGCTAAGTACAAAGCAATTTTAAAATATTTCATTTCAATAAGGTATTTTTGATATTGTAGAATGATGCATTAGTCAGATTTTTTTTCAAACATATCAAGAGTTCATTTCTTCTACCCAGAGTCCAATATAAAGCTGACAGTTTAATTCAGATCATCATTCTATTTCATTGCTCTCCATTCCCAGTTTCAATCCAGCATTATAAGCATGAAAACGCACCAAGTTACAATTAACTTTGGAATACCTTAAATGTTTGTCAATAAGTACAAGCTTTTTACAACTATTAATCATTTATCTATTATTTTAATATTGTTTTCAGGGTGGTTTACGGGTTGAATTGCAGAAAGTAACCATTATTCTTCCCTACAGTTTTAATGAAAGAGAGATACAAAAAAGTTTAAGATGATGGATTTAAAAAACAACAACATTATCCAGACTACAGAGGCAAGCACTTCCAGAGCATGTGAATGAATATGTATAATCTTGTCCACAGAGAGTTAAATTACTACCAAGGAATATAAACAAAATAAAGTTACAAAACACCAATAACTGCACCCATAAAAACTGAATAATTCATAGAGCTGGGTGGCCGATTGCCATCAAATGATTCTGAAATAGCAGCTTCCAGAAAGTTTGAGCTTTCTCAGGTACAGCCTGAGGAAGGCCTCACACATTTATCTTTCTGGACCATGGGGTGAGCAGTTGCTTGTTGCATTTTCATGTGCGCCATAACCCCTTCCCCATGCAGTTAACAAAAACAGAGTACAGAAGGGTGCTATAACAATGAAAACAAAGACACTTATTGAGAGCACCTGGAAAGCAGGTATGCAGAGCTAATTCATCATATATGTTTGCAATGCCATACTGTATAGTCTTAGCATTATGTGGTCAGTTTACCTCATCATTTTTCACTGCATGATTTAATTTCAGTTGATACAAATTTGTGGTATAAGTATAGGTAGCTACGAGTTTAGACAGACATGAAAATAAAATCATAAAACTGATGCTGACTTCAAATCAGGAGGGAAGGTTATGCAAAACCACAGATTTTAAGTCCGTAACAGTAAGAGTTTCTCAGTTGTCCCTTGGCACAACCATCTTTAGCTAGTTCATCACATTGACCTTGTCTCCATCACAAGGTTAGAAATGTGGATGTTTGCTGATGACTACATAATGTACAGTACCATTTGCAACTCCTTAGGTCCTGAAGCAGTCCATGTCCACATGCAGCAAGATCCAGACAATGGCCAGGCTTGTGCCGATACGTGGAAGCAACATTCACACAATCTATGCACCAAGCAATGGCCATCTCGAGCAAGAGAGAAACTAACAATCGCCCCTTGATGTTCAATTACATTTTCATCATTGAAACCCCCACCATCAACATCCGGTGAAAATGTGTGTAAAGGTGAACAGGCTAGAGGTAGCAGTATGGTTCTCATCTCCAAGTTTCTTTCATTGAGACATCAGAAATTGGTGTGGACAGGATGTGGAGCTGAGGATAATTAGATCTATCTGTTTTCTGGTTCCATTCTGGAGATTCAAATCCTTGAAAAAAGGAACCTAGTTAAGCCTGTTCTTTTTTTGTTGGCACCTTTTTCAGAGCTGTAGTGATTGCACTGAGGTCAGCCAGATGGACTGGTTCAATCAAGGAGCCCTGGCAGACAGATATAAACAGGAGTATCAGACATCCTGTTCACTCTGAGAGAGTTGGATCAGTGTCAAGGATTCTCCAAGAATAAATAAAGAGTGACTTGTTGATAGGAGACCGGCCTCTGTGGAGTTATTTCAACAAACTCGCGACTTGATTGCATAATCTATTTACCACTTAACCTGCAAAAATACTACATATGATCTCAGGCATAAAGTAACCCATCCAACTTGATAACCAAGCAGTCAGCTAAAATCTGCATAGTCCTAGAAAACAACGAGAAGATGGAAATGAGAAGAAACTATTGCACGTGAGAATAGGGAGAGATAAACAGGAAAGTGTTGAAAAGGTACAATCATGAATTTAGTGAGGTGGAGCTTTCAAAAAGATATTTATTTTTGAAGAATTGTCTTTTTCCTTGAAGTGTCAATGTTCTGAATGTATAGATTTTCCATCCTGAAATTAAAACAGTCAAATAAGTTCTTCATCTCTTTGTTGCCTTCTCCTTCAACACAAACTTATGTCAACATCATGAGAGTTTTATACTTCTCTTTAGTTTTGAAACTATTATTTTGTCTTTGCACAGTAGGTGTTATGAGAACAAAGAACAGATTGTATAGCGTCTTCTGAAAATAAATGAAGAACACTATGTTCATTTTTTAAAATTCATCATTTTTCCTGTTTTGAACTATGCCAGCATCCAATCACACTCAGCAAATTGCATCTCTTTCCAACTATCTGCATTTTAATTACATTGTAGTCATATGATAATACAAGGTACCCATTAGGAAAATGTCAGCAGTAATTTTGTAATGTAACTTACGAGATAAATCTGTGACCCATATACACCATTAAAAAAGTTGGTGAACCACAACTAATCCCAGAAGATACCAAACCCAGAAGCAAGAAATAATTCTTTGTGGGATTGCTGATTGTTTGAAAATAATCTCATGTCGTGAGAGTAAGAGAATGTAGTAATGTGCCAGAATGAGATTTGGTAATATCAAGCAGAATACAATGCTATGGATTACATTCAGCCATCAACCAGAAAATAATCTTTAAACCTGAAGAGCATCATGCAGTCAGAGTAGCTTACCAATTTGGCTTACCTTTTCCTGCAAAGCCAGCAAACTAAGGTGTTGGCATCTGAACATAATTGTCTTTAGATATGAACTTCAACCTCAAATGTCACACAGAATCATCATCGAATCCCTATAATTCAGAAAGAGGCCATTCAGCCCATCGAGTCTGCATCAACCCTCTGAACAGCATTCCACCCTACCCCTGTAGCCCCACATTTCCCATGGCTAATCCTCCTAGTCTGCCCATCCCTGGACACTGAAGACAGTTTAATATGGCTAATCAACCTAATCTGCTCATCTTTGGGTTGTGAGAGGAAACCAGAGCATCTGGCAGAAACCCACATAGCCAGAGAATGTGCAAATTCCACACAGTCACCCAAGGCTGGAATCAAACCCGGTCCTTAGTGCTGTGAGGCAGCAGTGCTAACCACTGAGTTACCATGCTGCCCCACCAGCAGACACAATACTGAGTAACATTTCAGCTCATCATCTTATACAAACGAACTATTGCACAAGTACGGGAAGAAAAATTTGAGGTATTTTCATTAGATAATGACTATTACAGACCTTAGACATGCCATTGATCAGGAAGTTGAAGAAGTAAGTAACCATGTTGTAAGGGTTCCAGGATGATATATACAGTAGCAATGTGTAGCTGTAGAAATATTTGCTCAGGGAATTAACACTCTCTGTGATTGGTTCTTTGTGACTTGTACTCACCTGCACTAGAGTTGACCATGCAAGGACATAGTGCACGAAATGGAATCCTCGGTGACCTACAAAGTTGCTATCAGGTTAGGATCTCACTGTGATTGCAACTAAAGTATAATGACCAATGCCCATGCAATAATTGAATAGAATTGGCAGATATAAGTGGAATATTGTGGCTATTGAAAAGGAAAAGGTAGGAAATGCTATTCAATCATGAGCAACATTTGGTATCTGATGACCACAACTCTGCAATATGATTTCACTTAGAATTTTTCTGGATCTGAGAGGGCAGAGATCTCATATTGATATGAGTGAACCTCAACCACAACCATTGAATATGATGAAGTTCAATCACTTGGGTATTCAAGTATGGAGAACCAAGTCATGTTTACAGATAAATGTGTTCCTTTGGACACTTCTGGAAATACTGCATTCCAGAGGAAATCCAAGCTCTATCGTCAACTATGTTCTTTATTATTTTATCTGTTTTTCTAAATTTTAATGCCCCAAAGTCCGCATTTTTTTATTCAGCAATTGCATTCCAAAGTGCTGAGCTATTATTCCAATTTATGAAACAATCTATGTTAAATATTTGGAGTTCCCCTGTACAATTTAAAAAAGTAAATTTTATTCTGGCTTTTAAAAAATGCTATAATTTACACTTTGTCCAATCACATTATACATTTACCAATTTGTTTGACATTGTGGTCAGCATTCAAAAAAGTCTTCTGAGAAAGCTATGTCACAGGGTATTGTGTAAATTACAAAGATCTTGAATTTAGATGAGGTTATTAAAGCTTTCCTGTTTTTAACTTTTTTACATGTATGCCCATTAAACTGTTTTTGATAGTATTGCTTGTAGAGTTATAGTGTTGATTATTCAATTACCAGTGGAGTTGGGATTGGGTGCAGACAGTATTTGAGGTTTGTATTTATGGAAGACAACACTAGATCCTGCAGCATCTGGAATGTGAAGCAATTCTCAACTGGAGAGTGGAGAGTGTAGGACTATTGTATCTGGGATAATCAAATGACCTCTCTGTATGAGTATCCATGTTTGTGACATGTTGTTTATTATGTACCCAGCCATCAGGGCTAATGGAGCCACTGATTAACTCATTTAAAAGATGGATGATCTTGCTCAGTTGCTTGGTCAGTTGTAACTGTTACAGTTGAGAGTCATGAGTGAAAGAGAGGTTAGAATCCAAAGATGTACAGGTTAGGTGACTTGGCCACACTAAATTGTCTATGTTGTTCAAGGATGTGTAGGTTATGTGCGTTAGTCAGGGGTAAATATAGTGTAGGGGAATAGGTTTGGGTGTGCTACTCCTCAGAGGGTCAGTGTGAATTTGTTGGGTTGAAGGGCTTTTTTCTATACTGTAGGGATTCTATGATTCTAAGCTGCTGATCTCACCAGGGCAGTGGTAAAGAAAGCCCTGCTGCACAAACAACTGGCAGCTCAAGGCTGGAGATGGTGACAGCTGCTCTGACCTCAGGCAGAGCAGTGAGAGCAGTCTTAGTCAGGAGGCATCCTCATCGTCAGGAGGAGAACAGAGGAGCACATAAGGAGATACTCCCCACAACACTGGCTGCACAACGAATGTGTCAGCTACTTGCAAATGACAGATTACCAAAGCCAAAAGAAATGGTGCCTATCCAAGGAGGCAGCCTTTGAGATTGTGTTGTAGAGGGATATGAAGCCTTTCAACCCTCATGACAACCTCTTACCTCCAGCCACTGAGCTCACCATTGCCCTAAAATTTAATGCATAAGGTCATTCAAGTGGCTATCCACTGACCATCACATTAGGCAGGTTACCATTCCCAACTCCAAAGGCTGAAAGAATAATCCATGTTGACACAGAACAGCCAGGGCAGAGGGCATTGGGTTTTTGACATTGGCATCATCAACTGTACCCACATAGCCATGAAGGCACTAACAGATGAGCCAACCAAATTCCTCAGGAGAAAAGAATCCCACTCACTGGATATTCAGCTGCAGGGTGTACTGCGGGGTTGTGCTTGGTTCCTCACCTTCTCTCGTGATTCTTTCACTCTGTAAGAGCAGCAGGGATTAAGGTTCTCATGCTAATGTCCAGACTACAAAGGTGGCTATTAAGGGGCTAAAAATACCCACTAAGTTGATGCTGTCCATTTCAGAGGCAGGTAAGGGTTAACCACATTGGTATGGTGCTTCATACATAGAACCCCTACAATACAAATAGAGGCCATTCAGCCCATCAAGCCTGCATTAGCCTTCTGAAGAACATCCCACACTTCCACCTTCTCCCCATAACATGGTTTTTGTGATGGCTAACTCACCTAGTCTGCACATGCATGAACACTTTGGGCAAGTTAGCATGGCCAATCCAGCTAGCCTAAACATCTTTGGACTGTGGGAGGAAACACAAACAGACACAGAACATGCAAACTTCATACAGACAGTCACCCAAGGCGGGACTCTAACCTGGGCTGCTGATGTGATGAAGCCAACCACTGAAACACCGTGCCACCCTGTCAGGTCAGACCAAGTAAGGATGATAGATTTCCTTCCCTAAAGGACCTTAGTGAATCAGATTTGTTTTTACAGCAGTTGACAGTGGTTACATGGTTGCTGTTAGATTAGCTTTATTATCCAGATAATTTCTTGAATTTGAACTTCATCTACTGGCTGTGGACATGAGCCTGACGTTCTGCATTACAGGTCTCAGGACATTACCACTAGACTACCATCTTCTCCCCACCCTGCTGTATGTTTCATGTCTTGTCTATTAAAAGAGATTTGGAGTTAAATGTGGAAGAGCAAATGATACACCAATCTTACTCTAAGGATGACAGGGAGCTGGAAAGGCAGGATGACAGGGGCATTCTGCAGAGGTGCCCAATGACTATGCATTTGAGGGTGACAATTAACCCTGTCTAAGACTCAGGGTGTTAGGCAGGCTGGCATGGCCACCAAGGACAGACTGATTTTACAATTAATTGAAGATTCAAGACCTGACCTACCATGTCAACCAACCTGTCTATGAAGGCACCCAGACAATAACATGCTTGGGTCCCCATAGCACAGCTGCTGTCCTGGAACCTCTGGGCCATGGGGGCTCATTGGGTCCCATACCCCATTTACCACTCTGGTTCCTCCCTCTATGTGGACAAAGTCATTGATTGTCACCACAGGGTCCTCTCCAGCCTGTGGCTGAGCAGGAGCCTGGTCTTCTGTGGTCCTCCAAGTGCCAATGATCTGGTACATTTTCTTCCTGAGCCAGTTTCGGATCTGCTGCAGTAAGCTGTACATGTCATTGTGCTCCCAAATGTTTTAAGAATGAACCTTCCACTGAGGAGTCTGTATAAGAGACCATAAGATATCGGAGCAGAAGTAGGCTATGCAGCCCATCGAGACTGGCTTGCTGTTCATGAGTTGATCTGGTGATCCTCACTCTCCTGCCTTATCCCCGTAACCCTTGATTCCCTTGTTAATTAAAAATATGTCTCAGCCTTGAGCATACCTAACATCCCATCCTCTGCATCCCTCTGTTGTAAAGAAATCCACAGATTCACTATCTTCTGAGGGAAGGAATTCCTCTTCATCCATGTCCTGAATGGATGAGCTATATTCTGAGATTATGCCCCTGGTCCTAGACTCTCCCAAAGGGGAAGCCATCTCCCCACATCCACCCAGTCAGTGTAAGAGTTTTACATGTTTCCATATGGTCACTGCAGTGACTATAATGGGGTCAGCAAGCTGGACCTCAAAATATGAGTTCCCTAATTGGGGCTGCTAACCTGTTTCAATTAGAGAGCCCTGGCTAACAGATAAGGACAGGAGAGTCAAACATCCCGTTCACTCTGAGAGCTGGCCCTAAGGGAGCTGGATCAGTATCACTGACACTCCATGTGTAAATAAAGGGTGACTTGGTAATGGGATGCTAACCCTCTGTACTGACCCTCTATTTCAGTTTCCTCTCATTCTTCTAAATACCAGAGAGTTCACATCCAATCTACCCAATCTCTTCTCATAAGACAATCCTGCATACTCAGGAACAAACTAGTAAACCTTCTATGGATTGCTTCCAATTCTAGCATGTCTTTCCTTAGATAATGGGACTAAAACAATTTGCAGTATTTCAATTCTGGTCTGACTAGTGCCTTGTTCAGTTTTAACAAGACTGCCCTACTTAGACATTCAATTCCCTTTGAAATAAAAGATGAACAGTCCACATTATCTGCTGAAAATGGTTGTGTTTCTTGCACGAGGACTCTCACAACCCTCTCAGCTGCAACATTCTACAGTCTTTCTGTTTAAATAATATTCATCTATTTTTCTTCCTACCAAAGGCACAACCTCAAATTTTCTACAATTTTTTTCCATCTACCAGTTTCTGGTCCATCCACTTAATGTGTACATATCTTCTGTGAAATCTTTATCATCCATACAACTTGCCTTCCTGACTATTTTTGCGTCATCCATAAATATGGCTATAGTACATTCACTTTCCACAGCAGGTCATTAATACATATATATTGCTCATCAGTGTCTGGGCTGGATGGGGTGTGCAAGAGGCAGCCTGCTGATATTTCATCTGATAATGTTGGATTTGGATGTGATAGTAGAGATAGAGGTAGTGTGGAGTTGCAGAAGGAGGAGTGTGGCACTTACCCTGTCTGGCCTGGTGTTGATTATCTGTCATTGACCATCTCATAGCCTTGCTGGCCATTCTTCCATATTGTGGGAATGCACTGACCTAGCTGGCAATTTGATCCACTGTCAGCACCTCCTCTGCTGCATGTCCCTCTTTGAACTATCTTTCCACCAGGTCCCTTTTAGGGAATCACAGTGCCATCTTCCCAAAGCAGTGCAACTTCAGCTCTTGTCCATGTGCACAACTTCAGAATGCCAGTGCTTGTCCATGTACACAATGTCCTTTTCAATACAGCATGGACAGTAGGGGCTCTGGTCTTTTGGTGGAAATCTACTGAGTGGCAAGTTGTTCCAGGAACAGCGCATGCTAAAATGGGATCAGAATTGGACAAAAGGAACCCACGAGGCATTATAGATAGTTAAAGAGATGAGATACATTGAGAAATCTCTCTGAGTCCCATAGCACCCCATGGGTGGAGTGGATAGGTGGAAAAGGAACATGACATGGTTGAAGAGCTTCAGGGTTTCCACCTATCCACTCCACTCCAGCCTCTCCTCCCTGACCTATCACCTTCATCCCCTCCCCCACTCACCCATTGTACTCTATGCTACTTTCTCCCCACCCCCACCCTCCTCTAGCTTATCTCTCCACGCTTCAGGGTCACTGCCATATTCCTGATGAAGGGCTTTTGCCCGAAACGTCAATTTCGCTGCTCCTTGGATGCTGCCTGAACTGCTGTGCTCATCCAGCACCACTAATCCAGGAAGAAGTAATATGCTGAGTATCTGTTTCCTGCAATTGGAAGGATATCTGAGCATACTGCAAACTTTTGTCAGACACATCTTTTTGACAAAGCCAGAAGTTACACGATACCTGGTTATAATCCAACAGGTATATTTAAAATCACAAGCTGTCGGAGTGCTGCTCTTTCATTAGGTGACTTCAGAGATACAGGCTAGAATGCGGTTAAAAGTCAACCACATTATAGTGAGTCTGGAGTTACCCGTAGGCCAGGCAAGGACAGTAGTATCCTTCCCTAAAGGACATTAGTGAAGTAGCTGGACTTTTCCCCTGACAATGGTCACCATTATATTCTTAATTTCAGATATAAGCATTTGGCATGGCAGGATACAAACCCAGATCTCCAGAACTCTCTATGGATCTCTAGAATCATAGTATTGTGATACCACTAGGCTACGGGAGCAGGACCAGAATATTAACCAAAAGCTGTATTCTCAATACACATCGAGTCATCGAGTCATAGACATGTACAGCATGGAAACAGACCCTTCGGTCCAACTAATCTTTGCTGACCAAATATCTCAAACCAATTTAGTCCCACCTGCCAGCACCTGGTCCATATGCCTCCAAACCCTTCCTATTCATATACACATTTAGATGCCTTTTAAATGTTGCAATTGTACCAGCCTCCAGAACTTCCTCTGGCAGCTCATTCCATACACATACCACCCTCTGAATGAAAAAGTTGCTCCTTAGGTTTCTTTTATATCTTTCCCCTCCCACCCTCTATGCCCTCCAGTTCTGGACTTCCTGACCCCCAGGGAAAGACTTTGTCTATTTATCCTATCCATGCCCCTCATGATTTTATAAACCTCTATAAGGTTACCCCTGAACCTCCGACGATCCAGGGAAAAGAGCCCCAGCCTGTTCAGCCTCTCCCTATAGCTCAAGTCCTCCAACCATGGTAACACCCTTGTAAATCTTTTCTGAACCCTTTCAAGTTTCACAACATCTTTCCGATATGAAGAACAGAATTGCACACAATATTCCAACAGTGGCCTAACCAATGTCCTGTACAGCCGCAACACGACCTCCCAACATCTGTACTTAATACTCTGACCAATAAAGGAAAACATACCAAACGCCTTCTTCACTATCCTATGTACCTGCAACTCCACTTTCAAGGAGCTATGAACCTGCACTCCAAGGTCTCTTTGTTCAGCAACACTCCCTGGAACCTTACCATTAAGTGCATAAGTCCTGTTAAGATTCACTTTCCCAAAATGCAGCGCCTCACATTTATTTAAATTAAACTCCATCTCCCACCTCTCCACCCATTGGCCCATCCGATCAAGATCCTGTTCTAATTTGAGGTAACCTTCTTCTCTGTCCACTACAGCTCCAATTTTGGTGTCATCAGCAAACTTACTAACTACACCTCTTATGCTCACATCCAAATCATTTATATAAGTGATGAAAAGCAGTGGACCCAACACCGATCCTTGTGGCACTCCACTGGTCTCAGGCCTCCAGTCTGAAAAACAATCTGTCTTCTACCTTTGAGCCAGTTCTGTATTCAAATGGAGAGGTATCCCTGTATTCCATGAGAACTAAACTTGCTCACCAGTCTCCCATATGGAACCCTGTCAAATACCTTACTGAAGTCCATATAGATCACATCTACCGCTCTGCCCTCATCAATCCTCTTTGTTACTTCTTCAAAAAACTCAATCAAGTTTGTGAGACACAGTTGAAACTTACAGCTACAAAGTTGTAAAGCTTTAGTTGAAAGCGATTTCATTCATTAGGCCTGAGCGTAACTCTACAATGAATGAGTTCAAATCTCACCTGTTCTGCCCGTGTTACTTCTGTACAGTTCTTCATCTGCTAAAACATACATATAAAATAAATCCCCAGGATGAATTTCTGGTTTACATGTAATCAATTAACATGTGCAGCCTGAACCCAAAACCAAGTTAGTTTTAATCATTGTATCATTCCCTTGAGTTACTGCTCAAGTTAATTTGCATTTCACCAAACTCAAGCTTTCATGAACCATCACATTTCAGGTCACTTTTTAAAAAGATTTTAATTTCAAAATATTCCTTGATACATTTAAGAATGGTAACACGTCCAATTTTAGAAAATACATCTGAAAATGTGTTGAATAAGTATTTTTAAACACAACTGTCCGTACACCATCCATAAAGTAGCCTGATTTTAAATAACTGGAATTTTAAAAATATATTGAACCATTTGCTAATTTTATTAAAGTATAGTAATCTGTTTCTTAGTATATTAATATGTAAATATCCTAAATCTTAGAAGTCTTCTCCTGGTCATCCTCCATCTGAGGAAGACAGTTGCTCACCTCTGAGCATCCAATATTCCTTATTTCAGGGGTCTGGCTATCCATGTGCCTATCCATGGTAGTTCTGGCCAATGTTCACTGGACAGGTATCTAAGATATCCCCATCCCCTAGCCCATCACTTGGCTGAGCTAACCTTTTTTGTTTACCTCATGCTGGTAGCAGACAACATCTCATGCCATCCATTCAGATATATAAAAGAGTACACAGGATGCCAAAAGACCTCCTGGACACTTTGTGGCCACTATCTTTGTTTTTGCCTTACTAGGAAATGTTTGAGCTTCTCCTGTAAGAACAGACAACCACTTTTTATTTTACCAGGTCACCTTCTCCTATATCGACTAACCCCATAATAATTCTACACTGTTATGAAAAGTGCCATTCCTCTTAGAGATGCGGCGTCAAAACTTCACAAGATTTTAAGTCTCTGTCAGATCTTCTTAATCTTTTTTGTTCCAATACAAAAAATGCAGTTGCCCACCTTATTTCTCTCTATTTGCCCCAAAACTCCAAAATAGTTAGATTATACGAAAAATAAAATTTAGCTTCACGTGTTGAGCCCAAGTTGCATAGATAATTATTGACTTTGTTCATCTTTGCCAAAGTCGTTCTATACTGAAAGCACTAACCGACTGAATTCTGCACAAACTCACTTGATTCTTTTCAGCTTGTGCACAGTTGCTGTTTGGCAATAAGCAAAATGACCCATTATAAGATATTTAACATCTGACAAGCTATAACTTCACAAGAATAAACAATCATTTGGTTTTTAGCCTAATAAAATTAAATTAATAGTTTAAACCTTAATGCCTTTATATAATTTTTGACCCCCTGTATATTTCTATTATGGGTCCCCCTCACATTCTTCCAAAACATGCTCATGGGACAATAAGAATGCAATTAGAGAAGGTTTACAATGAGATCGCCATGAAAATATGCAGTAAAAATGATAAATTAACATCACTCCTTGGTCCTTTACTAAAATTTGCTGATGTTGAGCTATTAGTCATGTTTTATCGGCCCTTAGTGTTTCCTCATAAAAATAATTTGTTGTAAAAAAGTGTCTTTATGATGAGGGACCATGATTATGTCTCTGAACAGGACAGCTGTGTTTTTCTTTCCTTTGAAAAGATATGATAAGATGCTTCCAAAAAAATAGGATTAACAATTGTCCAGTTTCCTGGTTTTGACCCTTTCCCTTTCAGGAAGGATGTATAGGCCCTTTACATATTCATCCCACATAAAGTTGGCCTACAGCCCCTCTGTTTCTTCCATGAAGAGAGACCTAACCAAAATAGTCCACCACTTTCCTTCCTCGCCTGTTTTTCCATGAACCAGCTATTCCCTTGACTCCACTCATTTCCTCCATATAAAAGGTATTTCTATGAGCAGCTGCATGAGTCACAGCTGTGTTTATCTATTCATCGAGAATGTGGAACATCCTTGGTTTTGGTTTGACTCTCTTTCAACACATTTTCTATGACACTGTACAGTTCTCATTTCCTCATTTCACCCTAAACTGAAAAAGAACCCTTCCATTTCTGTTATAACTTATACCTTGCCTCACCTTTACATGGTCAATGTTCAAATCTTTCCTTCTGTTCCTTTCCTTGACTTCTCTGCCTCCAGTTTTAAAAATTCATTCATCGAATGTGAGTGCTCGGCCCTAATTTCGCCTGGAACAGTGTGGATTGCAAGGTCATTTCAAAGGTCAGTTAAGAGTCAAACACATCCTTTTGTTTTCCTGTGGGTATGGAGTCACGTGAACGCCAGACAGGGGAAGGTGGCAGATTTTCTTCCTTAAAGGATATTGTGAATCAGATGGGTTTTTTGACAATAATTTCATGGTTGCTATGAGACTAACTTTTCAATCCATATTTTATTTATTGATATCAAATTTCACCATCTGTCATGGTGGGATTCAAACCAGTGTTGCAAGACCATTAGAAACTCTGGGTTAATAGCCTAGTGACATTATAACACCACAATATGGAAAAGGTAACTGACCAACATCTGCCTTAATCTACTGCCTCTGATAGTTACCTGATTGAATGTTCCATTACTCCACTTCAGGTAAGGACTGTAATCCACTCTCTCGGTTTTATTGTTGCTTATGTTCTGGTAATGCTTCCAATATATTTTTTGTTTCCTTTCAACTGAGGATTTTTTACATAACAATAGATAGGACCCTCAGCTGCATCTGTCCCATTTCCTGTGTTTCTGCCTTCATCCTTTCCCTCCCACCCAATGGCATGGGAGGGCCACCTTTTGACCTCACCTTCCAACTCACCAAACTTCATGGTCTTAGTGAGTTTTGAGAAGATTTGTAGCTCAGGTTGAGGTTTTAGATGTAGGTTTGATCGCTGAGCTGCAAGGTTCATTTCCAGACATTTCATTACCTTACTAGGTAACATCTTCAGTGGGCCTCAGGTGAAGCAATGCTGAAAATTCCTGCTTTATATTTATATGTTTGGGTTGGTGATGTCATTTCCTGTGGTAATGTTATTTCCTGTGGTGAAGTCGCTTCCTGTTCCTTTTCTCAGGGGGTGGTAGATGGCATCTAACTTGATGTGTTTGTTGATAGAGTTCTGGTTGGAACTTCATGTTTGACAGATCATCCTCTGCCAATTTCAAGATGGTCACTATGTTACTAACAATAAGCATATTTCCACTCATCTCCTCTTTCAGCTTTTTCAAAGCGGCAATTCCCTAATGGTTAACCTTCCCGATCCCGCAAACACTCACATCTCATCTTCAAATGCAAGCAGCCTTTCAGCTCCTCTCTCTTTCCTTTCTGCAATGCATTTGCAACAGTATTTTACTCATTTCAATCTAATATACTATAAGCACTGCTTAAAGTACAATCTTCTCTGCTTTTGGGGAAAAAGTACAGATTCTGTAATTGTTGACCTGAGCACTTCAGTCAGCAGACTTGACCTGGAATTTCCAGTCACTTACAGTTTGATTCTTTGTCCAATTCTGACTCTGACCCTTCCATCCTTGACATTTTGCTCTCTTATGATGAAGCTCAATGGAATCAGGAGAAATATTCCTAATCATTAGATCAATCACTCCAAAGTCTTCCGAATTCAATATTGTGTTCAACAATTTCAGATCACAATTATTGGTCCAATTTCTACAGAATGTGCACGTTAATACTAAACTTGCCATTACAATTTATCTGTCCTATTGTTATTCAATCTCTCATGTCCTCTACACTATAGCTATACCTTACACATTTTGTTCATTCCCACTATTCTATGCTTTTCTATTCATTTAAAATTTGTTAACTCTCTAAATTTTCCCAGTTCTGTCAACTTGGGCTTGATTTTCAACCCATTTTCCATGTAAATTCTCGAACATGATTCCATGTTTCAACGAGGAATGCAGTTTTCAAATTGTTGCAGATATCTAGTTTGTCATTTATGTAAGTATTTTAAAGATAACATTTAAGTCTCAGAAGATGATTATTGTAAAGGCAATATAACTAAAATGCTGGATTTGGTGATTGCCAGAATACTTAAGAAATGGCTATTTAGGAGGTTAACCATATTTATTTTAAAGAATTAGAACAGAAAAGATGGAGCAGTAAAAACTTCAAATGGACTCATTTATTTGTGGACATTGGAAGTTACACATTAATAAACATCAAGGCCAGTTTAAGGAAAGCCCAGACGGGTCATGTAGAGGAAGAATCTCTGATTTCAATTTATCTCAGTGTTTTAGCTGCAGTTTGGACCTAATGTAGTTTGTAGCTCACTGAGAAAAGGTAACAAAAATAAGCTGAGACAGCCCTGCACAGTAAACTGAGTAAAACTTAATAGGTGAATGAGCAAAAGTTGAAAAAGGCTCAATCTCAGTCCAAATTCTTTTTTCGAGTACTATTGTGGCAAAGTGGTAGTATCCCTCACTCTGGACCAGAGGACATGGTTTCAAGTCTCAGGCTTATCAAAGGGGTGTGTAATAATGTGTATGGACTGGTTGTTTAAAATAATTGAATCTTCTAAGGAACAGAAACTGGAGTTTGCCTCATTTGAGGATAATGGGATAATCTACCATAGGGGAGAAAGTGAGGTCTGCAGATGCTGGAGATCAAAGTTGAAACTTTATTGCTGGAACAGCACAGCAGGTCAGGCAGCATCCAGGGAACAGGAGATTCGACGTTTCGGGCACAGGCCCTTCTTCAGGAATCCATTCCTGAAGAAGGGCCTGTGCCCGAAACGTCGAATCTCCTGTTCCCTGGATGCTGCCTGACCTGCTGTGCTGTTCCAGCAATAAAGTAATCTACCATAGGCCTCATGGTGCCTTATTGTTAAAGGAAATAACCAGCAGATTAGGTTGAAAGTATTGTAAAATTAACCAGAACAAGAAAGCAAGAAAGCGAGGCACTCACAAGCAATAGAGACTAAATTGAAGTTGTACGTCTAAGAAGAGCAAGAGCTGAGGAAAATTCTCCACTGGTCTATGCCATACTTTTGGGTTATCCCGATTTAGTATACAAACTTTAAGATTGACATTCTCTTACAAGTAAATACTTGGGGAAGTAACAAGTAAACCATGTTGCATGACATTTATGGTTATATTATCATTTTGTTAACCATATTCTGAAGATAATTGTGTTTGTTATAATTCATTCTTTTGGACACAATAATGTTTGTGGAAAAAGTGAGGCCTGGGCAGATGCTGGAGATCAGAGTCAAGAGTGTGGTGCTGGAAAAGCTCAGCAAGTCAGGCAGCATCCGAGGAGCAGGAGGATCGGCGTTTCAGACATATGCCCTTCTTCTGGAATGAGGCTTGTGGGCTGGGGGGGGATGCAGAGAGATCTCTCTCAGAGATTCTACTGCTCCTTGGATGCTGCTTGACCTGCTGTTTTCCAGCACCCCACTCTCAACAATAATGCTTGTGTTTTGTTTGAAGAAAAGTGAAAATCTTGCAGCATAGTTATTTTGGTTAGAACAAATTATTTGTATTTCTTTTGATCAAAGACCAAAATTTAAGTGAACAAATCTCTGTCTCTGAAATCTGAATTTGGAAAATTGTCTGAACTCAATGTACCAATTCATATTCTAATAATTTCCTTTGAAAAAGTGATTTACTACTCTGCAAGCCTAATTATAGTGATTTTAAAATGTGAAAGAGAATCACATGTTGTTCTTTACAAGTGATCTTATGGAAATTCATTGTTTTAATATATTACTTACAAATGTCAGAAGAATATTTTTGCAGTGATATCTAACCAAAGATATAACAAATAACACTATTGAGTGGTGGTGGTGGTGGTGGTGGGGGGGGGGGGGGGGGGGGGGGGGGTAAATGTGAATGTGATCTATTCTATCAAAGCAAAACAAATTCACTCTCTGACTATTCATATGTTTAGAACAGATTTTGGGATTTCCCTTAGTTCTGAAAAGCAGCCTCGAAACATTAACTCTGTTTCTGTCTCCAGGGATGCTGCCAGACATGTTGAGTTCTCCATGTTTCTTTCAGATCTCCAGCATTTATTTGAATGTTCAATTCACTGCCACTTGTCCTTTAGATATACCCTCCTTGAAGAGATTCTGCTCTTTTCCAAGACAGGGCCACTCATCATCCTGATTTGAAAATATATTGCTGTGACTTCACTGTTGCTGGGTCAAAATCCAGGAATTCCCTCCCCATTGGTATGGTGTGCCTAAATACAGCACATGGTCTACAGCGGTTCAAGAAGCCAGCTCAGCACCACCTCCTCAAGGACAAGTAGCGATGAGCAATAAAGGCTGGCCCAGCCACTGACACTCACGTTCTGCAAGTGAATTTAAAAAAGGATTAGGCTTGAATCATTCCTCTGTCAACAGTAGAAAACAGAACCTATTTTCCAAACCAATTCAGTTCTGGAGAAAAGTCATACCAGACTTGAAACATTAACTCTGTTTATCTCTCTACAGATGCTGCCAGACCTGTTGAGTTTCTCCAGCACTCTCTGCATTTGATTGATGAGCAGGATTGGTCATCTTTAAATTTCTAATCTTTAAATTGATAGTTAGATGTGAAATTTGTGTTTAAGTCTCTTGCCTTCTTTCTTTTTTTTCCTGAGATATAGCTTGTTAAGTTTTCATGTAAATTCAAAAGTATGCTAAGAGTAACAAACAGATTTTAGAATTTGGGAAGGCAAGGGAGAAGGACCAATGGAGTGCACACTCTGCAGTATGTGTCAAGTTATGAACATACGTAGAGTCTCAGATAAGCATGTTTGCAGAAAGTGTCATCAGCTGCACAGGCTTGAACTCTGGGGTTGAAGTATGAGCAGCAGCTGAAATCACTGTTTAACTTCTGCAATGCAGAGCATTGTGTGGATAACTGACCTCGAGTCATAAGAATTGCATAGCGCAAAAATAGATCCTTTAGTCCAACTTGTCCATGCAGACCAGATATCCAAAATTAATCTAATGCTATTTGCCAGCATTCGGCCAATATCCCTCTAAACTATTCCTATTCATGTACCACTCAGACTCCTTTTAAATGTTGTACCTGCCTCCACCATTTCCTTTGGCAGCTCATTTCATAAACATATCACCCTCTGTATGCAAAAATTCCCCTTAATTAGATTAGATTATTTACAGTGTGGAAACAGGCCCTTCAGCCCAACAAGTCCACACCGACCCGCCGAAGCACAACCCACCCAGACCCATTCCCCTACACCTAACACTACAGGCAATCTAGCATGGCCAATTCACCTAACCGGTACATTTTTATTTGGATTTTGGGGAGGAAACTGGAGCAAACCCATGCAGACACGGGGAGAATGTGCAAACTCCACACAGAGAGTCGCCTGAGGCGGGAATTGAACCCGGGTCTCTGATGCTGTGAGGCAGCAGTGCTAACCACTCTACCACCATGCCACCCTTAATCTCTTTTATATCTTTCCCCTCTCCCCTTAATATGTCTTGGGAAGTGGTAACTACATGGCAGCCTAAGAAAACTGCGTAGGTATTTCAAGAGTCCAGAGTATATTTTGCTTGTTAGTTAATATTCCATTTTGGAAACTGATGAGAGTGATGATTCCTCAGGAGGAGAGGGGTGCAGCCTGAGGCAAGGCCATGGCACCACAGGTGACACAGCTAGATAGAGGCGGACAAAGAAGAATGGAAGTGCAAAAATGATCAAGTATTCCATAGTCAAGGGATCAGATAAGCATTTCAGTGACATTAAATGTGACTCCTGAATGGTGTGTTACCTCCCTGATGCCAGAGTCAAAGATGTCATGGTGACATCTATCTGGGGGAGAAGAGTAGCTAGAAGTCAGGGTCAACATAGTAAAGATGAGGGATGAGTTCCTGAAGACAGATTTCAGTGTATTAGGAAGCAACTCAAAAACCAGGATCTCAAGAGCAGTAATTTCAGGATTACTTCCAGTGCCACATGCTAGTGAGCAGGAGAACAGGAGAGTCAATCGATTGAGCTGGAAAACTGGTGTAGGAGGGAGGCCATCATATTTCTGAAGGATTGGGAATGGTTCTGGGGAAGGTGAGACCTGTACAAGCTGAATTGGTCATAACAAGACTGGGCCAGATACCATCAGAAGGAGATTTGCCTGTGCTGTTGTGATGAATGTAAACCAGCTTGTCATGATGATGGGAACCAGAAGGGTGATCCAAATTGGAAGCAAAATTAGCAACAGGAAGACAACAAAATGCTAGGGAGATTAGGAAATAGGAGAAACAAAGCCTAGCATTGAATTTGCTTTAAGAACGAAATGATGTCAAGAAGATAAAGGTAGGGGCAGTCTCCTTGAATGCATGTAGCATTTACAATGAGGTAGATGATCTAAAGGCACAAATAGAGATGTATGAATATGATCGAACTACCATTACAGAAATATCACTGCAAGGTCACCAGGACTGGGATCTGAATATTTAAGAATATTCAACGTTCAGGAAGGACAGACAAGAGAGAAAAGGCACAAAAAACAACTATTGCTGGAGAAACTCAGCACGGTTGGCAGTATCTGTGGAAAGAAAGCAAAGTTAATATTTTAAGTCCAGTGACCCTTCCTCAGAACTGATTGTAGTGAAGAAAAGGTTGGTATATAGGGCATTGGGGTGGGTGGGGACTGGAGTAAACGATAGGTCAAGGTGGAGTCCAGAGACATAGAAAGTAGTAGCTGAGCAGAAAAAGGAATGTGTAATACTCAGCCTGGGAGAATGAATAGTTGCTAATGGGGATCATTAGTTGCTGACAATGAGTTCTGTGTGGTGGCAGCCCACATGGTGGCTCAGTGATTAACATTGCTGCCCACAGCACCAGAGACCCAAGTTCGATTCCAGCCTCGGGTGACTATCTGTGTTGAGTTTGTACATTCTCCCCCGTGTCTGCATGGGTTTCGTTTGGGTGTTCCAGTTTCCTCCCACAGTCCAAAGATGTGCAGGTTAGGTGAGTTGGCCATGCTAAATTGCATATAGTGTTCAGGGTCGTGTAGGTTAGGTGCATTAGTCAGGGGAAAATAGAAAAGTAAAAGGGTGGGGAATGGGTCTGAGTGCTAGGCGCTTCAGAGGTCAGTGTGGATTTGTTGGGCCAAATGGCCTGTTACCACACTGTAGCAATTCTATATAGGCATTAAGGGAAAGATATAGGAGAAAGCACTGAGGCCCTAAAATGATTGAACACAATATTGAGTCCTGGAGGATGCAGGGTCCCCAACTGGAAACTGAGATGTTTTTCCAGCTTGTGTTGAACTACACTAGAACTCTGTTGTAGGCTTGAGGCAGAGTCATACAGCACCAAAACAGATCCTTTGATCCAACCAGTCTATGTTAAACATAGTCCCAACTAAGTCAGTCCCACCCATCTGCTCTTGGCTCATATTCCTCCAAACCTTTCCTATTCATGTACTTATCCAAATGTCTTTTAAATATTGTAATTGTACCCATGCACACCATTTCCTCAGGAAACTAATTTCACATGCAAACCACCATCTGTGTAAAACAATTCCCCTCATGTCTTTTAAATCTCTCTCCTCTCACCTCAAAAATATGCCTCCCTAGTCCTGAAATCCCCAGGACTAAGGAGGCATAGAGAAAAGATAACTACTAGGAACTCTATCTATGGAATGTGATGGTGTGTTGAAGTTTCAGGGAGCCAGAAGCTGAGGATCATTTTTGCAGACAGAGCATCGTTAGGAACAGGAGGTGGAGTCACACTTCAAATAAGGGATGGGATCATATATTTGTAAGGGAGGATGTAAAATCAGAAGAATTATGTATGGAATCTGTGATATGTGCTGATTTTCTTGAGTAATGCTACCTCTTTCTAATGAAGGTCTATCAAAGGGCAGAGAGAGGCATCCAGTGTTGTGTTGGAAAAGCACAGCTAGTCAGGCAGCATCCAAGGAGCAAGAGAGTCGACATTCCTGATCAAGAGCTTATGTTCGCAATGTCAACTCTCCTGCTCCTTGGATGCTGCCTGACCGGCACCACACATTTTGACTCTGATCTCCAGCATCCATAGTCCTCATTTTTTCCATAGAGGGGCATCTGACAACACACCTTGTAGATGGCCTCCTTATTCCACTATATCAAGGCCTAAAGTAAAATACTATTTGTGTCTGCTGTAATTGCTGACTGCTGATCCTAGATGTTACTGCCACACATGGGCCTCAGAGGGCTATACAACCTGTAAGAAACTTATTGGGAATGCTGCTGCTGTCTGCTGACATTACTAAGGAGCTGTTTCATTTCTGATATTCCCACACAGGCTGACTGGAACTGTCATCAAAGGATACAGCCCATGGAGTGTTGGATCTTCTGCTGCAATGGGCCAAGAGAAGGGATTGCGTGAGATTAGTGAATGGGACAGATGTTAGATCTGGTGCAGAAATAATCATGAGGTGCCTTGAATGAGTGACTGGGCAACACGGAGAGCATGAAGAGTTAGTTGTCTGAGAGGATTCGGTGGGTGAAAGCCATTCTATAGAGATGCTTCATATAATAATGAGAGTGGTAGACCATGATCATTGGTGGAAGGTGGGTTCAGTAATGGAATTAGAATGAGTGTGAAGTAATCGAAAGAAGATGGTGACTTTTAGTTTTTCAAAGCACAGAATTTCCCCATTCTTGCAGCATTTCTGTGCATTCCTACAGACCTTGGGAATGTGAAGTGATGACTTGAGAGTAGCCTGGTGGGGTCTAGTGGTCTGGTTTTCTCTACCAGTCCTGGGGAAACAGCGCTGCCCTCTTCTCCACCAGCTCAGTCACCAGGACCTCCAGTCACTGCTGGGAAAAGGGGGCACCACCTTACCTCTTTCAGACTTCTCCTTTGGAATTGTGCAGCAACACACAGTGAAGACCAGTTCCTAGCATCTGAAATGGTGCACAGCTGGGGTTTAAATATATTGCCAGCAATGTGAATGCCTGCAAGCCCTAGCACTGGCAAAAGGTTGCTGGGACTGGAGGGTTTGAGCTATAGGGAGAGGCTGAATAGGCTGGGGCTATTTTCACTGGATCATCAGAGGCTGAGGGGTGATAAAAAGGTTTATAAAATCATGAGTAGCTTGGATAGAGTGAATAGCCAAGGTCTTTTACCTTGGTGGGGGTGTCCAAAACTAGAGGGGAAAGATTTCAAAAGGACCTGAGACTTAACTTTTTCATGCAGAGAATGGTGCGTATATGGAATGAGCTGCCAGAGGAAGTGGTGGAGTTGGGTACATTTATACCATTTATGAGACACCTGGATGGGTACATGAATAGGAGGGGTTAGATGGATCTCAGCAAATGCTGGCAAATGGGACTAGATCAAGTTAGGATGCCTGGTCAATGCAGACGTGTTGGACTGAAGGCTCTGTTTCCGTGCTATATGACTCTATGACATGGCTGAGCACAAGACAGCACGAGCCTGTCTTGTGGAGGAGAGATTCACAATTAGTGAGGGGACAGTGGAGGATTGTTTGAGAAAAAATCACGAGGAGGGAAGCTCCTCACAAAACTCCTCGAAATTTACATGCAACCAAAATATGGGATAACTCAACCCCCTAATTCCAATAATGATCAGACGAAAAATCTTGTTCACCTACTTTGTAGGTGAGCTGTCCCTGAATTTCCTGACCAGGAGTCTTTTCTTCCAGAGTACTATGGAAAAATCCAGTAATCTATGGAGACCAGGAGCACATTGGATTGGTGGAAACCATGCCTTATGTAATCAGATCCATGTTCAGTGCTGTAAATCCACTTTGACAGCCACAGAGAGCAGGCATATTTCAAATGTATGTATTGTGTGGGATGACATTTGGTTGGGATAAGGTGATAGATGGGGGAGACTGATAGGTGTCTAGTGGTTGAGTAAATGAGTGTGCCGTGGGGTTGAGAGCAGAAGGTACAAGAACTAGCGGAAGCAATTCTAAAATTAGGGATTGCCCTTTTAGGATGGAGATGAGGAGAACTCTTCTCTCAGAAGGTTGGAATTCTCAGCCTTAGGAGGTCAATGGAGGTCAGATCATTAAATATTGTTAAGGTGTGGATAAACTTGTGTGAGGGAAGGGAATCAGGGATTATCACAACAGTTCAGAATGTCGAATTTGAAACATAAACAGATCAATTTATTTAATGGCAAAGCAGGTTGAGAAACCAAATGAATTATATCTGCCCCAATTTTGTGTACAAAGCAAGAGGATAGAAGAACACAGCAAGCCAGGCAGCATCAGGAGGTGGAGAAGTCAATGTTTCGGGTGTATGCTTCTTCAGGACTGGGGTGGGTGTGGGGGGAGCTGCGGATAAAGGGGGTGGTGGGTCAGGGTGGTGAAGTGGGGATAGGTGAAGACAGTTAGAGGGTAGATCCTAGTTGGTCAATGGGAGGAATGAATCCGGGAAGGAAGTCAGGGGATAGGGTGGGAGGTTACTTGAAATTGGAAAATTCAATGTTGAGTCCTCCAGGCTGTAGGCTGCATAGGTGGAAGATGAGGCGTTGTTCCTCAAATTTGCGGTTTGATTCGTTGTGGCAATGGAGGAGGCCAAAGATGGCCATGTCGGAAAGAGATTGGGAAGGGGAATTAAAATGAGTGGTGACTGGGAGGTCTGGTTGACCCCTGTGGGCACGGCTGAGATGCTTAGCGGACCATTCCCTAAGTTTACGTTTGGTCTCCCCGATGTAGAGACGACCACATCAGGAGCACCTGATGCAGTAAACTGGGTTGGAAGAGAGGCAGGTGAACCTCTGTCTCACCTGGAAGAATTGTTTGGGGCCCTGGATGGAGGTGAGGAGGGTGATGTGCTGGGAGGTTTTGCAACTTATCCATTTGCAGGAGGAGGTACTGGGGGTTTGGGGGCGTTGGTGGGGAGAGTGGCACAAACCAAGGATTGGCGAAGGGAACGGTCCTTGCAAAAGGTAGAGAGGGGTGGGGAGGGGAAGATGTGCTTGATGGTGGGGTCTAGTTGGAGTTGGTGAAATTGACTAAGGATGATGCATTGGATGTGGAGACTGGTGGGGTGGTAGGTGATGACAAAAGGGACCCTGTCTTTCTTGCATTTGGAGGGGGGGGTTTAGAGCAATGGAACAGGGAATGGAGGTGGTGCGGTGGAGGGCTGTCTGGATGACAGAGAGAGGAAAAGCACATTGTTTGAAATAGGTGGACATCTGGGATTCTTGGGAATGGAATTTCTCCTCTTCCAAGCAAGTGCAATGGAGATAGAGGAATTGGAAAAATAGGATGGAGTTCTTGCAGGATACTGGGTAAGGGGAGGTGTAGTCCAGGTAGTTGTGAGAGTCTGGGGGTTTATAGTAAATGTCTGTCTGGAGACTGTCGTCAGAGTTGGAAATGGAGAGGTCAAGGAAGGGGAAGGAGGTGTCCAAGATGCACCAAGTGAATTTGAGGGTGGGGTGGAATTTGTGGGTGAAGTCGATGAATTGCTCCAGTTCATCCTGGGTCCAGGATGCTGCACCATTGCAATCATCGATGTAACGGTGGAAGAGTTGGGGCACAGTGCCTGTGTAGGTACTTAAGAGGGACTGTTCGACGTAGCCGATAAAGTGGCAGGCATCACTGGGGCCCATCCAGGTGCCCATAGCCACCCCCTGGATTTGGAGGAAATGGGAGAAGTTAAAGGAAAAGTGTTTAAGGGTGACCAACAGTTCAGCGAGGTGGAGGAGGGTATTGATGGAGGGAGACTGGATAAGTCTGTTGGAGAGGAAGAAGCTGAGGGCTTGGAGGCCATCCTTGTGGGGTACAGATGTATATAAGGACTGCACATCCATAGTGAAGATAAAGTGCTGGGAGCCACGGAACTGCAAGTTATTGAAGTGATGGAAGGAATGGTCAGATTCCCAGATGTAGCTGGGAAGTGACTGAACCAAGGGGTAGTGGATAGAGTTGAGCTAGGATAAGATGAGTTCAGTGGGGCAGGAACATGCTGAGATGATGGGTCAGGGTAGTTGGGCTTGTGGATCCTGGGGAGCAGATAGAACCGGGTAGTGCGGGGCTGGGGGACTATGATATTGGAGGCAGAGGAGAGGAGAGCACCAGAGGCAATAAGGGCACAGACATTGTGAGTGATTTTGGCCTGATGGGTCACGGTAGGATTGTGGGCAAGGAGGAGGTTAGACGTGGTGTTGGAGTGTTGGCATTCGGTCTCTGTAACATAGAGGTCCATTCTCCAGACTACCATCAGCCCGCCTTTGTAGGGGTTTTGGTGGTGATACTGTAATGACTGTCCTCAGTACGGAATTTCAGGACTATTATTCTTTTCTATGTTGGATGTAAAGTCCTATTTACATTGCAATTTACACAGACACTAAAGCATCAGCTTGTACACTTTGGAACAAATGTTGAGGGTAATTGAAGTCAATAAAAATGAAACTTGGGAGTTCTAGGGTGGACTGCCAGATTGCTTTCACCAATCTCACACAGTTTTCAAAATTATTAATTATTCACAAGATCCTTTGTGTAATTTTAATCCAAAGCCGTATAAGTTTCCAGTAGGTTTTAGAAAGGATTTTTCTTTAATAATCAATTGATAAATTTTATAAGTATTATGTAATTCCCTTGTTACAAATTTTATGGGATTAGTCAAACTTGATAATTACGTTGCAACTAAAACATAGTTCTCATGTAACTTTTATGACAGTTCTTTTCACCTGTGAGTAATAGAGACCTCGAAACTAAACTTAGGTAATGATTATTTTTATGGTCACTTACTGGATATATATTTACCTCATTTCAACCTACCATCTGAGATTAAGACAGCAGAATATCACTTCTTGTTTACAGTTTTGTATCAGTTCTAAATCAATTTAACCATGATGAAAATAAAAGTATATGTATAGGATTTATGGGCAGAAATTACCTTGGTCCATTAGCCTTTGAAATGTTGGAATTGCAATGGAAAAGAATAAACTGGGGTCAGCCTCCCCATTGTCCATGCTTTTCGAAATATATTTTAATTCCATGATTTGAAGAAAAGGTAGGACCATATAAATACATTTATTTATTCCTGACAGACAGCAAAATGATGTGAGTAGCAATGCAATGATACCATCTGTGGAGTTATTCCTTTTTCTCTTCAACTTTTTTAAAAAATAAGTTAAAAATAAAGAGCCTGTGTTGAAGCATTTAAGACTGCAAGATACAACTGCTGTTTATGACACAAATGTGCCCTAGCCATCTGCTACAGTAGAGATATCGGAAGAGACTTTTCTCCAATCCTTTTCAGAAAATGTGGCTATTTCCCTTTCCATAAAAATCCTATACCACTACTGTTTAAAATTTGCAGTGATTAAAATCTTCATTGAAAACTAATCAGATCCTACCTGGATAGTTCATTCAATCAGGCTGCCACTGGAAACAAAAAAACAAGATTTTTTGTACATTTGACTGAAGCTAATGTTATTTTTTTAATTTATTCAGGTCAACTTAGCACCAAAATGTACATCTAACTATGCTCCTGCCATACAGTATGTTGGGTATGAATATTAGGCTGGAATTCAGTCTGCAGAAAAAGGATTGGGGTGGAAATTCTGCCTGTGACTACTAGGGTCTTTAATGTAAGGAAGAATAGGGCTTAGGCGTAACCTTGGTATGTGTGAGGCTAGTTACAACAGCACCCAGAGAATGATATGAGCTAATGTTGAAATATAACTTAATACAGATTTTGGGCACCATGTTTTCTTAATAGAGTCACACTCATACTGGAAACAGACCCTTCTGTCCAACTCATCCACGCCAACCAAGTTTCCCACACTAAATTAGTCCCACCTGCCTGTGTCTGGCCAATCTCTCTAAACCTTTCCTATTGATGTACTTATCAAAATGTCCTTTAAATGTTGCAACTGTACCTACATCTGCCATTTCCTCTGGCAGTTTATTCCTCATATGAACCACCTGGATGTGAAAAAGTTGCCCATCAGGTCCCTTTTAGATCTTTCTCCTTTCACCTTAAGATTATGCCCTCTGGTTTTTAACTCCCCTACCCCAGGAAAAAGCTGTTTACTATGCCCCGCATGATTTTATAAACTTCTATAAGATCACCCCTCAACCTCCTCTGCTCCAGTGAAAATAAAATCCCAGCCTATCCAGCCTCTTCTTTAACTCAAACAGTTAACACCAACTCCAGTAACATGCTAGTAAATCTTTTCTGCACCCTCTCTAATTTAATAACATCCTTTTTATAGCTACTGATGCTAAAGGGAGGTCTTTCTGGGTCTAAGTTCCAGAAAGTGTGTTCTTAACATGGTAAATTAAGTTGATCAGCAACCTGCAAATTCTTCCAATGGTTCATTGGAAACAATAAAAGAGTCTCCTGTTCTGCTATCCTTAATGTGAAGAGGCATCCCTCAAACTAACGCTTCTGTTTTCAAGCTTGTGACCAGTTCCCTGAAAAATGAGCTACAAAAACAGACACAAGGATATGCTTTTACTGCCTCATGCAATCTAGACACAAGAAGCCTTTTGAGTCTGTGGTTGATAAAAGTCACTTAAGATCACATTGTTTTTCAAAGGTCATCTCTGCTTTAATCTCCAGCAATGATGGCATCCAACATAAATTCATTTTCCCTAAATGGATCATTAATGAAGTTAATCTAGGATCTTCATCCTCAGCTGCTAGTATTGATTATTTAGATTCGAGCTGTCTGAAGTTTGTTTCTAATTGAATCACAGTGGCTTCCTGCCATCATTAATCTGTTGCCTGCAAGCAGACCTCTACAAAAAAAAATGAAGATTGCCAAAGTGTGTATCTTTATAAATCAGGAAGCCTATCAAATGAAATTAGTTCTTATTCAACTACCACTGACTCAAACAAAACATCAATTTTATGATTTCAAGAAGTGTGCGTAGTCTATTTGCTGAACTGATGTTTGATTACCATTTATTTTGGATGGCTGTGCTCACTGATATGCACCTACAGCGGCAATAATCCTGTGATTAAGTTATGCAAATGTGTAGTACAGCACCAGTAATCACAACTTCCTTACCATCACTGTCCATTTCAGTGGAGTTGAACAGCGTTTTTTGCCAATTAAACACTGAGCTAGCTCAACAGTGACCTTGTAAAAGTCAGCAGCCACAAAGTCTCAGTTAAGAATGCTCGATTAGATCATCACATCACAACAATGAAATGAAATGTTTGCGGAGGGAACAGTACAGAAAAAAAAATAGCAAGCTCAATCTTAAGTATAAATAGGGTGGACAAATGGGTAAGTATCACAGGATGTTAAACTTGATCGTTTAGGAAAGAAAAGTGATAAAAAGGAGCTTAAACCACATTTATTGTAGGTAACTTCTCAAAAATTACACTCCAGATCAGGAACCACAATCACTGGAAGTTGAAAATCAGACAAGGGCCAACCCAGGAGTGCAATTTTATTAAACTCTTCCTTAAATCATTTAGATAAATAACTTGCATCGAAAGAAGATCTGTAATGCTGTGAAATGTTCCAAAATACTGCAAAATAAACCACATTGCAGTTCCAAGAAAGTAAGGCTAGAATGACAAATTCAGAACAGTTAGCATAACATAATGTTTTAATTGAAAGAGTGATAGACATCTGGAATGATCCATCAAGCTGGATAACAGTGGCAAAAATGTTAGGATTATTCAATCTGTGAATTGTTGCCAAGAATTGACAGTTCATGTGATTTAATGATAAGCTTTTGTTGGACAAGGCAGACAAAAAGCCATTTGCCCTTTCTTGTATTCTTATGCTTTTATTCTATCCTGCTGTCTGGGAGAATGTTTGCATACAAAGTTTGAATAAATAATGAGGAGATTGTTTATTTATGCCACAAACCAATCTGAAATCTGCTGGCATTGTGGACATTCTTTGGCGATGTTTTCCTGTTGGGGAGAAGGATGAGATTATCCAGCAAACAGCTTTGGTTTACAAGAGAAATCCTTTTTTTTCTCCATCAGCTACATTGCCGATATTAAAACATCTGTTGAAAAGTACACAAATCTGCTAAGTTGCAGCTGGGTTACTGTTAAATGCTGAAGTAGAGAATGATCAGCAATGTAGCAGATGGTCTTGACTGAGGTTAGGAAATGGCACAGTTAATTTCACCAGATTGAGAGCTTCATTTTTGTGGCAGTAAATATAGTCTGAAGTGAATAATGAAGTCCTGGTAATAATTGTGTAAGTCCCAACATTATTAAATTGATTCAGCTGGGGAATTTTAATATATGGGAAGCAGTTGATGTTTTCTAAGTGGCACTCATCTTTGCGTGAACTGTGTTCATTAACTGTTATTACATTATTTCCTTTAGCCCCCATTCACCAGCTGAGTAACAAGTGATTCGAATAGAAAGAGTTTAAATTAATTTTTGATATACTTTTTTTATTTTTTTATAATGATAAAATAAAACATAACACAGCAATTTTAAAAATCACAATTATTCTTTACCTTCATGATATGGATTAATATTGCTGAAGGAATAACACAAACTATTATAACAAAATGGAAATGTGTTCACTTAATAAGACTATGGTTAATTATGCAGCTTTAGACCCTGAATTAGAATTAATCAGAGCTTCCTTTGTAACTCCTATTCTGCATAATACCAAGTCCAGATGGTTTGGCTGAAATTTACAGGGACTTAAAGGCAATACATATAAATGAAAGGTGCCAGATCACCTATGGATTTCTGTTCACTCAAAGTTGCTTATTCGCAGACAGATTTCAGTGTTGGTTGTTAAACTCTACTGTAATTTTATTTCACGTATTGTTCACTGATATTGGAAGTTGAAAGCTTTTTTTTTGGCCCTTATACAAATTATTGTATAAGGGCCAAAAAGCAGCCTCAAGCAGCATCCACTATGTTGACGCAATATGAACTTATTGGGACAATAGCTTAGGATCTCGAAGGAGTGAGAATTACTGATCAGGTTCAAATACAGAAATTGCTGGAGGAACTCAACAGGTCTGGCAGCATCTGTGCAGAGAAAGCAGAGTTAACATTTTAGGTCAGCTTTCTTCAGAACCTCCTGCTTTCACTTCACAAATGACCTGCTGAATGCCTCGAGCGATTTCTGTTTTTGCTTCAGATGTTCAGCATCTGCAGTTCTTTGTTTTATTCTACAGATCAGGTCTTCTGTAACAAATTCCATTACCATCACAAACTTGTTCCTAGCTGCTATCATGCAACAAACTACAATTCTGTTTCAGGCCAGAGCTGCTTCTCATTCGACGACCAAATTGTGTTTCTCTACCAGACCAGACTGAATGAGCTCCTATCAGGAAAGAGAACGATGTTGGCAAATCTACAAGGTATCTCATACAAGATAAAGAGCAATGCTGAGGATTCATCCTCCAACCCATGATGGCAAGTATTACAAACTTCATTTAGCTGGTTCCTACATGCGGGCAGCAGTGGAGGTCTCAAGATGTTTACACTCACAGCTTGAGAGGGTGTACATGCAGACAGTCAGCAACTGGCAGAGCTGAACTTTCAAAACTCCCTACAGAAAAGATACCTCATAGGGATGTTCAATAGGCAGAATTTATATTAAATGGTAAAAAGAGTTGGGGAGCAGTAAGGGTGAGCTGCGAACTCCATGGAGCAGGAATACTAGTCACACTTAATGGTTACAGACTTCATTGGATGCTGAACATATGCTGGAGGGGTCCGAAGTCAAAGTGCAGGCAGACAATGAACAAGTATTGGAGGCTGTGTAAGTAAAGGACTCAGGTGGACAAGGGGGAGTATTTTGTTTTAAATACTGCAGTTGATAGTCTGAAAAAGCTACAAGTAAACAAAGCATTGACAGCTCAGACGGAGTGTCACTATCATGGTGAATGGGCACCACAAGGCAGGACTATGGTAAGGGAAATCAAGGGTTTGAAGCAATTTAAAATGAGGTCACAGACAAGGGGCAGTCATGATGCCAGAATTAAATTGATAAAGGGACAATTTAGCAATCTAAGTTGACAATGGCAAAGTAAAGGGAAAAGAGAGCATAATGGGAGATCCATTATTTAAACAATAGTAAAGACAGGACTCATCTAGAATCAAAGAGCCATGAAGACTGGGATTCATTCAGAGATGCTAATAAAATAGGAATCATTCTTAAAGCTTTCCACAATAATACTACAAGTACCAAATACATTTGATAGATCAGCTAATTGACAAATGCAAAAGGCACAATTCCTAATACTTCAAACGAGTTCAAACTTTCACACTAAATCAAATGTTGAACAGATTAGCTCACTTCTCGACTAAAATGGAAGACATCAGATCATGTGTTACATAGATAATTGGGGATAAGCAATAAATTGCTAGTGATGCTCTCATCTTGTGAATGAATAAAGAAATAAATCTCTGATTATCTTCTAACAGATCCCGCTTAATATTTCACTTCAAGACCAAATAAAATACTGGCGTTATCATGGTTCGATAACAGATATTAACTCTGAAAAGAATCTGTGGAAGGCTTCATTAACAAACAGTATGTACAGCCTAACCAATGCAGTTATGGCATGGAAACTTAGAACAATAGCTCATTTGTAACTGAATCATCATTGAACTCTTAGATAAATCAGTCATTGAACCTGTTCAATCAAAAGAGGATCTAACTCTGGATCATGTAAATAGTAATGGATGTAGATTCTAGAAGATTATTCAAGAAGAATTACACATCAAAGCTCAATTTAATCCATGATATTATAAGGGAAATGTTGAATCTTTAGAGCATAATAGAGGATTTAACCAGGGGAGACAGATTTTTCATTTGAAAAATATAACTATGTGGCAACATCAACATGAAACCCAAAGTAATTTAAAGTTGCAGTATCTTGTCACAGATATGGTTCTAAACCCCACATTAATGAAGATAACATTGTCCATTACACGAAAAACATATAAATTACAGGAAAAAACACTTCAGCAAACACTGCTGATCAAACAGACACTGGTGGAGAAATAAAATAACTTACCAATTTTTCCTCATGTATTTTTCTAACATGGCCTTTCCTGACCATTTACCAGCGTAAATTAATCAAGTCAAAAATGAAGAAACAGATGGGAGATGTATGGAAAAAACATACAGTGAATGTTGTAAATGTAAATAATTTAGGTAGCTTACGTTAATCAATGATTATGACAGGAAGAAAATCATCTTGGAGGGAGGTGATCTGTAAGACCCTGGAGCAACATTGTGATGATGTTACAGACCTGCTCTTCAATGAGCATAAATAGCACCGTATAGATGGAGTTAACAATGGATAGAAGAGAAAAAAAATCTCATGCAGAGAAACTTGACCAGTCAGCCAACAAGTATTAGGTGATTGAGTTCATGGAATAGTCTTTCAATAATATAACAACAAGATTAGAAGCTGGTATATTTTTGATAGCTATGTATTGCAGTATGTAGCATTAGGTTATAAATAGTGTTACGAAGAAGCCAAAGCCTGAAGACTGTTCTTGGCCCTACCTACTCCTTAGCATATTTGTCTTGGAGGTCAGTTAGCTCAGTTGGCTGAATGGCTGGTTTGCAATGCAGAACATTGGCAACATTATGGGTTTAATTCCCACACCAGCAGAAATTACCATAAAGAACTCTCTTTCTCAAACTCTCCGCACACATGAGGCTTTGTAACCCTCAGATTAAACCACCAACAGTCATCCCTCTCTAATGAGAGAGTGGAACTATGGTGACTGTACCATTGAGAGACAATGGTAGTATCCCAACTCTGGGTCAGGTTTAATTTTGACCTTCTCCAGGGTTGTGTAATAGTATCTCTGAACAAGTTGGTCAGCAAATTTCTTACTTTTAAACAAAACTCTTGGACATGGGATAAAACCACACAATGTAAGTTTTATAGCCTTTCACAGTGCAATTGAAAGATCCAGGAGGTATGTGTTGTACCTATAATAAATACATGTTACCTGCAACTCTGCCACACAAGGTTGTCAGATCATAAAGAATGCATATATTCTTCATCATTAAGAATTCTCACTCTTGAGAATGAATTCATGTTTTGACTGTTTTTATATGTATTCATGGGATGAATACTTTACTGGCTGGGCCAGCATTTACTTCTAATTTCTGAATGCCCTAGAGAGGTGATGTTAAGCTGCCTTCTTGAACAGCTGCAATCTATTGGTTAAGGAGGGAATTCCAGGATTTTGACTTGGTGACAGTGAAGGAATGGTGATATATTTCCAAATCAGGATGGTGAGTGGCTTAGAGCAGAACTTGCATATCACCTCATTGCAATAATGAAGTAAAGTTAGTTAAGACAGGAGCCTTTTATTAGACTACCAAGAGATGCTCGCTGACTGCATTAAACAAAGCAAACCTTATAGATCCTTACATTAGAAGAGGATAATGGCAGTAAATCTTCCAGACAATACAATTTGAAAAGCAGTAGTGAAGATTCATCATACGCCATGTCAATGTATGACTGTTTGTGGTGAATGCCTGATAGTTTGATTGAGGAACAAGCAAGCAGTGGTGTTCTAGATTAGATTAGATTAGATTAGATTACAGTGTGGAAACAGGCCCTTTGGCCCAACAAGTCCACACCGACCCGCCGAAGCGCAACCCACCCATACCCCTACATTTACCCCTTACCTAACACTACGGGCAATTTAGCATGGCCAATTCGCCTGACCTGCACATCTTTGGACTGTGGGAGGAAACCGGAGCACCCGGAGGAAACCCACGCAGACACGGGGAGAATGTGCAAACTCCACACAGTCAGTCGCCTGAGGCGGGAATTGAACCCAGGTCTCTGGCGCTGTGAGGCAGCAGTGCTAACCACTGTGCCACCGTGCCATGTTCCCATGTATCTGCTGCCCTTGTCCTTCCAGATGGAAGTGGCCATGGATTTGGTAGATGATGTCTAAGAAACATTGGTGAATTTCTGTAGTATATCTTGCAGATGGTTCGTACTGCTGCTACTGAGTATTAGTGTGGAGAGATTAGATGTTGCAGACGTCATGCCAATCAAGTAGGATCATTCTGGTTGATTTCAAGCTTCTTAAGTGTTGTTGCAGCTGCACCCATCTAGTTCAGTGGAGAGTATTCCAAAACTGCTGAATTGTAGATAATCACCTGGCTTTCAGGAGGCAGGTGGGCTATTCGCTATAGGATTCCTGGCCTCCAATTTGATCATGTAGGCACAACACTTCAATGCAAAATGTTTGGATAATATAGCTAGTCACAAAAAAAAGAGTTGGGGAGGGGTTATACAGAAAAAGGGAAGAGAAAGGAGAAAGAGAAAAAGAGGGATAGAGTTCAGAGGAGAAAGGGAGAGAGAAGTGACTTACAACTAGCCAGCATGGGTTTTCTTGCATTCACTAATGGGGAGTGAACTTTGATAGCTGAACCAACATTTATTGTCCATCCCCACTTTCCTTGAGAAAATGGTGGTGAGCTGCCTTCTTGAACCACTGCAAGCCACTTGTTGTAGTTACAGCCAAAATGTTGTTAAGAAAGGAATTCCAGGATTTAAACCCAGTGACACTAAAGATCTCATGCTATATCTCCATGTTAGGATGATGAGTGGCTTGGAGCAGAAATTACATATTGATGTGACTTTCACCTAATTGCTATAATGAAAGAACCCTGGTTAAGACAGGAGCCTCATCTTATTAGACTACCGAGTGATGTTTGTTTACCACACTAGACCTAGCAAACCTTGTAGATCCTTACATTAAAGAGGGCAGTGGCAGCAAATCCACCTGACAACATATTCCACATGGAAACCAGTGGTGAGGATTCATCATACACCATGTTAATGTATGACTATTTAGGGTGGTATATGCTAATTTGATTGATAACTAAGATTGGTGTTAAACATCAATATTCTAGAAAACATATTTAAATATTCGATTCATTGATCTGCGCTGCTAATTTAATGAGTAGTGAAGATTTGAATCCATGAGGAGGTTATGGGCCACATGAATGCAGCCTCTGTTTTTCTGAGGTCTTGCCTGGTAATAATCTAATCTCATTTTCTAAAGGTTGGCATTTTTAATTTTGAATTGTTTTCCAAATGTAATTTTGAAAAAATAACCATAGTAGGCACAAGGCCTTTCCACTATTCAGTGGTCTTACAGAACCTTTAATCATCAGAGAAAAGTCCAGTATGATTAAATACATATGATTTTTACTATTTTAATGGAATAGAGTATTATATCTATGTGGATTTATGTCATAAGCTTACAATAGTCTTTCTGCTCACTGCATGAGCTTCTGTTGACCAGCATAGCTGAAAGAGTGAACAACATTTTATGTGGAAGTACGTTAAGGTGCTTCTGAGAAGTGCAACAAAGGCCACTGACAAAGAAATGAGAGACTACTAAGGCTTCTGTAGGGCTGCACTGCATATATGAGGTGGGAAAGATCAAGGCCTGAAAGGAATTTAAGCACAAAGATGACATCTTTCAACTTAGAAACTAAAGAACAAGTGATTTAGGAAATTTTGAAGCGATCGATATACACTGGATTTCTAATCAGGCCTCTCGAGCCAGTTCCCTGAACAATGACTGTGTAAATTCTGCTAAATGGAAAAAGCATCACTGCACTTGTTGATAAGAGTAATAGAGGCATTTTGCAGAATATGGAGAGAAGGGAGGACAGTGGAAAGAAAAATGAAAACAGCTTTTGAGGAAACAGTGCACATAATATGGCATCATCACACAATCAAAAGAATTTTATCGGTGACAGAGCCCACAAAACCCTTAACGAACAGGCTACAGGAAGTGTCTTCTTGCGAATGCAACAGGAAAGCTGCAGTCCAGACCATGTGTCTAGATAGTTTTGCCTATGGTAAGGAAAATGCTAGCTCACATACTTTCAAAGAAGCATGGAAAATCTCTAATATCAAGTTGTCAAGCCATTGAAATTTGTCAAGAGAGTTGGGTATTCGTTTTGTCCTATTGATTCATTAATGGAATGTGAACAGTGTTGGAAAGATAACTCTGTCATTATTTGCCCTCGTGTATATGATGGTGGGCAAAATTTTTGATCCACTGATGTCTACTCAGTGTAGGTTATGGTGGGATTTCAAAAATATAATTATCTTGCACATATTATGCAATGCATCCACTGAGTGCAAGTGGTGGAGGAAGTGAATCTTGAAGCTAGTGGATGGAGTTAAGTAAGCTACTTTGTCCTAAATTAGTGTTCGAGCAGCATTCATTCAGGCAACTGGATAGTGCTCCTTCACACTCGACACTTGTACTTTGTAGATGTGGACAGCATTGGGGAGTCAGAAGCCACAGAATTCTCAATCTCTGGCCCTCTGCAGTCTTAATTCGGTGGGGCAGTGTGGACTTGTTGGGCCGAAGGGCCTGTTTCCACACTGTAAATAATCTAATCTAATCTTAACTCTGCAGTGGAATGGGCGGCACGGTGGCACAGTGGGTATGGGCGGCATGGTGGCACAGTGGTATGGGCGGCATGGTGGCACAGTGGTATGGCGGCACGGTGGCACAGTGGTTAGCACTGTTGCCTCACAGCGTCGGAGACCCGGGTTCAATGCCCGCCTCAGGCGACTGACTGTGTGGAGTTTGCACGTTCTCCCCGTGTCTGCGTGGGTTTCCTCCGGGTGCTCCAGTTTCCTCCCACAGTCCAAAGATGTGCAGGTCAGGTGAATTGGCCATGCTAAATTGCCCGTAGTGTTAGGTAAGGGGTAAATGTAGGGTGGGTTGCGCTTCGGTGGGGCGGTGTGGACTTGTTGGGCCGAAGGGCCTGTTTCCACACTGTAAATAATCTAATCTAATCTTAATTGTAATAATCTAATCTAATCTTAATAATTGTATGGCTAGATCAGAAAAATTTCTGGTTAATTGTAACCCTGGATGTCAATGGTAGATGACTCAGTGATGATAATACCATTGAACACCGAGGGACCTGGGTGTCCTTGTAGATGAAACACAAAAATGGTGGTTTGTAGGTGCAGTTAATTAAGGAGGCAAATGGAACACTGTCCTTCATTGCTAGAGGGATGGAGTTTAAAAATAGGGAGGCTATGTTGCAGCTGCATAGGGTGCTGGTCAAGCCACACCTGGAGTACTGTCCAGTTTTGGTCTCCTTACTTGAGAAGGGATGTGCTGGCACTACAGGGTTGTGCAGAGGAGGTTCACTAGGTTGATTCTGGAATTGAGAGGGTTGTTTTATGAGGAGAGATTGAGTAGGCTGGGTCTACACTTACTAGAATTTAGAAGAATGAGGGGGGATCTTATGGAAACATAAAATTATGAAGCAGATAGAAGCAGAACACAGAGTATTGTAGAGTTGCTTAACAAAAGGATTGTCATGCAGAGGACTCCTCAGAGATACCTCCCAGGATAATTAAAATTTAACTTATGAATAAAGCATTCTCATTTATATAAACTTTTACTTGTGCACATTATTCCTCTGCCCATATATATCATAATTCCATCAAGTCTATAGACCATCATATCAAATGTCTTTCATGCTTTGTGACTGCAAAGCTAAAATATTGGCTTGCATAGAAAACATGAACTGAATGATACCCCCTCCTACTTCTACCAATTCGACAAAAAAAGTGCATGTTTATCAATTCTTTTACCTTGGCTTTGTCTGGGCAAATGACCAGGATTCTGGTCGATCTCATTCTTTTATCGTGCGGTTTGTGCTGCACTATGATGTGCAGTGAAGACAGATTGGTCAAGGAGAAGGGAAAGTCAAGAACTCTCTTCAGGCTTCATTTTCAAAATGACACTATTTATTATATTTTCATACTAAGTAGTGCCATATACAATTATCACATGTATACCAGGCTTCGATCTTATTATTAATGTAAGGATCAACTTTTTAGATTAGATTAGATTCCCTGCAGTGTGGAAACAAGCACTTTGGCCTAACCAGTCCACACCAACCCTCCAAAGTGTAACCCACCAAGACCCATTTCTCTCTGACTAATGCACCTAACACTATGGGCAATTTAGCATGACCAATTCACCTGGCCTGAACATCTTGGACTGTGGGAGGAAACCGGAGCAAACCCACACAGACACGGGGAGAATGTGCAAACTTCACACAGACAGTCACCCGAAGCTGGAATCGACCCTGGGACCCTAGTGCTATGAGTACGGTGGGAATGCTTCATTCCTAAAGTCAGACCTCTCACAGCTATATATTATAAAGACCGAATAGCAAAATAGTCTCTAAAATAGGTTGAGGGTTCTAATGACCCAAGATGTGATCAAAAGTTACACGACAATATGAATATTTATTTTGTGATCTTGAATGATTTGGCAATCCAGGTACTAGCACCGAATTAAACTTTGGGAGGCTGGGCATATACTGGCCAACTTGACCCAACTATGTGTCATCAGATCTGATTGTTGTTTTGAACTCCTGAAAAATTAAAATGCACAATGTAGCAAGGATACCCAGGATTGATAAGACTGATATTCTCCTTTCTCCACCCAGAATAAGTGTGGCAGATGAACCTCAAACACACCATCTGGTTTACGGATATTAAAAAGTAAAAACAATTTTCAACCTTTAGTGGGAGGATGCAGATTACATGAAATTATCTGATTCCACTGGGCATCAGCCACATTCACTGAGTTGAAATCTCAGAGTGACAGTGAAGCTGCATAGACTGATCTTTGCAACCATAGCTAACTGTCATGTTAAACTAAGAAATCTCAATTCTCCTTTCTCAACACTGTCAAATATAAATGCATATTTGTAGCCATTACTATTTTCAACTCTCTAAATTGCCAAATATGTTTGTTCAAATTAATTTTTGGGCACTTAACAGAACCAACAATGTTTTTTTTTGCATAAGGTGACCATGGTTTTTAGGTCTGAATAAATACCAATACATCAGCAATAAATTAACAGTTTAAAGAATTTAGGAACATCTACTGTTACAGAATAAGGACAATTTGGGCTGAAGGTATTGCCATTTAAAAACTTGACCTTAAGCAATTCAGAATATTCTTGACCTTCATGACAAAGCACTTGAAAAAAGGAGGCTAAGGAAGCTACATTTGATCAAATTAAAAGCATTTTTGTCACCAGAAAGCAGCAGAGAGTAAAGAGGAGGATTCTTAAAAGTGTTTCAATGCTGTTTGGGGATTTTTAGGAATTCTTTAAGAAAAAGTAAAACACGGAGAAGAAAAAAGTAAGAAAGAGATGAGAAGCTGTTTGCACATACTAGCCTGCAGACTGACTTGGACTGGCCTTCACTACTTGTCAAGAGTGTATATTTTTGCTGTCTGCCTAATATGCTATATTCCAATTAAACTCAACATACCCACTTCTCTGATTACTGTTTCAAAGAGTTATAGCAATAAAAGTTCCTCATTCTTCATTACCGATATCTCCAATCAAACATTGAATCACCAGTCAGGATACTCACGCTGCAGTCTTACAACATGATTTTAAGAAATGCCACAATGGAAAATATAAAGTTTTAAAGGACATTTCTAAATGAAACTTGAAGCCTGAACAGGACATTGCAAAAGCATCATCCAAAAATAAAATACTCAGGGTAATGAATTTCAATCTAATTTCACAACTGAACACAATAATTTACCTTTAAAGTCTCTACATCAATCTTCCTCAGCTGCAGCCCTAAGTCATTAGTGCTTTCATTCCTTGGGCAGAAATTACCGAATTTAGAATTGATTTCGCCTAGCCTGTGCTTGTGTGGCTACAGCCACATTAAGGCAAGACCATTGTCCTCCTGAAGAATTTACAGTGAGACTTAAGTTATTTACTAAAGCATTAAATACAAATTCTGCCAGGCCCTCAATAAATGTACAGTTCTATTTTTTAAAAATTCTGTGATTTACATATGAAAGGACATGTTCATTCGAAAAGATGAGAGAATTAACAAACAATCTTTTTTAATATATAGTTTCAGTTGCATCACACTGTAAATTTTTGCTATAAATTCTGTGTATACTCCACAGCCACCTGATGAAGGAGCAGCGCTCCGAAAGCTAGTGATTCCAAATAAACCTGTTGGACTATAAGCTGGTATTGTGTGATTTTTAACTTTGTACACCCCAGTCCAAACACCGGTACCTCCGAATACAAATTTGTGTTAATGCAAAAATCTGAAAGAAACTCAAATGTTGTGTAAATTTCATAATTTCCACCACCAGAATACTGAGTAAATCACCTGCAAGTCCTCAGCTGTAGGTATAATGAATTACAAAGAAAAGGTGCTATTAAACTATTTTAAACATATCCTTCAGCATCAGTGCAGGAACGATTGGTTGTTACGAGATTTATTTTGACAAGGCTACTCTCATTGTTTCTGTTTCCTGGGGGCAAGAGGCCTTATCCAATTTCTTTGGGAATTATGTTAAGCCTTACATCCAAGTTAGGAGGAAATAAAGGGGATTGTCTGGAGTGGCAATGTTATTCTTTCTCGACTTCAGTTGAGAGTAAAATAGGTTGAGTTGTAAAACCAGCAGAGGTATAAAAGTAGCGCTATATCCTATTTTATTAGTGTCCTGATGGGCATCTGAGTTAGGCTAAAATTGTCCATTTGAAGTTTTGGTAACATTGGGAATGGATTATTCAATGCTTTTGTTCATTTGCAATCTGACTAAAACTGAATGGAGGTGACCGCATCTTCCACCTGCTGCTGTTGTTAATAGAACTGACAAGGAGCAATTTAACTGCTTTGTCCCTGAGCGCATAACGACTCTGGTGAGTGAAGCAACATGTCTCTTCACCCAGTGTGAGATTAAGGCATCAAATTCCCTTCTGATATAAATTACCTCCTGGTGATTCTAATCAAAATCTCTCAGTTTCTGTTTCAGCTCTCGGAAAGATAACCTGTCTATTCGGATTTTTTTTGTATGTGTTACATAAAGCCTTTATCTCAGCTATTTCCAAAGATTGACGATGGGTCTTCTCAATACTTTGATCTTTGTGACAGAGGCTTTGAACTTCTCGCATTGCTTTTCAAAGTTCCAAACAAATTGCATTCTATCTTTAGAGACGACATCAATCTGAGTATCCAAAGGAGATATATACATTGAAACAACAGTGAAGGACGGTGAGATCACATACTTGACATAACTGTGTATATATCTTATGGATTCTACTCTCACACAGAACAGAAGGTGTTGACAGACACACATATTTGTGTTTTAGTCTGTGGGATTAGAACTCTATAATGAGTCAATAGTGTACAAATATTGCTAACCGCTTCTGAATGCTTGGGATAAGCAAGCAATAGGTGAAAGGTAAAGTGGAGACTACATTTTCACACTGGAGCAGCCAGGGGTTCCTTTCCCAGCTGCAGTAGGGAACAAGCATTGAAGGAGCTGGTGAGGATTAGTGGTGAGGTGCAGATACAATGAAGTCACTGCCTGAAGGCATTCCATTTAAGGTCCATGTTCTGTCTAGTTCTGTCTTTAAGTGTTTGTAAGTGTTTAAAGGTAACTAAAAGGTACTCATGTGTTTAGAGCAGGTCCTTTATCCAGGTAATAAAAGCAAAATATTCCTCCTGCTAGAAATCTGAAATAAAAACAGTAAATGCCAGAGAAACTCAGCAGGTATTGCAGCATCTGTGGAGAGAGAAACTGTTTCGAATCCAATATAACCTTTCTTTGTAACTGACAATTTTTGAAATGTGATTGTCAGTGGAAAGACACTGAATGAGGAGAGAAAAAATATAGTCAAGATAGAAGAAAACAAGTTTAGACCAGCTAAAACAATGGATCTGTCAGGAGAGTCCTGTTTGTAGATTTTGCGAAGGAGATGGCGGTGGGCTGGTCAAGACCAAAGGACCACTGACTGGATAGTCATGTTCTAACCAGATGAACTTTTGATTGGGAGGCACTGGATAGAGTGGGTGCCCAGGTCACCATCTCCCTGTCCAGTCCCAGTCTGGTCCCCATAATAACGGGAGTGGGTGACCACTTAAATTGGCAGACTGCCCATCATGTGTAAAAATATAAAGAAGGGTTAATTAATCCCAAGATGGCTCGCCCCATAGTATGTTTGCCATGGGCAGTCAAGTGGGAGTGGTCAGTCCATTTTATTAAAGCAAGTTTTTTCAAGTGGTGGGAAGGAAGAGGTGTCATTTCAATGGTTCACTCTGTAATTAGAGGAACCCCTCCTGAAGATAGCTCCTGTCTTTCCTTCCTCTGGTTACCGCTCCACCTCTTTTATACCCCTCATCTCTCCCATCTCTTCCAATGCCCCTTACCTCCCTGGTTCTGGAGATCTAGGCAGCCATCTTCATTGGACTGGTTGAAGCCCTGGCATTGCCCAGTGCTGAGCTCTTAGTCTGGGCTGGAGTTGTCAGCTATCAGACTGACAAGCTACTCCAGAGGGTGGGACTGAGTGGAAGTCCCATGTTGCACAGGTTTAGCCTATGCCTGAGTAACAGGCTCCTTCTGCCCAAGCTGCCCAAGGTAAATTTCAACCCTGAGAGATGAGAAAGAAGGATTCCGGCAGAGGACAAGTCAGTGGCAGTGGAATCTTCCAAGCCACTGAACACAAATGGCAATGATGTGGTAGTTGAGATCAGTAGGAAAGAGATTTCCAACATCAAGAACAAAAAAGTCCCATCTTCCAAACAAGTGTTGAACAATGAGACGTGATTCTCACCAATAAGAGGCCTATTTGCACTTACCAGCACCCTCAGCATAATATAACCATACGTCGTTAACATGTAGCTTCTCATTCTCCCACTTGACGGATAGAAACCTGACAGTGACAATTCCTGATTTGGATGTCAGGGCAAGTAACTGGAGACTCCAGCTCACTGTTTGATCCTCTAGACCTCCAGCATGGCAGCAGTCAGTAGGGTCTCAGGGTATGTTTCATGGGCAATGACCACGTACACCTTCTATCACCAGTACCTCTAGATCCATATTGGCAATGGGTGGAATGCCAGTTTCACTCTGTTCATCATGTCTGGGGCAATTGGCAGGAATTGTGCAGAACAGCAGAGGCAGCCAGCACTTGACCAGGTGCATGGCTGGCCCCCTTTCAAAGATGGCGCCAATGCCAGGAATTCTGCAGTAACCATTATTTCCACCCGCGTTGAGTGGGAGAATACAATGAGTGAGGCACCATAGGAGCATGATGCAGAGAGAATGAGGTGAGTTTAGGAAGATATTATGAGATTATCCATTTAGATTCATGAAAAGAAGCCTTCCATGAAGTTGGAAGAAATTGACAGTTCACCAATTTCTGTTAGAATTCTGATCAATGACTCGATGTTCAGTGGTAGGTTCTTACTCAAAGAGTAGGTATTGAGTGGTATAAGGGAACTAGTGCTCAACATCTACAATTTAGATGTCACTGCACCATAAATGACAGCACCACCTTGTCAGCAGGTTTGATGACAAAGTCAGAGTTAAACCTGAGGGAAGAAACTTTAGCAAATTCAGTGAGAAACTGTTTAGATCAGTCCAACCAGACCTGTTGCGTATTTGCACACTTTCTAATAACTTTTAATTGAAACCATTATTCCCCTACCCTAGCTCTACTCACTCCATTCCAACTTGTCCAGCTCTGCCCCTCACCCATTTCCCCAGTGTCTCTCCCTCTCCACCCCAGCTACTTTAGTTATTGGAGAAGTGACCAATGAATTTTGGGGTTGAGAGGCAAAGCCAGGAGTGCCAGTGAGGGAATGAGGGAGAAGGGTGTGTTTGAATAGAGTCAAGGGATCTGGCCAGGTCTGGGAAAGGTATGGGGAGCTGTGAGCAGAACCAGAACAGTGTGGTGTGGCACAGACAGAAAGAGGGGCCGTGCAGAGTCGAAGGAAAATGGGAGGAAAAGGGTGAAATGATGTAAGGATGCTTTGTTTGCTTTGCACACTTGTCGGCTTTACCTGTCCTCCTGATTGAAACAGCTGTGCTAGTGGTCAGGTTTGAACTGTAAGGAATACCACAAAATCAATCAGCATAAATAACTGAGTAAAGGAGGGTCTTGTAGCTCAATGGTAGTCATGCCCTTGCCTCTGAGCTAGGAGATCTGGATTTGAGTCCCACCTGCTCCAGAGGTGTGTCATAACATCGCTGAACAATTTTAATACAAAATATCTAAATAACTGAGTAAATACTGGGCAATGAACACACATTTATGTGCTGACAGGATGGCTCTTGTGGTGGTCCCAGTCAGACTCAGGTTCAAGTTTCACCATCTCCAGAGGGATGTCATAACATGTAAAACTAGCTCGATGCTGACAGGTCCCTGTAAAACCGTCAGTGTGGGTTCCTGTTAAGTATTTCTGAGTTCTCAGTTCAATCACAAGTCAGCTCCTTGGAATTGGCTGTGTCTTTGTGGTTCTCAACAATCGTGGTAAGTCTCAACATCCCTGATGTTTGCATCACAAGATCTGGGCTATTTCAATCTGGTGCAGCTGTGAATCACAATCTGCTCGACATGCTGGAGTAATAAGAACAGGGATGCAAACTAAGGAAGTTCACAGCCATAGGAGACAGACCACCACACAAAGTGGTGGAACTATTTCAACCAGAGGGAATGAATAAAAAAGCCAGCGATAGAGTCATAGAGATGTACAGCAGGGAAACAGACCCTTCAGTCCAACTTGTCCATGCTGACCAGATATCCCAACCAAATCTAGTCCCACCTGCCAGTACCTGGCCCATATCCCTCCAAACCCTTCTTATTCATATACCCATCCAAATGTTGCAATTGTACCAGCCTCCATCACTTCCTCTGGCAGCCCATTCCACACACTCACCACCCTCTGTGTGAAAAGGTTGCCCCTTAGGTCTCTTTGATACCTTTCCCACCTCACTCTAAACTTATGCCCTCTAGTTCTGGACTCCCCCACCCCATGGAAAAGACCTTGTCTATTTATCCTATCCATGGCCCTCATGATTTTATAAACCTCTATGAGGTCACCCCTCAGTGTCCAATACTCCAGGGAAAACAACTCCAGCCTGTTCAGCCTCTCCCTTTAGCTTAAATCCTCCAAACCTGGCAACATTCTTGTAAAAATTTTCTGAACCCTTTCAAGTTTCACAACATCCTTCCGATAGGACAGAGTCCAGAATTGCACGCAAAATTCCAAAAGTGGCCAACCAATGTCCTGTACAGCCGCAATATGTACTCAATACTCTGACCAATAAAGGAAAGCATACCAAATGCATTCTTCACTATCCTATCTACCTGTGACTCTATATTCAAGGAGCTATGATCCTGCACTCCAAGGTCTCTTTGTTCAGCAACACTCCCTGTTATACGCTTAACATTAAGTGTATAAATCCTGCTAAGATTTGCTTTCCCAAAATGCATCACCTTGCAATTATCCAAATTAAACTCCATCTGCCACTCCTCAGCCCATTGGCTCATCTGATCAAGTTCCCATTGTAATCTGAGGTAACCTTCTTTGCTGTCCACTACACCTCCAATTGAAAATCATAGAAATGGCAATTACCTTTTTGTTTACAGACTCCGTCTGTCAGAATGAAGAAACTTAACAAGGATCAGGAATCCTGCGATTTACCAATAAATTACCCAGAATATAGGTGACACAATTTGCTTAATTCAGTATTCAGTACAACAGCATTCAGAAATTCATGTGTGAAACTTATCAGATCTCCTTCCACTGTCTGTGTAACAGTCTATATTATTTGTAATCATAAAATGATACAAGTCTACAAATGTCTAAAATGCCTCTTTCCAACACATATTGATCTTGTTGTTTTGACAGTTTTAGATTATGCCACACATTCTAGAAAGGGAGATTCCTGTAAAGTCTATTGAGAGTCAGTATGAGATCCCTATAACATTGGCATGTTGCAGAATCTGAAAGATCTGCTTCTTTATTAGAAATAGCTGATGATATTCTGAGTATGGAGACCTTCTTATTTTCAGAGTCTGATCCTGTGCAGAGACAGTGCAGATATCAGGGTGTTAGTGACTTGGTTCCTGCTTTGTCTTATCTGAAATTCCTGGAGGTGAGTTATTTACTTCAGCATTAGCCACGCATTGTAATGATGTCTCTAGAATCCTTCTGTAAGGCTGTTAATGCTGCCTAATACTGTCCCTTAAACTTCGGACCTCGATAAACTCAAAAACACCAGTGAGAATTTTCCTGAGAGATGCAGCAATTTAATTTGCCGCCCCTATGTTTTAGGTGTCACTTGTAGATGCATGCTTATTAATGGCAGACAACACAGTAGAAAGCCCCTGCTGCTCAACATCAGTCAAATGAATATAGTTTTCACCACACTGCAAGGAGGCAAGTAGTCCATGTACCTACTCAAAGTCCTGAATTATTCTCTGCTTTGTATCTGGCCTTTTAAGGATTAAATCACATAGGGAGCTTGATATTGGTAACTTTCCATCAACTTCTACCTTTGCCTTTCATATGCCATTGAGAGGCAACTCACATTCTCTTTCAAAGAAAGCAACGGATATGTCTCCAGGCTAGTGTCTGCTTCCTCTCAAAAGGACATTTTGTGCTGTAGTGAGAATTTTTACTATGAGATCTGTTCTGCTCCTCTGTTCATCTGTAAGCGAAAGGAAAGGGCACTTGATTAAGCACAGACAACACATGGGGAATGTTTATGGTGCACCATACTCACTGCTTTACATCTGCTGAAATACAGTAAATGGACATGGTGCGCAATTCTCATTACATGAACCAGCAGTGCATTATTTTTCCTGATGTGTATCTAACCTAACCTAACCTAACCTATTTTGTGTTCTGTATTTCAGCTAACCACATTATTGCTTCTTTGAAGAGAGATTTGACCTGCTGAATTATGCCTCCTACCTAGACAGACCTGATGAAAACTATTCTTCTACAAAAAGAATAATAAGCACTATACACATAGATACTTGAAGTTGTTAAGCAATAGTGTTCTTAAAAACTTACGTAACACTAACATGAGAATATTTGTGAGAAGACAATGTGCACTATAAGTATTCAGTGTATCAGAATAATTAGTCCTCAGGCCTTCTGAGGTTCATTTTTGCAGCTGAAGTTGTTTGAATCCTTTTCTCAACAATGTTCAGTGTGGCTTATGTTGTAATTGCCTAAAGGCTATTGGCTACTAACTGGGAATCACTGATTCTGGCCTGTTTAGGATTGTTTTTTTCATTGTTGTCTGTAGCAGATTTTCTGAATGTGTGATAAGTATGGGATCATTGGAGTTGTTTAGAATATAGTGGATGAGTTAATGAAAGCAGAGGACATCTCACATCATAGAATTGGTTCAAGACTAGCTGTGATTACTGACCTCAGTTACTGTCCTCTCCTGGAGATTCCATTTGAGGCCTATGAGGACTGGAGGGGAGTTCTTCCCAAATTTGCCAAATGTACTTTTTCTCTTTTTTAAAAAATATATTTCTTAGGATATTCTGTTACCTATGCATGGCACATGAACAAAATCATGCCTGGATAAACTAATTCAGAGGTGGTAAAAAGGTAAAAATGAGGGCTTTTGCCCGAAACGTCGATTTTGCCTGTCCTCGGATTTTGCCTGTCCTCGGATGCTGCCTGAACTGCTGTGCTCTTCCAGCACCACTAATCCAGAATAATTCAGAGGTGGTCACATCTAACTTACTCGCTGTGGCCCCATTTTTTGTTTTCATATATGTTTTGCGAGTGCATCCACATGTTCAGTTCCATTCATTTCTCTGAACTTGCTTAAGTACTTTTGTCTATCTGAAGAAAATATGATGGAAGGAATCTGAAGGAATACCACCACATGCAAGTTCTCCTCCAAGTAACTCACCATCCAAATTTGGAAACATATCACCATACCTTTAGTGTTACTGGGTCAAACTTCTGGAATTCCAATTCCTAATGACACTGTAGATTAACCAACAGCACACAAACTGCAAAGGTTCAAGAAGGCAGCTCACCACCATCTTCTCAAAGGCTATTAGGGATGGGCAATAAATGCTGGACCAGCATGAATCACCCACATCATCTGAGTGTTTTTTTTGTAAAATTAGATAATTCACTTTAGTAGAAAAAAATAGAAAAACACGATTTCTTCTTTTAATATTGAAAAGCTTTTAAATGGTTATGGTCAGAGATTTGGATGCACACATACAAAACTGAAATTAGGATGCAGGTATTCCAAGTAATTAAGAAGAAAAATGTCTTGCTGTTCTTTATTGCAAAGGGATTGATTGGAATGTAAGCTTAAGGAAGTATTGCTACCATTGTACAATATTTTGGTGAGACTAAACCTGGAGTACTATGTGCAGTTTTGGTCACTTCATCTAAGAAAGGATATGCTTGCTTTGCAGATGGTACAATGAAGGTTCACTCAAACAATTACTTGGGGCAAAGTGTTAAATAGTGATGAGAGATTGAGTAATTGGATCTATAATCTGAGGGGTTTAGAAGAATAAGAAATGGTTACATTGAACGTTATGATAGGGTAGATTCAGGTAGTTTGCTTCATTATTATTCTTTCTATTTCTGATTTCTTATGTTCTATTTATCATTGTGTATTCTGGTTTTCAATCTGAAACTATCTGTGAATGAAACGTTTTGACTTTGTTTATCCAGATGGAAACTGAATGGAAAGGAAATTTAAGCAGAAAATGGTACTTTCTCTTTTCTTCAAGGTAGTGTGGGCTGAGGTTAGAAACAGGAGAGGAGAGGTCACACTGGTTGAAGTATTTTATAGGCCTCCGCAGAGTTCCAGGGAGGTGGAAGAGAGGATTAGCAAAATTATTCTGGGTAGAAGTGAAAGGAACAGGATGGTCATTATGGGGGACTTTAACTTCCCCAACATTGACTAGAAATGCTATAATTCTAGTACGTTGGATGGATCAGTTTTTGTCCAATGTGTACAGGAGGATGTCCTGACACAGAATGTCAAAGGGCCGACAAGAGGGGAGGCCACATTTGATCTGGTGCTTGGTAATGAACCAGGGCAGGTGTTTGATTTAGTTGTAGGTGAGCACTTTGGAGAGTGTGACCATAATTCAGTTACATTTAGTTTAGCGATGGAAAGGGATAGGTACATGCCACAGGTCAAGAGTTATCGATGGGGCAAGGGCAATTATCATGCGATTAGGCAAGAATTAGGATGCATAGAATGGGATAGCAAAATGCAGGGGATGCAGACAATGGAAATGTGGAGCTGGTTTAAGGAAAGGATATTGTGTGTCCCTGATGGGTATGTCCCTTTCAGGCAGGGAGGAAGTGATGAGGTAAGGGAATCATGGTTTACAACAGAAATTGCATCTCTTCTTATGAAGGAGAAGAAAGAGGCTTATGTGTTGATGAGGCAAGATGGTACAGATTAGATTATTTTACAGTGTAGAAACAGGCCCTTCGGCCCAACAAGTCCACACCACCCCGCCGAAGCGCAAACCACCCATACCCCTACATTTACCCCTTACATAACATTATGGGCAATTTAGCATGGCCAATTCACCTGACCTGCACATCTTTGGACTGTGGGAGGAAACCGGAGCACCCGGGGGAAACCCACGCAGACACGGGGAGAATGTGCAAACTCCACACAGTCAGTCGCCTGAGGTGGGAATTGAACCCAGGTCTCTGGCGCTGTGAGGCAGCAGTGCTAACCACTGTGCCACCGTGCCACCCACTAATGAGGCGATGGAGAATTATAGATCAGCTAGGAAGGATTTAAAGAGAGAGTTAAGAAGAGCAAAGAGAGGACATGAGCAGTCTTTAGCAAATAGAATAAAGGAGAACCGTAAAGCTTTCTATAGGTATGTGAGGAATATAAGGATGATTAGGGTAGGAATAGGGCCAAGCAAAGACAGAAATGGAAAGTTGAGTGTGGACCCTGTGGAGATCGGAGAGGTGCTAAATGAACATTTCTCATCGGTTTTCACTCAGGAAAAGGACAATATTGTAGAGGAGAAGAACGAGGAATGAGGTATTAGACTAGAAAGGATCGAGGTTAGTTACGAACAGGTGTTATCATTCTAGAAGGAGTGAAAGTAGACAATCCCATGGGCCAGATGGGATTTATCTGAGGATTCTCTGGGAAGCTAGGGATGAGAAAGCAGAGCCTTTGGCTTTGCTATTTCAGTCGTCATTGTCTATCAGTTTGGTACCAGAGGATTGGAGGATTGAAATGTTGTGCCCTTGTTCAAGAAGGGCAGTAGAGATGACCCAGGCAATTATAGACCTGTGAGCCTTACTTCTATTGTAGGAAAGGTTTTGGAAAGGATTATAAGAGATAAAATTTATAATCATCAATCAAACAACAATTTGATTTCAGATAGTCAACATGGTTTTGTCAAGGGCAGGTCATGTCTCACAAACCTCATTGAGTTTTTGAGAAGGTGACCAAGCATGTAGATGAGGGTAGGGCAGTTGACGTGGTATATATGGACTTCAGTAAAGCTTTTGATAAGATTCCACATGGTAGGCTGTTGGAGAAAATGCAGAGGCATGTGATTGAGGGTGATTTAGCAGTTTGGATTAGAAGGCAGCGAGTGATGGTTGATGGAAAATATTCAGCCTGGAGTCAGTTACTAGTGGTGTGCCACAAGGATCTGTTTTGGGACCACTGCTGTTTGTCATTTTAACAAATGACTTAGATACAGGCATAGGTGGATGGATTAGTAAATTTGCAAACGACACTAAAGTCGGTGGAGTAGTGGACAGTTTGGAAGAATGTTACAGGTTGCAGGGTGATTTGGATAAACTGCAGAATTGGGCTGAAAGGTGGCAAATGGAGTTCAATGCAGCTAAATGTGAGGTGATGCACTTTGGGAAAAATAACAGGAAGGCAGAGTACTGGCTCAATGAAAAGATTCTTGGTAATGTGGATGTGCAGAGGGATCTTGGAGTCCATGTACATAGATCCCTGAAAGTTGCCACCCAGGTGGATAGTGCTGTTAAGAAGGCATACGGTGTGTTAGGTTTCATTCGTAGAGGGATTGCGTTCCGGAGCCGCAATATCATGCTGCAACTATACAAAACGCTAGTGCGGCCACACTTGGAATATTGTGTACAGTTCTGATCACCATATTTCAGGAAGGATGTGGAAGCATTGGAAAAGGTGCAGAGGAGATTTACCAGGATGTTGCCTGGTCTGGAGGGAAGGTCTTATGAAGAAAGGCTGAGGCTTGAACCTGTTCTCATTGGCAAGAAGAAGGCTAAGAGGGGATTTGATAGAGACATACAAGATGACCAGAGGATTAGATAGGGTAGACAGTGACAGTCTTTTTCCTAGGATGGTGACGTCAGCGTGTACGAGGGGGTATAACTACAAGTTGAGGGGTGATAGATTTAAGACAGATGTCAGAGGCAGGTTCTTTACGCAGAGAGTGGTAAGGGTGTGGAAAACATTACCTGCTAACATAGTCAACTCAGCCACATTAGGGAGACTTAAACAATCCTTAGATAAGCACATGGATGATTTTGGGATAGTGTAGGGGGACGAGCTGAGAATAGTTCACAGGTCGGCACAACATCGAGGGCCGAAGGGCCTGTTCTGTGCTGTATTGTTCTATGCTCTAACATGTTAGTAGCCATTTTCTAACAGTCAAAGCACTGGACTGACTCAAGCATTGCAAGTGGAGAGAGATGACCTAATAAAGATTTCACCTTCTTTCTGAGTTTGAAGCTCTGAGCTTCAACCTTGGAATCCCACCCTCATTATGTCCCTTGACTATTTAAACTCCAAAATAATTGAGTGTTTTACAATTCAACCAGGTCTTAGGCAATGCCCAGCTCCTGCCACAATTCCTGCTCCCAGCCTTTGGTCAGGATGCAATTTTTGTTGGCATCAGGAGATAGTGTAGTAATATGAAGGCCCAAGGGTCATGCTGGCAGTTTTGTGAAGACTCCTGTTCACCACAGCCTCCAGCTTGAACCTGCCCCTGGTTTCTGGTCTTTATTGGGGGATTGCAGATAGACTGTAAGGTGTTAGATTCTGAGTTTTAACCTTGATGTACTGAGGTGATTTAGGAAGACTTTAATAACCTGCTCTCATTTCTGATTATCACTGCAAATGGACTTTGTGCTCCCTTCTTATCAACATTTATGCTGACGTGGAGATTCGTATCTGCAGAACTCACTTAGATCTTGGTTTATGAATGGATCTGGTATTCACTGCTGACCCTTCTGGAAGATGAATACACCAATACGTGGATCTTGACTTAATTTCTTGTTCCAAATTTAGTCACTAAATTTATTTATCATTATTTTGCCAAGTAACAGTGCAAGCAGAACAACAATGATTAGTTACTAATGCCAGATCTTTAATGATGCATTCTGTTCCTTCAGTGGTAAAAGTACATAAGTAATTTTCCAACTTTGTGCTCACAGTCCAGCCTGATCCACTTAAAGAGTATAATTGGGAAACCAGACGGGCACGCTATGCATTTCTCAACCATTTAAATTGAGGGAATACAAATCATGCAAAGTGTGTCTATATTTCCAGTGTTTGCCATCAGCAGGCAAGGTTAAATAATTAAAGTCATTTACACTAGCAATGTCTCTTTTACTTCAGTGCTAATATCCAAGTTGGAGATGCTGGGAGTACTGCGGGAGCTGATTCTGACCTGGGAAAAGAATTAGAATGGCAACTGGCAGCCAAGTTTCCCAGTGCTGCTATGAAGATATCAATGGAGAAGATTGAAAGGTGGAGAGACATATTGTATCCATAAGAATGCAGGGGAATAGATGGAGATCAGCAAATCATGAATCGAACCTTGAGGACCAGGTGCTGTAGTGCCAAAAGATTTAATGAGGAGAAAGTGAGGTCTGCAGATGCTGGAGATCAAAGTTGAAACTTTATTGCTGGAACAGCACAGCAGGTCAGGCAGCATCCAGGGAACAGGAGATTCGACGTTTCGGGCACAGGCCCTTCTTCAGGAATGAGCAGAGAGTGTTCAGCAGGAGAAGATAAAAGGTAGGGAGGAGGGACTTGGAGGAGGGGCGTTGGAAATGTGATAGGTGGAAAGAGGTCAAGGTGAGGGTGATAGGTCGGAGTAGGATGGAGGCGGAGAGGTCAAGAAGAAGACTGCAGGTCAGGAAGGAGGTGCCGGGCTGGAGGGATTCGGCTGAGACAAATCCACCGCCAAACCACAACAACGCGACGGTCGGAGGAGGAGCGTCTTATCTTCCGACTGGGAACCCTCCAACCACAGGGGATGAACTTGGACTTCACCAGTTTCTTCATCCCCCCTCCCCCCACCTTGTCTCAGCCGAATCCCTCCAGCCCGGCACCGCCTTCCTGACCTGCAGTCTTCTTCTTGACCTCTCCGCCTCCATCCTACTCCGACCTATCACCCTCACCTTGACCTCTTTCCACCTATCACATTTCCAACGCCCCTCCTCCAAGTCCCTTCTCCCTACCTTTTATCTTCTCCTGCTGAACACTCTCTGCTCATTCCTGAAGAAGGGCCTGTGCCCGAAACGTCGAATCTCCTGTTCCCTGGATGCTGCCTGACCTGCTGTGCTGTTCCAGCAATAAAGTTTCAACAAAAGATTTAATGACCTTTTAAATTGGTCATAATCATTAAGTGCATGCCATATCCTAACAAGTGAACCATTCATTTTACGGGTTACGCATTAACCCTATAACAACCCAGTCACCACATTTTCTCATACCTGACATCCATACTCTATCTCATCCATATACATATAACAGTACTTGAAATGCCACAGTCAAATCTCACAGTTTGCAAATACAATTGACTTTTCTACCAATCATATCTCATAAACATATTGCATGGCACTCAATGACGTCCTTCCCCCTTAGTCAAGGTACAACAGAGGACAACAGAAATTAATTATAATGAAACAAATGCACAAGCTTCTTCTAAAGCTGATGGAAAAGGTGCTGCTGATCATTATGGGAAAGCCCATCAGTGGAACTTTAACCAGGGGTCAGGCTGAAATCGTTGAAGGTGTTGATATGCTTGTGTGTAATACTCCTGTGCACTTGTCATTTCCTCCTCTTCCCAAAATCTCATCTGAATTATAAACCACAGACAGCATGCACAGCTTCCTTTTCCATGATAGCTACACCACAATGCTAACTGTAGGTGCTTTTTCTTTCAGCTACCTAAGCAGGCAATGGTTAAAGAGTGAGAGAGAAGAGACTGATGACAAAAAAGCATCATCCTTGATTTCTGTTCAATCACTGACTCTACATATATTTTGGAGGATGGGTTTGAGGCAGAATATGCAAAAAGTCACACACCTGACAAAAAGGGTGAGGTATCAGGTCAGGCTGTGGTACAACTTTGAAATTGTCTCCTGCAGACCAAGATCTTGATCATTTATATATATTATATATATATTAGGAAAAATAAGTGTCCCTGTATCAAAGCCTGGGGAACTTCACAACGAATCTTCTTCCAGCCGGAAACATTCCATTAACCATCATGTTTTGTTTCTTATTCCTCAGTCAATTTTAATATCCATGTTGCCACTGTCACATTTTTTTCATAACCTATAACTTTACTCACAAATCTATTTTTAGGCACTGTACTGAACACCTTTAGGATGTCCATATAGACCACACCAATAGCATTCTCTTAATCGACTCTCCGTTAGCTTTTCAAGAAATTCCAACAAGTTTGTCACATATGACATTTCCTTAAGACATCTACACCAGCTCTTCCTAATCAAACCATGTGACTATTAATTATATCCCTTACTGATGTTTCTAGAAGTTTCTCTACCACTCAATCACTGAAGTTAAACTTAATGGTCTGTAAATACTGGGCAAATTGTCTGGTCTGCAATGGCTGGGCTTATCCTCTCAGACTGACTGGTCTGTAAATGATGGGCTTATCCTTACAGACTGACTGGTCTGTAAATGCTGGGCTTATCCTTACAAACTGACTGGTGTATAAAGTCTGGGCTTAGCTTTACACACAGACTGGTCTGTAAAGGCTGGGCTTACTCTTACAAACTGACTGGTCTGTAAATGCTGGGCTAATCCTTACAGACTGACTGGTCTGTAAATGCTGGGCTTATCCTTAAAAACTGACTGGTGTATAAAGGCTGGGCTTAGCTTTACAAACTGACTGGTCTGTAAAGGCTGGGCTTATTCTTACAAACTGACTGGTCTGTAAATGCTGGGTTATCCTTACAGATCGACTGGTCTGTAAATGCTGCGCTTATCCTTACAGACTGACTGGTCTGTAAATGCTGCGCTTATCCTTACAGACTGACTGGTCTGTAAACGCTGCGCTTATCCTTACAGACTGACTGGTCTGTAAATGCTGCGCTTATCCTTACAAACTGACTGGTCTGTAAATGCTGGGCTTAACTTTACAAACTGACTAGTCTGTAAATGCTGGGTTATCCTTACAGACTGACTGGTCTGTAAATGCTGCGCTTATCCTTACAGACTGACTGGTCTGTAAATGCTGGGTTATCCTTACAGACTGACTGGTCTGTAAATGCTGGGCTTAACTTTACAAACTGACTAGTCTGTAAATGCTGGGTTATCCTTACAGACTGACTGGTCTGTAAATGCTGGGTTATCCTTACAGACTGACTAGTCTGTAAACGCTGCGCTTATCCTTACAGACTGACTGGTCTGTAAATGCTGCGCTTATCCTTACAGACTGACTGGTCTGTAAACGCTGCGCTTATCCTTACAGACTGACTGGTCTGTAAACGCTGCGCTTATCCTTACAGACTGACTGGTCTGTAAATGCTGGGCTTAACTTTACAAACTGACTAGTCTGTAAATGCTGGGTTATCCTTACAGACTGACTGGTCTGTAAATGCTGCGCTTATCCTTACAGACTGACTGGTCTGTAAATGCTGCGCTTATCCTTACAGACTGACTGGTCTGTAAATGCTGCGCTTATCCTTACAAACTGACTGGTCTGTAAATGCTGGGCTTAACTTTACAAACTGACTGGTCTGTAAAGGCTGGGCTTACTCTTACAAACTGACTGGTCTGTAAAGGCTGGGTTATCCTTACAGACTGACTGGTCTGTAAATGCTGGGCTTATCCTTACAGACTGACTGGTCTGTAAACGCTGCGCTTATCCTTACAGACTGACTGGTCTGTAAACGCTGCGCTTATCCTTACAGACTGACTGGTCTGTAAATGCTGGGCTTAACTTTACAAACTGACTAGTCTGTAAATGCTGGGTTATCCTTACAGACTGACTGGTCTGTAAATGCTGGGCTTATCCTTACAGACTGACTGGTCTGTAAATGCTGCGCTTATCCTTACAAACTGACTGGTCTGTAAACGCTGCGCTTATCCTTATAATGTATTTTGAACAATGGCATAATGTTTGTAATTTTCCAATCCTCTGGCACCAGACCCAAATTAGGGAATATTGAAAGATAATTACCAGTAACTTTCTAATCTAACTCTCAATCCCTTCAGCATCCTCAGATGTTTCTCATCCAGTCATGGTGCCATATTAACATTAAGCTTATGCAATGCCTCCTCCTTATCAGTTTAAATCATTCTAGTGACTGGGTATCCTATTGTGTCACCATGGCCCGGCAGCATCAGTCTTGTGGATAAAGTCAGATGTGACTTCATTTAACACCTCAGCCATGGGTCTTGCATGTATAGATTCCTTTTTTGATCTGTAACCGGCCTTACTTCTCCTTTTACCACCATATAAATAACACCACATATGGGTTTGGCCAGTATGTGAACTCAGGACATCTTTCATACTTATGTGCTACATGACCAAAGGAAGAATCATAGCTCTACACCAAAGAAGCAGCTCTTTTTAAAATTGCATGACAAATAACATTAGTAAACATCCTGAGAATCCTAACCAGAATCTTGCCATCCATCCTAAATTGCGATGTCCAGTATTGTGTGCAATGCACCAGCTGAGGCCTAACTAGGGATTTGTAGATATTTAATATGATTCCAATGATTATGTATTTTGTGCTCCAAGTGCATTATTAACTGCCATCTCAACCTGCCTCCATTATACACTGCACAAATCCCCATGCTCTTGTACCCCCCCCCCCCCCCCCCCTTCAAAATACCACATGCAGATTATATTGGCTCCATACGTTGTTCCTTCTACAGTATGTCACTTCACACATTTCCCATGAAATTGTATCTGCCATATATGTCTACACATTTCACCAGTCTGTCTATGGTCCTCCTGAACTCAATACTCAAATAATGTGGAATGATTTATAACATGCAATGTGAAAGTAAGAGTGTTAAAACATCAACAACTTGAATAAATTTAATGTTTGTAATGTACTATTAGAAATGAAAGCATATTTAAATCAAATTTTAAAAAGTTAACATTTCACCAAATTTCATTGCAATGTAAAAACAATTGCATTACTGCTTAACAACAAAGCAGTATGTCAGACTGTTATCATAATAATATTTCCTTAAATTCCTCACAAAAGTGTGAGGAAAACTTGATGTGAACCACATAAGGAAACACTCGTGCACGTCTCTAAAATGTCGAGCAGAAAGGTAAATTTTAAAAAGTATCTTCAAGGAGAGAACAGAGATACAAATACTTACGGAGAGGATTACAAAGTTATAGCACAGGTATCTGAAGGCACAAGCCCCAATATTATAGTAGGAATGCTCAAGGATCCACAGTTAAATTAGCACAGACATCCTGGAGGATGATAGGTCTGAAGGAGGTTACAGTACCAGAAAGGGGAAAATGCCATAGATGTTAATATGAAAGAATTGCTGGAATAGACCCTAGTGCAAGTCTGTCAGTGCAGGCATGATGTGTAAGGGAGTTGCTGTAAATTAGTAATGTTGTAATAAAGTCAAAATTTACAATAATTATCTGATCCACTTAAAGTATTTAAAACTGTAGAACTCACTCTTCAGTTATCTGATCATGAGGTGTTCAAGTTGAATGACCATCTCCTTTGAGATCTACTCTTTGTTTCCTATTATTTAAGGAAGCAATCAAACTCAGACATAAGTGTCTATCAAGATTTTTATCAGTTCACTTTTTAAAGTGCAATCTGGACTCTTTAAACATGAGAAAGCTAATGAAGTGGAAAGGCTATAAGTACATAAAAGCTTTTTGGTAATACTTTCACAAATACTTTCAGTCTAGAAGGATTTGAAGTAATTATAGAAACGTTGGAACTGGAGTAGACTATTCAACCGATCAGATCTCCTCTGCCATTCTATTTCATGCCTGAGCATCTATCTCAATGCAACTTTACTGCTCTGTTTCCATAGCCCTTAATGTCATTGATATCCAGAAATCTATCAATTTCTGTTTTGAACAGACTCAATGACTGAGCCTCCACAGCCCTGGGGGATATATAATTCCAAAGATTCACCTGAATGAAGAAACTCCCTCTCAGTTTAGTTTTAAATGGCCTACCCCTTATCCTAAGGTTATAATCATTGATTTTAGACTCACCAATCAGAAAAAAACATTTCATTTACATCCAGTCTGTCAGACATTATGAAGAATTTTATAAATTTCTGATTTGGGTTTTGGATCTAGCAGGGTATCTTTGCCTGATACAGCAATGCTTCTGTAATCCTTTACAACACAGGAAACTAGGATTTGGTGATGTGGTATTGAAAGATCCAACAGATACTACAAATCAGAATTATGTACGAATATTACTGTCACAGGCACATTTGTATCTGGGCTAAAATTAAGCTATTCAGAATCAAAGAAGTAGCATGTTACCATGATGTGCTTCCACAGCATGGGTAAAGGTGACGTCTGAGACCTATAAACCTTTATGTCACAGGTAATATAAGCAATACATGTCAAAACTATATTGACATATTAATTGGGAGATATAATACATTAGTTTCAAACTGGTCACCATTATTCTTTGAAATTGTAGGGAATACAAACCCAGCCTCTTCAACCTCACCTTGTAAGTCAATCTCACCACTATGGAGATTAATTTGGTAAACCTCCATTGCACTCCCTCGATGGGACATATATCCCTCCTTAGATAAGGGGACCAAAACTGATCCAAATACTCCAGGTGAGATCTCACCAAGGCTCTATGCAACTACTGCAAAACATCTTTCCCCTGTACTCCAATCCCCTTGTGATGAAGACCAGCACACCACTTGTTTTCCTAATTGTTTGCTAGGGACCCATGACCAAGGACACTCAAGCCTTCTTTTAACATCAGCATGGTCCAAACTCTCATAGTTTAAGAAATGTTCAGCCTTTCTATTGTTCTTACCAAAGTACTTCACTCTTATTCACGTTATATTCTGCTTGCCATATTCTATCCCTATCAGTTGGCTTGTCCAAGTACGCGTGAAGCCTCCTTACAGATTTATCAAATTCCAACTCAATGTGGTGTCAATGGCAAGTTTGGAAATTTCATGCAGTGACTGTGAACATAGCACTGATGCTTGTAGTACAATATTAGGAACAGCCTGTTATTCTGAGAATGATCCATTTTCCCTACTGTTTGATTTCTGTCTGTTTACCAAATCTCAATTCAAATCTCGACTATATTTTCCTCAGTCTCATGCTCTCTTTTGTTTTAGTTCCTAAACCCCTGCATGGGACAGAGGCCTGTTGAAAATTAAAAGCCTTCTTAAAATTCAAAAGCACTATATGTACTGGTTCTCCTTTATCAGTGCTACACATATCATTCTCAAAAAACCTTCAACGTGTTTCTCATTTATCACCTACTTTTCATAAATCTACATTGACCTTGTCCAATTTTGCAATTCTTCTCTAAATATTCAGTTGTCACATTCTTTATAATAGACCTTAATATTTTCCTTACTAGAGATATCAAGCTAACAGGTCTCTAGTTCTCCGTTCACCCTTTTCCTACTTTCATAAATAGTGAGCTACATTTTCCACCATTTAGTCTGTGGGTAACTTTCCAGAATCTATACAATTTTGAAATATAATGATACGCCAATGTCTCATCTCTCATCTCTCTAGCCACCTCCTTTAACACTCTGGGATTAAACTCACCTGGTGTAAGGGATTTCTCAACCTTTAATCCAGTTCATTTTTCAAGTATTATTCTTTACTAATACTTTTTTTAGGTTCTTCAGTTTCTCGAGTCCCTTGGTTACATAGTTTCTCTGGGCAATGTTCGAAGCCATTTTTGTTGAAGTTTAGTTTCTCCATTACTTTCCTGTTCTCTATTATAAATTATATTCATGGAAAAGCCATGGGAACCAAATTTGCACCACAATATGCCAATATTTTCATGCACAGGTTCGAACAAGACGTCCTCTCTATGCAGGACCTCCAACCAATGTTATACACTAGGTACATTGACAACATTTTCTTCCTCTGGACCCATGGCGAGGACTGACTAATAAAACTACACAGTGATATCAACAAGTTTCATCCACCATCAAACTCACCATGGACTACTCGCTACTATCTGACTCATTAATGGACATATGCATCTCCATCAAGGATGGGCACTTCAGCACCACATTCTACCGCAAACCCACAGATAACCTCACAATGCTACACTTCTTCAACTTCCACCCAAAACATATTAAACAGCCATTCCCTATGGACAAGCTCTACGCGTACACTGGATCTGCTCAGATGAGGAGGAATGTGATGGGCCCTTGGAAGTATCAGGGATGCCCTCAAAAGAATAGGGTTCAATGCTCAACTCGTGGACCGCCAGTTCCAATGTGCTACAGTGAGGAACCGTAATGACCTCCTCAGGAGACATTTACGTGCTGCAACCGACAGGGTACCCTTTGTCATCCGGTACCTCCCAGGAGCCAAAAAGTTACACCATGATCTTCGCGACCTGCAACACATTATCAATGAGGATGAGCACCTCGCAAAAATCTTCCCCACACTTCCACTGCTTGCCTTTAAACAACCGCCAAACCTTAAACAGATCATTGCTCGTAGCAAACTGCCTGACTTTCAAGACAACTCCACACAACCTTGTCACGGTAGAAGCTGCAAGACGTGTCAGAATGTCGACACAGATACCACCATTACGTATGGGGACACCTCCCCACCCATGTATGTGGCAGGTAGGCAACGTTGTCTATCTCAGACACTGCAGGCAAGGGTGCCCTGAGGCATGGTACATTGGTGAGACAAGCAGAAGCTAGAGCAACGGATGAATGGATACTGCAAAACAGTCAACAGGTAGGAGTATTCCCTCCCAGTCGGACATTCGACCTCGGACCTTCGGGTGACCGTTCTCCAAGCCGTACTTTGGGATAGGCAACAATGAAACGTGGCCGAGCAGAGGCTGATAGCTATGTTCAGTACCCATAGGGAGGGTCTCAACCGGGACCTTGGGTTCATGTCACACTACAGGTGACCTCATTACATTACACACACACACACATATATACATACACACACACACACACTTTCACAGACTTATACCCATTTACACTCACATGCACACACTGTCTCACAGAAACTCATAAGACAACCCCCCCACCCCCTCCCCCCACAACACACACACACCCACATGCACACATACACCCCACATAAGTTTGTGGGGTGAATTTGTACTTGCAGAATTACATTTTATTTTGCTCAAAAACTGCATGAATCCAAGTAAGATTCTGGAAATCTGTTTTTTAGATTAGAATCAGTCTGAATATTGTGGCATAGACAGCGTCACAGAGAAGTTCGCACCTTCAATACATTATCTGGGCTGACATGACACAATTTGTTAGAGTTCACCTGCGAATGTAATTTCTAAAAAGAAGTTTTGTGATTTACATATGAAAGAACTGAAACCAACATGGTCATTCTAAAGACCAGAGACTTAACAATCAATCTAGGTCTTTTTCAATATATAATTTCAGTTACATCACATTGTAAACTTTTGCTATAAATTCTGTGATTTACAATCTTATTCTCCACAACCACCTTATGAAGGAGCAACGCTCTGAAAGCTAATGCTTCCAATTAAACCTATGGGACTATAACCTGGTGTCGTGTGACCTTTAACAATATGGTTCCCATTAGACTAGCTTTATTTGAGTCAAAAATCAAACGAAGGCAAGCCATTTGTAAATAAGAACATCTTTGGGTTGGTTCCTGAAGAATTAAATGTTTACTGAAGAGTAAGAGTAACATATAAAGGAAGATTTTTAATCATTTTAAATGTTAAATGGTGAAGCAAAATGTGACTTTAAGTATAAGTTGCCTCTGAAGTGCTGGTTTATCAATATTGTTTTTAATTTGTTTATTTCAGTAAAACTCGTAAACCTTAAAATCTTCTAATATTATTCTTCATGTTAGTCACTAGAAATTCCAATTTCTCAACAAAATTTGACAATGATATCAATAAAGCTTACTCCAGTCTTGGTCAAGATAAATATCTTAAGTTTGATCATAATTATATTTTGATATTAGGAAGCAATTTCATCAAGGGACATACCCAGAAATGGACTAACAAATATATATCTGACACCTGAGAGGCCTTTTATACAAGGACAAAGATGTGTTTGGTCAGGAGAACAAGTGCAAATATTTGAAACCATCAGTGGAAAAAATGGGTGAACTGAAAAGCATATACAAAGCCTTGTTCTAAAACAGATGTTCTTCATTGTTGTTGAATCAGTTCTTTGTTCACTGGATAAATTAAACTTTAGATATTTATTAGGGCAGTTAACTGGCTCATTAGCTGCAGGAGCAGTGTTAAAGGATCATTATTTCAGGTGCAAAATGATTGATTGTGTTTTTGTTGCCACAATCAAACTCACATTCTTTGGAATTGCATATTTCAAAACTATGTATTTCCATATTAGTGGATCATTAATAATGAAGAAAAATGGGTGGATCACTCAATTTTTGTAGGAAAAGCTTTTTTTAATATCCATCAGATTTTGCATAAATGCCATTAATCATTGTCCTCTGAACCACCCTCCTTGCCCCACCGCATGGGCAACTTCTCCCCAGGTTTCTTTTTGTATATCTGAGACACATCCCTTTAACTGTGGTAGTATCAGTGTCTTCATGAAATATCTCTCTGATCATTTAGTATTTCTTTCTAAACTTATAAAACTATTCCATCAGTTTCATACTTCTCTCATTTATAAAGAGATTGAAAAGCTGGATTCTCAACCAGTATGCTGAAGACTACTCCCAGTTCCACATGCTACTGAGTACAGAAACAGCAAAGTTGAGATATCAACATATGGCTGGAAGACTGAAGTAGGGGGAAGGACTTCTGAGGCAGGGAGATAATTAGCTGCACTTTAGCTGCACCAAAACTAACATCTTCAGAGGAACATTCACTAGTGCTGCTGGGGATGCTTTAAATTACATTGGTAAGGGAATGATTCAGGAATGATCCAAGGAGCAGGAGAGTCAACATTTTGGGCAGGAATCACAACCAAAGAAGGAGATAAGATTCAAGGGAAGCAAAATTAGTAAAAGGAAGTAGAAAGGGAGAAAGTAAAAACACAATACAAACTTAGTATAGGCAGGCAGCAAATAGGATCAGAAGAGAGAATATTTTTAAGGAAGCAGAGTAGCACTCTATCGAAATGCACATGGTATTTTCAAAATGATTGATGATTTAAATCCACAAATTGGAATAAATAGTACAATTTATTTGCAGTTATGGAGACGTGGCTATTGGGTGATCAAAATTGGGATATTAGTATTCATGATATTTGGTATTTAGAAGGATTAAGTGAAAAAGAAAAGGAGGTGGAGTGGCACTCTTAATAGGAGATGAGCATATTAGTAAGAGGACATATGAGGTCAAAGGATCTGTTTCAGTGAAGTTGACAGCTCGGGCAGCAACTCTAGTGGGAATTGTGAATAGGTCACCAAACAATAGTTGTAAGGTTGGGAAAGATAAGTATCAGAAAGTTAGAGATGCATACAATACAGATAATACAGTAATAATGAAAACTAATTAAAAACATTGCTGTAAATGAGTCATTAGAAAATAGTGATCATAACATGGTAGAATTTTGTATTAAGTTTGAATACAATATAGTTCATTCTGAAACTTGAGTTTAAATCTGAAGAAAAGGAATTATAAAGGTATGGGGGTGACAGTGTATTAGGAAAATACGCTATAATATTTGATGGTAAACTGGCAGTGGTTAGTATTTTAAGAAACATTATGTGTTCTGAAACAGATATACATTCTTTCAATGCTTAAACACCGAAAGGAAAATATAGATCAAACACGATTAATGAAATAAATCAAAGAAAGTGGCTTGTAAGAATGCTAAATAAAAGTGATAAACTTGGGTATAGGCAAAAATTTATAAACTAACAAAGGAGGACAATGAAACTGATGAAGGGGGAAAGAGAATATGAATGAAAAGTAATCAGAAACATATAAACTGGATCATAGAAGCTTATTTATTTATGTTGAAAGGAAAAGTTTAGGTAGGATAAATGTAGGCCCATTATAGAGGTGAAAAGGAAAATTTATAGTAGAGAACAGGAAAATAATGGAGAAACTAAACTTCAACAAAAATGGCTTCGAACATCGCCCAGAGAAACTATGTAACCAAGGGACTCGAGAAACTGAAGAACCTAAAAAAAGTATTAGTAAAGAATAATACTTGAAAAATGAACTGGATTAAAGGTTGAGAAATCCCTTACACCAGGTGAGTTTCATCCCAAAGTGTTGAAGGAGGTGGCTAGAGAGATGAGAGATGAGACATTGGCGTATCATTATATTTCAAAATTGTACAGATTCTGGAAAGTTACCTACAGACTAAATGGTGGAAAATGTAGCTCACTATTTATGAAAATAGGAAAAGGGTGAACGGAGAACTAGAGACCTGTTAGCTTGATATCTCTAGTAAGGAAAATATTAAGGTCTATTATAAAGAATGTGACAACTGAATATTTAGAGAAGAATTGCAAAATTGGACAAGGTCAATGTAGATTTATGAAAAGTAGGTGATAAATGAGAAACACGTTGGAGGTTTCTTGAGAATGATACAGCTTAAAAATATGGGATAGACCATTTAGGACAGAGATGAGGAGAAACCTCTCCACCCAGAGCGTGGTGGCTGTGTGAAATGCTCTGCCCCAGAGGGCAGTCGAGGCCCAGTCTCTGGATTCATTTAAGAAAGAGTTGGATAGAGCTCTCAAGGATTGTGGAATCAAGGGTTATGGAGATAAGGGAGGAACAGGATACTGATTAAGGATGATCAGCCATGATCATATTGAGTGGTGGTGCAGGCTCAAAGGGCAGTATGGCCTACTCCTGCACCTATTGTTTATTGTCTATTGTGTATTGATATGTGTAGCACTAATATAGGAGAATTAGTACATATAGTGCTTTTGAATTTTAAGAAGGCTTTTAATTTTCAGCAGGCCTCTGTCCCATGCAGGAGTTTAGGAACTAAAACAAAAGAGCATGAGACTGATGAAAATATAGTCGAGATTTGAATTGAGATTTGGTAAACAGACAGAAATCAAACAGTAGGGAAAATGGATCATTCTCAGAATAACAGGCTGTTCCTAATATTGTACTACAAGCATCAGTGCTATGTTCACAGTCACTGCATGAAATTTCCAAACTTGCCATTGACACCACATTGAGTTGGAATTTGATAAATCTGTAAGGAGGCTTCACACGTACTTGGACAAGCCAACTGATAGGGATAGAATATGACAGGCGGAATATAACGTGAATAAGAGTGAAGTACTTTGGTAAGAACAATAGAAAGGCTGAAAATTTCTTAAACTATGAGAGTTTGGACCATACTGATGTTAAAAGAAGGCTTGAGTGTCCTTGGTCATAGGTCCCTAGCAAACAATTAGGAAGGCAAGTGGTATGCTGGTCTTCATCACAAGGGGATTGGAGTACAGGGGAAAGATGTTTTGCAGTAGTTGCATAGAGCCTTGGTGAGATCTCACCTGGAGTATTTGGATCAGTTTTGGTCCCCTTATCTAAGGAGGAATATATGTCCCATCGAGGGAGTGCAATGGAGGTTCACCAAATTAATCTCCATAGTGGTGAGATTGACTGACAAGGTGAGGTTGAAGAGGCTGGGTTTGTATTCCCTACAATTTCAAAGAATAATGGTGACCAGTTTGAAACTAATGTATTATATCTCCCAATTAATATGTCAATATAGTTTTGACATGTATTGCTTATATTACCTGTGACATAAAGGTTTATAGGTCTCAGACTCCACCTTTACCCATGCTGTGGAAGCACATGTTGGTAACATGCTACTTCTTTGATTCTGAATAGCTTAATTTTAGCCCAGATACAAATGTGCCTGTGACAGTAATATTGGTACATATTTCTGAATTCAGTTACATCACACTGTATACTTTTTGCTATAAATTCTGTGTCTTAGAATCTTATTCTCCACAACCACCTGATGAAGGAGCAGCAAAACGAAAGCTAGTGCTTCCAAATAAACCTGTTGGACTATAACTTGGTGTGTGATTTTAACTTTGTACACCCCAGTTCAATACCAGCATCTCCAAATCATGAGAACCACATTAACACTGTCGATTGTTGTTCAAACCCATCTGGTTCACTGTCTCAAAGGTTCATGCAAATTGATGTGTCCTTGAGGATCAAGAGTACCTTCCTGCAACCCAATAGTCCAGAATTACAGAACCACATAATTGATTCAGTGCAGAATGAGGCTCTTCAGCCCATCATGTCTGCATCAGTTCAATTATCTAGTGTTAATTTCCTGCCTTTTTCATGTAGAATTACACACCATTTCTAACCAAATAATCAACGAATGTTCTCTTGAATGTTTCAATTGACCCCATCTTCACCACTATTCTGGACAATACATTCCATACTTGAACTATTGACTGTGAAAAATAAATCTGACATCACCCTTGCTTCATCTGCACTTCAGTTTAAATCTATGCAGGAAACAGCTCCTCCCTATTTACCATGTCCAGAACTGCTCAGAATTTTGCAAACCTCATTCATATTTCCTCTCTGCCTTTTTCTCTCCAAAGAGAACAATTGTAACTTTTTCAATCCATCCTAATAGCTGAAGATTCTCATTCCTCAAACCATTTGCTGCACCCTCTCCAATGCATTCACACCTCTACTATAATATGGTGCCCACAACTGTATGAAATTTTCCAGCTAACAAATGTCTTGTAAGTTCAACACTACCTCTTTGCTCATGTATTCTGTAACTAAAGCCAAGAACACTCTATGCTTTATTGATTGTTGTCTCCATCTGTTTTTCCACCTTAAAAGATCTGTGCACATATACACCCAGGTCTCTCTGCTCCTCTGTTCCCTTTAGAATTGTACACCCTTTTCTTCGTCCAATTTTTCCAATCGAAATGCATCATCTCACACTTTTCTGCATTGAACTTCATCTGCCACTTATCCACCCACTCCACCAACTTGTCAATGTCTTTTTAGAGTTCCACATTGTCCTGATCACAGTTTCACAGTTCTTTAAAGTTTAATTTCATCTGCAAACTTTAAAACTGTGCCCTGAACACCTGATTTGTATCATCAATATACCTCAGGAAAAACAAGGAGCCTAATACTGATCTCTGGAGAACTCTACTACAAGTCTTCCTCCAGCCCAAAAAATATCCATTGACCATTACTCTCTGTTTCCTATCACTCAGATAGGGAGGTCCCACTCTGTTACTCGTAGTTAGTTTGTAAGCCTTTCTTTCTAATGTTTGTTTAGTGCTTTTTATACAAATGTGTTGCACCAAAGCTATAATTAATAGGAAATTATATCCATGATTATTTTGAAGAATCTTAACTAAAACTGACTTGTAGCATTATAGCTGATTGATTAGAAGAAATTTAAGAGAAATAATTAATTGGTATGAAATGTTCTTATCTTTAGGATAGCAAAGAATGTTGCAAATCCAATCTTATTTAAACAGACAGCTATTGTTTTAAGCACTGAGAACGCAAGCCTTTCCCACACTCTCTCATTCCTGTTAAACATACTGCAAAGCTTGTTGGGGCTTTTGTTGGCCATTTTTGCTGTACTGTCATGGCAGCCCGAACAATGAGTGTGGATAAAAACTTGAAATGTTGAAACCGAGTTTAAACCTAGCCAGACTCTGCAATTTACTGAAAACGTGTTGCTGGAAAAGCGCAGCAGGTCGGGCAGCATCCAAGAAGCAGGAGAATCGACGTTTTGGGCATGAGCCCTTCTTCAGGAATGAGGAAAGTGTGCCAAGCAGGCTAAGATCAAAGGTAGGGAGGAGGGACTTGGGGGAGGGGTGTTGGAAATGCAATAGGTGGAAGGAGGTTAAGGTGAGGGTGATAGGCCGGAGTGGGGGTGGGGATGGAGAGGTCAGGAAGAAGATCGCAGGTTAGGAAGGTGGCGCTGAGTTCGAGGGTTGGAACTGAGACAAGGTGGGGGGAGAGGAAATGAGGAAACTGGAGAAATCTGAGTTCACCCCTTGTGGTTGGAGAGTTCCTAGGCGGAAGATGAGGTGCTCTTCCTCCAGCCGTCGTGTTGCTCTGGTCTGGAAATGGAGGAGTCCAAGGACCTGCATGTCCTTGGTGGAGTGGGAGGGGGAGTTGAAGTGTTGAGCCACGGGGTGGTTGGGTTGGTTGGGCCGGGTGTCCCAGAGGCATTCTCTGAAACGTTCCGCAAGTAGGCGGCCTGTCTCCCCAATATAGAGGAGGCCACATCGGGTGCAGCGGATGCAGTAAATGATGTGTGTGGAGGTGCAGGTGAATTTGTGGTGGATATGGAAGGATCCCTTGGGACTTTGGAGGGAAGTAAGGGGGGAGGTGTGGGCGCAAGTTTTGCATTTCTTGCGGTTGCAGGGAAGGTGCCAGGAGTGGAGGTTGGGTTGGTGGGGGTGTGGACCTGATGAGGGAGTCATGGAGGGAGTGGTCTTTTCAGAACGCTGATAGGGGAGGGAAGGGAAAAAAATCCCTGGTGGTGGGGTCTGTTTGGAGGTGGCGGAAATGACGACGGATGATACGATGTATCTGGAGGTTGGTGGGGTGGTAGGTGAGGACCAGTGGGGTTCTGTCCTGGTGGCGATTGGAGGGGCGGGGCTCAAGGGCAGAGTAGTGGGAAGTGGAGGAGATGCGGTGGAGAGCATCGTCGATCACATCTGGGGGAAAATTGCAGTCTTTGAAGAAGACTCTGCAATTTACATACTACTGAAACCAAAAGAGAAAATGCTGGAATTGTACAAACTTCACTCAGCATGTCTGGCAGCATCTGTAAGGAGAGAAAAGAGCTTACATTTTGAGTCTAACTGATCCTTTGTCAAAACTAAAAACGGGGAGAAATAGGGAGGTATTTATACTAGGCTGAGAGAAGGTGAGTCATCACTCCAGAAGTAAAGGTAGCAATAAAGAGGTGCATAGAGAGATTATAGGAGATTAGGATCTGTGAATGACCAAAGCTGAAGCCAGTGCTATGTGACAAAATATGTGGCGGATGGTTGAAGCAGAGACAAAATGGAAAATAGGGGAGAAGGGTAGCAAAGGGGGAAGAGGAGAGGAAAAAGGTGATGAGAGAGTGGGGAGCGAGAGAAAGAGAGACAGTCAAGAAATAAGAGGTACAGAACAGTGAAAAAGATATTAAAAAGATAAATAAAAGAAATGAAATAAAATTACAGCGCAGAATGAAAACAGAGGGTTGGCATACTACTGAGCTGGAACAGGCAGTATTCCTGCAGCCAAGCCTTGGACATTCAACTTTCCTTTGAAACCAGACAGGCTTGGAAATGCCTGGCCAGGTACTAACAGCCACATTGTGTGAGAACAAACCATTGTTTCTAACTCCAGTGAAGCTGCTTTGTTAGAACAATGTTATGCAGACCTGATGGCATCCAGTTCTGTAGTAGACCAGAGGGATATTGTGACAAGGACAACACGACTTTGAAAGGTTCAAAACCATGTTCTGCGATCTCCAAATATGAAAGTAATCACCTCACAAGATCTTCCTGCCCCCGCCTGATGTTAATATTATACACAGAATAGGAACATGATGGGCTAGTTCTATAATTGCTACGTTATTAATCCAGGAACTCAACGCTGGGGCCACAAGATCATTTCTTGCCATGGCAGATGCAGAATTTGAATTCAACATAACAAAATTTGGAATTAAGAATCTACTGATGACCATGAAACCATTGTCGATTATCAGAAAAACCCATCTGCCGTTTAGGGAAGGATTAGATTTGATTCCTTACAGTATGGAAACTGGCATGTTGTTCCAACAAGTCCACAACAACCCTGGTCTGCACATCTTTGGATTGTGGGACAAAAGTGGAGCATCAAGAGGAAACCCAAGGAGAATGTGCAAACGCCACACAGATAATTGCCCGAGGTGGGAATCAAACCCAGGTCCTTGGTGCTGTAAGGCAGCAGTGCTAGCCACTGTGTCACCCATGATATCTGCCAACATCATTTGGTCTCACCTATATGTGATTCCTGACCCACAGCAATGTTGTTCACTCTCAACTACCCTCTGAAATAGCCTAGCAAGCCACTTAGTTGTTGGCAGAATTGACTGCAGTGGTTTAAGAAGGCAGCTCACCACCATCTACTCAAGGAAAAGTAGGGACAGGCAATAAATGCTGGTCAGCCAGGAACACTCATGTCCCACAATGAATAAATAACAAAAAGAATTCTGTGGTGGTTGGGGGTGGGGGTGGGGCGGTGGGGGGGGGGGGGGGGGGGGGGGGGGGGAGAAGAAAGAGAGTTAAAGAAGCAAACTGAAGATCTAGCTCTCTTCAATGCAACTTCATCAATGATGTCCCCAGAGAGAGACCACCTTGGTGAGACAACCCAAAGAACAAAGCCAGCCCTAGACAAGAGGGAAACCCAAATCAACAACTGCAGAGCCTGCTTTGAGTACAGCAGTTGGGCGTCATGTTGAGGTTGTACAGGACATTGGTGAGGCCTCTTTTGGAGTATTGTGTCCAGTTATAAATGCCCTGTTATAGGAAGGATATTATCAAGCTAAAGAAGGTTCGGAAAAGATTTACCAGGAATGGAAGATTGAGTTATAAGGAGAGGTTGGATAGGCTGGGACTTTTTTCACTGGAGCATAGGAAGTTGAAGGGTGACCTTATAGAGGTTTTTTAAAATCTGGAGGAGGTATGGATAAGGTCATTGGCAGGTATGTTTTCCCTATGGTGGGGGATTTCAAGACTAGGGAGCATATTTTTAGGGTGAGAAGAGAAAGATTTAAAAAGGACATGAAGGGCAACTTTTTTACACAGAGTGTGGTTTGTGTTTGGAATGAACTTCCAGAAGAAGTGATGAATGCTGGTGCAGTTGCAATGTTGAAAAGACATTTGGAAAAGTACATGAGTAGGAAAGGTTTGGAGGGATATGGGCCAAGTGCAGATGGGCGGAACAAGTTATGTTTGGGATTACTGGTTGGACTGAAGGGTCTGTTTCCATGCTGTATGACTCTATGACTTGATTAGCCAACCCTCAAAAACTGAGGAACAGCCTGTCCATGCCTTATTGAAAAGGTATTACCAGCCTTTTCAGACAAACAGTCCAAATAAAGCGGTAGGGATTTGTGGGTAGGGTATAATGAATACTAAAAAGTGCATGTCAGAAGTAGATTGTTAAACAGCTTTGACACTGTTTACTGAGGAGCCCTAAGAAGAGATTGATAGAGTTTGGTAGAGTTTGATTAGAGCACAATGGTAGAGTCTGATTAATATTGCTTTTCCTTGTTACAATTTTCAATAAAGTTGTGTTGGACCATCCTCTAACTCTTGTTCCTTTTGTCTATCGCACTGTGTAACACGCCTGAGTTAAAAAGGGTTACTGCAAACTGGGCAAGGTGAGTCAGGGCACATTTATCCACATTTCACTTTACAACATACCTCTTCACAACACACCAGGCATTTAGTTAAACACAATCTCATCTTTAGAAGTCCATGCTTATTCTTCCTAATCAGTACACTATTTTCCATGTGACTACTAATTCTTTCCCAAATAATTGTTTCTAGAACTTTCCCAACCACCAACGTAGAAGTAACTAGTCTGTAATACAATGTCTTGTTGTGGATTCTGCTGCTCTTAATGTCCATCTCCATGGCAACATGAAACATATGGACCTTGAACCCAAAGTAGAAGTGTTAATTAGCAATCCTTATGGTCCTCAACTCCATTCTATCCTGAAATTAGATAGACTAGTTAAGTTCTATCTGTTTAAAAAGCCTGTCATTCTTAACACCATTGTGTGATATTTGGAGACTAACAGTTTGTCCAGTCATTGTGTGAATTTGTGATTATCTCCATGTGGTAACATTTTGGATTTTTCCGCAGTAAGACAATCTGGGGTCTGAACTACATTTAAAAAGAACTGTTACCCAGGGTTATTGTCAGACAGAGCATGTCAGATGATCTATTTTACTTTTCTACTTTGTGCTAAATCAAAGACACAATCCAAAAACACTGTAATCTTACAAAATTTTATTTGTAAGCAGGGGGACACAAGGGATATGGCCACAAAGAACGATAGTCCTTTGGGGATGTAAGAGGAATATAATGGTACATAAAGATAAATAACAATGAGGACAGGGATTTTGCCTTTGGAGAAATTTCGGGATTAAGGATAGGGACATATATCCAAAACCACATGGGAAAAGGGTCTGGTCAATTCAGATCTGAGCACATATCCAAAATCTGAGTTTGATGAGATCTGACTGCAGGGCATTGGTTTCTGTGTGCCATAGGATGCTGCTCACTGTAACCAGAATGACATATGAAGAGGAGAAGCATAATATACTTGATTGTCAATGATGGTCATTTAGATCCATTACAGAACTTGGGAAACAACAACTGATTGCAGATTTCATGAAGAAGTGAAGCCAGAGAAAGGATAGGGAAAATAAACCTCTGAGTTTTGAAACAAAAAAACTGAAGCTGCATTTATGGGTTTAAATTGAGATAATAAAGCCCAATTTGAAATGTCCTAAGAACAGAAGGATGCCTCAAAACCTTCCAATTTGAAATTGGGTTGGGTCATTATCAAGTGTCCCTGATAAAGGGCTTTTGTCTGAAACATCAATTTTCCTGCTCCTCGGATGCTGCCTGACGTGCTATGCTTTTCCAGCACCACTCTGACCTAAACTCATTATCAAGCGACCCTGACTAGTTGCTTAAATCAGAAATAAGACTTACACAATTGAGGAGGTGAACACTCTTCTCACAAAAATTGCCAAGGAATGAATAGATTCCTTAATAACTGCAGTAGCTAAAGAACAGCAAATAATTAAATGTAAGTAGGAATGACATGTGGATTTTGAGTAAAAGCTGAAAACAGCTACTATTTACTACTAACGCTGTTTGAAAATTTGGATTTGACACACAATTATTTTTCTAATTGTGTATTACCATGATTTGAATTTGACTGAATGTGATAAACCACTTACCATAGATTCAGACTTAAAATCCTCATGAGACACAATTCTTGTGACATCCACATTCAGTGGAAAGTTGGGAATGTTTTGTCTGACAGACAGGAACATGATGCAAGATGTCTCATGAACCAAGGGATGACATTCCACACGTGACACTGCTGAAGGACATCCAGAGGAGGAAAGACAAAAGAAAACACCTCATCCTCTGGTCTTCCTTTCCCTCTGCAGCAACAGTTGATTGCTATGCTGGGTTTTATTTCCTCTGCCCATTCCTTCACATAATAATAGGCATCACCAAGTTAGAGGTACATGATCAAGACTTCCTTTATTATAAATGACGACAAAGAAAATGCTGAAGAAACTCAACAGGTCTAGCAGCATCTGTGGTGAGAGAAACAAAGTTAATGGTTCAAGTTGAGTAGGACTCTTCTTTATGTTCCATTTTCATACTGACTGTTTGAATATCCCCAATAAATTGGAGCCAGGCAGCACCTACAGTTTTTGGTGAAAAGTTTCTAAAACAACTGTTGTTTGGGTGTTGCTTGTGTATTAATGATGTCTTGACAAAGTATCTGAGTAAGTGTTCTAATGCACTTTGAAGGTCCTGGTGCTGGTTCCTACAGCATGGAGAGTGAAATGTTGAATGCCCTTTAAAGTAGTACTTCATCAACTTGATATCTTGCTGTAAATTTGGGATAAACTAGCATTTCAATTTATGGCTGCACCTTGCTCTCCTTTTATGTGTAAAGTTTGTACCAATTTTTTTCTAAACAACATTGTAAAAAATTAATTGTGGAGTTCCACTTATCACAATTACACTTTTTCCGTGACCCCATTTGCCTTTCCAAACCACTTCCCTGAAATTACTGCTGGGGTACTACCACTGAGTTAATGGTCTGACATTTGTGCTTTCCCGGTGCATCAGATGTCTACCTCATTTTTATAGTTTTCCTCTTGGTATGAGAAAACCATACAAAATTTAGTTCTGCCCTTGTAAGGTAAATTAATTTTGATGCAAGGTGAGATTTATGGAAATACTGAGAAGCAATGTCTTAACTTTGATGAACACCAATGAAGTAGATTGCTGGCCAACTGTGAGATTCCGATATCTTGACTTATTCGCAACAGTATTGATAATCAGTAGGATTAAAGTATTGTTCCAACCAACTGCTTTGTCAAACCTCATTGCTTAGCTCCTGTACATCTAATCTGTCTGTAGAGAATTAGTGCAATGGTACTAGAGCTTTAGGATGTGTATTTTAAGCTTTTATTTATGAAGAAAGGTTAAGACAGAAGTAATAGCAGTATTCTCAAAACCAACAAGTAAACAGCATGTGAGGCCTTGATATTTTAGAAGTTGAAACAATAGAAGCAGCCTGAATGGGTGGGGTCAAGTTCCCATGAACCAGGATTTAGCTTTTTGCAGATGCTCATGTCTTGAAACAGGATTTGGAAGCTCTATTTCTCTCTGTTACAGCTAAAAATTGAGTTCACTTCCTGCTGCTAGAATTGCCTATGAGACAATCTGCTTTACTAAATTTTCCTTTGCCAAGATGGGATGTTTGTGGGATGTTACTATATTGGAACAGTTAATTAAAAGTAATTAATTTATATATTCTTATCTTGTTAAGCATTTATAAAGAGTTACAGTTAAGCCAATTCTTCTCTTTTATTTTTATTTAGTTCTGTGTTTTAATTGGAGTGTAAAATTCAAATATGTTTCGTTAACGTCGAGTAGTTTGCCCAATTAAATTGCATCTGGAATGTAATGCCTTACTCTTACCTTTAAAGTAAGAAACATTTCGGTCTACACTGTCTTCTTAATATATTTTGAGGGGATTTAGTTTGGTTCATAACACTAGCAAACAATTAAGCAGCATAACTTATAAACATCGGTTTCAATAATTTTTTTTACGGCTCGTGTAAACGATTTTGCTAGCCACTCTGTTTTCCTGCATTAGTTTTTGATTATAGATAAAGTGGAATAATAAAATGAAGAGTTAATCAAAATGGATTCATTTCAAATAACAAACCCAGATGCTTAGTAGTTGGAGCAAGCAACATGTAATTCAAACAAATGTTAGACGTAATCGCTTATGGCATCCAAATATGGCTAAATATCAAAATAATAGTCATTGTTGCTTCTGTTTCTCTCCATTTCCATATCTGCCTTCTTCAATCATACTCTATATCATTCATAATTCAAGAGCAGTTTATGCCAGTAACTTCAGGAATTTGAAACATGGTTCAATTCGTTTGATGCAATGCATGGTAAATTTTCGAATGGATATCAATCACTGTTGATAACACAGTCAGAAACACCTTTAGACACATATCCCATTTCCTTTAGGTGAATAAAATGTTTATCTTAAAATTAATCTCCAATAGAACTTGTGTTTTTTAATTTGAAGTTCCTGATACCTTTGACGAGAGAATGACGGCACACATACATTTGTCACCTTCAATACAATTAGCCAATGATTGATAAATCATTGATCTGAGCATCAAAGATTGTGAGGAAAGATGGAAGAACTCACAATGACAGCAGTTCTAAGTGGTTGGGTGTGAAGGCTAATTTGTGGTGTCAAACCTTCAGGGTTCAAGGATCATAAAATATTGAAATACTTGATTTGGAAGAATAACAGAGATAATTGTTGATCAGCAGCTAACTAATGCAAGGTGGAGTTCCAGCATTGTTTGTGCACCTGCTGAGTCATACATCGATACACATTTTAGTTGGGCCAAAATGAAGTGGAATCTGCAAGCATGAGTGCAGTAACCATACTGAGCAGTCACTTGTCTATATGCACAATACTGCAAATTAGTGTGTCTTTTTTGGCTGAGTTTAGCACCTATACATCCAGTGCCAACTCCCACACCAGTGATACTATGCAGCAGCAGTTACCTGCAATGCAGAGTGCTGTTAAGCATATGGCACAAACAGCAGCATCAGCAGTTGATACATCAATTAAGCTTGTCATGGGCACAGAAGGAGAATGCCTCATGTGCACTGTTCCAAACAGGCGAGGAGGGGTGAATTAACTCGCCTCTTTTAACAGCCTTGGTTGGCCACAGCAAAGACTTTCAATCCTTACTTGAATTCAGCTGCATCATGCTCCAATTAAAGTTTTATGCAAATTCAAATTACTGGATTAGTTGTATGGTAATCCCGCGTAAAAGAAGCAGCAATTATATTACTTGTTAAGTCAGTGAGAAATAATAAAAGGTGACACCAAAAGCACACACAAACACAAGTATAATGCTTAAAAAGGAAAAAGCATCAAGTTTTTTAAAAAAATGATCAAGAATGGATGGACTCTCAGTCCTCAGAGTCAAGATTAGAGTGGTGCTGGAAAAGTACAGCAGATCAAGCAGCATCCGAAGAGCAGGAAAATCAATGTTTCGGGAACAGAAGGATGCCTCAAAATCTTCCAATTTGAAATTGGGTTGGGTCATTATCAAATGTCCCTGATAAAGGGCTTTTGCCCGAAACGTCAATTTTCCTGATACCTCAGATACTGCCTGACCTGCTGTGCTTTTCCAGCACTACTCTAATCTTGACTCTGATCTCCAGCATTTACAGTCCTCACTTTCGCCTATAATTCCTTAGAGTCCTTGAGGAGACTAAAGTTTTAACCTAAGACCACAATTGTTTAATTGATGGCTTGCATCATTAACACTGGCAAAATCTGTAGATAGTCTCAAGTAAATGAAAGTTTCTCGAGTTTGTTTAATCATCAGCTCTGTTTTTGAGAATCTGAAAGAAACTTGAGGGAGAAAATGCAAACCCTGTAACTCTACTGTGTATCTACTTTATTCTCCTCACTCTGGCCCAAAAGCTATTGGCAAAATACTTGGGCATTCCCATGTCTGGTTTTGACATTATTCTCAAATTGGATAATCTGCAGGCATCATTGATTGCGATATGTAAAACTTCCAGAAAGATGTAAATTAAACAGGAGGTAAGGTCTGAGTGACTAGTTTCAGTCATTTTGATGACATGACAAGTTCAGTTCAGACTTAGTCTTATTTACTAATGGCTTCATTTGCATGGATCAATGTACAGGGTCAAAAGGTTCTGGTGAAGGAAAAGCACAGCAGGTCAGGCAGCATCTGTGAACCAGGAGAGTCGACGTTTCGGGCATAAACCCTTCATCAAGAATGAGGCTTGGAGCCTCAGGAGTGGAGAGAAAAATGGGAGGGGGTGTGGCTGTGAGTTCAATAGGTGGATGGAGGTGTGGGTAAAGGTGATAGGTCGGAAAGGAGGGTGAAGAGGATAGGTGGGAAGGAAGATTGACAGGTGGGGCAGGTCATAATGGCGGTGTTGAGCTGGAAGGTTAGAACTGGGGTAAAGTGGAAGGAGGGGAAATGAGAAAACTGGTGATGTCCACATTGATGGCATAGGGTTGGAGGGTCCCGAGGCGGAAGATGAGGCGTCGGGTGGTTGGGGAGTGGCAATGGAGGAGGCTCAGGACTCGTGTGTCCTGGGCTGAGTGGGAGGGGGAGTTGAAGTGTTTGACCACGGGATGGTGGGGTTGACTGGTGCAGATGAAGAGTATGCGACTAAGGGTATGCGCCTGAGAGTAAACGTCCTGACTGCCTAATATAGAGGAGACCGGATCGGGAGCAATGGATACAGTAAATGACATGTGTGAAAGTGCAGGTGAAACTTTAATGGATGTGGAAGGCTCCTTTGGGGCCTTGGATGGAGGTGAGGGGGGAGGAGTGGGAACAGGTTTTGTAATTCCTGCGGTGGCAGGGCAAGGTGCTGGGAGGGAAGGATGGGTTGTTGGGGGCTTGGACCTGATAAGGCAGTCGTGGAGTGAATGATCTTTACGGAAAGTGGATGGGGTGGAGAGGGAAATATATCACTGTGTCATAGTCATAGAGTCATAGAATAGTACAGCATGGTATCAGACCCTTCAGGAGAAAGTGAGGTCTGCAGATGCTGGAGATCAGAGCTGAAAATGTGTTGCTGGAGAAGCGCAGCAGGTCAGGCAGCATCCAGGGAACAGGAGAATCGACATTTCGGGCATAAGCCCTTCTTCAGGAAAACAGGAGAATCGACGTTTCGGGCATAAGCCCTTCTTCAGGAAGGGCTTATGCCTGAAGAAGGGCTTATGCCTGAAACGTCGATTCTCCTGTTCCCTGGATGCTGCCTGACCTGCTGTGCTTCTCCAGCAACACATTTTCAGTATCAGACCCTTCAGTCCAACTCGTCCATGCTGACTGGATATCCGAAATTAATCTAATCCCATTTTGCAGCATTTAGCCCATATCCCTGTAAACCCTTCCTATTCATATACCCAACCAGATGCCTTTTAATAGTGTAATTGTACCAGCCTCTATCACTTTGTCTGGCACCATCGTCTGCATGAAAAGTTGCCCCTTAGGTCGTTTTTAAATCTCTCCCATCTCATCTTAAACCTATGCCCTCTCGTTTTGGACTTCCCTTCCCTGTGGAAAATATCTTGGCTATTCACCCTCTCCATGACCCTCATGATTTTATAAACGTCTATAAGGTCAATTCTCAGCCTCCGATGCTCCAAGGAAAATAGCCCCAACCTATTCAGCTTCTCCTTATGGCTCAATTCTTCCAACCTTGGCAACATCCCTGTAAATCTTTTCTAAATGCTTTCAAGTTTCAAAACATTTTTCCTTTTGGAGGGAGACAAGAGTTGAACACAATATTCCAAAAGTGGCCTAACCAATGTCCTGTATTGTGCAACATGATGTCCCAACTCCTTTACTCAATGCAATGTCCAATAAAGACAAGTGTACCAAATGCCCTCTTCACTACCCTGTCTACTTGTGACTCCACTTTCAAAGAAGAGAGGATTCTGGGTAATCCAAAATAGAGGACAGGAAAAAATTCTGGCTGTAACAGCTGCTCCTTTTTTGAAGCATTTTAGGAGTTGGAAGTGATTTCCTTGAATTCCAGGAGCAGCAATTACTGTTGCATTGTTTTGGAACTTTGGAGACAAAAAAAGTCAAAACAACAGCACTTTCAAAAGGCAAAGGAAGCACATGGTGAGGTCAGTGCAGGAGAGAGAGTGAGAGAGAGAAAGAAAGAGACCCACATTGCTAACCGACAGAGTTAGCAGTTACTGCCTTTGCTATTGAATTCATGTATCGCTGGATATCTGAGTACATCTGGGAAAATTAAACAAAAACAGTGAGTTTCACAACTGATTTTGGAGGAACTTGTCTGGGAGTGGTCACAGCACAGAAGCAGATAAGTGGATCTTGGCTATTCAACCTCTCCATGGCCTTAAAATACGTCTGCAGTATTGAGTAGAGTGGGTTCTTTCTTGATTATATGTTTTATTGAGCTATGTCTCTTGATTAAACTTAAATTATAAACCATAAGTTTTAATTTAACCTGGAGCAGTGTTTTGTAGAAGAATAAGACAGTGCTATTTTCTAGTCTGTAGATTGAAAGAAGCAAAAATGGCCCTTAGTAGAGTGATATGCTCTTCTTATTGGATGCGTGAGTTTGAGGAGAGTTTACGGGTTACTGAGGATTATGTCTGCAATAAATGCTGTTGGTTCCGAATCCTATCAGATCGAATGGATCAATGGAGAGGCAATTAGAGGCAATGAGGAATTTACAAGAGCAAGGAGTTGTGATGGATGGTAGTTATCGGAAGGGGGAAAGTCTCAGATATAGTCACATAGATGGGTTAACTCCAGAAAAGGTAAGAGAGATAGGCAGGTAGTGCAGAAATCTTCTGTGGCTATCCCCATTTCAAACAAGTACGCTGTTTTGGAAAATATAGGGGATGATGGATTCTCAGGAGAATGTAGCACAAACAGCCAAGTATCTGGTATTAAGACTGGCCCTAATGTAATGAGAGGTACGTCACGTTCCAAGCAATCGATTGTCTTTGGGGATTCTCTAATCCGAGGCACAGACAGACGCTTCTGTGGCCAGCAGAGAAAAATCAGAATGGTATGTTGCTTCCCTGGTGCCAGGATCAAGGATGTCTCAGAAAGGGTGCAGAATGTTTTCCAAGGGGGAGAGGGGCCAGCAGAAGGTCATTGTCCACTTTGGAACCAATGACATAGGAAGGGAAAGGTTTGGGATTCTGAAGAAAGATTACAGAGAATTAGGCAGGAATTTAAAAAAGAGGTCCTCGAGAGTAGCAATATCTGGATTACTCCCGGTGCTACGAGCTAGTGAGGACAGGAATAAGAGGATAGAGCAGAGGAATGCATGGCTGAGGAGATGGTTTACAGGAGAAGGATTCACATTTTTGTATCATTGGAAGCTGTTTTGGGGTAAAAGTGACCTGTACAAGAAGGGCGGATTACACCTAAATTGGAAGGGGACTAATATACTGGCAGGGAGGATTTAAACTAGTAAGGTGGGGGAGGGGGTGGGGGGAATGGGACCCAGGGAGATAGTGAGGAAAGAGATCAATCTAAGCCTGGTACAGTTGAGAACAGAAACGAGTCAAACAGTCAGGCAGGCAGGGACAAAGTAGAGAACAAGGTAGGACTGATAAATTAAACTGCATTTATTTCAATGCAAGGGGCCTAACAGGGAAGGCAGATGAACTCAGGGCATGGTTAGGAACATGGGACTGGGATATCATAGCAATTTCAAAAAACATAACTCAGGGATGGGCAGGACTGGCAGTTTAATTTTCCAGGATACAAATGCTACAGGAAGGACAGAAATGGAGGCAAGAGAGGAGGGGGAATGGTGTTTTTGATAAGGGATAGCATTACAGCTGTACTGAAGGAGGATATTACAGGAGATACATCCAGGGAAGTTATTTAGTGAAACTGAGAAATATGAAAGGGATGATCACCTTATTAGGATTGTATTATAGACCCCCTAATAGTCAGAGGGAAATTGAGAAACAAATTTGTAAGTAGATCTCAGTTATCTGTAAGAATAATATGGTGGTTATGGTATAGGATTTTAACTTTCCAAACACAGACTGGGACTGCCATAGTGCTAGGGGTTTAGATGGAGAGGAATTTGTTAATCGTATACAAGAAAATTTTCTGTTTCAGTATGTGGATGTACCTACTAGAGAAGGTGCAAAATTGACCTAATCTTGGGTAATAAGGCAAAGCAGGTGACTGAGGTGTCAGTGGGGGAGCACGTTGGGGCCAGCAGCTATAATTCTATTAGTTTTAAAATAGTGATGGAAAAAGACCAGATTTAAAAGTTGAAGTTCTAATTTGGAGGAAGGCTAATTTTGACTGTATTAGGCAAGAACTTTCAAAAGCTGATTGGGCGTAGATGTTCCAAGGTAAAGGAATGGCTGATAAATGGGAAGTCTTCAGAAATGACATAACGAGAATCCAGAGAAAGTATATTCCTGTTAGGGTGAAAGGAAAGGCTGGTAGGTGTAGGGAATTCTGGATGACTAAAGAAATTGAGGGTTTTGTTAAAAAAAGGAACTATAGACAGGATAGATCGAGTGAATCCTTAGAAGAGAAAAAGGCAGTAGGAGTATACTTAAGAGAGAAATCAGGAGGGCAAAAAGGGGACACCTCCAGACAGACCCCACCACCAGGGATATATTTCCCTATCCACTCCTATCAGCACTCAGGAGAGACCACTCCCTCCGTGGCTCCCTCGTCAGGTCCACACCCCCCACCAACCCAACCTCCACTCCCGGCACCTTCCCCTGCAACCGTAAGAAGTGCAAAACTTGCGCCCACAACTCCTCCCTCACCTCCCTCCAAGGCCCCAATGGATCCTTCTGTATCCGTCGCAAATTCACCTGCACCTCCTCACACATCAGTTACTGTATCTGCTGCACCCAATGTGGTTTCCTCTACATTGGGGAGACAGGCCGCCTACTTGCGGAATGTTTCAGGGAACACCTCTGGGACACCCGCACCAACCAACCCAACCGCCCCGTGGCTGAACACTTTAGCTCCCCCTCCCACTCCGCCAATGACATGCAGGTCCTTGGCCTCCTCCATCGCCAGACCCTGGCCACACGACACCTGGAGGAAGAGCGCCTCATCTTCCGCCTAGGAACCCTCCAACCACACGGGGTGAATGTAGATTTCTCCAGCTTCCTCATTTCCCGTCCCCCCACCTTATCTCAGTCCCAACCCTTAGATTCAGCACCGTGCTCTTGACCTGCAATCTTCTTCCCTACCTCTCCGGCCCCACCCCCTCTCCAGCCTATCACCCTCACCCTCACCTCCTTCCACCTATCGTATTCCCAGCGCAACTCCCCCAAATTCCCTCCCCCCGTACCATTTATCTCAGCCCGCTTGGCACAGCAGCCTCATTCCTGAAGAAGGGCTTATGCCCGAAACGTCGAATCTCCTGCTCCTCGGAGGCTGCCTGGCCTGCTGTGTTTTTCCAGCACCACATATTTCAACTCTGGTACTCCAGCACCTGCAGTCCTCACTTTCTCCTTCTACAATTAATTGTAAGGTCCTAGGGAGTGTTGCTGAACAAAGAGACCTTGGAGTGCAGGTTCATAGCTCCTTGAAAGTGGAGTCACATGTAGATAGGACAGTGAAGAAGGCATTTGATATGCTTTCCTTTATTGGTCAGAGTATTGAGTACAGGAGTTGGGAGGTCATATTACGGCTGTACAGGACATTGGTTAGGCCACTATTGGAATATTGCATGAAATTCCGGTCTCCTTCCTATCGGAAAGATGTTGTAAAACATAAAAGGGTTCAGAAAAGATTTACAAGGATTTTGCCAGGGTTGGAGGATTTGAGCTATAGGGAAGAGGTTGAATAGTCTAGGACTGTTTTCCCTGGAGCGTCGGAGGCTAAGATGCGACCTTATAGAGGTTTATAAAATCATGATACGATGAATAGACAAAATCTTTTCCCTGGGGTGGGAACTAGAGGGCATAGGTTTAGGATGAGAGGGGAAAGATATGAAAGGGACCTATGGGGCAACTTTTTCCCTCAGAGGGTGGTACGTGTATGGAATGAGCTGCCAGAGTAAGTCGTGGAGGCTGGTACAATTGCAATATTTAAAAAGCATTTGGATGGGTTTATGAATAGAAAGGGTTTTGAGGGATACGGGGCAGATGCTGGCAGGTGGGACTAGATTGGGTCGAGATAGAGTGGGCGACATGGTGGTTAGCACTGCTGCCTCACAGCGCCAGAGACCTGGGTTCAATTCCCGCCTCAGGTGACTGACTGTGTGGAGTTTGCACATTCTCCCTGTGTCTGTGTGGGTTTCCTCCGGGTGCTCCGGTTTCCTCCCACAGTCCAAAAATGTGCAGGTTAGGTGAATTGGCCATGCTAAATTGCCCGTAGTGTTAGGTGAAGGGGTAAATGTAGGGGAATGGGTCTGGGTGGGTTGCGCTTCGGTAGGTTGGTGTGCACTTGTTGGGCCGAAGGGCCTGTTTCCACACTGTAAGAAATCTAATCCTTCCTTTATCTGGATGGGTTGGACTGAAGGGTCTGTTTTCATGCTGTACATTTCTGTGACTCTATGATTCTATAACTGTGAACCTGCACTTCAAGGTCTTTTTGTTTAGCAACAGTCCCCAGTTCCTTTACGTTAAGTGATTTGCTTTCCCAAAATGTTGCAACTCACATTTATCTAAATTAAACTCCATCTGCTACTCCTCAGCCCTTCAGCCCATCTGAACAAGGTCCTGTTGTACTCTGAGGTAACCTTCATCACTGTCCCCTGCAGCACCAATTTTGTTGTCAGCTGTAAGCTTACTAACTATACCTCCTATATTCACATCCAAATCATTTATATAAATAACAAAATTTGGTAGACCCAGCACTGATCCTTGTGGCACATCACTGATCCAGTCCTCCAGTCTGAAAAGCAACCCTCCACCACCACCCTCTGTCTCCTAACTTTGAGCCAATTTTGTATCCAAATGGCTAGTTCTCCCTGTAGTTCCCCATGTGATCTAACTTTGTTAACCAGTCTACCATATTTAACCTTGTCGAATGCTTTACTTAAGTCCGTATAAACAACTTCCACCATTCTACCTTCATCAATCATCATTGTCACTTCTTCAAAAACCTCAATTAAGTAAGTGAGATATCATTTCCCATGCACAAAGCCATGTTGACTATCTCTAATCAGTCTTTGCCTTTCCAAAGACATGCAAATCCTGTCCCTCAGAACCCCCTTCAACAACCTGCTCACCACTGATATCAAACTCTCTGGTCTACAGATTCCTGGCTTTTCCTTACCATCTATCTTAAATTACAGCACCACATTAGTCAGCCTCCAGTCTTACGGCACCTCAACTGTGACTATGGGTGGTATAAATATCTCAGCAATGGGGCCCAGCAATCACTTCCCTAGTTCCCATAAAGTTCTGGGGTACACATGATCCAGTCCAATGATCTTATCCAGCTTTGTGCATTTTAAGATGTCCAGCACCTCCCCCTCTGTAATACGGACACTTTTCAAGATATTGCTATTTATTTCCCCAAGATCTCTCATTTCCATATCCTTCTCCACTGTAAATACTGATCCAAAATTTTGTTTAGTATCTCACCCAACTCCTGTGGCTCCACACACTGGCAGCCTTGCTGATCTTTAAGGGGTCCTATTCTCTCCCTAGTTATCTTTTGTCCTTAATGTATCTGTAGAAACCTTAACCCTATTTGCTGAAGCTTTCTCATGTCCCCTTTTTGCCCTCCTGATTTCCCTCAAGTATACACATACTGCCCTTATATCCTTTGGTCATCTTAAGCCAATATTTTCCAGTTTTTTTAGAATCATTTCACCTATGAAAGTTCCCAGGTATTAAAAACAGTTGAAAATTGACAGTCAATTTTGTCGGTATTATAACAATGCACACACTGTCATGCTGTAATGATGTTGAGATCAAAACTCCAGAATGAAGTCATGGCTGGATTCAGCACTCATAAAATACTTACGGGAAACCATTATAAAGCTTGTCGCTTGCACAGATCAGTGTAGAAAGTGAGAACATACCTGAATGCAGTGTCTTACTTTGTGAAATAATATACCAGCATCCATGTCTGATTCATTCATGTGAACATCATTTAAAAGAATTAAGCCATGACATTTATCAGAAATTATTTCCTGTTTTCAACCCAGGCTTACTGAGGTTCATTCCAGATACAGGTAAACAACAAATACTATTCACTACTGCTTGCCAGTTAGATATCCAGCTAACCATCCCTGCTACACTTTCAACTGGTCATGTAATGGTTTGGTAAATGTGCAACCATTTTAAGAAAAATATACATAACAGAAGCGAGCATAACAGCAGACCACGCTGAATAACTCAGCAACTACGAACAATTGCAACTTTTCATTCTACTTCCAATGATCGACTATATCAGTTATCCAAAACTAGCTATGACTGAACCCAGATATGTTGCTTCAGCTCTGCCCAGAATATTCACACTCTGGTGAATAGCAGCTGGTGTAGACCTCATAACTTGAAGCAACAGGAATAGCCATCAGCTGCACTCCAGGGGTGCTTGTGTTATTAATCAGGCTGATAGCAACCTAACCTCAGAGCAGATAGGAAGATAAAGCAGCCAAATCCCTCCTATATTATTTTCATCGGCTCCTCCAACTTTTACAACAAACACAATAGCTCTACTGTTATCTGACAAAACAAGTCCTGAATACTTGACCATTGGAAGAGTTAGAATTAGATTCCCTACAGTGTGGAAACAGGCTCTTTGGCTCAGCAAGTCCACACCAATCCTCCAAAGAGTAACACACCCAGACCCATTTTCCTACAACTAATGCACTTAATCTTCACATCCCTGAACACTGTGAGCAATTTAGCATGGTCAATTCACCTAACTGCACATCTTTGGACTGTGGGAGGAAACTGGAACACCCAGAGGAAACCTACACAGACACAGGGACAACATGCAAACTGCACACAGACCGTCACCCAAGACAGGAATTGAACCTGGGTCTCTGGCACTGTGAGGTAGCAGTGCTAACCGCTGAGCTACAGTGCTGCCCTAAAAGGACAGATGGAGGAAGCCAAGCCTTATGACACATGGTTGCTTTTCTGCGATTTGTGTCTGAGCAATTTCTTGATGCAAAAGAAGCATAAATGTTCCTAATATCCTTTAGGAAAAGAAATCAACCATCCTTACCTGATCTAGCCAACATGTGACTCTAGACCCACAAGTAGTTGACTCTTAGGGGCCCACAATAATTGCTTAGCAAGCCACTCATTTCTGAGCAGATATGAATGGGTAATAAATGCTGGCCTAGTCAATAGCATCTAGATCCCATGGGTAAATAAAAATAAACAGACCTATGCAATTCTCTGTAGAGCACAGTAAGCATTAGTTCATGGTCTGCAGTATATTAAACAGAAAGTCATATCAGAGATTGTTGCAAGGTTGAAAAGGAGTAGATGAGAGTGGTTCTAAGAAAATATATTCACTTTTTGCTTGCCTTTTGGAGAAAATAATCAATTAAATCTGCCAAAAAATGAAATCTTAGAAGATAATAGAATTTGCATTGCCATTTTCATTGAGATGACTCTTAATATTTTACTCAATGAAATATTTGCGACGATAGGTGTGTCAGCAAAGTAGATTATGTGCATCCATTGTAGTGTTGCCTTTCAGAAATATCTGAGCCACTTTCAATATCGCTCGCCAAAAGCTATTACAGCAAAAATGTTTCAAACTCACTTGAAAATTGACCTGAAACTTTCAATTGAATTGATCCTTCAAATGTTCACTGTTGCTCCATGTTGCGACCCAGAGGATATCTCAATGCACGGTATGTAGCTGGGAATTTGAAATGTCTAATGGGCAGAGATATGATATGCTGCCCACACTATTCTGTAGATATCTTCAACACTGACAGTGTCATTGTAAATTTGGGCTAGATGCCTGGGACTTCATTCCAGGATACTCACACTGTTAATCACAGCCATAGGACCGAGATAGACTGCCAATGCTGTATCCAGATGATTTTCAAATTTATTTTCAGCAAATTTGTTGAACAAATGGCGGTTGTTTACTCACTCATAAGCTCCCACCCAAAGCCCTTGCAAATTCTTCCTCTCCTTTACCCAGCTTAACTTCATCCCAACCCCTGTACCAATCCACCCCTTTCTGCTGAAATCTTTATGCCTTTACTCCACCCACACCAATTTCACACAAATCTTTCCACATTACTTACATTAAATTAAAATATACCTACACACATAAAAGAAATGGAAAGCATTTAAAAGGTCAAATTTTAAACATGTAAGAAATTTAACAATGGTAGTAAAGCTGTTTGTTTTTAAGGAGGGTTGAGTGCAAAGGTGGCATTAGCTCATAGTTGCCTTCATTGGTGGATGAATCCTTCAGCCAATATCAGAAGAGTCTAAGCTCTCAGTAGAAATAGGGAAAGCCACAATTTTAATCAGTCACTGTGCTGCCACAGACAGGAACATCTGGGCCATTACTTTTTGATATATAAATTCTATTTCTCAACTTGTCTCCCAAGATCTCTCACAAATGCTTACTTCTGATGAATGAAAGAAGTGAATGAAGACTTCAGCATAAGGTGACTCTGCAGAATTGTTCCTTTCATTATTTTCGCCAATTTCAGGTTTGACCTGAATAAAAGAATCCTTTTGTCATTTAACTCTGTAGTTGTGCATTATTGCACAAATTACTTAATTACATAAACAGCAAATAATAATCAGCTTTTGTCTACCTAATTTTCCTTAACTTCTGTCATGTATTTTTGGATTGATCGGGACTGTTCTGATCACAGGTACATTGCATTACATTTTATTCATCCACCTTTTTCACTAAAATTGGCAATGCATCAAAATTTCACTTGCTTTCAATTTTCACTGTCTGGTGTACTGGTTATTTCCTCTGTTCATTATTCATCATAAATTTGTAAACATGAACATGATGTAAACATTTGTGGGCTTATTACAAATTGAAAAATGAGGTATTTTTCCTCATGATTCCTCCCTTCTACAGCTTCTTCTTCAAATGTACCTCGTAATTGTGCCTATAATGCTACGCTGACATGTATTAATTGGTTGTTTCAGATCGGATCAAAATGAATACAAGACACGTGCTTCACTATAATGCAAGTTAATTAGCTTAAATTACTCAAATATATAAATTGGAACTAATTATTCGCTTTTATTAATTTAAATGTATTGAAATTAACTATTAGCTTAAGCAACTTAGATATATTCATACAAGTGAGTTCCATGAGCTTTCACCTGTTGGGGTCCCCTGAACAACAGTTTACACTCAAAGCTCAATCTCAATTTTCATGACACTTCTTGTGAACCCAGTCCAATGGTGAAGTCCAAGAAACTGTGAAAAGTCTTTGATATTAATAGTATACTGGACTGAATGTTACTTGCTGAACTTCCCCTTCTGAGTACTCTTTCTGAGCACTCCTCTGTGTCTTATAAAAAACAAGTCTAGGTATCACTCGAAAACAGCTTGTTCATGTGTACTTTTCCACTCTCCATCAATTGTCCATTGCTATGTCCAATTAATCTTTAATGATCCGGTTTGGAGATGTCATTTTTGGTATCGTACACTACAGTGCCTCAAGGTTTTTAAATTAACATTAATTAGTGTTAGAGTAGTTAATAAATTTTATATTTGTCAGTGCATTGGGTTGTACCTGTTATGTGACAGATAGTTATATTTCCATTCCCTCCAAATTTATTCTCCTTAGTATTTTCTATTAACAAGTTTTCTAACAGGTAATAATACACTCAATGTAGGTCCCACAAACCTTATTACTTTACCTTCATCAGGGCATCAGATTAAACAATAACATTTCAGTTAAATCTGCAGCATTCAGTTCAGAACATTTTTGATCCAATGTCTTTAGCATCTGTTGATGCAAGAACATTATTCTTCTTTAACAAAACCATGGTTTCATTCACCTTTAAAGGCAATATATGGATCTGCGTTGGGGTAATTAGCTTTATGAGGTAATGGCAAAAGTGCATTCAATAATAAATAGAAAGCAAATATGCAAAGACATTTTCTTTGTATGCAAGTAATTAATGTAAAGTAATTCACATTTATCATTTAATAGGAACAAAAGATTAATGTTTTAAGCTGTCATTATATTTTTGCCACCTATTACAGAAAAATGTTTTGCTAAGCATTTTTAATCAATTGTATTTCTTCCAAGCAAGCCAGATATTTTGTTATCAAAGTTCCTGCCTATCTATAACTGATTGCAGCTGTACTACTGGAAAAAATATACAGTAAGTCTAATAATCTATAAAATTCCTGTGTAAAGTCAATTTCATCTGTACATGGTTTGTGTGGCACTTGCAGGTGTACAAGGGGCTTATTCTCCTGGGAGGCTGTTTCAACTTCAACAAATGTCTGGATGTCATTCAGCAGATTTCTGTGAAATAAGTAAGGCATGAAATTTCACTAAGCTGAGATCCAAGGAATCACTTTATCATGTCTGCTCTCTGCAGATCCTTTGACTCCAGGCCTCAGCATTTTCCGGAATTCAGTTCACAAAGTAATTTATCACTCATGTTTCTTTTGACCTTTCATGGGAAGAATCTTTAAAATACAAAACATAATTGACTAAGAAGCAAACACTTTAAAGTTAAATTGGTTTCTGGTTTTGGAAGCTATAGGACATGCAAATTATGAATTACATATACAGCAATTTAAAAAAAGATCTTTCAGAATGGAATTCAAAAATTATTATCATAGAAAAGAATATGAGATGCACACAATCAGAATTTTGTGCCAGTTTCATTTTGGATTTGTGATTATTAATCTTTCCTAAACACAAGTTGTTAAAGGTTTTATCTGTTACACATTCAGACAGAGATGAATTCACCTTTATCATACAGCATTAACAGGATACTCTTTCCTCATAGCCCAGAGCCACATCATTGAAATTAATGTATGTTGCCTTATAACTGCAGCAGTAGATAGCACTTTCAGCAAAGAATTCACAAGCAGAACAAGCATCTGTATTTGCATATACTTATACATCCTGTGGGTGCCTGTTCCTCACTTTGTTAAGTGTCCAGTGGAGCATTGTGCAAAAAAGATTATAAACAGCACACAAGATATTCTTTCATGCCTGTTAGTCCCAAGTACGACAGGTTTTTAATCTGAATATATTTGAATATATACTGCATTACTTGCTTTTCTTCATTAAGTTAAACAATTCATATTTCCTGAGCTTCATGTAATGTGAATTAGCATCTCCATAACTGGCTACTCCATCAGGCCTGCTTGATAGGAATATTCTGCATGTATTTTTAAAAATCAACAATTTAATCTCAAAGTTTAAATAACTGCAGGGCTATAATTTGGCTTAAATGCAGCGTTGATCATCCAGGATTTTACTGTAATCCTTAACTGTTAAATATAAGGAAACATTATTGAAAGAACTCACAAGTTGCTAAGTTTTTTAAAGTTAGGTACATTCTGTTAACTTTCTTGGTAAGACTGGAAGATTTCACTTCCACTTCCATGTTGGGTTCTGACATCCACAGGATTCAGATGAAAATTTAAAGGGTATATGGAACATGTGCAAATACATGAACAAGATGGATTTTCATTGGAGGATCTCGCTAACTGGCAACAACTCAGCAAATCAGGATGGGCTAGAAAAGTGCCACTTGGACAAGTGAGGCAGTGCTTCATCGAGGCTCTAACTTTCTCATCCATGTCCAGTTGTCAGAAGTCTTAGCCTTTAGCTCTGTGCTTCATCCCTCTCAGACCTCCTCATCGCCCCTTCACTTATTAATCGTTATTGTCCTAAGACTCCATCACAACCCCACCAATCTATTCCCATTTCTGTCACCTGCATCCCACCCAAACCCCTTCCACATCACTAAGGAAACATCAGTGAGAAGTCAGCCAGGCTTCCCTTACAGATTCTCACCCAGGCCTCAGGGAAGAAGAGCAGGAAGAGTTGTTCTCATGGGATGGCAATGGGAGACACTTTTGCCTGGCAATGGTGTCCTAGATAGTGATCACAGAGGAGTTTATTAACAATGGGATCCATTCAAGGTTGTGGTACTGTGCCAGAACAGGGTCAATGATCTCTTCCAATTCACCGAACAGGAGGCATGGTGGCACAAGGTGTCTCTCTTGTAGGCATCAGGATATGTTTTGGTACAACTGGGCAGCTAAGTGAGAAGTCTGAATATATAACTTCAACGTGCTTGTGAGCAAAGCATGAGGCAGATTGGCATGGCTGGAACCATGGATACAAACTAATAAATTGATGGGTCAGTGGGTATGATGTGGTTATATCACAAAGTTAGAACAGTGTTTTTACAAAACTCACTTTGTTATATATCAATATTGCACAAAGTATTTTCCACTTCTTTTGATTATGCATCTTGATCCTTTTTTTTCCAAAATTGATTAATCAGAGACCTACCTAGACTGGCATGTCCTATTGTTTGATTCATCTTTTTGATGGTGTAGGGAACTATGGTGTTCTTTAATTTATTTAAGTCTGACTTTATTTAATGAAATTGTCAGGGATTATGCTTCCCAGGGACAACTTAGCTGCTTTGAGTGGTCAAGGCCCTGAAAAAATGGAGCAGGTTCTGAGATCCCAGTCATGATATGCAATGGGGTGTTTACTGCTGTCCCCAATCAGATCGCAGGTGTAACTCAGAGGAATAACCCAAAGCTAAAGTTCTGAAGAAAAGTCAGACTGAACTCAAAATGTTAACTCCGTTTCTCTCTCTACAGATGCTGCCAGACCTGCTCAGTTTCTCCAGCTTTCTCTGTACTTAGATCAGATTTCCAGCATCTGGAGTATGTTGCTTTAATTTGGATGTTTACAAAATAGTAGCTCTTGTGATTCACATACTGTTTCCAGGGAGATTGGATGGTAAAGTGAATGCAGTTGACACCCCTCTGAAAAAACAAGGGATGTAGTGAAATTCTTACCTTGGCTACCTGCCTGGCATCATCCACAGTAAGCCTGATGAACTCATTGGCGCGTTGGAAGAGGATATTGGTAACCTCTTTGATGTACCTGTGTGTGGCAGCCTGCAAAATGCTACAGTGCACTGATGGACCCCAAGAAGCAGCTAGTGGTGATAAACCTGAGAACTGCAATCACTTTGAAGGCTGTGGGCACGGTGATGCCAACACATCGCCAAAGTGCAAGGTTTGGGGAGAGTTGGTAATGTCATGGGTAATATTTTTGCATGAATAACCCAGAGCTCCAGAGCTAATGCTCTGGGGGCACAGGGTCAAATCTAACAACAGCAGATTATGAAATCGGAATTCAATAAAGAGCTTGGGATAAAACACTGCCCACTGGCAACCGTGTCACCACAGCGATCCAAAGTTGGAACCCAGAAGGTCCTGGTTGGCTTAAGAATTTGCTTCCCTTGAAAATGTCTTATGCGTACATGCTTACGAAATGAGCTGAGGAGAATGTATCTGTGCAGGAAAACCCAAGCGTGTAGGCTGTGCCCATTGATGCTGATTGAAACAGGCTTTGTTTAAGTTTCAAATCAGGCAGGTAGTCTTTGTTTGTTCGGGGCATCACTCTGAAAAAATAACCAGTGAATGGCTGTCAAATATTATGTTGATTTGCTACATGCTCAGTATGTACACATGTTCTTTCTGCTGGTAAAGAATAGGGTCCTATGTGTCAATATATGTGGCACCAATAAGCAGTCTGCTCTCATACAGTTTCCCCTTGAATTTGCATTTTTGTAAAATGTCTTGGTGAGTGCAAGACAAAAAACTTTGATATACTGTATCTCTTTTCAACAATCCTAAAAAATAAAATGTTATACTTTCTGAAAGCCATTGCTTGAACATTTTAATTCACTGAAGTCCATGAGTATACTAATACAGAAGCCTCATGCCTGTTTGAGAATCCCACAGGAAAGAGTGGATTGCTCTGGTGAAGCAGGCTTAGGCCTGCTCTGCTCAAGGTTTGCAGCTTTGGATGCAGCCAGGCAAGTAGCTGCCATCAACACAAAGGGAGCTATCAATAAACTGTGGGACCATCGGTGATCATGCCCCTGTCATTGCTGTTGGTAGAAGTATTTCCTTCTCTTTACTGATTCTCTTGTGATGTGTAAACACCTGTACTCAGTTATCAGAGGCTCTGAGTGCTTGAGCATCACAGGAGCTGCCAAGATCATGGTTGCTCCTCTGATGCCTTCTTGCAAGCTCTTGCTGTTTAAGATGCGCCCCTGAACTACCTTCTGCCTTTCTGCTCCAAGCACTGCCCTAGGCTGCAGACAATGCCCATACTAGCAGCTGCTTCAGCCTATGCACCCAACCATGTGACTGCCTTCCAGGTTGCTCATGACCTTCTGTTCAGCAAGGTCACCTGGTTGACCGCAAACTGACAAGCTTGAGGCCACCTGTTAGTGATAAGGGTTAGAATCCTGACGGTATTCAGAGGCCAGTCAAAGAGAAGTGTGTCAATGTAAGCCTTTTAGATAAAAGAAGTGTTTACTTCATAGGGGTCAACAGATGGCACCCTCTCATTGCTGGTTGGTAGAATCCTCCAAACCATGAGCTGAAACCAGGAGCTTCTCATCTCTCTGACACTGCCTGTTGCATTTCCTAATGTCATTCAATATGCTCCGCTGGACCCTGGGGTTCGTCTTTGGAGCCATCACTGAAGTTAACACCTGAGGATGCTTGGTGGTCAATAATGCCCTCGTCTGCTAGTTCTTCTACCCACTTTAATGGCAGGTTGTGAAGACCACAGCAAATAGTAATAATTAAGGATACATGAGCAATACATACTGGGCCAGTTCATCATTAATAATTTCATTATTAGCAGATCTTTGAGCCTCTCTATGGTTACCATTATACAAACAAAACCAGTATTGTACCTGTCCTCTGCATCAGCATGTGGGTACCTGATTAATGCTACCTCCTTAAAGCTAGTGCTTGTCTCATTAACCAGCCATCTCACCTCATCACACTGAGGATGGGATTAGCTCTGGCACATTAGGGATGCCTGATGATATAGGCATCATGGCTACTCCCAGGATACCCAGGTGTATAACTGTAGGATCTGCAATCTGTAGTCTCTGTACATTCAGGAAATGAAATCCTTTCTAGTTCAGTAACACACCTGCCTGCAACACTAGTACTTTAATGGCCGCATGATTACAATTAATGGCATGTGTGCTTCTGGGACATATCCACACCGCATCCGTAGAATTTTGCTTTTGAATGCCTCCCACTGTCTTGCCATTGACTGTCCTTCAAGTAACTGTAATCAGCCCATTTTTATTACAGCAACACAGAACTATAGAAGAGTTATGATACAGAAGGAGGCCATTTGGCACATAAAGGCTGTGCTGGCTTGTTAATTGAGATTATCAGACAATGTTTTCATTTTGCAAACTTTGTCTGCCTTGAGTTTAGGGCTTTTACTCCTGTTCTACCTTTGTTCTTTTCCATAATAATGCTCAGTCTAACGATCATGATCACTATCTCCAAAATGGTAACGCACTGCTACTTCATTCATCTGTTCAACTTTGTTTCCAAAGACTAAATCTTTTGCCTTCTCTTTCAATAATCAATAACTTAGATAGACACAGGTAGATTGTAAAGGATCAGAGGAACAGACACAAGGATATCATTGCATTAACGGCTAACGACAGATAAAATACGACTTAAGTACATGTCCTTGATGCAAATAACTTTTAAAGTATTGAACTTACTGTTGAGTGAAATTATGAATCAGCAGAACTATTTCGAAAAGGAAAACAACATTTATTCATCAGGGAATGGAACAGTACGGTTTGGTGACAAATAGCAAATAGGATTCTCAAAGGGTTTAACTGAGAGGGGGAGCCAGCTGAGCTGAGCATCCTCATTCATTTTACAGCTTCTCATTAGAGATGATATGAATGAAATGTCAATTAATGAGACTACTGCACAATGCGATCATATGTTTTGTGAACATATCTCAGGTTTTAATCATGGTATCTTATGTGACATTCCTCACTTTGCTAGTGAGAATTTAGAAATAACATCTTATTTACCCAACCAAAATCACCTGAATTTGAAAAAATATCGGTATTTTGTTACTTTATCAACAGAGTAGAACTCTGTGTTCCTGTGTCAACACTTTAATACAATCTTTATTGATTAAATTATTATTTGCAATTGATAATTATTCCAAAGCAATAAATTTACATACGATCATTTCATAAAGGAAAATAAACTTTGAATGCAAAATGAAAACCAAAACAACTGCAGATGCTGTACGTCAATTAAAATCAGAAATTGCTGAAAAAAACTCAGCAGGTCTCATAGCATCTGTGAAGAGAAACGTCACTAAAGCTGAAACATTAGCTCTGATTTCTTTCCACAGATCCTGCTGAGTTTTGGCAGAAAATTCTGTTTTTTGTTTAAGCTTTGAATACAGTTTGGAGACATTCCTCAAACTATTCAAGAAAAAAGGGAAAGTGAAAACGGAACAATAAGCCAAATAGGCTGACATCAGGAAAATGCTGGAAACCATTGTTATCAACTGGATTATCAATATAGAAAATCATAGGTTTATAGCCCATGCCCTTCGGTGAGGGCTGGTCTGTGGGAGCAATGTAAAATGCTTGTCTTGGTAAAAGCCAGTTTAGGCCTTTAAGGGATGATTTGATAGTGATTTAAAGGCTCTGCTGCTGGTATTTTACGAGCAGTGAAAGGTGCCTAGACCAATTGACCAGGTCTGTGCCTACCTCACCAGCCTTGCCCTGGCAAACTCTGGCATTTAGCTCCACTTTGGAGCATACTGGAGCCTGTCTTATTGCAATGCTGCTGCAAGGACAGGTATACAGCATAAGGCTTGGACTAGGCTGTGCATCTCAGGGATCTTTGCATGGTCTCTTATTGTTCACTCATTTCACACCTATTTCAATGCTCTCAATATCCCTGCCTTGCCAGCCAGAGCTTGATTGCTCACAATACTTTTGTCTTGCCTTGTCTTTCAGCAGGGACACAGTTGACAGCAAGAAGGGGGTGGAAATGTTACTGCTAAATCAATGTTATACCTGTACCATGTGCCAGCATTGTTGATCTCAAAATCTCTGCATGTGCTTCCAGCAGACAGTCATATCTTAGAGTCTAATAGGAGTTGTCCTCATTCAACTCAAGAGAGACATTCTTTAGGCTGGGAATCTCACTAGAGTAAGCCAAAGGCAGCTGTCAAAATCAGTCCAGGAGCATTAGTTCAGTCAGTCACTCACTTGGGGTGGTCACAGTTAAGGGGCTCTGTAACTCTGCAGTCCACGGATGGACACTCAGCTTACAGGGTAGCTGTATCTTAGAGCTGCTCCATCTCTTAGTGGTCACTCACTTTGTTCACAACATCCCTGCCTTGCCTTCTTGTGCTTTGCCCACTCAGTCATCATCTAATGGCTGGCAGTGTCTCTGGCTTGAGGAGAAAGTGAGGTCTGCAGATGCTGGAGATCAGAGCTGGAAATGTGTTGCTGGAAAAGTGCAGCAGGTCAGGCAGCATCCAGGGAACAGGAGAATCGACGTTTCGGGCATAAGCCCTTCTTCAGGAATGAGGAAAGTTTGTCCAGCAGGCTAAGATAAAAGGTAGGGAGGAGGGATTTGGGGGAGGGGCGTCGGAAATGTGATAGGTGGAAAGAGGTCAAGGTGAGGGTGATAGGTCAGACTGGGGTGGGGGCGGAGAGGTCGGGAAGAAGATCGCAGGTTAGGAAGGCGGTGCTGAATTCGATGGATTTGACTGAGACAGAGTGGGGGGAGGGGAAATGAGGAAACTGGTGAAATCCGAGTTCATCCCTTGTGGTTGGAGGGTTCCTAGGCGGAAGATGAGGCGTTCTTCCCCCAACCGTCATTTTGTTGTGGTCTGACGATGGAGGAGTCCAAAGACCTGCATATCCTTGGTGGAGTGGGAGTGTCTCTGGCTTGCCTTCCTGCTTACAGCAGACACAAAGCCAGGCTGCTTGTCACGTTAGTGAACTGTCATCAGTTGTGCCAGACCAGATCGCTCCATCTTCTTTCCTCATGACGTGATCAGTGGTGCAGGCCAAGCAGGAGGATTCAAAAGCATCCCCCAGGTACAGGGTGCCCATTGACTCTGGACACATCACATTGAGAAGACCATATAATAATGCAACTGAATTCATCAATCAACAAGATTTCCATTCCACCAATGTACAAGTCAACTGTGAGCATCAGAACCTCATCTTAGAAGTCTGCACCAGAAACCTGGGAAGTAGCCCCAATGCCTTATATCCTCAAGAATGCTCACGTTCCTGCTGAATCTGAAGGTCTTTGTACAGATAGTTACTACACGACAAGGGCTACTCTCTGTGACCATGGCTGATGATTCCACACACAATTCCATGACTGACACAAGGCATAAATATAATGCAGCCCATTGCGCATTGGGGTCATCATCAAGCAGACAATAGGCTGCTGAAGATGAGGTACCACTGCTTGGACTGGTCTGGAGGAGCCTTACAATTGTTATGGACTAGGCCAGACCATTCAAAATTCTTAAGCAGACAGCCCAGACCATAACTTTGCAATTTGCTTTGGTAAGTGTACCAATGAAAATTACCCGGCATAAGTTAGCTAGGTTGACTACTAGATTTTAAAACAGATAAAAATGTATTCATAAAATTACACAATGAAACATAAAGAACAGAATAAAGAACCCCTACAGAACTCAGTCGATCCAAACTAGATTTAAGTATGCTGTTCCAAATATACACAATAGTCCCAATAAGCAAACTCCTTTTAAATACCTGTATAAATGGAACACATGCTTACAAGTTCAAATTGGCAGAAAAAGAGAGAGAGTTTCCACACAGCTCACTGTTGAACTCCCAATCAGTTCAGGACTTAACTAAACTGCTCAGCTAGAGAGCTGACCACTGCCCGTTCATTATACAGGTCCCTTCTAAAACATGACCACTTTGGCCTGGAGTCACATCCGTTTACATATAAACAAAATCCCTTGCATTTCTGTATCAACCAGACTGATTGGAGACTGGCCCAGTTTATTACCCCTCTGAAAGTAATCAAGGACAGAGTCTCCTTGAGCCAAGGAACACCTTGTAGAATAAAAAGGACTAGCTCTGTGACACAATATAATCTGGACACAGCATGCTCTCAAATTAAAGCATATTGTGCTCCACATAACTGGAGCAGGCAACAAGTGAATGTCATAGAGGCTGATGAGTTGGGAGAATAGGACCAGCAATCTGATGAGGACATTGAGCAGGAGGAATATCACCTCCTGCCGATAAAGCACAGCAATATTTGGTGCTAGGAGGCAGGCTGGACCTAATTCTCCTCCAGTTCCAGTAGATGAGCTGGGTGCAATGATCACTCATTAATTGTAAATTTATTGGTACTGCAAACTATTTGATAGATGCAGCTTCAGTTCATTTGATTTCTATTCATTTTGGTATTGCTGAATAAAAATGAAAGTTTTGAAGTGATAAAAAGATTTCCCTTTATGAAATGATCGCACATTGAAAAATGATAAGGTACTGGGCTGCAGTGGGCATTGGAGAAAAAATCGCAGTGGCTTTGAGGGTTGTAAAATGGGAAGTGGCGAAGGATATGGGCACTATGTATTCCAGGGCTAAAACAACCATAGGTGTGGGAATCTGTAGCTGTATACGAAGTCAGTGTGAGTTGTGGCACACGTGTGCTGTGAAAAGCATTGCTTTATGGCTCTGTCCACATTGAACATCAACTCCAAATTGCTAATGCTTGACTGGGTGCATGGTTAGGGTTCCAAGATGACACCAGTGCCAGGCATCCACATTTATCTAGCAGTGTGCGGGAGAATTGGGCTAGCATTGGGTGAGAGGGACACTATAGGATCACAGTACATAGCTAATTAGGTGAGTTTAGGACAATCACAACAGGAAACTTGTTAGACCTCACAGAGACAAATCCTCCATGAATCCTGATGAAAATCACACTTGGCTAATTTCTGGTAAGGTTTAGCCCTCGAGCTGTGAAGAAGATTCAGGTGAATTATGTGAGTGGATAACAAGCTGACAGATGGAGAACTATATGGATAAATGTAAGGTTACTCCCTTAGTAGCAAGAGAAAAGCAGACTATTTTATAAAGGCATGAAGCTTCTAATTGTTGACGTACAGAGGTTTGAGTATACTTGTACAAGAAACACAGAATGTTACCATAGGTTCAACAGGAAGATTATAGAACCGAAACCTTAACAGTGTTTCTCTATGTTGCATAAATATTGAGTTGTTCCATCATTCTCTTTCTTTATTAAAGATTTCTATCATTCATTCTATGATTATGCTTTTTGATTATAGATAGTTAGCAAGCAACAAATACATGTGGCATGTTTCACACAGATTTGGTGAGTCCAGACCCTGAAAAACTGTTTCCTGATTTGGTCTTCATATTTAAGAAAGGATATTCTTGCATTGGAGACAGTTTAGTGAACGTCCCCAGTTGGTTGTTGGAATGGGAGCACTGTCCTATAATGAGGGGTTGAATACATTGAGATGATATTCTCTAACAAAGAATGGGAAATGATCTCTGATTCAAACATTCGAAATGTTGAAGGATCTTGGCACATGGGTACTGAAAGGTTGGGGAGATTTTTGCCAGACTGCACCAAGGTAGGCACAAGGGGAAGGGCCAGAAACATCACAAAGAGCACTAATTCATTAGCTCCCAAACACAGTCCCACTATCGGGAAAAGTTACCAAAGGTGGGATAGGGTTTGGACAATCTTACTGCAATAAAGTGGCAAGAAGCCAATTTGAACATCGAACTGCCCTACTGAAGGCCACTTTACCAAGCTGCCACATTTTACCAACAGATTGACCCCTCTCCCTCCTACCAACTGCTAAGACTCCACCTGCCAAATATAGTTGAGACTACCAGCAGTAGCCCATGGACGTTGTTTTTAGATCCATTGACAAGGTCATGGACAAGAAGGAAAATCCACAGCTCCTGTGATTTCCTGAGGACACCAGTCCATTAGTTGAACATTTGTTTTTAACAAATTACTTCAGCGGAAATCTTCAATTCATTCTGGGTCTGTTTATCACAGTAATGGCCACCATTCCTGATGGATCTGCTGATCTATAGACCATTTGAGCTGGCAGCTTTCAGGAGTAAGAATGGTTGGAGGCAGCTGTTAAATAAGCTGTTGGTCCAAACATCGGGAAGGCAATCTCACTAATCAGGTAAAAACAATGACTGCAGATGCTGGAAACCAGATTCTGGATTAGTGGTGCTGGAAGAGCACAACAGTTCAGGCAGCATCCCAGGAGCAGTAAAATCGACGTTTCGGGCAAAAGCCCTTCCTGATTTATTCCTGATGAAGGGCTTTTGCCCGAAACATCGATTTTACTGCTCCTCGGATGCTGCCCGAACTGCTGTGCTCTTCCAGCACCACTAATCCAGAATCTCACTAATCAGCTATTTTGTAGCTTTCAGACATTTCTGGTGAACATTGTGACCTCAGCAGTATTGGTAAAATTCTGCTGATTGATTCCCTAAGCTGGGGATCCAGAATACAGGGGACACAGAATAAGGGATCGATCTTTCAAGACTAGAATAAGCACAAAACGTGTACACTGAAAGGGATGTGAGTGTCTGGAATTTTTAAACCCATAGGGTTGTAGATAGTCTGCTGTTGAATATATGTAAGGCTGAGGTTGACAAATTGTTGTTCTGTTCGGGAATCAAGAGATATCAGGACAGGCATGTCAGTAAAATTGAGGCAAAAGATCAGCCAAGGTCATTATTAAATAGCAAAGCAGGCTCAAGGGACATCAAGTCTCATCCTGCTCCTCCTTGTTTTTTTAATGCTCTTGTGAGTCTGCTCAGCTTGCTGCCGAACCTTACACTTTACATGTTGCCTTAAGCATGGGAAAGACCTGTACTGTCAAATATTGAGACACAGGCATGCCAACTGAAAACTTTCAAACTGAGTGTCACGTGACCAGAGAAATTGTCACTTCTGGTTCTAGAGTATTACATGTGACCTGAGTTCTGAACCTGATCAGTGCTGTGTAATTTACTTTCCTATACTGGCATACCTCTTGCATCAGAATTGTAACATTAGATAAAGTGTTTCACTTTTAAAAAATACAAGAAGCTATGAATCTTACAAGGTATTTATGGAAGAATATCCTGATTGTATGTATGTGTGTGTGTACATATATTTAATATATGTATAGAACCATTTAAGATTAGACATACAATCCTAGTCTACTACTCTAGTACTTCTGACTTTTATAGTCAAATGTGCATTGCTCACTGTAATTGTTCAGAGCTACCCCAGGAATATGTCTAATGTAATTGATTACTACGACTGACTTCATTTCTTTCTCCAGTCATCCTGTCTCTCTTGCTTGTACACTTGACCCCCTGCACTATAGAAGATAGACAAGGCATAAATATCTTTCTTATCTCACTATTATAAAGTCAAAAGTAATCCATCACTTAGGAAACTTTATTTCTCCTTCTTTCAGATGACCTTGGTGCAAGATATAAAAAAAAATTATCACAGTTAACCAGGGTAAATCTTATTTTTTTTCGGCTAGATCATAGAGCATATTAATGAAGTTGTAAATGTGGCAAAGACTAAAACACAGTTACAATTTTCCATTCTGCTTCTGATCAAATGCCATGTGAATTTCTATGAAATTCTCTTTTAAAGCAAGAAAAACCCAATCAAATTGTTGCTTTGTATTTTAGGAAAAGAGAATATTCTGTTAAATTCAGAGTAATTGAATTTTAAATCATCGAGGTCAAACTAATGTTTTGTAGAGAAACATTTTGTGCAGGACCAAGGATGATAATAAAGATGTTCTTTCACATATATTCTTTAGAGTACAAAAAAAATTGGTAGCAAATATTTAATGGTTAACTAGTTACATCCTTAAATGAAAAATATTCAATACACAATGATTTGTCATTGTATCAAATCATAAAATTTGGCAAGCTGAAACAGTTTTTCTTGAAAAATGGAAGTGCCAACATGTTTTTAGTTTGACAAGAGTTAGACATTCTTTAATTCCACATACCATGAGTGCCCACTGGGCTTATTTTAGTCTTTTTTTTTAAACCTTGCCTTTTAAGTTAATTTCCCAATTTTTGTCAATTGTCAATAAGAGATATCCCATAATTTATTGTCTTCCTTCTAATTTTTCATACCATTTGCATTTTATGATGAAAATAATTATACATATTTATTATAGAATGTAGTTGTATTGAACTGGTACCACCTGTATAGTAAATTATCTCTTGGATTAATATAAACAGCATGCTAAATTGTTATTTTATTTTCACTGGATGTTCTTCCAATCTTCTACCAATACATGATAACTCATGACAGTGCAATAGCACAGCATGTTCCAACTCAATGCTTTGCACAATTGTAGATCATGGATACAAACCCAGCTATGTTATCAGCAGGTAAATGTCAAGCTGATGCCGAGCATATTTCAATGCTGAAAGAGAAAAAACTTGAATTTGCACAACAAGGACATTGTATGTATTACATATTAATATTGCTGAAATAAAAAGACATTTTGTTGAAGATTCTTGCAGATTGTCCTGACGGGTGCAAGATGAAAGGTTTCAACAAAATGTGCCTTTTCTCTCAGTACTCAAGTTGTTTAGCACCAAACACCAGTAAATATTAGTAAAATATTCCTACAGAAACTGATTTGTGTTTTTTAACTCATGACTCTAATTTCTTTAATTGTGTTGGGTAGGTTTTTCAAGACCAACTTGACTAGTAGAACCATACATGTAGCCGACGCATGTTGGAAGACAGCAGGTACATTGTTCTTGATTTTCCACACACACATCTATCTTACCTTTAGGATTTTCAATGCACACTAACCCTCCAGTGGTGCTGGATCTCACAAAATTATGAAATATTTGAACCACAGGAGGAATTTTGAAAATACTTCAAAGTGAAATGCTGATTTAGACTTTTCTCTCGCAGCCAGTAAAATAACGCAATTTGTTGAGGCCTAAGAAATGTAGGTCACAAATAACTTGGATTTCACTTTTCTATAAATTATACCAACATGTGTATCAATGTCTATGAATCAAAAATGGTTTGGATTTATACTGCCACCTTTGCTCTGGTGATATGACACTGTCACTAACTTGGCCTAGATTTTCCATCAGACCAGAAGACATGGGAGCAAACATTGGGCCAATGGGCTCATGCGAGTCTGCTAGACCATTCAATGGTGAATAAGTTTTTCAATCCCATTCTCCCGCTTTCTCCCCATAACTCTTGATCCCTTTGATACTCAAGAACCCATCTATCTCAGTCTTAAATACAATCAATAACCTGACCCCCACAGCCCCTTATTGCAATGAATTCCATAGATTCACTACTTTCTGACTGAAGCGGTTTCTCCTTATCTCTGTTCCAAAGGTCTTCCCTTTACCCTAAGGCTGTGCCCTTGGGTCCTAGTATCTCCTACCAATGGAAACATCTTACAAACATCCACTGTGTCCAGGCCATTCAGTATTTTGTATATTTCAATTAGATCCCCCTTTATCCTTCTAAATTCTATCAAGAATAGACCCAGAGTCCTCAAATGTTCCTCATATGTTAAGCTATTCATTCCTGGGACCATTCTCATGAACCTCCTCTGAACATGCTCAAGGGCCAGCACGTCCTTCCTGAGATATGGGGCCCAAAACTGCACATGATACAAAACTGCACTAAATGTGGTCTGACCAGAGCCTTATAGAGACTCAGAAATACATCCCTGCTTTTATATTCAAGTCCTCTCAAAATAAATGACATAATTGCATTTGCCTTCCTTACTACTGACTCAACCTGCAAGCTTACCTTGAGAGAATACACTTTCAAGTATTCAGAAATCACATCTTTCACGATGGATTCCAGGATCTTACCAAGGATTGAGGTTAAGCTAACCTGTCTGTAATTTTCCATCTTTTGCCTTACTCCCTTCTTAAACAGTGGTGTCAAATTAGTGATTTTCCAGTCCTCTAAGACCCTTCGTGATTCTAGAAATATCTGAAAGATCACCACTAACGCCTCCACTATCTCCCTTAGAACTCTGGCGTGTAGTCCATCTGGTACAGGTGACCTGTCCACCTTCAGGCCATTCAGTTTTCCTAGCAGTTTCTCCCTTGGTGATAGTCACCATTCTTGGCTCTGCCCCCTCATTCTCTTGATTTTTTGGGATATTATTTATGTCTTCATTCGTGAAGACTGACGCAAAGTAATTATTCGGTTCCTCAGTCATTTCTTTATTTCTCACTACTATCTCTCCAGCATCATTTTCCAACAGCCCAATGTCCACTTTTGCCTCTCTTTTGCTCTTTATATATCGAAAAAAACTCTTACAGTCTTCTTTTATATTACTGGCTCACTTGTTCTCATATTTAATCTTCTCACTCCTTATTTTGTTTTTTGTTGACCTCTTTGATCTTTGTAAGCTTCCCATTTTCATGGTAAATATTCTTGTTCAACAATAACTTTCTCAGGAAATCCTACTCCAAATGGTGTGATAGAGTTGGGCTATCCAAACAGAGTTGAAAGCCACAGAAGCTGTTGATGCACAGTTAATAGACCTGCCTCAGTTCTCTGACTCATTGTCCTGGTTATTTTGGCGAAATATTAAACACCCGGGACTCTCCCCCTAAACCTGATTTGCACCTCCTTAACTCCCTAATTCAGTTTATATGGCCCCCAGTAATTCCCCTTTGGTAACTCAACCAACATACATTATCAAAAGCCATGCATAGGTGGAATATAGTTGTAAATATCTATAAGAGACATCAACATGTGTAAAAAAAAACACTCACTAGTGAAAGCCTATTCCATAAATATAACTTTCCTCAAGAATATATTCTCTTCTAAAAATATTAGTATTCATAACCAGACAAAGATAGCTAATTCTACCTCAAATTGCAATTGTAACAACTCCTAAATAGGTATGGCTACCAGACAAGCAGTATTAATGCTATAATGAGAGAATTTAAGCCAATATCAAACAAAGTGTTTTTTCAATTCAGATACAGGCAGGCTGTTTTTTTTATTTTTGAAGGGCAGTGATGTTTAATAATGTGAGAGCTTGGCAGTTCCACAGACTCCATCTCCATTTATAAGTATTTATATCCATTCCAAAAATGCATAACTCACAAACTGCAGAATATGGGCCTGGTGAAAATAACACCTCTTTAAACTGAGCAATGAGTTAAAATGGTCCTGCTCAGATTGGGTCTTTATCATCTTCTGGGTAATCCAAGATGAAGAATGGGAACAATTTCTGGCTGTAACAGCTGCTCCTTTTTTTGAGGTATTTTAGGTGCTGGAGGTGATTTCCTCAAATTCCAGGAGCAGCAATTACTGTTTCATATGCTGTTGCATTGTTTTGGAACTTTGGAAAAAGAAGTCAAAATAATAGCAGTTTTAAAAGGGAGAAGAACAGACAAAGGGAGCACACGGTGAGGACAGTGCAAGAGGGAGAAAGCTGAAAATGTGTTGCTGGAAAAGCGCAGCAGGTCAGGCAGCATCCAAGGAGCAGGAGAATCGACGTTTCGGGCATGAGCCCTTCTTCAGGAATGAGGAAGGTGTGCCCAGCAGGCTAGGATAAAAGGTAGGGAGGAGGGACTTGGGGGAAGGGAGTTGGAAATGCAATAGGTAGAAGGAGGTTAAGGTGAGGATGATAGGCCAGAGTGGGGGTGGGGGCGGAGAGGTCAGGAAGAAGATTGCAGGTTAGGAAGGTGGTGCTGAGTTCGAGGGTTGGGATTGAGACAAGGTGGGGGGAGGGGAAATGAGGAAACTGGAGAAATCTGAGTTCATCCCTTGTGGTTGGAGGGTTCCTAGGCAGAAGATGAGGCGCTCTTCCTCCAGCCGTCATGTTGCTATGGTCTGGCGATAGAGGAGTCCAATGACCTGCATGTCCTTGGTGGAGTGGGAGGGGGAGTTGAAGTGTTGAGCCACTGGGTGGTTGGGTTGGTTGGTCCGGGTGTCCCTGACCTTTTATCTTAGCCTGCTGGACACACTTTCCTCATTCCTGAAGAAGGGCTCATGCCCGAAACGTTGATTCTCCTGCTCCTTGGATGCTGTCTGACCTGCTGCGCTTTTCTAGCAACACATTTTCAGCTCTGATCTCCAGCATCTGCAGTCCTCACTTTCTCCTACAAGAGGGAGAGAGAACCTGCACAGTTAGGCATTTGGATGGGTATATGAATAGGAAGCGTTTGGAGGGATAAGGGCTGGGTGCTAGCAGGTGGGACTAGATTGGGTTGAGATATCTGGTCGGCATGGACGGGTTGGATCGAAGGGTCTGTTTCCATGCTGCACATCTCTATGACTCTATGACTCTATCTGTGATAAATATCCTGCCCTTATTCCGCTCCCTGCTGGGGAAAATAGGGTATTTGGAAATAAGCATTGGAATACAGGATTAGGATTGGCAACACCATTTTAAATATGCCATGGAGTCTCCATGACTCCACAAACATCTAGGCCTTTGTGTCCATTTTAGGAAAACTGTGAAGATTATCCATAAAAGTTTATAATGTTCCCCTGGTTTTCCCAAAGATATCCATGAAAAGGTACAGCTCCTTAGGAATTGCACTCATTTGTAAAAATTCCAAAACCAAAACTTTGAGACCAGATGGTTTAAAGTTAGGATGGGGCATATGAAAAATGCTACAGCAAAGAGACCCAGTATTTTGTAAGTATCGTTTGTATTTTGAAATCTTAGCTTGTCAAAATTTATTTAAGGTCAGGTTTCTTCTCATAAAGTTAGATCCCACAGTTCATTCTTCATTCATCAATCACTTGAACCATGTTTCCCTATGACTTGATAGAAAGGGCAGGTTACCTATTCCATGGTTTATATCAGTGCAGGTATTACGATCAACTGCCAAAAGGGTTACAAGAAAGAAATGGCAGATAATTTCCATACATGCTTTGATCATATAACTAAGAAAAAGATTTCATTATCAGTGAGCCTATATTTCATTAAAGCACAGCAATGTGCATTAGTGTGCCAGTGCTCGACAACCGTTGCACCAATTCAAATTGTTTTGCTTCACAATTCCATGCTAATGAACAGAAATAGGTTGGCTTATTTTGCTATAAAGTATCAATCCTTTAAGTTCATACATCATACAGGTTTGTTTTTAGCTTTTTTCCCCAGAAGAGATATATATTATATATGTATATATACATATATAAATATATAAACATTGCTATACAATCTCAAACAAATTGGAAAACCTTTGAACTCTGAAGTCATTTCAGAATAATTTTCAGATAGTTCATTTCACTTAACTGAGGTCAGTTCAGGTTCAAATTAGCAAAAATGTTCAGTAAACGTGAAGGTCTTTACTAGATTATTTGCCTCCTGTCATAATGGTGAGCAATGAGTACGCAGTTACCATTTAAGTGTGAAATAAAAACAGATAAAGTAACGTTTTTTTAAAACAAAATGGTAACTCGGTCACAATGTTTACAAAATTGCATTCTATTCTGGATAATCCAGTAAAAAGGATGGACTTTAGATTTCCTCTGATTAGTAAATGATGGGCAAACTGGAACTACCATGTGTTTCCAGCAGGAAGCTATAGCCATATCCAGAAGGAAACCTCATTGGCTAGCGAAGGTAAATTTATAGTCCTCACGAATGGTTCATTGCTTCTTGGAGAAAGGTGCATCTGATTCAACTACAACCTTTAGAATGTTGGTCAGGCCCCCTCCCTCACTCCTTACCCCTCCTTCTTCTTTGATGGTCTGCATTGTCCTTAATTGGTTCTTCATTAATTAGTCAATTGGGAAACATAGGTTATTTATTGGTGGTGGTTAATAGATGAAAACATTCTACGGATGCTGATGGAAAAAAAGATCCAGTCATATGTAAGAGGACATCTGGATTGAAAAGACAATAAAAAGAAAGTTGATCAGAACATGGGGGTTGTAACAGTGGTCATAGAGGAAGAAAGGAAAGTAAAGAGATGGATCATATCATCATAAAACATCAGAGCAAAATTAGACAGAGTCTGATCTGCCATTTTGATACGTTTTTCAACCCAATTCTCCTGCATACTCCCATAACTGTTGATCCCTTTACCAAACAAGAACCTGTCTATCCCTGTCTTAAATTACACTCAATGACTTGGCCTCCACATCCTTCTGTGTCAATGAGTGCCACAGATTCACCACCCTCTGGCTGAAGAAATTCCTCCTTACCTCAGTTCTAGTGTTGTCCCTTCACTCTGAGGCTGTGCCCTCTGATCTTAGTCTCTCCTACAGGTGGAAACATCTTCTCCACATACACTCTATCCCCCCCTCTCAGTATTCTGTAATTTTCAACAGATTGCCCTCTCATTCAACTAAACTCCATCCAGTATAAACCCAGAGACCACAACTGCTCTTCATGTGACAGGCTCTTCATCCATTCTTGTAAAGCCAGTGCATTCTTCTTATATATGGAGCCCAAAACTGCTCACAATATTCCAAATGCCATCTGACCAGAGCCTTATACAACCTCAGCAGTACTTCTCTGCTATTGTATTTAGCCTTCTTGAAATGAACATTAACATTGCACTTGTCTTCCCAACTGCCAAGTGAACCTACACATTAACCTTAAGAGAATCCCAAACTTGACTCCCAAATCCTTTTGTGCCTCTGTGCTTCAGATTTCCAAAGCCTTTCCCCATTCTGAAAAGAATGTCTACACCTCTATTCTTCCTGACTAAATGGCATAACCTCACACTTTGCCACATTGTGTTCCATCTGCTATTTCTTTGCCCTTTCTCCGAGCCTGTTCAAGTCATTCTGCAGCCTCCCTGCTTCTTCAATGCTACCTGTATCCCCACCTACCTTTGTGTCATCCGTAAACCTAACAACAATGTCCTCAGTTCCTTCATCCAAATTGTTAATGCATAACGAGAATAGTTGTGGTCCCAACACTGACCCCTGTAGAACTCCACTAGTCACCAGCTGCCATCCTGAAAAAGGACTCTTTTTTCCTATTTTTTGTCTTCTGCCAGTATCCTCTATTCATGCCAGTACTTTGCCTTAACACCCTTACCTTAATTAACAGATTCCTGTACCGCACCTTGTCAAAGGCCTTCTGGAAATCATGTCCACTGGCTCTACTTTGTCTATTTTGCTTGTTACCTCCTCAAAGAATTCTAACAGATTTGTTTGGCATGACCTCCCTTTGATGAAGTCATGTTGGCTCAGCCCGATTTTAACATACACTTCCAAACACTCATCCTTAATTATGGATCAGTAACCAAGATCAGGCTAACCGGCCTATAGTTTCCTGTCTTCTGCCTTCCTCCCTTTTTAAACAGGATGTTACATTAGCTATTTCACAGTCCTCTGAGACCTTCCTTGATTCCAGTGATTTCTGAAAGATCATCACCATTGCATCTACACTGTCCTCAGCTATCTCCTTCAGAACTCTGGGTATAATCCGTCTGGTTGAGTGATTTACCAACCTTTGGCCCTTTCAACTTGCCCAGAACCTTCTCCTTAATGATGACCACCACACTCATCTCTGCTCGATGTCTCTCATGAAGCTCTAGTATGCCACTGGTGTCTTCCACTGTGAGAACTGATGCAAAATACCTATTCATTTCCCCTGCTTTTTCTTTGTTCCCAATTATTACTTCGCCAACCTCATTTTCCAGTAATCCAATGTCCATTTTTGCCTATCTCTTATTTTTAGATATCTAAAAATACTCTTGTCATTTTTTTTTCATATTGCTAGCTAGCTTACTCTCATGTTTTATCTTCTCCAACCTTATTGCTTTGTTTTTAGTTATTGTCTGCTCATTTTTAAAGATTTCCTAATCCTCTGGCTTCTCAATAATCTTCATTATTCTGTGTGCTTTTACTTCTGCTTCTGTGCTGTCTCTGACTTCCTTTGTCAGCCAATGGTGGCCTCATCCTCCCATTAGTGTGCTTTTTCTTCACTGGGGCGAAATTACTACTGTGCTTCCCTAACGACCCCCAGAAACCCCTGCCATTGTTGCTTTACCATCTTCCCTGCTGGGTTCCCCTTCCAATCAAGAGGATTTTCAGAAGTGAATTCAGATCATGGGACATAATCAACTCAAGGTAAGGCGACTAATGAAAGAATAAAATGGGCAGCTCAACCTATAGATCTTTTGCTAACGCATAAAAAAAACTGTCTTTGTCTTGATGTTTTTTGTTGGTATCTTGGATTGGGTAACAAATCCACTGGACAGCAGTGTTTTGCACAGTAATTCATTGTTGTGTGATACGTTGACAGAATGATTATTGCACGGAGAAATGTCAACACATAATCCTTGTAGTAATCTACTTTGTGTCTTGGTTATTCAAAAAGTTTTGTTTGCAAAACATTCAGGAATTTATAACAATTCAAAAATTAAACCCAAAAAACTAAATTTTGCCACGAATTTACATGTATTTATATAGTAGCAGAATGTTTTATGTAGACACCATAGTCATAACCTCATACAATGTTTTCTATTTCTGCTTTGTTTGCACAGTTAAATTAAAGGCAACTAATCAAATACATATTTTTTAAAAATATGATGAATGCATTCAAGTGGTATAGATGTAAACTCAAATCATTGTCTTTTATCTAGCTGTGTGAAATTAGTATGCTTACAATCTCTTAACTGCACTAACATTTGTGCTGTTCAGCGCAAGTTGTTTTGCAACATTTCTTATCCCATTACTCTTCATTAACTTTGTGCACTATCGGACATTTGTACAGGATGAGTTTACTTTCTGAAAAATAAATAAAATGCTTCATTCTAAAGCAATACAATGATTTAAAGAACCTACAATTATGCAACACTTAGTCACCTTTAAAGTTAAACCTGCTTGTTTGGTTGCAGAGATTTCTAATTATGAGCACCAACAAAGAATCACAGACCTGAAAGTTTAAACCTAGCATCCTCTCTCGGCAGATGCTACCTGACTTGGCAAGGAGATGCAATTCATTCTGTCTTTGTTTCAGATTTAGAGCATCTGCAAGACTTTATCTTTTCCCTAGGTTTCTAAGCAAATCTTTTTTACCCATGAGACTAGGTTTAATTCCATGTTGGATAAATGGAAAGGAAGCTAGCTTTCACTGCTGTGATTGCAGGGAGGTTTGATTCAAATGTAGTTTTCAGGAAGCATCAAAAACACAAATTCAGAATCATGTCAACATACAGACATTGTCATTAATTTGCTCCAGTGCAGAGTAATAATTGATGATATGGAAACTAGAAAAATCCCATTGGTACAGTAGGGGGTGCTGTTCCCCATTGTATGGTCAAATGCATTTTCAGCAATTCCAAGAGTAGTTTTACATTTCAGTGCAATTACTACATACACAGTTCAAATATCTGGTTGCAGCAATTATTAATCAATCATTCTGCAGGAGTATACATTCCATAAAATAATTACAAAGGAAGTTCTGACAGTATTTAAAAATCACATGGGGTACACGAGCTAAAGGTAATTGAACAATAGATGAGGAAGATCAGTGACATTGGACAGCAGAAGAGTCTGCAAAGGGAAGCACAGTACATTATGATGGAAATTGTGCAGGTAAAAATGGGTGTGGGGGGGATGGTAGATTGGGGTCAGCTGCTGGAATGGGACAAATACAGACAGTTGCTGGGGAGGCAATTGGAAGTCAGAGTACAGCAAGAGGTTACGTGCAAAGGAATAAGAAGGGATTAGGAGTGACAGGAAACAGAGATTGATGGACAATAGAAGATTTGGGTGTGAAGCAGTGTTGAAGAAGAAGGTACAGCCTAGTGAGAAACATGAATGGAATTAGGAGGGGAAAAGGAAGAGAGAGAAGGAGATAAGGGGAGAGGTATCAAGGTCAGAATCAGCTGAACAGCAGAGTATAGAAGAAAAAGCAGGATCTTTGAAAATGTGGAGTATGGAAAACAATCAATTGGTGGGAAAACTATTTGTTCTATGGTTGTACAGGTAGACAAACCCTTTATCAGAAATCCAGAAATACAAAAAGCTCCAAAATCCAAAGGTTTTTTGTGAAGTTTTTATCTCATTAACAAGGTTGTTTGATGTGCAAACAGTTAACCCAACTCCACACCCATTCAATGCGTGTCACTTAGGTGCGATATGGGGGGTGGGGAGGATGTGGCCCAGCACTAGCAGGCCTCAATTCTGTCTTAGGGCCTGTTACTCACACTGAGTCTGCTGTTTGGTAAGATTTTTTAAAAATTCATCATTGAGTTGTCACTTATTCTGAAATTTGAAAAGTTCAGAATTCCGAAAACCAGCTGTTTCCGAGTGTTTCGGACAAAGGATTGTGTACCTGGATTTAGAAAATCTATTTCCAGACTGATTTTATAGATCTCCACACTAATGCTTGTGATATGATTCTGTTGTCTGTACCTTTCAGGATATTTTGCTGAGTCTTCAATTGCACATTCAGAGATGGGTGGTGAAGTGCTGTGATAGGTGAGGGCAATTTCCACTTTGGGTGATTTTGTGAAAAAGAGTGAAAAAGATTCAGCCGCCTGTTATACCTGTGATGTATTGGATGTAGATTTGCTCGCAGAGCTGGGAGGTTTGTTTTCAGACATTTTGTCACCATGCTAGGTAACATAATCATTGATCCCCCAGATGAAGCAGTGGTGGTATGGCCCACTTTCTATTTATGTGATTAGGTTTCCTTGGGTTGGTGATGTCACTTTCTGTGGTGATGTCATTTCCTGTGGTGATGTCATTTCTGGTTCTTTTTCTCAGGGGGTGGCAAATGGAATCCAAGTCTATTTCTCCAACTGGAACTCTATCAACAAACACATTGACTTGGATCCCATTTACCACCCCCTGAGAAAAAGAACAGGAAATGATGTCACCACAGGAAATGGCATCACTACAGAAAATGACATCACCACCCAAGGAAACCTAAACACAAATAGAAAGTGGACCATACCATTAGTGTTTCATCCGGAGGCTCCGTGATGATGTTACCTAGTATGGTGACGAAACATCTGAAAACGAACCTTCCAGCTCAGCGAGAAAATCTACATCCAGAATCGCAACGTGAGCTACAAATCTTCTCAAAACCCGTTAACATTTGATGTATAGTGGGCGGTGAATGAGTATCCAGATTTTACTCAGCACTTCAAATCAAATTTCCTCCCTACCACTCCTAGCCGACGTCTTAGGTCAGCTTGGAGGTCCTTTAACATTTCAAAGTTTTATAATCATGAAATAATGGGCCATTGATGCTACAACTGATGGGGGAAAGAAATGAGTTTTGTGATGGATGCTGGTCGGAACAGATAACAATCTCGTGGTTGACAAGACAGTTGTGGTATAACTTAAGCAACTTGCAATAACAGCTAATAAAGTGAGTCATTCAATGTTCCTTTTACAAATAAGTGCCAGTGTCTGGATGAGAGAAAAAGACTAAAGAAGAATTCAGACTGATGTTGTACGGAAAACAAACCTATATTTTAAGCAGATACTAAGGCAGAAAGCCATTTGTACTGTGACAGCTATTTTCAATGTTAACATTAGGAATATCGCCCTTTGTGACACATAATAGCTCATGTTTAACTACAGAAATATGTTACGCAACAATTGTTTAATCTGGCTATCAAAGTTCATCACTTTATAACAAAACTTCTTCCATTTGTTTCACAATAACGATCAGTTCTGATGTTCAACTGAATGATAAACCTTTTTCTTTAAATTAATAAAGATTAATGTTTTGTTACAACATGGTTACTTTTATCCCCAGATATTCCTTTTGTGTTTTAATGCGTTCTTGAATGTTTTTACATAGAAGTGTCAGATTCCTCTAAAAACCCAGGTGTGCACTCAATATTTTTACCTTGTGCTATGATTCTGTGGGTTGAATTTAGATTATACAGACTAAACAAGTGCAATGAGCCTACTTGCAGCAGCATTGACTGGTGGTGCATCTTCTTCAGCTTTTAGTTAGATTACTTACAGTGTGGAAACAGGCCCTTTGGCCCAACAAGTCCACACTGACCCTCCAAAGAGCAACCCACCCGACCCATTCCCCTATACCTAACACTACGGGCAATTTAGCTTGGCCAATTCACCTAACCTGCACGTCTTTGGACTGTGGGAGGAAACCCATGCATACACAAGGAGAATGTGCAAACTCCACACAGACAGTTACATGAGGCAGGAATTGAACCCAGGTCTCTGGCGCTGTGAGGCAGCAGTGCTAACCACTGTGCCACCGTGCTGCCTCTAAATAATCTTTAAAATATTAATAGTTAAGAAGTCCATCATAACGTTTATAAAAAGAGAATTTATAAAAGATAACGTCTTCAAAAAAAAGAGAAATTACTCTTCAGGTGCACAGTCAGTCTCATAATTTGTTTTCTACAAATTTTAAAAAAATGTGTATTAACTTGAGAAAAACAATGTCAGTGAGTAGCTTCATGCACATTCCTGTTTCATTAAAAATCTGTTAATCCGTTGTTAATAATTAATGCAGGGGGTAGAAAGCAAGCAGACAAAACAGAAGAAGACAGAGAGAGACAGCCACTGGATGATACAAGCATTGGTGAGAAAATTGGGAACACTGGGTGAGGTCGGCACTAAGGAGATTCCTAACATCGAGAACAAAAGGTCCCATTTTCTAACAAAGTGTTAAGCAGTGAGATGGGAATCACGCTCGTGAGCAGTGAAGAGCCTATTTGCATGCGTCAGTATGCATTAACATTTCACTATTAATTAATTCAGCCTCATTTACCGTTCTCCTGCCCACTGGATAACAATGGGATGGTGACAATTCCCAACATGGATGTCAGGTGACTGCTACTTATCACTTGCTTGTCTGGCATCAGTTACTGACATCTCAGGGAACTCTCCATGGGCAGTGACCACATGTAACCCACATCTACGGATGTTAGTGCTAGACAAGTGCAAGTCCCAACCCACCTTCATGACACATCTCTGGTCCACGCCGGGTCTGGGAGGTTTGAGTTATAAAGGAAGGCTGAATAGGCTGGGTCCTTCTTTCATTGCAGGGTAGGAGGTTAAGAGGTGACCTGACAGAAATTTATAAAATAATGAGGGGTATAGATAAAGTTAATGGAAGTTGTCTTTCCTGAGGAGTGGGAAATTTCAAGACTAGGGGGATATATTTTTGAGGTGAGAGGAGAGAGATATAAAAAGGACAAAGGGCCAAAGTTTTTACATCAAGTGTGGTTCGCATGTGAAATGAACTTCCTGAGGAAGTGGCGGATATGGGCACAACTGTAACAATTAAAAGATATTTGGGTAAGTACATGAATCAGAAAGTTTTGGAGGGATATGGACCAGGAGCAGGCAGGTGGGACCAGATTGGTTTGGGATTATCTTCAGTACAGTCTGGTTGGACCGGAAAGACTGTTTCCATGCTGTATGACTCTGTGCTGCTTCTGGCAGGACATTTTGCACAAAGGGTTAAAGCACCAACTCATGGATTGGACCAAGGAACAAATTGGGGCTCCTTGCTTGCCCTCTTAGTGCTCACTCATTTTGCATCCACTTGGATGGTCACAGCGTCTCTGCCTTGCTCTGGCTTGCCATGCCTTGCCTTTACATCTTTCCTCCTTAGTCAGAGCTTAAAGGCTCACAGTACTTCAACCTTTTAGACCAGTTACAAAATAAAGCAGCTTGTCATGGTTGTCAGTAACTGTTAGTCATAGGAATGGATTTGCTGTTGTATGGCACTGCACTACATCAATCCCATATCTGCAACATGTGCCAGCAGCTGCATGTGTTTCAATCAAATGGCTGTGTTTCAAAGTCTAAGGGAAGTGGTCCTCTGTCAAGCCAAGGGCGATATGGTTCAATCAGGGCCTCCTGGTGCCACACATCATGGACGGTATCTGATATCAGGCCAGTCAGTCAGTCAGTCAGTCAATCAGATAAAATCTTGTCATGGTGAAATGGAGCCGGATGTCAGGCAGCCCTCTTATGGGCCATTTTATCCTGCAAAAAGGCAAAGGGAGCGATGGAGTGAGATGGAAATTCGAGCATAGCTGTGGTGCAGAGTTGCCGGGGTGCCCCTACAGTGAGTATGTAGCACAGAGGCCCTGCAGGGTTAGAGACAGAATTGACTGAGTGGGAGAGAATGAGAGAAACCTTTGCTGACGATAGTGAGAATGGTACACCATGAACATTGGAGCCTCAACAAAACTGGAGCAAATGGGATTTGAGAAGAGAGGCACAGTGGTGGGTGGGGGCATGGTGTATGTGCTTTCTGTTCTGGAAGAGCTTCACATTTTGAAGTCATACCTGGTTTGAAGGAAGATAGTTGTAATTGTTGGAGGTCAGTCATCTCAGCTTCAGGACATCTCTGCAGGAGTTCCTCAGGGTAGCGTCTAGGCACAACCATCCTTAGCTACTTTGTCAATGACCTTCCCTCCATCATAAAATCAGGTGGGGATATTTGTCGATAATGGCACAATGTTCAGCACCATCCACAACTCCTCAGATACACAAAAGACCTGGACAATATCCAGGCTTGGGCTAATCAGCAAATAACATTCATGTGACATAAATGCCAGCCAATAACGATCTCTGACAAGAGAAAATCAAATCGTAATCCCTTTATATTCAATGCCACTAGATTGGCCATCCACCATCTTCACCATTCACATCCTCTACCACTGAGCCAGTGGCAGCAGTGTTTGGCAACTTCAAATTTCACCACAACAATTCACCGAGGGTCCTTTGAAAGCAACCTCCAAACCCATGGCCTCTACCATCTAGATGGACAAGTGCACAAAATGTAAGGGGACATCACCATCTGCAAGTTCCCTCCAAACTACAGCTATTTTGACCTGGAATTATGTCACTATTCCTTCAGTGTCACTGGTCAAAATCCTGGAACTGCCTTCTGAATAGCACGGTGAATGTTCTTATCGAATTTGGATAGCAGTGGTGCAAGAAAGCAGCTCACCCCCCACACACTCCAGGACAATTGGAGATTGACAACAAAAGCTAGCCCAGCCAGCAACACACACATCTGCAATGGAATTTTTTTTAAAAAGTCAAAGTCAACAAACGCATGTGGCCACATTAATGAGGATTAATAGATTTAAAATAAATGTACTATAGGCAACATTTTTAAAAGAAAAATCAGTGCTCTGAACAATTAAGCAATGCAGAGGAAAGTCCACATGGTTGACAGTTTCCTTTTGTTGAAATCTAAAATACTACCACATAACATTATTAAATATAAGAGCTGGTTAGTTCAACAGGCTAGATGGCTAGCTTGTCGTTCAGAATGACATCAACAGTACGGAGGCTGAGGTAATCTTGGGAGTGGCTTTCTATGTCATCCTCTGAGAGTGAAAAACAAAGTGACATTTTCAATATGGCATTTATGAATTCTGCCCACAGTGTATACGTCAGTCCGTGAGTTTATTTATAGTGAGATTTCTCAGCAAGAAGTGTTTTCAGTGGATCATTCTCAATATTCTATTATGGATAATGCACCTGTACCTAATTTAACTCTCAGATAGTGAATATTACTGGTCAGATTTCATTCTGGAGGAGGGGATGCCTAAATTAGCCGCTTGGATTCAAAGGTGGCACATATCTTTTGCATGCATTAGTGGTACTGCAGACAATTTCATTAGATCAGGTCAGAACTGAACAGTTTTATAAGTCCCATTAGTAAATGAAGCATGAACACTAGAATTAACTACAAGATGGATAATTGAATAAGATTTGAGTTGGCCAAGTTTAGTGATTGGAACCAGATGGATCTCATTGACTATGAGATCCTTGATTGGGGATTATTAACCTGGCCAATCAGGGAGCCCTTACTGACCGATAAAATTGGGGGATTCAGAATCTCCTCAGTTTAAGGGACCGACTCCAAACTGGCTGGGTACAGCCAATGTACTATGCACATTTAAATAAAGGGTGACATGATGATGGGATACTGGCCTCTGTGCAGTTTTTTTCACCAAAGTAAGTCCAAATCTTGTGAAAGAATTTCTGTATACAGAATTAGTGTCAGGAACAATCAAGGAATGAGTTGATCATTAGCTACAGTGACAGTTAAGGGGAAATAACTTTAAATAGACTGACTTCCTCTGAACCTTCATTTTGCATATTTTCAAGGTAGTTAACATATACTAAAGTGAATTAATGGTATACATGACCATACAATAGAAAATTAGATATGTGGATAGTGTTGAAAGGCATTGTGGATAATGGTGGAGGAGGAGAGACTTTATAGATCACTTTCTTTTAATGTTTGGCACCTTTTAAATAACATCAAAGAAAAATCTGTGATTTGCTGAAAAAGTAATGACATTTAATGAAATAATGTGTTACTCTTGCAAATATATCCTGTGTAAATATTTGAAAAATATAGTTTGTTGTCCTTTTGAAGAACAGATATTAATCTTTATTTGGATTATTAATTCAATCTTCAGCTTTTTGTTGTTCTGCTATTTCCCGTTAGACACATTTTATACAAATGGCTATGTCACATAGCTGACAGAAAATAAAATGTACACTTCTGCCCTTCGCTATATTGTCATTTCTTCATATGAAATGGCACATAGTTTTTCACAAAGATACATTAGGAGGTTGGACTCATTATCACCCCTAACTCTATTCACACCTTTAACCATGAGTATACAAACAAGCAATTAATAGCGAAACAGGCTTCTTTAAAGGTACTAGTCCCAGAATGATTCTACAGAAGACCTGGTTTACACAAGCAGCATTCCATTTAGACGGCCCAGATAACTCTACTTGTTGGCGAAACGTAAATATGAATCCTTGGCTTTATGCAATCGACTCTTCAAAATGGTCTCTTATCTACAATTGAAGTTTTGTTTGCACAGCGCTTATAATGCCAGAATCAAACATAAGAAGCAGTTCACATATAGTTTTTAAAAATTCATTCATGGTGTCTGGGCATTGCTGGCTCAGTCAGCATTTGTTGCCAATTCATAATTGCTGTGGAGTTGGGATGGTATATTGTCTTCTTGAACTTCTGCAGTCCATATGGTGCAGGTACCCCATAGTGCTGTTAGGTAGGGATTTTAGGATATTGACCCAGAGTCAGTGAACGAATGACAAATTAGTTATAAGCCAGGATGCTGTGTGACCTGAAGGGGAATGTGTAGGCGATGGTGTTCCCATGCCATCTGCTGCCCTTGTCTTTCTATCTGGTAGAAGTCACAGGCTTGCTGTCAAAGGAGTCTTGTGATTAAGTGTACTGCATTATTAAACTACATACTCAATGAACAATAATCTGAGCTGTAGAGAATTTAGGACATCTTTGCCAAGTAAATTGATAGATTTATCAGAAAAGTTTTAAATGCAGCAATACAAAAGAGTTTAGAGAGAAGCAGATGGCATGGAGAGATCTGAGAATATCGTAGGAAATTTGAGAGGAGTTAGCCTTAGGTCTATGCTTAGCATCGGAATTGCAAGATCACATTTGGTAGATAATAGTCTAGGTAGAACCCTGGAAGAATTCTCCACTTAAGAATTCTTATCCACACATTAACAGAACCATACCACTCCCTGTTTCTGCACCTTCCTCCATCCCTGCAGCTCCTGGAGAATCTTACACTCCTCTATACCTGGCCACTTCTTTTCCCTCTATTACCACAGATGTCTTCAGTTGTGAAAGCCTGAAATTCCAAGGTACCGTCCGACAAATATCTAGCTCATCACTTCTCCTGTACAATTCTCCTTGAAATCAACCTCGATGACAGAATTTTTTCATCCCTATCCTGAATCTGCTTTATTAGCTATGTCACACCTGTGAAATAGTTGAGAAAGTCTTTTTCACCTCAAAGACACAATATAAAGATCAGTTCCTGGTTTACAGAAGTGGAGTGAAGTGGAATGGATTTTTTTTCCATTCTGAGTATCACTAGTATTTATTGTCCGTCCCTAATTGCCCTGCAGAAGGTAATGGCAAGCTGGCCTCTTGAACGTTTGCAGTTCTTGGAGTGTGGAAACCCTCACAGCACTGTTCAGAAAGAGATCCAGGATTCTGAAACAAGAAACAATGAAGGAATGGTGATGTCGTTCCAAGCCAGAATAGTGCATAGTTTAGAGGGCAACTTGCAGGTGGTTCATGTTCCCATGCATCTTCTGCCCGGGATGTTCTTGGTAGTAGAGATTATGGATTGGAAAGTGCCATCCAAGGATTCTTGCTGAATGACTCTACTGTATCTTGTAGGTGGTCCACACTGTTGCCGTTGTTTTTCTGTGGTAAAGCAAGTGAATATTGAAGCTGATGGCTGTGCACCAATCAAGCAGCTGCTCTGTCCTGGATGGTGGCAGGCTTTTCCAGTGTTTTTGGAATTGCAATCATCCAGGCAAACAGCAAGTAGACAGCATTCCGTCACACTCCTGACTTGTGCCTTGTTGAGAGCGGACAGGGAGTGTGGACACAGGAGGTGAGTTAGGGTTAGAATTCGGATTATTCATAAATAAAACTAACAAACTTGAATGCAACAAATTGTGAGATTTGGTAAGTTTTACTTTGCCCCCTCTGATGAAGAGTAGGAAAACCAGCAACATGAAAAGCAGCAGCAGCAGAAGCAACACCAATACTACCTGCAACATCAGTTGCCTTCTCCTCATCTACATGCCACTTCCAATGAGTGGAACTGTGCATTGTGTTGCTCTAGGAGTTCTGTGGAGAAGAATTCTGGGTGAATTCTGGAGTTGGCACCTGAAAGCTCGCTTTTTCTGCTGTCTTGAAATCCTGATCTCCTCAATGCCCTGTCTCTGGGTTAGAGTGATCACATTTCTGCTACTGACGTCCTCTGCCATTTGTATCCTGGTTAGAGACTTTGTTCATCTCTTCTTCTCACCCTTGGGAGATCTTACCTTAACACATTCCTGCAGATTGGACAGCACAACCTGCAGGCAAGAGTGTGAAAGTCACACAGTGGCCTTCTAATGTTTTCTCTCCATCCCTGTGAATACTGCAATCTCAAAATTCCATGTGCAGTTAACCCATTCGAATAACTGTCATGGTCCCTTACATTGAAAATGTTTGCTTTGGAAAATCCAATGTGTCATCATCCTGCTTATCCTCTCTGTTGGTTGGAAAAACTGTAGGCAAGTTGCAAATGCCATAGCTCAGTTTTAAAAAAAAAACCTGGCCAAGCCTTTTGAAGAGTTCACCTGACCTTTGATCTGCTAATAATCCCATGATTCTTGCAAGGACTAAAGTGAGAAAATCCACCAAAATGTCAGCTGCATTCAACAAAAATATGAGAGATTGGGGATCAATAGAGTGTTGGCAACAGTGCTTGAGACAACTGGACTTAATACTTAATGATAATTTGAGAAGTGAGTGAAAAAAATTATTTGGGAGGACAACTTTGGAGCTACCAAAAATGTGCTAGAGGTGCTAGAGGAGCTGGACAGGGCGAAGATGTGCAAAGGAGCAGTTATTGTTGGACTGACACTAACTCTGTAGGAATTGATTTGGAGATGCCGGTGTTGGACTGGGGTGTACAAACGTAAAAAATCACACAACACCAGGTTATAGTCCAACAGGTTTAATTGGAAGCATACTAGCTTACGGAGCGACGTTCCTTCATCAGGTGGTAGTCATTTAATTAGCTAAAGATTTTCTGTTAATGGTGGACAACATATGAAAAATATGGGAGAAACATTGAATGCTTAACTGTGTGAAAGGAGGATAAAGTAGAATTCTGTGCTACAGATATAACGGATGCCATCAGTCTACGGCTAAACTTGCCTATTAGCATAGCCCATGCTGGGTGCCTTTACATGCAATTACATTCCAGGACTTGTGTTATCAACAATTAAACTCATTTGCTTTCCATAAACTACATGATGAAGCAGGTTCATTAAATTACTGATACAATACCCTCACAATCAGCATTACAGTTGCATGTAGGTAACCAGAAAATATCAAAGAGTGAAGTGACTCCACCAGTGTAATTGACGAAAGAAGAATGAAAAAGATCGTTAAGTCTCCATGCAGAATAATGCACTTCTCCTTCGATGTAGGCTATGATTTTTCTCTGCAGCAGTATCCTGGTATGAGAGGTCTCTATATCAGGATCATTTCCTGTGCTCCGAATGTTGGCTGATAATCAAGTCTTAGTAATTTTTACCTCTTTTAAAAGGAGTTCTACACAGATGAGAGAAAGGATCTGGTACCAGCTAGTCTTTGGGCTTTTCTTTTGAAAGACAATAAGACCAATCATTTCTGGGTTGCCCGAAATGCTGTTTTTAAATTTGTAGCCTGTACAATTAATGATGCAGTACCCTTTATTTTTAAGAATACCACTCACCACACAAGACTAGTAGTCATTAGATATCTCACATGTGGTCTGTAAGAAAACTTGCATGGTCTTTTCTGACTTCATGTTTTCTTCTATTCTTGTGCAACTCACTTTATCACAGTTATAGAGTCATAGTGTCATAGAGACGTACAGCACAGAAACAGACCCTTCAGTCCAACTTGTCCATGCCGACCAGAAATCCCAACCCAATCTATTCCATTGCTGCACATTCTCTAGAAATTTCCCTCAATTTATATTTGGATAATTCTGTTGCAGGCAAAAGCAAGATTAAACAAATAATCTGTTTAAAGTGTCATTGTCTGATAAAAACAGTGCACAAGTCAACTTCTACTGATGTGAAACGACGCTGTATATTCACATGTTTATGTTAGTGTTTATCAATTACTGTACTTAAGTTGAACAATAATTTCTTTTCAATTCGAAATCCATAGAATTTGCATGGTCACTTACGTAATTATTTGTATGTACAGGCTGGCAGCATTATGACTATCACCCGCTGGAATGGATACAAGGCATTGTGACTGTCTGGTGACAAATGGTTTATATTTAGTGTGTAGAAACAGTTCTCCACGAAGCAACAGAGCAATGCAGGTGAGTGAATACCCATCTTGTGTTGTTTGTCAATGTAACAAAGAAATATTCAACACAGTGAAATATCAGCACCCACTTCATATAATTTTAAGGTCTTTGAAAAGATACAAAGTACCAGTACCTTATAAGCCTTACATTTCAATGGAACACTTAATTGAGACAAAGCGTGTGTTAAAATAATCAAAAGATTTTTTATTTGTGATTCCACAAATGGCCATATCAGTCATCCTTCCAAAATCAAGCAAATTATGAATGCAAAGCTATTATTATATTCTGCATTCCAGAATACAGAGAAGGATGTCAGCTCCATTGAGGCAATCAACACAGAGCAGTTTAAATCTGTGAAAACTCTTTATAAACTATAAGATTGGAAAGTAAACTAAATCTAAAAATGATGATAGTGACATGTGTGTTTTAACTGAATATGGCCCTGCATTTCTCTGCATTTCTACTGACACACTGTTTAATCCACGCAGTCACGGACTCACATCTTGCTGAAATCAGGTAATTCCCTGTTGAATGGTTTATGTCTCCCTACATATCCAAATCTTAAAATGTTGTGAAATGGGCTTTCATTCAAAAGTGTCAATGAGTTTTCAGATGAAAGAAGTGTCCCTTTTAGTTGCTTTTATGATGAAAAGAATGAAAAGTTTGTACATATCGGACCTTTCATGATCCCAGGATGTCCTAAAGCCAATGAACTATTTTTGAAATATAATCACTGTTATAGTGATGGCATCCTTTGACCCACAGAAGCTCAGAACCTGTGAGCCAGTTTGCCAGCATTTGAGATGTTTAATCTGATTAAAATTATATTAAATGGATCAGCAGCAGACTTATAAAATTGGAACTGTTACTTTGCTGCACATATACATAAATAACAGGATAGAAATCTGGATTTAAATCAATAGCATTTTTTTTGTCAACTCTAGTCTTAGTTGTACTTGTTGACAAAGTATTCTTATTGTTCAATTTTCTGCTCACCAATTACTAAAGCGTCAAGTTATGTTAGTTTTCTGTTTCATTGACCTCATAAAAATGGCTATATCCTGATATCCCTGGAAACCGAGATTGGCAGCAAGCTATCTCATGATCAAGTGACTGGAGTTGCCCTGGTGCCCACAAAAACACACTTTTCAACAAACAGGTAGGAGCTCCAAGCCTATAATGGACGTTTGCCTCCAGCAGGATAATTTGCATAATATTGCAATACTTACATTATTTCATGTAACATAAGAAACTGGGAATGCTTATTATTGATGAATCCAACAGATATTTATGACAGTTAACTACTACCCACAAACTTTAAATTACAGCAGAGCAGCATTGAAAATTATGCTTCCAGTAGCATGCCATCTTTCATGTAATCCTGGAGTAAGATAGAATATGAGACCTTTCTTTCCTTCGGTTACGTGGTCTGATACAGTCATGCCATCAAAACAATGTCTATTAAAGGTATACTGACATATTGACCATGAGATATAATGCAACAACTTTAAGTAAGAGCCTTTACAAACTCTTTCCCTCCCTGATCCAGCAACACAGAAGCATATTGCAGCACACCTTGCTGCAGCCATAGCTGAGACCAATTAAAGAAACACAGATCAAAGAGTGAATCTAGATTGAATTTAATCTATATGGTTCAGCCATTCAACCTCTGAGGCATTGGAAGAGTTTGCATAAGAGCTTCAGATGTTTGCTCATTTTGTTGTACATTTGTCATTGCAGTCAGTCAATGCCACGAGCTTAGACATTGTGTCCTCAATTATTTTGATGCAGCTTGGTTCACTGGTGCCCAGGAGAAAGTGGGGACTGCAGATGCTGGAGTACCAGAGTTGAAAAATGTGGTGCTGGAAAAACACAGCAGGCCAGGCAGCATCCGAGAAGCAGGAGAATCGACGTTTCGAGCATAAGCCCTTCTTCAGGAATGGTGCCCAGTCAATGTTACTTGCAACTCATCCTTGGAATGTGAACATTGTTAGGATTTGGTTACAGTGGGTGTGTGCTCAGTCCAATTCATCAAGACGAGTGTAGGCCGGTTGACGCAGGCTCAATGGGCTGAAGGGCCTCTTCTGTGCTATATGACTGTATAACTGTAAAACTGTGAATTTGCATAGTTTATTTATTGCACCCAAATGTTTGAGTGCTTCAATTAAAAAAAACAGCAACACAGCGTTATGCTTTCAACAAGATAAAAGATTAGTTTATTGTATTATGCTTCTGAAAGTTAACAAGATTAAAAAAAACTGGTACAGTTATTAGTTAAAATCCAGACACAATGATTTAAAGGAAGTAAATATAAGAGCTGTGCATGAAGGTGAAAATGAGATCAATCTCTAGCATTCTTGCAGGTATGGTTTCCTTGAAGGTTTTTTTTTGTCTAAAATGAAGAATTGAAATTTGGAATATAGATGACTTCTGTAATTAAAAAAAAAAGTTTGATTTTTGTAGATGTAGCAGCTTCAAGAAACAAGTAAAGGTCCCTTTTTCTGTACAAGAGTGCTGACATGATGCTTGAAAGCTGTCTGAAATCATTTTCAGGAGAACAGAGAGGCTTTATGGTATTGTTTGGCTGCACCTGGAGTCAGAGAGGAAATGCAAACCTGACATGATGCCTACACTAGTTCAGGTGGCTGGAGCTCTCTTCATACAAACCTCCAATATCTCTGTACAAAATGGCACTTATTGGCCAGTTTTTAATCACAATCAAATAAAATGTCCGCAATATTACCTTTGATGCATCATTATTCCACAAAGCAAGGTCAATTATTCTGTAATTCCTTGCCATGTCTTTCCAGTCTCCAATTCAATGCGACAGTAAATTTGAAACTTCACATCTTTTGAGGTTTGAATGGACAGTCCTGAAATTCCCTGAACACTTTTTGACACTTTGGGATTGACCCTCAAAATAACAAATTAGCCTGTCTAGTTTCAGCTGGAGTGAATCAACAGAGAAGGCATATGACCATTCTGTAAGATCCTTGATATACTTTTTAAACCACAGTAGCCTTCTTTGTGAAATATATAGTATATTGGAAAAGTTATGATACTGGTAAGGCCAGCAATTATTGCATGTCCCTGGTTGCCCTAATATAACCAAGTGACTAGTGAGGCTGCTTAAGTATACAGTTAAGTGTCAATCACATTATCACATTGTTGTGAGAATGGAATCACATTTATGCCAGACTCAGTAAGAGTAGCATGTTTCCTTCTCTAAAAGACATTTGTGAACACTTCTACTTTTTTTGCTAACAAGCGGCACAGTGGCTAGCACTGCAGCCTCACAGCACCAGGGTCCCAGGTTTAATTCCAGCCTCGGGTGACTGTCTGTGTGGAGTTTGCACATTCTCACTGTGTCTGCGTGGGTTTCCTCCAGGTGCTCTGATTTCCTCCCACAATCCAAAGGTGTGCAAGTTGGGTGAATTGGCCATGCTAAATTGCCCATAGTGTTAGGTGAATTAGTCAGAGGGAAATGGATCTGGGTGGGTTACTCTTCGGAGGGTCGGTGTGGACTGGTTGGGCTGAAGGGCCTGTTTCCACACTATAGGGAATCTAAAAAAAAATCTGATGACTGAATTGTCACTTTCATTGATACCAGTTTACCATTTCTAAATTGCTTTTAAAACTGAATTCAAATTCTGAAATTGAATAAATACTAGAGACATACAATAGGCTGATGATTCACTCATATCCATCTTATATTAACACACAAAGGCAAAATGATCTCCATGTAATTCATTATCAGCAGAAAACCTATTTTATGATTATTCTGACATAGTAGCAAGTCTGATCCGTGAGTGCCTCATTAGTGCTGAACCAATTGCTTTGTATTCATTGAAGACTGAGTTGGGTTATAGAAATGGGAATAGATACTTAAACAATAAAGTAAGGTTTCCCTTACTCTCCAACAGGATCTTTTGTTTTTGGTAATTATAATTAAAAAATCACAAAGAAGCTACTATCCTTGACTTCAATGTTTCAACGATCATATTTGATGGAGAAATTGCCAAATTTCTGCTAATGTACTAGATCTCAGTTTTGTTCAAAAAATGGGTTGAATTCATAACTACTGATAAAGGCCCACACAGCATCACCAGCAGAAAGCCAATTTGCTCAGACCTGACCCCAAAGCTGGAAGGAAGTTGGTGAAGTTGACATCAGAAGTTGTCACCATGAGTGCTGATGCCACTGTTAAAGGACTTCCAGCCCACGGTAAGAAAAACCACAAGTTTCCCAATGTTCAGTGATGCCTTCTTGCCAGTTCTTCTCTCATCTGAAAGAGAGAATGAGTTCCTCTTCTTAGGACAGCAAGAGGAGATACCTCCCCTCCCCAGCCCCGACTAAAGTAGACAGTGATTGTAAGAAAAGATCACACTTTGGATCTGGTTCCAATGCTGGATTCAGTGTCATTAACTTTATTTAATCCATAGCTCAATCCCCTTGAGAGGGCTTAAAGTATCATCTAGCATGCCCAAAGTATACGTGCACTAGACACATCCAGCATAGCTGAGATGAGGAAATAGGAGTCCTTTAATCCCTTGAACAGAGAGCAGGAGAAACCAGGGATCAGCGGCGGCTACTGAGGAAGAGGAGAAGGGAAACACTTGGCAGATGAAATGTAATGTTGGAAAAGGTGAATTTATCCATAAAGCTATAGGTAGACCATTCAGCCTATTGAGTGTGCTCCACTCTCCAATGTGAGTATAGATGATCTGATAATGCTTGAATTTACATTTCTGTTTTATCCCCACAACCTCTGATTCCTTTACTGTTTAGAAATCTGTCGATTTCAGCCTTGAATATACTTAATACCACAGTCTCAATAGCACTCTGCAGTAAAGAATTCCAAAGTTCGCTACCTTCCAAGAGAAAATAATCCTCCTTATTTCTGTTTTACATGGGTTACTCCATTAGCTGAGATTAAGCCCTCTAGTCTTTAAACTCTCTTCTAAGGGAAAACAATCTCTCTGAAGCGAGTCTGTCAAGCCCCTTAATAATTGTATATGTTTAAATAAGGTATCTTCTCATTCTTTTAAACTCCAATAAGTATAAATCCAAATTACTCAATTTCTCCTCATAACAAAATTCCTGTTCACTTGGGATCAACCTCGTGAACTTTTTGCTGGACTGCCTTCAATCCCCTTCCAAATTTCTTTCCTTAAATAAGGGGACAAGACTGTTTACAGTATTCTAGATGTGGTCTAACTCATGCCTTAAATGTTTTAACCAGACCTTCCTATTTTGAAAATCCATTCCCTTAGAAATAAAGGGCAACAGTTCATTCGCCTTCCCTATTACCTGTTGAACCTTAATGCCAGCTTTTTCTGATCATGGAAAAGGATTCCCAAATCCTTCTATGCTGCAGCTTTCTGCAGTCCTTCCACACTGAAATCATATTCAGACGTCTATTCTTCCTTCCAAAGTGTATAACCTCTTAGGAGGCTTTTCCATCTTATAGTCCATCTATCAAGTTTTTTCCCATTCATTTAACCTGTCTATACCCCTCTGCAGACTCTTTGTCATCATCACCAACTACATTCCAATCTACTTTCATATAATCTGCAAAAATAGCTATAGTACATTTAACTTTCTCATCCAAGTCATTAAAAATCCATTATAAATAATTGTGGGCCCAGCACTCATCCCTGTGGCACTTTAATACTTACAGATTGTATTCCTGAAAATGCCATCTTTATCATAGCTCTCTGTCTGTCAGTTATCCAATCCTCTGTCTATGCTCATGTGTCATCGACAACACCATAGGCTTTTTAAAAAGTAGTAGACAGCAGACTTCCGCAGTGAATGCTGAAGGTCTGTACTGAATTGATTTGCACATGTGAGTCAATCCTTATAATACCAGTGGCCTGTTTGATGCTTGTTTAGTTGGACCTGTGGCATGTATTGTAGTTTTGGGTGGTGGGATGTGAGGATTCCTTTTAGGTATGAGTAACCATGTCTTTTTTGGGTAGCCCTTGGCCTTGAATCCATTTCCGGTCAGGCATGAGTAGTGGAATGGTTTGCCACTGGTGCTTAAATATTTGTAGACTCATTTCTGGAGATAGTCCATTGTCACAATTGCTGGTGTGCCTCTCTAGATAATTTCCCAATTTCTCCATCATAAGGCTAGCCCTCTTCTGGGTTCTAAGACCATAATCTCCCTCTTTCTGAACTGTCTCATTTCTTCAGTTGGAACCATGAGGCGGGGGTGAGGCTCATGATAGATTTTCAATCTGATTCCTTGGTCTTCTATCCAGATGGTACTCTCCTGATCCTCAGATCCATCTCTCTCCATCACCTATTAACTGAGGCTTGAAATTGATGGCAGTTACAAACCAGTTATATCTGATGAAGCACCCTTTCTCCAGCCGCAAGGGGGTTCAGTAACAGCCAATGGTGTGCAGCCAGTCTGGATCCAGGTGACTAAGCAACAAGCTCTGCAGCTATCACTTGTGAAAGCTGTGTTATTTGCAGTCATGTTTTTTTAAATTTTATTTTGTTTTAGAAGTTATTGAGTTTAGTAATATTTCAACTCCTTTTTCTCTGATGAGAATCATCCAAACTAACTCTAGTTTGGACATTAATTATTATAAGAAGATATGATTGTCTTAAAGTTGTTGCACTTAAAGTTATACTTTTCAATGACACACAAAGAACATTAAGTGGAGAATTCTTATGATACCAACCTTCTTGTCACTCTATATATATTTTTAAACAAAAGTAGTATTGATTTTTGAAAGTGCTTATGGACTCTGCTTCAAATGTAATTTATGAATGGAGCTTGACATTGTAACTAATCTCTGGTAATTTTTGTGATTGCATTAAATGCATGCTCCTTCTTTATCACTTGAGCAATGTAAACAATGAATTAGTATTTGCTTTTCATTAGCTACTCTACCAAGCATAGTGTGGTGTTGGTTGGTCAGCATAGACATCATGGGCCGAAGGGCATGCTTCTATGCTGTATTACTCTGTGACTCCATCATGTTCCGGAGGTTGGTTTGGCATTTATTGGGAAGAATGTGCTGCAGGCTGCCAATCAAATCTCATCAAAAAATGAATAACAGGGTTTCCATCTCTCTCTTTCTCTCTGCATAGCTTTTATACTGTCCTGATATCCTGCAGGCATCTATAATAGATCTTTAATTAGCTTATTCATCCCATTGTACATCACAAAACTACAGGTTTTCTATGTATCCTCCTTAAAAGCTTCATTCCCTGGAATTCTTCCATCAGTGAATGGGCTAATCATGGCCTTATTGTCACCATTATTCTTCAAATAGCTCTCATTATTTGAAATGCTCTTATTTTATACAATCTGAACATTTGCTTCCATTGTATTTTGCAATATTGCTTTTCCTAAGTAGTTTGCATTTCTAATCCGTCTGGATTATATTTCCTCTGGAAATTTAAGGTCATTTTCAAAAGATTGCTAAGAATGGATTACGAGTGATAGAATTTGATAACACAGGGATTCCAACAACAGCAAAAACTTTCATTTACGTGGCACCTTAAGCATCAGAACATTTGCAGATGTCCTTCACAGGAGTTTTATTAGACTCAGAAAAATTGCACTACATAACACAAGCAAGTAAGGATTACAAACAAAATGTGGAGTGAGTCATTATTAAGCAATGGATGGAAAACTAAACAGGTTTTGCATTTGTCGTGCAATGTTAGGATACACTTTGATATAAATGTTGTTGTATGCTTAGATTCTAAGTTTGAACTCCAGCTTCCTGTGAGGACTAATGTTATAAATTCTGTGCAGGTATCTCAACCAGGGATTAGTTTATTGTAGAAAATTGTGTTGTCTCTAAGTGATACCAGGGATTCCTATTCCACACACAGAACTAAATAGAAGAACGGTAAACCCTGAACAACCAAAGAAGTGGTGATTTTGAGATTGAGGTCTAATTAGAAATAAACAGAAAAAAATCTTATACTTTTATTATTATTATTATTATTATTATTATTATTATTATTATTACCATCATCACTATTACTCTGCATCACAGTCCAGCCAACTGCAATAGTGCAGGTTCAATTCCTACTCTGGCTAAGGTGACTGTGAATGTCCCGCTTTTTCAACTTTGCCCCCTGCCTGAGGCATGGTGAACTTCAGGTTAAACTCAACACCAGATATCTCTCTCTCATGAGAGAGCAGCCCTGTGGCCCTCTGAGACTAAGGCAACTTTATATTTATGATGTGAAGGTCTTGGTGTTGGACTGGGGTGGACAAGGTCAGATATCACATGCCCAAGGAACATAGAACATAGAAAAATACAGCGCAGTACAGGCCCTTTGGCCCTCGATGTTGCGCCGATCCAAGCCCACCTAACCTACACTAGCCCACTATCCTCCACATGCCTATCCAATGCCCGTTTAAATGCCCATAAAGAGGGAGAGTCCACCACTGCTACTAGCAGGGCATTCCATGAACTCACGACTTGCTGAGTAAAGAATCTACCCCGAACATCTGTCCTATACCTACCACCCTTTAATTTAAAGCTATGCCCCTGTGCTCCAAAAGCCTGTGGTTTCAAATAAACCCCTTGGACTATAACCTGGTGTCGTGTGACTTCTAACTTTATATTAATGCAAGGATACATGAGACACACAAATCTCAGCATTACAGCTATACACAATACTGAATTATACCTATTCCAAAAGCTACATGGATCCAAACTGAACTAGTTTTCTAAACACAAATAAATCCATATAAATGAATTGATTCAAATGACTTTCTGAATATTCTAAACATTATTCAATGGATCAATAAACATTCACAAGCTTTCTATCAGCTATAGCATATGCACTTTCTCATATTCTGGTCAGTGTGTGCTTGCTCCTGCTGCCCCTTCCTTGGCAAGTTAATTCCTTCCCACTTCAGCACTGTTGAGATTTCAATAGTAAACAAATTAATGACTTCAGCCACAGTATTTTCGAATCAAATCACAAACCCCAATGTTTCAATTGTGCCTGTCCCTCTCTAATGCTGGTCTAGTTCCATTAAACTAGACACTTACATGGCTTGGACTGCATAAATGAAGAGAATTGATAAGTTTTATTGAAGAGGCAATAAATGGAATAGATTAATACGTTTTTGAGCACTTATTACTCAAACTTCATTGCAAAACTTGAAATAATAAAATAAACATATTTAATTAAGGGATATATTGACAGCCTCTAACTATATTTTGTTCACATGTTTATTATGCCTGCTATTTAATATTTCATATTTCGAATAAAAATTAATATTACATTAAGAATTTTATTTTACAGTTCGCTCTGATATTTCTCCTTGACTTCAAATATGACACCTCTACTAATTACATTCAACCTATCTCCACCCGCCATTTATAATCAAAATGTTATCCTATTCAAATAACTTAGATTGAATTTCACTGTGCAAATAGCAGGAAGTGCTTGTGTTTTAGCTAAAAACGAATGATGAAAATTCATTCTTGTCTCAGTCTCAGCTGTTGATTCTGGAACCGTATTAAGACCATATAGCTCTTTCCAGCTTTTACCTATATTACAGGAAAGATCACTATTATACAGCTTCCTAATCATGTCTCTGAAAACATTCCAAAGTCATAGAGTCATAGAGTCATAGAGATGTACAGCATGGAAACAGACCCTTCGGTCCAACCCGTCCATGCCGACCAGATATCCCAACCCAATCTAGTTCCACCTGCCAGCATCCGACGCGTATCCCTCCAAACCCTTCCTATTCATATACCCATCCAAATGCCTCTTAAATGTTGCAATTGTACCAGCCTCCACCACTTCCTCTGGCAGCTCATTCCATACATGTACCACCCTCTGCGTGAAAAAGTTGCCCCTTAGGTCTCTTTTATATCTTTCCCCTCTCACCCTAAATCTATGTCCTCTAGTTCTGGACTCCCCAACTCCAGGGAAAAGACTTTGTCTATTTATCCTATCCATGCCCCTCATAATTTTGTAAACCTCTATAAGGTCACCCCTCAGCCTCTGACGCTCCAGGGAAAACAGCCCCAGCCTCTCCTTGTAGCTCAGGTCCTCCAACCCTGGCAACATTCTTGTAAATCTTTTCTGAACCCTTTCAAGTTTCACAACATCTTTCCGATAGGAAGGAGACCAGAATTGCACACAATATTCCAACAGTGGCCTAACCAATGTCCTGTACAGCTGCAACATGACCTCCCAACTCCTGTACTCAATACTTTGACCAATAAAGGAAAGCATACCAAACGCCTTCTTCACTATCCTATCTACCTGTGACTCCACTTTCAAGGAGCTATGAACCTGCACTCCAAGGTCTCCTTATTTAGCAACACTCCCTAGGACCTTACCATTAAGTGTTTAAGTCCTGCTAAGATTTGCTTTCCCAAAATGCACCATCTCGCATTTATCAAAATTAAACTCCATCTGCCACTTCTCAGCTCATTGGCCCATCTGGTCCACATCCTGTTGTAATCTGAGGTAACCCTCTTCACTGTCCACTACACCTCCAATTTTGGTGTCATCTGCAAACTTACTAACTGTACCTCTTATGCTAGCATCCAAATCGTTTACGTAAATGACAAAAAGCAGAGGACCCAATACCGTTCCTTGTGGCACTCCACTGGTCACAGGCCTCCAGTCTGAAAAACAACCCTCCACCACCACCCTCTGTCTTCTACCTTTGAGCCAGTTCTGTATCCAAATGGTCAGTTCACCCTGTAGTCCATGAGATCTAACCTTGCTAATCAGTCTCCCATGGGGAACCTTGTTGAACGCCTTACTGAAGTCCATATAGATCACATTTACTGCTCTGCCCTCATCAATCTTCTTTGTTTCTTCTTCAAAAAACTCAATCAAGTTTGTGAGACATGATTTCCCATGCACAAAGCCATGTTGACTCTCCCAAATCAGTCCTTGCCTTTCCAAATACATGTACACTCAGGATTCCCTCCAACAACTTGCCCACCACTGAGGTCAGGCTCACCAGTCTATAGTTCCCTGGCTTTCTTTACCGCCCTTCTTAAACAGTGGCACCATGTTTGCCAACCTCCAGTCTTCCGGCACCTCACCTATGACTATCGATGATAAAAATATCTCAGCAAGTGGCCCAGCAATCACTTCCCGAACTTCCCATAGAGTTCTCGGGTACACCTGATCAGGTCCTGGGGAATAATCCACCTTTAACCATTTCAAGACATCCAACACTTCCTCCTCTGTAATCTGGACATTTTGCAAGATGTCACCGTCTATTTTCCTATAGTCTGTATCTTCCATATCCTTTTCCACAGTAAATACTGATGCAAAATATTCATTTAGTATCTCCCCCATTTTCTGTGGCTCCACACAAAGGCCGCCTTGCTGATCTTTGAGGGGCCCTATTCTCTCCCTTGTTACCCTTTTGTCCTTAATGTATTTGTAAAAACCCTTTGGATTCTCCTTAATTATATTTGCCAAAGCTATTTCATGTCTCTGTTTTGCTCACCTGATTTCCCTCTTAAGTACACTCCTACTTTCTTTATACTCTTCTAAGGATTCATTCGATCTATCCTGTCTATACCTGACATATGCTTCCTTCTTTTTCTTAACCAAACCCTCAATTTCTTTAGTCATCCAGCATTTCCTGTACCTACCAGCCTTCCCTTTCACCTTGACAGGAATATACTTTCTCTGGATTCTTGTTACCTCTTTTCTGAAGGCTTCCTATTTTCCAGCCATCCCTTTATCTGCAAATATCTGCCCCCAGTCAGCTTTCGAAAGTTCTTGCCTAATATTGTCAAAATTGGCCTTTCTCCAATTTAGAACTTCAACTTTTAGATCTGGTCTATCCTTTTCCATCACTATTCGAAGTGCTGCACCAAACTGTTAAGGAGATGGTTAATAATTTTCAGCAAAGATTTATCCCAATGAGAAGGAAAGACTTTTTGCAAAGGATCTAACATAGATGGCTAAATAAGGAAATCAAAGATTGTATCAAATTAAACAAAGTACTCTACAAATTTGGAAAGATTAATGGCAGTTCAAAAGACAGAACAAATTTTAAGAATCAGCAAAGAATGACTTTGAGAACATACGAGTGAGAAAGTACAGTATGAGAGAAAGCTAACTAGTTACACAAAAAAAAGTAAGAGATTCTGTAAGTAATTGAATAGGAAAAAGATGATCAAATGGGAAACAAGGAAATGTCAGATGTGTTATACATGTATTTTGTCTCTGTCTTCACAGGAGAAGGCTTAGAAAACTTCCCAAACATACCAGAACATCAAGATTTGAAACATTCATCATCATCATAAAGAATGGGGCTGGCAACTCCCAGGCCCAGACTGCCTGCATTCTGGAGTCTTAAAATAAGTGGCTGTGGAGAAAGCTAGAGACATCTGTTATTACCTTCTAAAATGCCTCAGGTTCTGGAAGCATCCTAGCAGAATCAAAATAGCCAATGTAGCACTTTTATTCTAGTTCGAGCAAAATTGTCAGAATCCATTACTTGGGAGGTTATAACAAGATACCCTGAAAGAAATGTAATTAATTTCAAGGAGGCTGTTGAGGAATAAATGCATAACCTGTTAATACAGACCTTCAGCTGCTGAATCAATGACCTCCCTTCCATCATAAAGTTAGAAGTGGGATGATTGCACAATGTTCAACACCATTTCAAACTCCCCAGACACTGGAGCAATCCACACCCAAACACAGCAAGTCCTGGACAATAGTAACAAGAACAATCTGCACTACACAAGTGCCAGGCAATGACCATCTCCAATAAGAGGGCATGTAAACATAGCCCTTGCCATTCAATAGCATCATCCTTACTGAACTCCCTACTAGGAGAAAGTGAGGACTGCAGATGCTGGAGACTAGAGTTGAAAAATGTGATGCTGGAAAAACACAGCAGGCCAGGCAGCATCCGAGGAGTAGGAGAATCGACATTTCAGGCATAAGCCCTTCTTCAGGAATGAGGCTGGTGTGTCAGGTGGGCTGAGATAAAAGGTAGGGGGGGAAGGGATTTGGGGGAGGGGCGCTGGGAATACGATAGGTGGAAGGAGGTGAGGGTGAGGGTGATAGGCCGGAGAGGAAGTGGGGACGGAAAGGTCGGGAAGAAGATTGCAGGTCAAGACGGCGGTGCTGAATCCGGGGGGGGGACTGAGATAAGGTGGGGGGAGGGGAAATGAGGAAGCAGGAGAAATCCACATTCATCCCATGTGGTTGGAGGGTTCCTAGGCGGAAGATGAGGCGTTCTTCCTCCAGGCGTCGTGTGGTCAGGGTCTGGCGATGGAGGAGGCCAAGGACCTGCATGTCCTTGGCAGAGTGGGAGGGGGAGTTAAAGTGTTCAGCTCCCTACTATCAACATCCTGGGGTTAACATTGACTGGAAACTGAATTGTACTAGTCATATAAACACAGTGGCTACAAGAGCAAATCAGAGGCTAGGAATGCTGTTGAGAGTAACCAGCCTCCTGACTCCTCATGGCTGTCCATCATCTACAAGACGCTTAAGCTTGAAACATTGACTCTCCTGCTCCTCGGATGCTGCCTGACTGGCTATACTTTTCCAGCACCACATTTTTCGACAAGTCAGGAGTGTGATGGAATACTCCCTAATTGCCTGGATAGGTGTAGCTCCATTGGCACTCTAAAAGCTTAACACCATCCAGAACAACACAGCTCACTTAAATGTCATGACATCCACAAATATTCATTTTCTTCAGCACTGACGGTCAGTAATAGCAGTATGTAACATCTAAACAATGCACTGGAAAAATTCACCAAGACTTTTTAGACAATACCTTCCATGACCACTACTATCTAGAGGGACAAAAGCAGCAAATACGTAGGATCACCGCAAATTCCCTCTGCATCAGTCAGCATCCTGACTTGGAAATAAAACACTATTCCTTCAGTGTCACTCAGTCAAAATCCTGGAACTCCCTTCCAAATGGCATTGTGAGTTAACCTACACCAAATGATCTGAAAGTGGTTCAAGAAGGGACTACCTTCTCCAGGGCAACTCGTGATGTGCAAGAAATGCTGACCTAACCAGTGAGGCCCACATCCTGTGAACGAATAAATAAACATTTGATAAATGGGAGCATGTAGATTTGTGTACTTTCCAAAAGACATTTGCAAAGTGACAAGGTACAAGGAAAGTGGTCAGTGTAAAGGTTAAGATGTTAGATTGTTTGGTTAACAGGACCCAAGAGCAGGAATTACTTTTCTCGAATTAACAAGATGCAACTAGTGGAGTGCCACAGTACTCAGTGCTGTGGTCTCAAATATTTATTATCTATATCAGTGACTTGGATGAAGGAACCATAAGTACAGCAGCAAAATGTAACAATGGTATCAAGATAAGGGGGGAAAGTAAATTATCTAAATTGTCAAGGGCAGGTAGAGAGCCTGCAGAGGGATACAGACAGATTGAGTGAATGTAAGTGAATATAACAGGAGGGAGATTTTACTGCCACTGTAGAGGGCTGTGATGAAGTCACATTTGGAGAACCATGTAAAACTTTGCTTTCCATATTTTTCCACACATTCATGGTGATGGCAATGGACAATTAAACAACATGGAGTCTCCACAAGTATTCCCTGTCCTCAAAGATGGGTGAAATAACTCTGCAGCGGCCGGTGTTCCTTCTCTAATTTAACCTTTATTTACACGCAGAAAGTCCTTGAGACTGATCCAGCTCCCTCAGAGGCAGCTCTCAGAATGAACAGGTTGTCTGACACTTCTGCTCTTATCTGTCAGCCAGGGTTCTCTGATTGGAACAGGCTAGCAGCCCCAAACAAGGAACTCATATTCTATGAGGTCCAGCTAGCTGACCTCATTACAATTATTACAATGAGGAGCATAACTCATCAGTGCAAAAGAAAAAGCTGATGATTTTGCGTCTATCCTCAGCAGAAGTGCAGAGTGGATGATCTAGTCATTCACAGATACTGTGAATAGCCCTGGTCCTAGTACTGACCCCTGTGGTAGACCATAATTCACTGCATGCCATTCCAAAAAGTACCCATCTATTCCTGCTCTTTGTTTCCCAAGTTATATATGTTATCCATGAGAATTGTGGAATATGTGATAAATGAGATATGTGGAATCCTCTTCCTTGGAAAATAGTATAGGCTGAGTCACTGAATTTATTTGAGGGTCCCTCAGTTAGATTTTTAATAGAGAAGTGGGTCAAGAGTTATGAGGGTCAGACATGAAAGTGGAATTGCGATGTAACCACATCAGCTATGAACTTATCAAAATGATGGAGCAAGCTCATCTAAAGCACAACATCCCAGGTAATATGGTACTCCCATGGTACTGTGTGGGAATGTAAACCTACATTATGCATGACATTCCAAAAGATCCTGTGCTATATGCATTGGATGACATGTGAGAAATAATGGATTCATTTCCACAAGTTTCCATTCAAGATACCAATAAAAGGAAAATCATGGGCAATAAATCTGTGATTTTCCAATGAGCTAACTGTCACATCAATGCCACATTCAAAGATAAAGGTGTCAGAAAATGTTGCCCTATGCATTGAAGTTCTAATGTACATATTTATCTAATACACTGAGCCATGAAAACAAACTGAAGTGAAGTCTAAACACACACTTTTACCTTAATTTTCTTTTCGTAAATACTGTTGTGTATTACCAGAAACTTCAATGTTTGTTTTGTCAAAATCAAAGTAAATTAATACAGAAAACCTGGCTTGTGTATGAAAGATAAAATACTGAGGATGCTGGAAATCCGAGATAGAGACAGAAAATGCTGGAGAAATTTAAAAATTGTGACAGCTGTGGAGAGCAAACAGAGTTGACGTTTTGAGGCTAGTATGACTCTTCTTCAGAAGCTGTCTTCTGTTAGGCAGACATAGTGTGTAATATTATGAAGAGGAACTTTTGATTCATATTCAACTTGATCTGTATGTACAAATTGATTCTCATATCCAAATTTAATAACATGCTTTCTTTTATAACAATGAAGTTCTCTCAGTTTGGCCATAGTAAGTTTATACTGAATTTTCAAACAATCCACGTGATTGTCAATTATCATCTGAATCCAGCATATGAAATCAGACACAGTGTGAAGGATTGCATATCTGACCGGAACTGATCCAATTCTTCCTGGGTGCACTAAATTAGTGGAAAACAAGGTAGATTCTTATGTGTGTGTTTGCTCCTCCCTGTCCCACTTTTCTCTTCTGTTCCTGGCTGCACCTTAATACTCAAGTGCAGTGAGAGGGGAAACTGTCCCCAGAATACGATGGTTCATTTGGAGTTATGCTTTAAGGTCAACGTGCTGCTCCAACAGAAGGTGAATTTGCACATAAGGGGTATCTTTAAGCCAATGTAAAGATCAGACTATTTTCGTTGTAAGAGAGAGAGAGAGAGAGAAGCCTGTATCATGCATTCAAACGTGCCAGTAGGCATTTACATGTCAGAATTGCTAAGCAATAACATTCAATATTATTCTCAACACTGAATTTCCCCACCAGTGACATCCTCAGGGTTACCATTGTCCAAAATCTGAACTGGACCTGCCATTATAAACACTATCGAGTCAAATGTCGGTCAGAAGCCTGGAATCCTGCAGCAAGTAATTACCTCCTGCTTTACCAAAGTTTGTCTACCATCTTCTGGCCACAGTGTGTGATGGAATAAAGTCTCCACATGCCTGAATGAATGTGGTTTCAACAACACTGAAGAATTTTGGTGCCATCCAGAAAAAGCAGCCCTCTTGATCAGCACTCCATGCACGACACAAACAATCATGCCTCCCTTCCCCCTGCTCCCACAACCCACATAACAGCAGCAATAGTTTATATTATATATAAAATTCATTGCAAATTACCTAAGCTCTTTAAACATAACCTTCTAAAGCTCCTGACAGCTATGGCTTAGAAGGATAAGGGCAGCTGTTATATGAGAACACCACCACCTGCCAATCCCTATCCAAGGCACAGTCTATCCTGACAAGGAATTCTAATGCTACCCTCACTGTTGTGGGACCAAAATCCTGGAATTCCCTTCCTAGCATCACTGATGGTGTACTTGCACTGAATAAGTGAAATGGTTCAAGGAGGCAGCTCACCACCACCATGTCATCAATATCAATTAGAAATGGATAACAAATGCCGGCCTAGCAAGCCATGTCCACAAGCATAAGGCAAATGTAGATCGCATTGCCGAGCTTTTGAGGCCATTCTAAAGTACATTCTCTATATCAGAAATATAGAAGTGTATAGAACTCAAATCTCACAATTTCAGTAAATATGCATTTCAGCCAAGATTTCTAAAGGGCTGGGTTAAACATTTTAAAGGTATTTGTGAAATGAAATATTGATACCAATACTGATGGTGTTTCCCTTCCTACAGTAACACTTCACACAACTTCACAGATTTAGACAGTAAAAGACAAGGGCATTATGCAGAAGAGAAATTATAGACTTGAACTTGTTTTCACATTAATGTTTGTAGATAACTTAAATATGATTCCCAACAATGCTTCTTGTAACATTATGCAGTAAATTCCAGTCTAGTCAGTTGCATAAGATGTACATGACTGAGGATACCAAAAGTAAATGGATTCAATCAAATTACGCAGAATTCAAGCTTTAATTGTTTCTCTGAGGGGATTTTGTAAAAGGGATGATTTTCCCATTTTTGCAGAAATTATAAGTATCTTTTAAATAGTCTGTTTGCTTTTCATAAAGCAAATGTTGCTGATTGGATCAACTGAAATCCATTCCATCTCCGTTCTCTGGTAAACGAGCTAGAAAATAATGATCAAAAAGACACTTACCATGATCAGAAACCATGTCATTTATTTTATAAACGTATAAACGTCTTTCAAAGATGGTTTAGTTAACGTTAATCAAAGAAAAATGGAACAAGAAATACATTGCGATTTACTTATTCTCTGTCATCATTGTTAAGTGATGAGATCAGCAATTATGTTTTTCTTTTAATAAGGTTGTTTTGCCTGAGGCTGAGGCTAATGAAAATTGCAGAGCATGGGCATAAGACTAAATATACAATTATGTTTGGCAAGAAAGTTCAGAATTGTTCTTTAGTTTATAATTGTGATTACTTGTGCACAATTAGTGAGTTATATCTATCAAATATTGCATACAAGAGAAGGCAGAATGTACCACAGACTTATGTGGCACTGTTAGCCCTCTTGTATTAATGTGCTGTAGCACACAGCACAGTTGACTATCAGTTTACCTAGCTTTATACTGGAATATGGCTACACCAAGTTAGTTTCAATTGATAACAAACTGATTCATTAATTTGTTCCTTTAGGTTGCTTGCTGTTACAGAATATAATTGCTTATTGAGTTAAATTGTTGAACTATAGTTATGTCTTGATTTCCGAACTCCTGTTTAATTAGATTGTTCAATATTATCCCTGATTAAGAAAAAAAATCTTTCTTTCACAATTTTTTTAAAAAAGAAATATGATTAGCATGAACATCCTTTTGTTTTCTCTCCGTATGCATCATTTTGGGAATATTTTGGTTTAAACAGTCAGTACTGATTATATCAGCATAATTGGCTTGGAGGGATTAGCAAACCTGACAGAGTCATGAAGCTGAATTAACATCAGTAGATAAGGTAGTTTACCCAGAGTCCTTCAGCCACTTGTCGTTTCGGCTGTGTATGTATTCATTTAAGCTCTTATTATCAGGCAGAGTAATCCCTTCAAGACAGTGCTTCTAATAATGTAATCAGTGTCTATTGTTTAAACAATAATTTTAAAAATCTATAAATGGAAGAAAATAAAAGCTTATTAGAATTGTATATAATTCCTTTCGGCTGGCTTTTAGTTGAAGATTTGCTCAAACAATATGTTATTATGCAATATTGTAAGTTTTGTTAAAGCCTAAATAAATATGAAAAGTGTTGGACCTTTCTCATAATAATTTAATATTGACTTACAGCATTAAAACCTTCGAAACACACATCCACAATACAGCGTAACCTAAACAAAGTGCAGCTAAGATTCTGCACGGTGGCAGTGAGAGATATTCAGGAATTACCAATGGACATAGTTTACTTCCTGCTTGGGAATGATTTGGCTGGAGTATAAGTCATTGCTTTGCTTATTATCACAGATGGTCTGAGTGAGGTTAAAGAGACAGAACAGTTTACAGGAACAATTCCCAGGTATTGAGTGTAGTGAATAGCGCACTGGTTAACAGAATCTATCACTAGAGGGCTAATGTGATTCCACAGATAGATTCTAGAGTTGTTAAAACTTTCTAAAAGGAAGGGAATAATTCAAAAGAAGTGTTTTCTAAGTTTTCTTGAATTGAGGGTCAGAAAGTGGACCCAGAGTTTAGCAAATTAACACAATCAGCTCGGATCGAAGCTGAAGCTGAAAGAGTTTTTACAGATGTGAAAAAAAAATTGAGTTCTGCTGAGGAAATAGTGAACTCCTAACTGTCCTCCCTACCAGGAGTGGGTGCTTATTCATCAGACAGTGGTACTGTCCAGATATCATAAAGAGATGAGAGGAACTGGCAGGTGCTAGGCATCTGCTACCCTTGTCTTTCTAGATTGAAATGGTTGTGGGTTTAGAAGGTGCTCTCGAAGGAACTTTGATGAGATATATTAATGGGATTGGACAAAGGGAGCATTATGCTTTGAAGGGCAAGTCATGCTGACCAAGTTGCTTGGAGTTTTTTGAGGGTGTAACTAGAGGAATAGATAAGGACGTACCAGTGGATGCAATGTACTTTGATTTTCAAATGGCTTTTGATGATGTCCCTTGTAAAAGTTTAGTGAGTAAAGTTCAAGCAAATGAAATAGCAGGTCATATGTTGGCATGGATTAAGAATTAGATGACAGACAAGAAGCAAAATTAGGGTCTTCTGCCAAGTGGCAGACAGTGATTAGTGAGGTATTGCAATGATCAGTGCTTGGGCCCTAGCTATTCATATGTAAAGACCTTAGATGAGGGAACCTAATGCAATATTGCCAGATTTGCTGACAGCACAAAACTGAGCAAGATTATCAGTTGTGAGAAGGATGCAAGGTGATCTGAATAAGCTGACTAAGCAAGTAGACAACATGCCATGTGGCTAAGTGTGATGTTATACACTTCAGTATGAAAAACAGAAATATAGAATATCATTAAATTGGTGATATATTGTGAAGTGTAGATGTAAAATGAGATCTGGACGTCCTTGTATATACACCAATGAAAGTAGACAGGCAATTGCAGAAAGCAATTAGTATTGCAAGAGGATTTGATTTACAAAGTAAGGGTGTCTTACTGCAGTTGTAGAGGGCCTCACTGAGACTACACCTGCAGCTTTGTTCTCCCTACCATACTTGCAGAGAGGACATGCAGCTGTGGCTCACCAGGCTGTTACCAGAGATGGCAGGAGAGTGCTCTGAGGACAGACTGGCATTACCATGCCTGCATTCACTAGAGTTTGGCAAGATGCAAGGAGATCTGATTGAAACTATAAATTTTGAATAGGGCTGGACAGACGAGATGCAAGGAATATGTTTTCCCTGGTTAAGGAGCCTAGAACCAAGAGAAACAGACTCGGGATATAGGCTAGATCATTTAGAATCTTAGAATCCCTACAGTGTGAAAACAGGACACTTGGCCCAACAAATCTACACTGGCCCTCGGAACAGCATCTCACCAAGACCCATCTCCCTACCATATCCCTGAAACCCTGCATTTCCCATGGCTAACACACCTAACCTACACATGGCCAATCCAACTAAACTACACATCTTTGGATTGAGATGGATTTAGAACTGAGATTAAGAAAGATTTCTTCACTCAAAAGTTAAGAAACCTATGAAATCCTCTACCACAGAAAGCCTGGAGACCAAATCACTGAACATACACAAAAATGAGAGAGACTTTATTTTAGATTTTAAAGGCATCAAGGAGTCTGATGAGAAAGTGGGAACATGGCATTGAGATAAAGGATCAGCCGGGATCATATTGAATGGTGGAGCAGATTCGAAGGACTGAGTGGCTGACTCTCACTCCTAGCTCCTGCGAATTTAAATTCCATTAGTTGCCATTGTAGGGTTTGATCCCATTCCCTCAGTGCAATAGCCAAGACCTCTCAAGAGATCATAGACCCTTCCCAATCACATGTCCTTAGATCCCCCTGACTCAATCTCTGAAACATTACATTATCCCTACCTTTGGGTGGACTTACCCTTCTACTGCATTAATGTATCACCCCCTCACACCATCAGCATCACAATTGTGACATTCCTGATATTTCTTCACTTTAGCTTCCAGGACTTAATATAGAACATGTGTGATTGAACCCAACTTTTAGGCCCATTCTTTTGAATCTCCTGACTGGGTCTCCCACACTGAATTAACTTAAGATACTTTAAACGTGTTGCTGAGCATTTCTATATTCGACGTGTTCCCATTCCTGGTGGGTCAGTGCACCTAACTGAGCAGGGGAGGTTTCAGCAGTCTAGTTACACCAGTATTGGAAGTCTCTAACATTTCTTCTGTAACCACCTAATAAGTGAAGTCTATAACTCTAACTTAAAGATGGAGATTTTCCAAAGGGCTCCATATTCTAGGTAATTGTCCATTAGAAGTTCAAGTTTCCTGGGCAATTGCCTTAAATTCAGCATGTCAGAGATTTTTAAATTTCACATTATACACTTTGTCAAGGTGTACCTGGATATCAGAAGATCTGGGCCAATGAGGATTTGTGAAATGCAAATATATTAAATACAGGAATTTTCCATCACTGCAACACTACTGCCTGAATCTATACATTTCCACTTAAAAAAACGGTGTCACAGTGGACGCTGCAAAATGTGTCAGATTGTGGACACAGATACCACTGTTACGCGTGGGAACACCTCCCACCTTCTACATGGCAGGTACTCATGTGACTCAGCCAACATTGTCTATCTTGTACGTTGCAGGCAGGGATGCCCGGAGGCATGGTACATTGGGGAAACCGAGCAAAGGCTACGACAACGGATGAATGGGCACCGCACAACAATCAACAGACAGGAGGGTTCCCTCCCAGTTGGGGAACACTTCAGTGGTCCAGGACATTCAGCCTTGGACCTTCGGGTGACCATCCTCCAAGGTGGACTTTGGGACAGGCAGCAGAGGAAAGTGGCCGAGCAGAGGCTGATAGCTAAGTTCGGTACCCATAGGGAGAGCCTCAACCGGGACCTTGGGTTCATGTCACATTACAGGTGATCACCATTGCACTACACACACAGATATTCCTACTCACACACTTTCACATACACACGGACACAGATGCACACAGACGCGCACACAGACACCCACACACACCCTTATAGACACACAGACTCCCACACATGCACAGCCTCACAGACTTAAGACACTCTGCACTCACTACACACACACACACTTTCTCACACTCACAACCCCCACCCCAGACAGACACACACACAGACAGACAAAGACCCACATGCACACATATATTTTGTGTGGTGAATTTTTTTGGTACTTTCAGAGTTACTCAAAAACCACATACATTCATGTAGAACTCTGAGCTCAAAAACTGCATGAATTTATGTAAAACTCTGTTATCTCACTTTTTAGATTGGAATCAATCTAAACATCAGGTCATAGACAGAGAACACAGGGGGCTAACACCTTCAATATATTGTCTAGCTATCACCATTGTTAACAGCTAACCCGAGAATGCAACTATAACAAAAGGGTTTTGTGATTTACACATGAGAGAAGTGAAACTATCACTGTATTCTAACAGATGAAAGGCTTAACAGACAATCAATTCTTCAATGTATAATTTCAGTTACATCACACTGCAAATTTTTGCTATAAATTCTGTGTTACGATCGAGCCCTCCACAATCACCTGATGAAGGAGCGTCGCTCCGAAAGCTAGTGTGCTTCCAATTAAACCTGTTGGACTATAACCTGGTGTTGTGTGATTTTTAAAAAAACTAAGGCTGGGATTTTCAGCTCCTGCAGGAGAAAGTGGGGAATAACAGGTGAGTGAATTTAATTGGGCAGGAGGCAGAAAATCAGTTTCTCACTGTCGAGATGAACTTTAGCAATAAAGTTCTCCCTCTTCAAAAGACAGATCAGCCTGCCTGACAGCAGGTCATCTGCATCTATTAGCATCTCGGTTAAAAACCCAGTTCATTGGGAATTAAGTGAGTCTTCCCAATTAACTTCTGCCTAGTCAAGAAACTTGACACTTCAGATAACAGACTTGTGACCTTCATGTCTTCCTAAACTTTGGGTAAGTACTTAGAGTCATTGAGTCATACAGCACGTAAACAGATCTTTCAGTCTAACTTGTCCATGCTGAACAGACATTCCAATCTGACCTCATCCCATTTAGCAGCATTTGTCCCATATCCCTCTAAACGTTTCCTAGTCACCCAACCGGATGTCTTTAAATGCTGTATTTGAATCAACTTCCACCACTTCCTTTGGCAGCTCATGCCATATGCAAACCACCCTCTGCATGAAAAAGTTACCCCTCAGGTCCTTTCGAAATCTTTTCCCTCTCACTTGAAACCTATGTCCTCTAATTCTGGACTCCTCCATCCTTTAAAAATACCTGGGCTGTTCACCCTATCCAATTGTTCTATTCTATATTCAATTATTCTATATTCTATAAACCTCTATAAGGTCACCCCTTAGTGTCCAACACTCCAGACAAAAAAGCCTTCTCAGGCCTACTCAGCCTCTCTCTATAACTCAAACTGTATAGTCCCTGCAACATCCCTGTAAATGTTTTCTGCACCCCCTCAAGTTTAATAACATCTTTCGTACAGAAGGGTGACCGGAATTGAATGCAGTATTCTAAAAGTGGCCTCACCAATATCCTGTACAGCTGCAACATGACATCCCAAATCCTATCCTGACCAATGAAGGCATACCAAGCATCAACTTCACCACCCTGTCTCCCTGTGATTCCACTTGCAAGGAACTACGCACCTGCTGCTTCATCCTCAAAGCAATATGCTTTAAAACATCTTTCAACTGTGCTGCAGTGTTGACTCTCCAAGTACTGGGAAGAGTTCTGGGGGAAGAAGGCAGGCTGTACCCATGCACAGTCTTAACACAAATGACCTAACTGGACAGTGCTGTCTATAGCTGAAGGCAAGGGTGCAGATCATACACGAAGCAGGTGTTTGTCACTGAAGGACATAATACAGTGCAACTGACTATGGTTGAATGCCATGTTTGTTCATGCATAGCAAAGCAGAGGAAGGGTTAACATAGAACATAGAACAATATAGCACAGAACAGGCTCTTCGGCCCACGATGTTGTGCCAAACATTTGTCCTAGCTTAAGCACCCATCCATGTACCTATCCAATTGCCGCTTAAAGGTCGCCAATGATTCTGACTCTGCCACTCCCACAGGCAGCGCATTCCATGCCCCCACCACTCTCTGGGTAAAGAACCTACCCCTGACATCCCCCCTATACCTTCCACCCTTCACCTTAAATTTATGTCCCCTTGTAACACTCTGTTGTACCCGGGGAAAACGTTTCTGACTGTCTATCTATTCCTCTGATCATCTTATAAACCTTTATCAAGTCACCCCTCATCCTTCGCCGTTCCAATGAGAAAAAGCCTAGCACTCTCAACCTATCCTCGTACGACCTATTCTCCATTTCAGGCAACATCCTGGTAAATCTTCTCTGCACCCTCTCCAAAGCTTCCACATCTTTCTTAAAGTGAGGCGACCAGAACTGCACACAGTACTCCAAATGTGGCCTAACCAAGGTCCTGTACAGCTGCAACATCACTTCACGACTCTTGAATTCAATCCCTCTGCTAATGAACGCTAATACACCATAGGCCTTCTTACAAGCTCTATCCACCTGAGTGGCAACTTTCAAAGAGCTATGAACATAGACCCCAAGATCCCTCTGCTCCTCCACCTTACTAAGAACCCCACCTGTGCATTTCCGACGCCCCTCCCCCAAGTCCCTCCTCCCTACCTTTTATCTTAGCCTGCTGGACAAACTTTCCTCATTCCTGAAGAAGGGCTTATGCCCGAAACGCGATTCTCCTGTTCCCTGGATGCTGCCTGACCTGCTGCGCTTTTCCAGCAACACATTTTCAGCTCTGATCTCCAGCATCTGCAGACCTCACTTTCTTCTCAAAGATAAGAACCCCACGGTTAACCCTGTATTCCGCATTCTTATTTGTCCTTCCAAAATGGATAACCTCACACTTGACAGGGTTGAACTCCATCTGCCACTCCTCAGCCCAGCTCTGCATCATATTTAAGTCTCTTTGCAGCCGACAACTGCCCTCCTCACTATCCACAACTCCACCAATCTTCGTATCATTTGCAAATTTACTGACCCACCCTTCGACTCCCTCTTCCAAGTCATTAATAAAAATTACAAACAGCAGAGGACCCAGAACTGATCCCTGCGGAACTTCACTTGTAACTGGGCTCCAGGCTGAATATTTACCATCTACCACCACTCTCTGACTTCGACCGGTTAGCCAGTTTTCTATCCAACTGGCCAAATTTCCCTCTATCCCATGCCTCCTGACTTTCCGCATAAGCCTACCATGGGGAACTTTATCAAATGCCTTACTAAAATCCATGTACACTACATCCACTGTTCTACCCTCATCCACATGCTTGGTCACCTCCTCAAAGAATTCAATAAGACTTGTAAGGCAAGACCTACCCTTCACAAATCTGTGCTGGCTGTCCCTAATCAAGCGGTGTCTTTCCAGATACTCATAAATCCTATCCCTCAGTACCCTTTACTTTGCCTACCACCGAAGTAAGACTAACTGGCCTGTAATTCCCGGGGTTATCCCTATTCCCTTTTTTGAACAGGGGCACAACATTCGCCACTCTCCAGTCCCCTGGTACCACCCCCGTTGACAGTGAAGATGAAAAGATCATTGCCAACAGCTCTGCAATTTCCTCTCTTGCTTCCCACATAATCCTAGGATATATCCCGTCAGTTAGTGGACAAGAGTGGGAACTGCCTGTCCAGGGATTGGGCCACAATCTCTCCAGTGGAGGAGATACTAACTCTGCAGGGACTGGGCCAACATTTATCCAATGGATTTGTTACTGTCTGTCCAGTGCTATCTGGTGTATCCTTGCCTGTCTGCAGGATGATCATGTCTTTCATGACTGAGTGCAGAAACATGTCTTCCAACTGGAGTTGCGCAGGGGCATTGTCTCTGCCAATCAGCCCTGCAGAATACAGGAGACTGTGTTCTTTCCCTGCAATGGATTTGAAATTGCACAAAAGGTACTTACTTGCACTAATGGAGGGCTTCCTGCTGCCACTCCTTTGGAAGAGGACTGCCCTTTATTTGTGGACAATCTGGAAATGCAGCTTGCGTGAGATGCTGCTGAAATGGCAGATATTTTTACCCAAGATGAGTCATCTCTGGGGAGAGTGAGGGTGACCAATAGTTGACATAATATACTTGGGTTTCCAAAATCATTCAGTGAGGGGTCACATAAATAGGTTTCTATTCAAGGTAAGAGCTGGGGCCAATATATTAACAGAAAATAAGGTTTAAATAATTAGTTCATTTTCGACTTGGTAAACTATAATTAGCAGAGTCCCACAGTGCTACCAGCTTAATTATTTGTAATCTATATTAATGACTTGGCTGAAGGGATTATATGTGTTATAACCAAATTTGCTGATGATTCACAAATAAATAGGAAAAGCTAAGTTGCTAGGCATTACAAAGGGACATAAATAAAGTGAGTGGGCAAAAATGTGGCAAATGGATTATAATATGGGAAAATATGAGGTTGTCCACATGGACAAGAGGAATAAAACAAAATATTGTTTAAATGGAGAAGGACTGCTGAATGCTGCAGTACAAAAGGATCTGAAAGCCCACATATATGGGCTTCAAAAAGTCAGGATGCAGCTATGGTAAACAATTAGGAAGGAAAACAGAAGATTGACCTTTAATTGTAATGGTGGTGGAGCATAGGAGTGAGGAAGTCTTACTACAACCACCCGACCTGTGTACCATATACAATTCTGGTGTCCTTACTTAAGGAGGAATAAACACATACTGGAAGCCATTTAGAAAAGGCTTACCTGTTTAGTCCCTGTAATGAATTAGGCCGAACTCTTTAGAATTTAGATGAATGAGAGGTGATCTTCTTGATAACATTCTGAGGATTCTACAAGGAGAAGGTGAGGACTGCAGATGCTAGAGATCAGAGTCGAGAATGTGGTGCTGGAAAAACACAGCAGGTCAGGCAGCATCCAAGACTTTCATTTCCCTGGCCCCCTACACCTTATCTTCACCACAGACATCCAGTCCCTGAACACATCTATCCATTATGACACAGGCATCCAAGCCCTCCATTTCTTCCTCTCATGCTGTCCCAAACAGCACCCTTCCACTGACACCCTCATCCGCCTGACTGAACTGGTCCTCACTCTTAACAACTTTTCCTTCCAAATGGAAGGGGTAGCCATTGGCACCCACATGGACACTAGCTGTGCCTGCCTCTTTGTCGGGTACGTGGAACAGTCCATCTTCTGCACCAAAATTGGCACCACCCTCCAACCTTTCCCCCATTACATCGATGACTAGCTCGTGCTCCCATGAGTATCTTGAACAGGTCAGCAACTTCACGAATACCTTTCACCCCAACCTTAAATTCGCCTGAACCATCTCGAACAACACCCTCACCTTTCTGGACCTCACCATCTCCATCTCTGGCGACTAACTAACCACAGACATCTTCTACTAACCCATTGACTGCCACAGCTACCTACACTATACCTCCTCCAACCCCATCTCCTGTAAATACGCCATCCCTTATCATTCCCAATTCCTCCACCTCTGCCGCATCTGTTTCCAGGATTACCAATTCCCTCTAAGAAAATCCCAGATGGCCTCCTTCTTCAAAGATCGCAACTTCCCTTCTCACATGGTTGATGATGCCCTCCAGCATATCTCCTCCATTTCCCACACCTCTGCCTTTGAACTCCACCCCTCCCAACACAATAAGGACAGAACCCTCCGGTCCTCACCTTCCACCCCACCAACCTCCATATATATTGCATCATCCTTTGCCATTTCCGCCACCTACAGACCCCATCACTAGCGACATATTTCCCTCCCCACTCCGATCAGCATTCCGGAGAGACGATTCCCTCTGAGACTCTCTCATCAGATCCATGTCCTCCAACAGCCCACACCCCACTCTTGGAAACTTGCCCTGCCACCACAGGAAGTGCAAAACCTGTGCCCACACCTCCCCCTCTCCTCCATCAAGGCCACAAAGGATCCTTCCACATCCAACAGAAATTTACCTATACCTCCACCAACGTCATCTACTATATCCGTTACACCCAATGTGGTCTCCTCTACATTGGGAAGACAGGACGCCAACTTGCGGGTCATTTCTGGGACACCTGCACCAACCAACCCCACCACCTTGTGGTTGAATACTTCAACTCCCCCTCCCACTTCACCAAGGACATGCAGGTCCTGGGCCTCCTCCATCGCTAAACCCTTACCACCCAACGTCTGGAGGAAGAATGCCTCATCTTCCATTTTGGGACTCTGCAACCACACAGGAGTAATGTGGATTTCACGTTTCCTCATTTCCCCTTCCCCCACATTATCCCAGTCCCAAGCCTCCAACTCGGCAGCATCCTCTTTCCCATCTTTCCGCTCCACCCTCCTCTCCAACCTATCACCTTCTCCCCTACCTTCATCTACCTATCACATTCTCAGCCACCTTGTCACCAACGGCACCCCCCTCCCATTTATCTCTCAGCCCCCCGGCCCATTAGCCTCATTCCTGATGAGGGGCGTATGCCCGAAACGTTGATTCTCCTACTCCTCAGATGCTGCGTGACCTGCTGTGTTTTTCCAGCACCACATTCTCGACACTGAGGATTCTGCAAGGTGGATGCTGAGAGAATATTTCCTCTTGTGTGAGATTCAATGTTAAAGTGCTCAGTTTAAAAATAACTTAGCTCCCATTTAAGACTAAGGAATAGGAATAATTTTCTCTTAAAAGATATGTACTTTTTAGTATTCTATCCCTCTAGCAAACAGTGGAGGTTGGGTCATTGAATTTATTCAAGGCAGAGACTGATTTTTTTAATCAACAAAGGAATTAAGATTTAAGAAGGGTCAGGTAAATTTCACAATCAGACCAAACATAATCTCATTGAATGGCAAAATGGGTTCAATGGGCTACTCCTGCTTTTAATTCCTGTGGTCTTTTGCCTTCCTAAAAACAGAGTCAAGCAAAGTAAAATGAATTACAAGGATATAAAAATTACATAAGTACTTGATTCAGAACAAAGGCTCAAGGGTTCAAAACAACAAATCACTTGCAACAGAACGTAAGCTTTATAGTTTTCCTACAAATTGTAAGGACAATTTAATATTATACAAGATATACTGCAGCTAAAGCATGAGTAAGTAGCTTTTTTGATTTGCGATGTGGTTGATATATAGAAACAACACCCGTGTTTCAAGTCTTTTTTAATTATTCAATGTCTTCGAGCATTGCATTTTTACAAATTCTGTCAGCTATTTGTATACTGCTTTTACATGATCAATGTATGCAGATTAGACACCAGGTTATATTTCATGTATTTGTCCAGGGCAATGGAGGTGCTCTGAACAGAATCCATTTGGGAGTTCCATGCAAACATTTATTTTCTTCAACTGAGAGGTTTAAATGCCTTTAGATTGTCATGAATTGTATATGATGTTTGGCTTCCTATATAGTCTCCAATTTTTGTTGCATATCTTTAAAATGTTCACTTAAGTCGCATTCCTTTAATTATGACATTGAATTACCTCACAGTCCATGTCCGGAACTGCTTCGGGAGCAATTAGTAATGATAACAATGAACAAATCACAGAAAATTGAATGCAATCATTATACTTTAACCCAAATTTTCCATTTTTGTTTCAACAGCCATGTTAGCTTATTAATTTCAAATGAGGTACAACTGATTTTAAAATATTGAAGATGACAATTTAAGGTTCAGACTTCTGATGAGCTTTACATTTTAGAGAAAACAGCTTGCCTGCTGAACAATCTTCCCTCACACGTTCACAATGAAAATACTGTACAGGATGGCAGAATTGAATCCACGATATAAAGTCCTAATTTAACAATGACAATAATAAAAGAATTAAGTAGATTAGTTAAACCAATCAAAAAGAATATACTGCATATTAACTTCATGACATTTAAGTCTGGAATTAGTACACTAGTAATTCACAATTGCTGCATACCTTTCTCACTTTTAAAAATGCACTCAGTTCAATAGCAAATAACCTGTCATTAGAAGGAGGGGAATAGGAATGTAGTCATTGCTTTCCTAATATCTCCTGCGGCTCCCTTCAGCTGTTTAGGTTTACTTGTTTCCTGTCCCAGCAGATGGTCTTCTGCTGTTATGCTACCCCCTGTAGAACTGGTTCCTTTTTGAATGCTCTTTTTCTGCAGTGTGGCTATACATAGAAGTATATTGCATATTGCTTTCCACTGAAAGCAACCTACCTGCAGTACATTGACAAAATAATAACATATGAGCTACAGCATTAAGAAATATAATAAAATACTCATGCATTTAAAAGACATTTTGAATCATTTAAGGATAAGCAATTTTTCTTTCAGGGCATGTTGGCATCATTGCCTCAGCCAGTATTTACTGCCCATTCCCAATTTCTCTGAAGAAGGCGGTGGTGAGTTGCTCTGTTGAACCGTAGTCCTCTTGTAGACTCCTGTTGTAGTCCTTGGTGTAAAGGGACACCCGTAGTGCTGTTAGGAATGGAGTTCCAGGATTGTGATCATGAGAGGCAGTGATATAGTTTCAAGTCAAGACAGATTATAGTTTGGAGTCATGATTTGGAGATGCTGGTGTTGGACTGGGGTGTACAAAGTTAAAAATTACACAACACCAAGTTATAATCCAACAGGTTTAATTGGAAGCACACTAGCTTTCGGAGCGACACTCCTTCATCAGGTGGTAGCGGACAGCCTGCAATTGGTGGTGTTGCCATTCATCAGCAGCCCTTGTCCTTTTAAGGAGGCGAGCTTGCAAGTTTTGAAGTACCACGTTGTAAGTGGTTGCAGTGCACCATGCAGCGAGTACACACTGCTGCTATCAAGCATCAATCTGAAAGGGAGTGAATGTTAAGCTGATTGAACAAGCTAATTTGTCTGTAGTGCTGTTGAGTCTCTGGAGCATTGTTGCAGCTAATTTGATCCAGAACAGTGGAGCATATTCTAACATCTGGGCCTTGTAGATAGCAAACAGACTTTGAGGAAACAGAAGGTGAGGTATTAGCCACAGGATTCATAGCCTCTGACCTACTTTTGTGGGCATGGTATTTATGTGGTCAATCCAATTCAGATTCTTGTAAATGGCAACCCCTAGAATGTTGTGGCGGATTCAACATTGTTGATGAATGACTGTCAATGAGTAATGATTACATTTTTGTTTGTTGGATATGGTCATTGCCTGTCACCTATCTGGAACAAAAGTTACCTACTACTTTGAGCGCAAGCCTGGATTATGCCCACATCTTGGTGTGTATGGACACAGGCTGCTACAGTATTTGAGGAGTCACGAATGGTGCTGAATATGTGCATTCATCAGTGAGTACCTCATTATTGACTTTATGCTGAAGGGAAGAATTGATGAAGTAGCTGAAGATGGTTGCTCCCAGGACACTACCATGATAAAATGCTGCAGTGACATCCTGAGACAGAGATGAGTGACCCCAACAAACACAGCCATCTTAAATAAAAACAAGTACTGTGGATGCTGAAAATCTGTAGTTAAATAAAAAGTACAGAAAGCACTGCAGAAACTCAGTGGAGAGAAAAAAAGGCTAAGGTTATGAATCTGATATGACTCATCTTCAGGATTCTTCTTCAGTTCTGAAGAAGAGCGATATCGGACTCAAAACAATGATAAGATTGGATTTGTTCAGCTTTTTGTAGAGAGGACATACCTGGGAACCTTTCCAAATTGTTGAATCAATGCCAGTGTTATAGCTCTGCTATGGCTCCACACCTTGGCTAGTTCTGCAACCCATGTTCAGTATTATTGTAGGAATGCTGTCAAGGTTCATAGCCTTCACAATGTCCACTGTTTTCTGCCATTTCTTGATATCATACGATGTGAGTTGAATTTGTTTAAGATTGGCATTTTGTGATGCTTGAGACCACTGAAGGAGGCCGAGACCGACTATCCACATGGCATTTCTGGCTGAAAATTGTTGCAAATGCTTCAGTCTTGCTTTTTCCACTGATGAACTGGGCTATTCCAGTATTGAGCATGGGGATATTTGTGTGTCTCCTCCTCCTCCACTACATTGTTTAAGCATCCACCACCATTTATTACCAGATATGGATGGACTGCAGAGCTTAGATTTGATTGTGGGATCGCTTAGCTCTCTCTATGGCATGCTGCTTCCACTGTTTGCCAAGTAGTCTTGTGTTGTGCTATACCAGGTTCAAACCTAATTTTTATCTATTCTTGGTGCTGCTCCTGGCATTCCATCCTGCATCCTTCATTGAAGTTATATTGGTTACCCAGCTTGATAATTGTGGTGGATTGTGTGATTTGCCAGGTCATGTGGTTACAGATTGTGATTTGAATATAATTCGGCAGTCACTGATAACTCAAAGTGCTTCACAAATGGCCAGTTTTGAGATGCTAGATAAGATGAAATCCACCATTTTTTAGTATGGAGGGTATCCTCAGTTTGAAATTGGGACCATTCCCAGGCTAACTCCCTTCCAACTGAATAACCATGTGATCACCATCTTTGGTGGATCTGCACTGCCAGTGGAACCAGGCCTACCCTGGTTTGGTGATTGCAGTAATTGGGACAGTATCTATCAGATATGATTCCCTGAGTATGACTGCATCAGACTGTTGCTTTTAGTAGTCTGTGCTACAGCTCTCCCAATTTTGGCATCAGCCCCCAGATGTTAGTACAGAGGACTTTGCAAGGTCAACAGAGCTGGGTTTGCCTTTCTCACTTCCAGCGCTTAGATTGATCCTCATTGTCGAGAGTGCGGTGCTGGAAAAGCACAGCTGGTCAGGCAGCAACCGAGGAGCAGGAGAATCAACGTTTCGGGCATAAGCCTTTCATTAGAATACTCAATGTTTGATCAGTTTCATTCTTTTTTTTAGATTTTAGTAGCAGTCGGATACAACTGAATAGCTTACATTTCAAATTACATTTATAAGGTAAAACATCGATGTTGATCTGGAGTCACATGTCGGCCAAGCCATGTAAGAACAGCAGTTCTTCTTCCTTTAAGGGCATTGGTAGCAATGACAATGGTTTAATGGTTGCCGTTCGACTGATTTTTAATTCCAAATTTTTATTAATTGAATGCAAATTGCACCATCTGCCGCAGTGGGATTCACACTCATGCCACCAGACCATTAGCCTGTGTCACTGGATTACAGGTCCAGTCACCTTCCCACTACACCTTCACCTTGCCCATAAAATAATCCAAAATATGAAGCATAAGAATTTATTAGACATGCAAGCTGTTGTTTACAACATTCAGCCATTCAATTAATCACAGCCTCACTCTTTCTGGTGGACTAAGCAAAGCATAGCTAATTGATTTTGTGAGGAAATTCAGGTGGAAGCTGTTTATGTCTAATTTTTACTTATAAAACGTCCTCCCAAAGTGTTACATTTTTTATGATCTCCCAGGTTACCATTGGCCCTGTTTACATGTATTAAATTGACAGCTAGTAACTTTGGAGAAGGTAGTTGCTGTCATCACTTTACCACAGCCATACACAGAGAAGGGCACAGCAATACTGGATTGATGGTTAAGTTTGCTCCTATAAAAACAGTGCTAAAAATCTTGTGATCCAATAAAACAGCTGTACCAGAGAAGATAAGAAACCTGCAAAATGGTGAGCATGTAGTGGCAGAAATGTTCCAAATTTATGTTTTCCAAACAGTTCCTAAAAGTAAGTGAGCCAACCTAAAATTCTGTCAGTAGTGAGGCTAGCTCTAAAATTTATAACCATGACAGGGAATAAGGTGGAAATAGAGATATGATTACCTTAAGTCTCTTATCCTGCTTCTTAATCCAAAAAGTTAAAAGGCTCAATCATTCTATTTTCATCGCTAAAAGGAAATACAACTGTAAAACCAGAAAAGGAAGCAACTGCAAGTGCTTTTGTAGAAGCACACCATGAAACCACTGCTTTTATGGCTTAAGGAGCCTTTGTAGAAAATTTGTTATTCATTTAAAGGTTTGCAATGCACTGTAGGTTCATCACTGTCACGTATTACATATTGCCACATTGTGACCAAGAAACTGGATGTTAAAGTAAGAGCGTTTTAGTGTAAATTTGTGATTATGGTCACAATCAATACAGCATGTTTCTTTATGTACCTAGTTAGGAGTTGAGACAGCATCTACATGCACACTGTAATTACAACTTTGGTATCTAGCAATTTACAGAAGAAAGACATTTTCAAAAGCTTTTGTAGAAATTGTTTTATAAGTAAATGTAATGCTTCTTGACTGTCAAATGGGTTTAAACTAACTCAAGTCGTATCCTTCAATTTGAGGCTTTCATAGCAATGTAAACATGCAAGTAGAGATATAACCTCATAGCTGGTGTTACCTAAACAGCATTGAACAATTGAATCCAATAGAACCAAGATTTTTACATACATTTTAAAATGCAGTCAACTTTTGCAATTCTGCTGGTTGGAAACAAATTGTTATTAGCATGAAATATAATGAATGTGTGTCATTTCGAAGTGAAATAATTTAATTTGTAATGTAACAAATCAAACCTATGGAAAATTAAAAGAGCATCCATTGATCCACTGCCTGACCTGGTTTTTCAGCACATTTGTGCTTTTCAGATAGAAAGTCTTCTTTAATTTGTTGATAATATGCCAGAGGTAAGGATTTTCTGGTCTACCTTCAAATCTGCTCTGATGAAACATAGAAACAAAGAAACTAGTAGCGGAAGTAGGCCATTCGACCGTTATGAAGATGTGGGTGTACTGTACCTTTAAGAAAGTTAGAAGCTAGCAGAACTACCTGACAGCAGCAAATGTTCTGAATAAGATATAGCGTAACCTTTTGGTCCAGCAGCTAGAGTAACTGATTTCCTGGAGACAAAAATAAATTTGAATTAGGCCAATTGGTTTAAATTATGCCCAAGAAAAAACAAACTCCAATCAAGATTGAATTTAGTATATTGACAATTTTAAAGGCAATGACACAATCTGATGCTTTGAGGGTATAAGACCAGGAAAAATTGAACAGCTGGGGGACAACTGCCCAAGGACCAACAGATGTAAGCTGCTCGTCAGAACTCTCTGAGAGGTACTGTCCAGAGAAGGAGTTTGCACAGAGAAAAACATCAACACTAACCTAGAGGGCAAATCTACAGAGGGAGATATAAAGAGAAGATTCGGCAGCTGGCTGGTTTTGAAATTTAAATTTTTCAGTAAATCTTAATTGGGGGTTTTATCGGATGTGTATTGTAGAAAGGAAACTAAAAGATAGGTTAGAGGAAGGGGTTGTAAATAGTTGTTAGTTAATTATTCTCTGTTATTCTTTAAGAAATAAAGTTGTTAATTTTGACTTTAAATAGTCCTTGTCTTCTCGAATTTTCACAGATTACTGCATGGGACAAATCTTTTCAATGTTGCTGGTTTAAGTTAAGCAGGAGGGTTTATCCCATATCGTAACACGGCCCTTCCAGCCTGCTCTACCATTCATTATGATCATGGTTGATCCTCCATCTCAATGCCCTCTTCCCATGCTGGCTTTGTCTAATCCATTCCAAATGTTCTGTTATCATATCATATATAATAGATTCTACCACTGCTGATAATTCCCTAATTTTTCTCTCCCTCTCTTTTTATATAGCATCCGTATATTTATTACCTTTCAATTTGCAGAAACCACTCCAGAGTCTAAAGAATTTTAGACAATGGTCACCAATGCAGCCACTATTTCCAGAGTCACATCCTCTAATGCTCTGAAATGTGGGTTATCAGGCCCTAATGTTTTGTCAGTCTTCAACACACCATTAATTACCCCATCACTATTCTCTTACTCATACTGAATTCCTTCATTTCTGCCCTCCCCCTAGACCCTTGGTTCGTTAATATTGCTGGAAGGTCTTTTTTTTTTGCCTCTTTTGTGAAGGCAGAATCAAAGTATGTTTAATTCTTCTACCATTTCTTTGTTCCATGCTATAAGTTCACGAGCTTCTGACTATTAGGAATCCACATTTGTCCTTGCCAAGTTTTCTCTCTTGATATAATTATAGAAGCTTGTGTGGTCTTTTTTCTAATGCAATTTTACTCTCATATCGTACTTTCTCCGACTTGATCAAAATGTTGGCCTTTGCTGAATTCTAAAATGCCTTTTTGCCAGCTTTTTCTGACAATTTTATATGCCTCCTCTTTGGATCTAAAATTGTCTTTAATTCCTTTCTTCCTGAAGAAGGGCTTATGCCCGAAACGTCGATTCTCCTGTTCCCTGGATGCTGCCTAACCTGCTGCGCTTCTCCAGCAACACATTTTCAGCTTAATTCCTTTTGTAAGCCAGGGTTGAAACAGCTTTCCTCTTTCGTTTTTGTGCCACGGAAGAATAAATAATTATCGAAATTCATGCACACTTTAATAAACATAAGCAATTGACTATCCACTGTCAATCTTTTTCATGATATGGAACACAAGCAATCACCTGGGGGGCTGTCCAATTACAGAGTGCAAGATCTGGAGCCTGTGCATTCACTGACCTGCAGCAGTGATGTAGGTGGTGCCAGCTTCAGGTACCACGTTTCAAAGCCTGAATTTGTTTCTTTCTGCACAAAGAACTTTGCCCTGCTGCCCACGCTCACTGGCAGCTTGTAACAACTCTCTGGAAGGCTATAACAGCAATGTCAGAATGAATATGCTGGGTGGTCCCACAGTTCAGCAATAATCGCAGGTTCACTTCCAGGTGAGAGGGGAAGGGCAGTAGCTCTTCTTCCTCAGGAACATGAGAACCCATGATGTGTTTCATATGTCTTGTAGCTGTCATCAAGGAGCCTGCACAGGGAGTACAGAGGACTCCAGCAGCCCTGGAGTTACTTTCTGAACCTGGATGCAGTTCTACCACGATGTCATTTGGTTTGCCAAAGTGTGTAATATATACTGTATCCCCTTTTGGATTTGTATGTATTTATAAAGAGTGTGCATTTGAGGCCACAATGTGCTCAGCCAGAGGTTTGGCTGCATATTGATGAGAAATACCTATCTGACTTTGCAGACAATCACCTTCCCACATACACATGAGGTCCTTCAAGAGTGGCTGCATGTTCATGCCAGTTATGGGCTCTCCCAGGATAAGCTTTGTAGCCTATCTTTGTGTGAAACTAACAGTCTTTCATCTTCTAAGTGTAGGGACAAATGGCACACACCAATAAACAGAGGCCAGACAAAAAGAGAAATGTCCCATCTCCACAACCTCAGCCCAATGGAGGAGGAGACGTTGGAAATGCAGAGTACCGATGTGGCAGTTGTATCACTAACGGCAACATCAGAAGGTCCTCCCAATAGGGAAAATAAAAGGATACAGGTGCACAAGGGTGCATCGTGCAGACATATTGGAACTGTGTTTATGTGGTCAACATTGCAGACACAGAGCTCCATTTCAGACACTGCTGGCTTGAGCAAATGGGAAGCCATTAATCAGTTTTCTCAGGCTGGTCAGAATAATGCAAATGGACATAGAGCGTGAGAGACTGGGGATCAGTAGGTCACCTCTGAGGATGAGGGGGAAAGATTCCCAAAGAATGCCTGGTCACATTATTTCTCTGCAGCAACCTTGAGTGCAGATACTCTCAAATTTGCAATCGTGAGTAGATTCAGTCACAAGCTGGTATGCATATCATGTACAAATCTGAGCAATTTTGAGAGGCTGTGAGAGCCATGGTCATTTATAGACGAGGCAGATACTGAGCCATGACTGTTGATGTGACTTTGGAGTTGACCATTACATGATAATTGCTCTGACTGCAGCAAACGGTGAGGGATTATCTATTGGAATTTCTTGAAAATTGTGTACGCTTATTCACAGATAATGGAGGAGTCCAACCAGGCCATGTGTTCTATATCAATGATGGAACCATTCTTGACTTCCTGCATCAAGAGATTGGTATCCCTCATGAACAGCCTCAGTGGATGCTGGGCATGCATACAGAGCTGCAAGCCACCAATGTACCCAGGAGCTCTGTGCAGCTGTGGCAAGATGATAGGGCAACTGGTTACATGGAATCTCTGCCAGGTTACTGTGCTTCTCCGATCAGCAGCTTTTCACAAGCATCATGAGGGAGGAGAAGTGACTGCCTTCTGTTTCTGTCAGCTTCTGTCACAGTACTCCTGCTGTGACTGGTAACACTACCACTGAGCCTAGCCCCTGCAGCAGTAGAGTCAGAGGAAGCTCTTACATCTGTACAGGGAGTCCCCATTTTGTCTTCCAGTCCAGGCCATCATATGCCATTGGACAGTGAGACCAGCAATCAGCATCCACTTCAGCTGCAAACACAGGAATAGCTTCCCCTCCACTGCATTCAGTACTAGGGCTTCATGGACAATTACAACATTTCAATGTTATGCCTCTTTCCTGCTGTACAAGTCAACTAGTGTTTTATTCACCGTTGCTGCTTCTCAATTGACTTCTTGTTTCTCTTTGAGATCTTATCTACAGCTGTGCTCCCTCAATGGGCTGGAAGTGATTGAGGTATGTCTGTTCTCTCCTGAGCGTTGCCAGTTTGAGGGCTGGCTGATAGAGTGCAAAATGAAGGCAGTGACAGCTTGCCAGATTACAGATAAGGTTTAATTGGGATCATTTTTCTGCAAACTATACAGTAAATGGAAAAGCCCTGGGGAAAATTAATGTCCAGAGAGATCTGGATGTTCAGATCCATGTTCCCTGAAGGTGGCAACGCAGGTCAGTAGAGTGGTCAAGGAGGCATACGGCATGCCTTCCTTCATCGGACGGTGTATTGAGTATAAGAGTTGGCAGTTCATGTTACAGTTGTATAAGATTTTAGTTCGGCCACATTTGGAATACTGTGTACAGTTCTGGTCACCACATCACCAGAAGGATGTGGATGCTTTGGAGAGGGTGCAGAGGTGGTTCACCAGGATGTTCCCTGGTATGCAGGGTGCTAGCTATGAGGAGAGGTTGAGTAGATTAGGATTATTTTCATTGGGAAAAGGTGGTTGAGGACTGGGGGGGGGGGGGGGGGGTGTTGGGGGAGGTTAATTGAGGCCTACATAATCATGAGAGGTGTAGACGGTTGGATATCAAGAAACTCTTTTTTTTCCCAGAGTGCAGGACTCAATTGGAAAACATTAAGATTGATAAGTCCCCAGGGCCAGACCAGATTTATCCTAGGCTGCTGCGGGAAACGCGAAAGGAGGTTGCTAAGCCGCTGGTGAGGATATTTGCCTCCTCACTCTCCACAGGAGTCGTACCGGAGGATTGGAAGGAGGCGAATGTTGTTCCTCTTTTCAAGAAGGGTAATAGGGAAATCCCTGACAATTACAGACCAGTCAGTCTTACATCTGTGGTCAGCAAAGCTTTGGAAAAAATTCTGAGGGATAGGATTTATGACTATTTGGCAAAGCATAGTGTGATTAAAGGCAGTCAGCATGGCTTTGTGAGGGGCAGGTCATGCCTCACAAATCTTATTGAGTTTTTTGAGGAGGTGACAAGACAGGTGGACGACGGTCGAGCAGTGGATGTGTGTATATGGACTTCAGCAAGGCATTTGATAGGGTACCCCATGGTAGGCTCATTCATAAAGTCAGGAAGTATGGGATACAGCGAGATTTGGCTATCTGGATTCAGAACTGGCTGACTGACATAAAGCAGAGGGTAAAAACAATGACTGCAGATGCTGGAAACCAGATTCTGGATTAGAGTGGTGCTGGAAAAGCGCAGCAGTTCAGGCAGCATTCGAGGAGCAGGGAAATCGATGTTTCAGGCAAAAGCCGTCGATTTCCCTGCTCCTCGGATGCTGCCTGAACTGCTGTGCTTTTCCTGACAGAAGGCAGAGAGTGGTTGCAGATGGAAAGTATTCTGCCTGGAGGACAGTGTTGAGTGGGGTCCTGCAGGGCTCTGTTCTTGGGCCTCTGCTCTTTGTAGTTTTTATAAATGACTTGGATGAGGAGGTTGAGGGTTGAGTTAGTAAATTTGCAGATGACACAAAGGTTGGAGGTGTTGTCGATTAGTATAGAGGGCTACTATAGGCTGCAGTGTGACATAGACAGGATGCAGAGCTGGTCTGAGAAATGGCAGATGGAGTTCAACCTGGATAAATGCGAAGTGATGCATTTTGGAAGGTCAAACTCGAATGCTGAATATAGGGTTAAAGACAGGATTTTGGCTGTGTGGAGAAACAGAGTGATCTGGGTGTGCAAGTACATAGATCCCTCAAAGTTGCCACCCAAGTGGATAGAGTTGTTAAGAAAGCACATGGTGTTTTGGTTTTCATTAACAGGGGGATTGAGTTTAAGAGCCGCGAAGTTTTGCTGCAGCTCTACAAGTCCCTGGTGAGACCACACTTGGAATATTATGTCCAGTTCTGGTTGCCCTGCTATAGGAAAGATGTGGAGGCTTTGGAGAGGGTGCAAAGAAGGTTTACCAGAATGCAGCCTGGACTGGAGGGCTTGCCTTATGAAGAAAGGTTGAATAAGCTCTGACTTTTCTCTCTGGAGAGAAGGAAGAAGAGAGGAGACCTGATCGAGGTGTACAAAATAATGAGAGGAATAGATAGAGTCAATAGCCAGAGACGTTTCCCCACTGGGGAAACTGGTATGAGAAGACCTAGTTAGAAGAATGGATAAAGGAGATGTCAGAGGTAGGTTCTTTACGCAGAGAGTTGTGAATGCATGGAATGCGTTGCCAGTGGTGATGGTGGAAGCAGAATCATTGGGGATATTTAAGTGACTGCTGGACATGCATATGGATAGCAGTGAGTTAAGGGGTGCATAGGTAAAGTTCTATATTTTACATTAGGATTAAATCTCGGCACAACATCATGGGCCAAAGGGCCTGTTCTGTGCCGTACTTTTCTATGTTCTATGTTCTACTAGGGGTCACGAATTCAAAGTGAGAGGGGAAAAGTTTAGGGGAGATATGCGTAGAAAGTTCTTTATGCACAGGGTGGTGGGTGCATGGAATGTGTTGCCAAGGGAGGTGGTCGGGGCGGGAACGATAGCATCATTTAAGATCTATCAAGACAGATATATGAATGGGCAGGGACGAAAGGGATACAGATCCTTAGAAAATAGGCAGCAGATTTAGACAGAGGATCTGGATCCACGGAGACTTGGAGGGCCAAAGGGCCTGTTCCTGCGCTTTAATGTTCTTTGTTCTTGACAAACCACAAGGATCACAGTAAATGGCCCTTTATCAGAATGAGTGTGTGGCTGTGTGTGAGAGTGTGACAGAGATTCCTAAGTCTTCTGTCATGATGGCTACGCCATCTCTCAAACCTGAATCCTTTCCTTGTAGTAATGTCACTTTTCCTCTGTGAATCTTTTCCTTTCCATCCTGGAATCTTCTGCCCTCTTCCACAAACCGTTCGCAGGTATCTTTCTACCTCATCCTTTATTCCACTGCATGTTGGCTTTGCTGTTGGCTTCCTAAGAGCACAGCACTTACCTACCATGTCTTCACCATTTTTAAACCCTCATGGACCCAGGCTGTATTGATAAAATCGGAAATGCAAAGTAAATGCAGTCTTTTCTCTCTGGAGAGAAGGAAGAAGAGAGGAGACCTGATCGAGGTGTACAAAATAATGAGAGGAATAGATAGAGTCAATAGCCAGAGACGTTTCCCCAGGGCAGAATTGACTGGTATGAGAAGACCTAGTTGGAAGAATGGATAAAGGAGATGTCAGAGGTAGGTTCTTTACGCAGAGAGTTGTGAATGCATGGAATGCGTTGCCAGTGGTGATGGTGGAAGCAGAATCATTGGGGATATTTAAGTGACTGCTGGACATGCATATGGATAGCAGTGAGTTAAGGGGTGCATAGGTAAAGTTCTATATTTTACATTAGGATTGTCTCAGCAAGCCAATGTCTGTACTCCATGGTTGCCATCATCAGTAAAATCCAGATGGAATGTCAGAAAATCAGATGTCTAACTAAATGCACCACATTTTATTGCTTCCCTTCCTTCTCCTAAACTCATTTTAAATGATACTGTAAAATTCTGACCAAATTGCCAGTGTTACCCACATTCTTTTAAAAAATCATTTGTATTATTATCTAAAAATTCATAATTTTGTTCTCACTTAATACTCCTCCTATCTGATTTACTCAGGAAATACTTCCCTCTTCCTTCTGATTGTTTTCTATGATATTCTGTTGGCTCTGTCTCTGTTCTTTTTCCCATGTTGTGCTCTCGGCTTTTTGTTATTATTATTGTAGTCATGAGACCTCTTTAATTAGATTGATTCCCAACTTCTATTTACCCATGGCATCTAAAAGTTGCTGGCAATTTCCTACTTTAACAGAATGCATTTATCCTATAAATTGTTATAATCTATTCTTCAAAAAATATTATTTTCACCTCAGCTAGCATCTAAAATCAACTATCATTCTATCTGAAGTCGTTCTAATCACATTTTCCTTTCTAGTTGGGCCTTAATCACATTACAGCCATGACTCCCTCGGTGCATATTCACATTTAGCTGATCTACCTGAGCTATTTTATTAGTTACAGCAATTTTACATTGTCCACTTTGCAGTTAATCTTCTATTACTACTATTAGACGAGAGAAGTGTTGTTGTGGTTTTGTGGCTCAAACTAGAAGCTGAGAATAATTTTGGTCCCTGAATGTGGGAGCCTATGATATTGAACTTTGTGCCACATTTAAACAGGAGGATTAAGAATGGCAAGCATGTAAACAAGATTGGAAATTAGATAGCTCCTATGGGCTGAATGGTCGGTCCCCATGCTATAACTGATTGTGACTTTTTCTGTGTGCAGAATTCTGACATTTCTGGTAGATTCAGCAGTTTTCCCATAGTGTCTATGAACTCAATGTGTATACATATGATCTCGACAAAATTATTTAATATTTAGGCCAGAAAAATTGTAATCTTGATAACAGGAACTTGTAAGGTGTTGGAATAAACAACATTCAAAAATCAGGTGGTAATCCCTTGTTTGCTTTAAGCATAAGGATAAACATTATGAAACTGTATTCATTTTTTTAATTCATTCACAAGATAAGGGTGTTGTTAGCTATGCCATCAGTTATTGTCTGTCCCTAGTTGCTTCGGTGGGCATTGAGAGTCAACCACATTGCTGTGGGTTTGGAGTTACATGTTCCATAGAATCCCTACAGTGTGGAAACCGGCTCTTCAGTCCAACAAGTCCACACCACCCCTCTGAAGAGTAACCCATCCCCCTCAAATCCTATATTTACCCCTATCTAATGCACCTAACTTACACATCCCTGAACACTATGGGTAATTTAGCATAGCCAATTCACCTAACCTTCTCATCTTTTGGACTGAGAGGAAACCAGAGCACCAGGAGGAAATCCACACAGACACAGGGAGAACGTATAAGCTCCACACAGACAGTCGCCCAAGGCTGAAATTAAACCTGGGTCTCTGATGCTGTGAGACAGTAGTGCTAACCACTGAGCCACCGTGCTGCCCCTAATGCAGACCAGAACAAGAAAGGACAGCAATTTCCTTACCTAACTGGCATTAGTGAACCAGATGGGTTTATCTAACAATTGATAATGGATTCATGGTCATTCTCACACTCTTAATTCCAGTTCTATATTGTACTCAAATTCCACCATCTGCCATGGTGGGATTCAAACCTAGGTCCCAGAACATTGCCCGAGCCATTGGATTAACAGTCCAGTGATAATACCACTAGGCCATCAACTCCTCACAAACAAATTCAGAACATAATTTCTATTTATAATTGCATCAATTCCACGACTAATGTTTGCATGCCTTTGATAGCAGAGAACTGAAACTCTTGATGTTATAAACCAATAAACATTTATTAGTTATTTACAATCTGTACTGTTGCAGAAATTCATCAGAACATCTTTCTATCAGGCTGTAGCTACATGTATTTGATATCATCTGACATTATTGTATTTTAACAATTAATATAATAACTATTACTCCCTCATGCTACAACAATTAGCAATAACAATTATTCAATAAAATCAAACTACACACGTAATATTTATGCCAGCAGACTGATACTGGATACTTTTTTACTTGATTTCTTAGGCAATGTCAATTAATACTCAGACATTGACACTGTATTGAAAGATCTAGACTTGATTATTGCCTTTTGTTTAAACATACATTCATGATTCTTTTAGTTTGATACAGTAATTACTGAAACCTTAGATAATGTTTGTGGTTTTGGGTGACGATGCTGAAATTGAGTTAAAAAGCAGATTGTCGCTCCACACTTTGTCAGGAGCAGTAACCCAATATTATTTCTTGCAGATTTGACCAGTTAGTGGGCATAGGTTGTGTCAGATTCCCAAGGCTGGGGTCCAATAAGAGACCAATGGCATATCAGCAGTCCCACTGTCTAAGGTGGGAGGTATCAATATCTGTATAGAGAAGTGTACTGCCGAATGGGAAATCCTGCACTATCCCCCTGAATCCAACATGGTTGAGAATATGGCAATCAACCTCGGCACTGTATCCCGTTGCTGACGTGATGGGCTGTTAGTCAGGCCTGATACAGCCCACAGGCTGGTAGCAGCCATGGTGGAGGTGGTCTTGGCAAGTTCGTGAGGGGATGGGGCTCCTGCCACATTTGCAGTCAACGTGTTAGCCATATCAATTTTTTCAAATCATAGTGTAAGCTCTTAATTGTTTGATCTTTTCTGTATTCTCAAAATAACTACATTTTTCCTTAATATGCTTTGTACCAATTGGAATGATTGTCACTGAACTGACATCCTCATGTTGACAAAACTGAGTACTACTGTCGCGAGTATGGTGCTGGAAGAGCACAGCAGGTCAGGCAGCATCCGAGGATCAGAAGAATCAACATTTCGTGAAGGGCTTTTGCCAAAACATCGATTTTCCTGCACCTCGGATGCTGCCAGACCTGCTGTGCTCTTCCAGCACTACGCTCTTGACTGTTATCCTCATGTTATGTGCTTTTACAGCTTTGCATTTCACCATCTCTATGTTTGGCTATTCCAAAAGCTGATCGATAACCACCTGTTGCTGATGCTCCAATAGCTTTATATTATTCAAATATTATGGCATACATTGTGTCCTTGTTCAAGCATCACCTCCCTCCTTGGGGAACTATTTCAACTATCTTTGAATCATCAACACTTTAAGCTTAAATTGCGAGCCCTCAACTTTAACTCTCTTGATCACCTTCTCACACTCTACCTCTCAGCTCCCCACACTCCTACAACTGGGACCCCATCTGAGCAGTAGTCTAACGCTGACTTCCTGTCCATTCAACCTCCCTGCAATCCATCACATCCGGCAGGGCCTTACCTGCCTGGCAATCCTGCTGACGGTTATCTTGAGGTGGCTGAAACTGAGGTTGCACAATAGGACACAATAATACAGCAGTTCAGAACAACATTCAGAGATAACCTTACAGCATACTAGTAGTTTTTTATCTTATCAAATGCAAAGAAAGCTGGTATTGGTTTTAGAGCTTTTTTTATGTTAACAAGAATTATTTAAAGAGTATTGAAGGGAAGACTGGCAAAAAAAAAAGCTTGCTTTAATCTAATTCCACTCGTGTATAATTTGCCTGCTGCCCGTCTGATCATGAAACCCCAGTGATGACAGCTGTCTGTTAACCAGATCTCCTCATCATCAGAGCAGAGTGCAGCATGGGGCGTGATGAATGGCCTACAGGGATAGAACATAGTGAGAAAAAATACACAAGCAACTAATGAAAGCTTTAAAATGAAAGTAATAAACGTAATGAAATCTTAATGGCCTCAGCAGTAAAGTGGTTAATGGGACATAATAATATATCATGGGAAATGTCAGGGGTAATATGGCAAACACAAAGATTAGGTTTCAGCAAAATTATACAACTGTCAAAACACAAAAATGGAAAATCAATTCACACCATTATCCACAGGGCACCATCTGACGAGGTTGGGGATGCACAGGCTCCAGGATGATTAATGTCAATATTCAGTTAATCAGCTAAGACATCATTCAGTTTTAGAAAGGGAAATGCCAACAAGACACCAGCTTTTCAACATAACAGCACTGATGTACCACAACTTCCAAAGTATGTCAGAAACTATTATGGGCACCATGTAAAATTGTATCTTCCTCCAAAACCTCCAATATAAAATTTATTTTCTGTCGTTCCTGACACCATTTTAAAAATAATGCAGGGTTAGTGAACTGGCTTCAAGGATTCTGGTTAAGGACCACATCAGTAAAGTGAATGATGTTCCAGCATGTGCTGATGTGACTTCCTGCAATATTGTAACAATAATGATTTTTGAGAAGGTTTGTAGCTCAGGTCGATGGTATGGCATTTCATCACTACAAAACATCTGAAAACAAACCTTCTAGCTCAGCGAGCTAGCTTACATCCATTATAACAATAGTTCCTGATGCATATCAATCCTGAGGGAAATGTTATTCTGCTGTACTGCATATTGCAGAATTTCCCCAAATGACCACTACTACTACCTTATGGGATTTGCCAGTCTCCAATCAGAGGGTACTGGTTAAGGATTGTTCAAGATAGTTCACTGGCACTAATCTTCCTTTGTCTTTGCTTCATTTTAGACCTTTCCAGTGATAAAGTGATAGAGGATGCATCAATGTACCGTATCTACAGAAGTGAAACTGTTTATAGATAACAGAAAGGTTTATTATGTAATAGCAATAACTAAAGTACAACACTAGCAATTCATTTAACAGAAAACCAATATTTACTGGTAGTTGATTATATGACTATCCACCTAATGGTCAACCTGTTGTCAAACATATTTTTGCCAATTGAACAAGTTACTTAGCTGCAACAGCAGATCACATTTATGATGATTTTAGTGCCCTTTCCAATGTGGCAGGAGCGTTATTGATGACTTCATACTTTCCTTTCAAAATCAACCTTCTGCTTCAACTGCCAAGTACAGCATTTGATTCTTCATTCAAACAATAACCCAATGTTGTATTTTTAACTGGCATTCCTACCAAACTAAATAAAGACATCAGTGTTTAATTTGGGCTTTGAGTATTGTCTCATTATTTTTCATGAAACTCATACTAAACAATCAAGTAAGTTGTTAGGGTAACAGTTTACATCTTCTAGCAGAAACCTGAGGTTTATCCATATATGGGGCATGATTGTTCCTTTCCAGTAGCCGCTTGTATCCTTTGAGGTAAGGTTAACATATGCTGTGAACTCTGCAGTTTATCAACACAACAGCCAACAACTTGTAGCTATTTACAACATGAAGATTGTCATTAGCTTGCATCCCTGGATGGGTATTCATCAGATTCAATAGAGTATTGAAAGCATTTGAAATCTGGCAAAGAAAAGAAAAATATTATGCTTGAGAGATGAAAAGAATGCCAGTGGTTTCTGAATTTTATTTTACAAAAACAGATTTACAATACAATACCACTAAGAAAGTGTGTTTGAGTAGGAAACAAAACAAATTGCTGGAGAAACTCAGCAGATTTGGCAGCAGCTGTGGAGGGAAAACACAGTTAATGTTTTAAGTCCAGTAAAGGTCACTGAACTTGAAAGGTTAACTTTGCTTTCTCTCCATGGATGATGCCAGACCTGCTGAGTTTCTCCCATGCTTTCTGGTTCTCTCTGTTTTTTTTCCAGTATCTATAGTTCTTTGTTTTATTTGTATGATGAGTACGTTTGCCTTGGAAACTTTATTTTGTTTTGTTCATTGGATAATCTCCTAACTAGGATGAATCTTCCTCATCTTCAATAAACGTTCTTTTCTTTGCAGAAACCACTTCAGTAATTATATGAAAGTTTGTAGCTGGCAAGTTACCTAGTATCTGCCAGTGCCAGATGCCTTGTCAGGATATTTACTGGTAACTTTGAATGCAAGCTCTATTAGGTACAAATTTATACTTGTTTATTCGAGATTTGTATTATGTAGTATTTGTAAAAAATGGATATTATATTCTAAATTGGAAGAAAGGCAATCAGCTGCAGATGTGGGATTTCTAAAATAAAAATAAACAAAGAGCTAGAAATACTCAACATGCTCATGGAAACTATAATGCATTTATGTAGACATTGAATGAGATTTTTTCATAACAAGAGTATTACAAAATATAATGTGGTAACAAGCGACATTTGGTGGATATTTCAGAAGATGACCAAAAGCTTGTTCATGGAGGTTGGTTTAAGGAGTATCTAAAAAAGAGAAAAGGTCAAGAAAAGGGAGAGACTTAGAGAATTCTAGGTCTTAGGATCCAGGCAGTGAAAGACATGTCTATCAATTGTGCAACAGTTACAATTGAGGATCTTCAAAGAAGTGAAACTTAAAGGAAGGCAGATAACTTAAAGGGCTGTGGGGCCTCAGGAGATTGCAGGAATAGCGAAGATGGAAGGCCATCAAGAAATTTGTAAACAAGGATGAGAATTTCAAAACCAAAATTCTCATGAAAGGTAATCAAGTTCAATTTCTGTTTCCTCACAGCAGGCTAAATGTTTACCGTTAGGTTCTCATAACTTTCAGGGGTGCCGGATTTCCGCAGTACTCAGGGGAGTTTTGCAGAAATCTGACATTCATTATCAAGGGGCTATGAGATGAGAGCGCAGTACAGGCCCTTTGGCCCTCGATGTTGCGCCGATCCAAGCCCACCTAACCTACACTAGCCCACAATCCTCCATATGTCTATCCAATGCCCGTTTAAGTGCCCATAAAGAGGGAGAGTCCACCACTGCTACTGGCAGGGCATTCCATGAACTCACGACTCACTGAGTAAAGAATCTACCCCTAACATCTGTCCTATACCTACCACCGCTTAATTTCAAGCTATGCCCCCTCGTAATAGCTGACTCCATACGTGGAAAAAGGTTCTCATGGTCAACCCTATCTAAACCCCTAATCATCTTGTACACCTCTATCAAGTCACCCCTAAACCTTCTTTTCTCCAATGAAAACAGCCCCAGGTGCCTCAGTCTTTTCTCATACGATCTTCCTACCATACCAGGCAATATCCTGGTAAACCTGCTCTGCACCCATTCCAGTGCCTCTACATCCTTCCTATAGTATGGCGACCAAAACTGCTCACAATACTCCAGATGCGGCTGCACCAGAGTCTTATACAACAGCAACATGACCTCAGGGTTCCGGAACTCAATTCCTCTACCAATAAAAGCCAGTACACCATATGTCTTCTTCACCACACTATTTACCTGGGTGGCAACTTTCAGAGATCTGTGTCCATGGACACCAAGATCCCTCTGCTCATCCACACTACCAAGTATCCGACCATTAGCCCAATACCCCGTCTTTTTGTTACTCTTACCAAAGTGAATCACCTCACACTACCTACATTGAACTCCATTTGCCACCTTTCTGCCCAGCTCTGCAACTTATCTATATCCCGCTGTAACCTAACACATCCTTCCTCACTGTCAACAACTCCACCGACTTTCGTATCATCCGCAAACTTGCTCACCCAACCTTTTAGCCCCTCCTCCAGGTCATTTATAAAAATGACAAACAGCAATGGTCCCAAAACAGATCCTTGCGGAACACCGCTAGTAACTGCACTCCAAGATGAATCTTTACCATCAACTACTACCCTCTGTCTTCTTCCAGCCAGCCAATTCCTAATCCAAACCTCCAACTCACCCTCAATGCCATACCTCCGTATTCTTTGCAGTAGCCTACCATGGGGAACCTTATCAAATGCCTTACTAAAATCCATATACACCACATCTACCGCTTTACCCTCGTCTACCTCCTTAGTCACCTTCTCAAAGAATTCAATAAGGTTTGTGAGGCACGACCTGCCCTTCACAAAACCATGCTGACTATGCTTGATCACATTATTCCTATCCAGATGTTCATAAATCCTATCCCTTACAATTCTCTCTAAGACTTTGCCCACAACAGAAGTGAGACTCACCGGCCTATAGTTACTAGGGTTACCCCTACTCCCCTTCTTGAACAAGGGAACCACATTTGCTATCCTCCAGTCTACTGGCACTATTCCTGTAGACAACGAGGACATAAAAATCAAGGCCAATGGCTCTGCAATCTCCTCCCTTGCTTCCCAGAGAATCCTAGGATAAATGCCATCAGGCCCAGGGAACTTATCTATTTTCACCCTTTCCAGAATTTCCAACACCTCTTCCCTACATACCTCAAAGCCGTCGATTCTAATTAATTGTGACTCCATATTCACATCAGCAACAATGTCCTGTTCCTGAGTGAATACTGACAAAAAGTATTCATTCAGTGTCTCCCCAATCTCTTCAGCCTCCACACGCAACTTCCCACTACTATCCTTGACTGGACCTATTCCTACCCTAGTCATTCTTTTATTCCTGACATAAATATAGAAAGCCTTAGGGTTTTCCTTAATCCTACCAACTAAGGACTTTTCATGTCCCCTCCTTGCTGCTCTTAGCTCTCTCTTCAGATCCTTCCTGGCTACCTTATAACTCTCAATCGCCCCAATTGAACCTTCACGCCTCATCTTTACATAGGCCGCCCTCTTCCATTTAACAAGGGATTCCAATTTCTTATTAAACCACGGCTCCCTCACACGACCCTTTCCTCCCTGCCTGACAGGTACATACTTATCAAGGACACTTAATAGTTGCTCCTTGAACAAGCTCCACATATCAATTGTGCCCATGCCTTGAAGCCTACTTTTCCAAGCCTAGGTCGTGCCTCACCGCATCATAATTTCCCTGCCCCAGCTATAACTCTTGCCCTGCAGTGCACACTTATCCCTCTCCATCACTAGAGTAAAAGTCATCGAATTGTGGTCACTGTCCCCAAAGTGCTCACCTACTTCCAATTCTAACACCTGGCCTGGTTCGTTACCCAGAACCAAATCCAATATGGCCTCACCTCTTGTTGGCCTGACTACATATTGTGTCAGGAAACCCTCCTGCACACATTGGACAAACACCGACCCATCTAACGAACTCGAGCTATAGCTTTCCCAATCAATATCTGGAAAGTTAAAGTCCTCCATAACAACCACCCTATTACTTTCACTCTTCTCTTGAATCATCCTCGCAATCCTTTCTTCTACATCTCTAGGACTATTAGGAGGCCTGTAGAAAACTCCTAACGGTGTGACCTCACCTTTCCTATTCCTAACCTCAGCCCAAACTACCTCAGATGGCGAGTCTTCATCCATCGTCCTTTCCACCGCTGTAATACTATCTTTGACAAGCAATGCCACACCTCCCCCTCTTTTACCCCCACCTACTCTTGTTCCTATTTTCCATGAATCTATGAATGCTCATTAACACCCAGCCTGCCTCAATTACATTCCCTGGTGCAAACTCGTTCACCAAACGTAGGGAACACGCCTGTTCACTAACCCGTGGGCAGCACAGTGGCACAGTGGTTAGCACTGCTGCCTCACAGCGCCAGAGACCCAGGTTCAATTCCCGTCTCAGGCGACTGACTGTGTGGAGTTTGCACATTCTCCCCGTGTCTGCGTGGGTTTCCTCCGGGTGCTCCGGTTTCCTCCCACAGTCCAAAGATGTGCAGGTCAGGTGAATTGGCCATGCTAAATTGCCCGTAGTGTTAGGTAAGGGGTAAATGTAGGGGTATGGGTGGGTTGCGCTTCGGCGGGTCGGTGTGGACTTGTTGGGCCGAAGGGCCTGTTTCCACACTGTAAGGAAATAATCTAATCTAATCTAATCCAACTACACGTTCAAAGCCGGCTGCTGGCTGGGTCAAAAGCTTCTTTCAAGTTCTGGTGAGTTCAAAATTTTCTACTAACTTGGCTCCCTCAGAAAATAGCCAATTCTCAGTCCTCTTATCTAAGGAAAGATACACAGGTATTGAGGCAGTCCAGCAGGGTTTTGCTCAGTTGATCCCAGGCATGGAGTGACTTTCTTATGAGGAGGGCTGAGTAGGGTGTGCCTGTACTTAATGGAAGTTAAAAAAATTGAGAAACAACCCTATCGAAACATTAAAGATCTTTAGGGGGCTCGGCTAGCTAGATATGGAGAGATTATTGCTTCTCTTGGGCAAACCTAGGACCAGATGGCATAATCTCAGAATAAGGGGTTGTCTGTTTAAAACCAAGATAAGGATGTTGAAGGTTAAGGGGTGACCTTACAGGGGGTTATAAAATCATGAGGGACCTAGCAAAAGTCTTTTCCAAAAAGTAAGGGAGTTCAAAACTAGAGGTCATAATTTTCAAGTCAGAGGAGAAAGATGTAAAAGGACCTTGGGGTCAATGTTTTCACACACAGTGTGTTTTGTATGTGGAATTAACTGCCAGAGGAAGTGGTTGCTGCAGGTATAGTTACAACATTTGAAGCATTAGGAAAGGCATAAGAATAGGAAAGGTTTAAAGGGATAAGGGTCAAATGCAGACAAGTGGGACTAGCTTTTTTGGGAAGACTGGTTGGCATGAAGGACCAAAGTGTCTATTTCTGTCCTGTATAACTCTATGACTGTCAGAGAGTGGTGAATCTGTGGCATTCTTGACAGCAGAGGGCTGTTGATACTGGGTCATTAACTATATCCACTGTCTGGGATAGACAGATTTTTAATCAGTAAGGAAATCACTGTGATTGGTAAAAGCTGGGAAGTGGAATTGAGTTCAGCATAATCTCATTGAATATCAGAGCAGACTCGATGGACTGAATGGCCTGTTTCAGCTTCTATGTCCCATTATATTATGGTTTCTTCATGCAATTCCTACAGTGTGGGATCATGGAGAGATATACCGTAATGATGTGGTGAGGCGGGGAGTGTGGGATCCCAAAGCACAAGGATCAGCAGTGCATGTGCTCGCTGGCCATGGAGGGTGTCCTGAGATGCTGGTACCAGGTTTCCAAGATGCTTGTCTAGAGGAAGCTGGTGTCACCAGGGGCTTGCTCTGATTTCCATGTTGTGCATTCTTGGCATTTAGAATCTAACTGGCATGTGGCAGTGTGGGAAACTGCAAACCAGTGAGGTGACATTATGCAATAATGAGGATGTTAATGTGTGCTAATCAGCCTCTAGCTGCTCATTAGTGAGAATCTCATCTTCATGTACAACACTTGCTTGGAAAATGGGACTTTTTGCTCTCAACTTCGAGAGGCTCTTCACTGGACTTCTCGCACAACATTTCCAATGTTTACACCATTAGCCCATATTGTTTGATGGCTGGGAAGTTCCCATCCATGCTTCAAGGCCTTTCCAGAATGCATCAAGTTGGTAAACCTAGAGAGATCATAACATTGTTGGACACATTTGCTGGACGATAGAACATTTTTGAGAGATTGAAAACATGCTGGTGATCTGTCTGTCATATGTATGGTGTGTTTATGTGGAGAAGATCATGAAGATGAGATATGTTGATTACAAAGTTCAAAACCTAAAAAATTAAAGTAATTGAGACACCTTTGTAAATCACCTTTATCTTATGGGGTAGACATGTTCTGCATGTCAACTAACTTGGCCAATTAGCTCTTGTACCAGTTGATGAGAATATTGAACTGAAGTAATTAATTGGTTGAATTGACAATTTTTACTTCTCAAAATAAGAACAACAGGCAGAATCTGACTGCAGTCTGAATAACATTGGCTATGATGAGATTAGTAGCAGAATTGACCAAGAAGACTGGCAAGATTTATTTCAATGTTGGGAGCATCTCACTCCACCTTTCCAGCTTTTGCTGAGCAGTGAAGCAAGTGTCTCGCTTGGCAGTGGTGAGGTCCCAAATAAAGAAGATGATTGCATGTTAAATGTCTTTTTAATTGTATAATATACCACATTAGTAATCTACTTCCAATATTTCCAAACGTGTCAGACAAACCAAGCACTCAGAAATCTTGACTTTGAATCCAGTACCTGGTGACTTCAGCCTGTCACTTGCTCTAAAGGACCACCAGAGACCAGTATCTCAGGGCACACTTCATGAGCACTAACCACAGACATTCCATGTCAACAGACATTGGCATCCAACATATGCCAGCCTCTAAGAGTCCACTTAGCATATTTCTGACCCACTGACAGGATGTTTCTGCACTTTAGCGTTGCAAATTGGGCTGTACAATCATTGCTGAAAATGTGTTGCTGGAAAAGCGAAGCAGGGCTCATGCCCGAAACGTCAATTCTCCTGCTCCTTGGATGCTGCCTGACCTGCTGTGCTTTTCCAGCAACACATTTTCAGCTCTGATCTCCAGCATCTGCAGTCCTCACTTTCTCCCTGAACAATCATTACTATGACAAGGATATTGTGCACTCAGGGACACACATACAGCTAATGGTCTAGGCCCCTGGACTGTTCTCTCACTGTCAAAGTGCTCAGTCACTCTAGGCCCACCTGGGTACTCACAGAATTCTGATCTTGCATTGGCCTGGCTTGTCATTTTCTACTTTTCTGCCTAGGCCACAAACACCAGGCACATATCAATGCTGTGTTGTCGTACTGTTTAGGGCAGACACAAAGCCAGGAAGCTTGTCACAGTTGATAAGCAGACCTTAGTCAAGTCAAAGGGAATAGCTTTCACTCTGGGTCCTAACACAATCAGTCAAAAGGGGCCTCAGATACCAGCCCAGGAGTTTCTACATGGTTAGTAAGCATTGAGAATGGTTAGAGTCAGTATCGTCTTCTCATACGGGTGAGGAATCAAATGTGGTTCAGCAGACATGCTTTCTGCTGTATGGACTTCTGCTTTCTACCTGGAATGAGAGAGAGAGGGAGTCAGGTATTAAGGACAATGAAAGTGTGTGACATAGTTGTTACTTTCAATGCAGCTGTAAAAGACTGTCAAGTAAGAGAGAAGACCATGAAAAGGACAGGCAACTAGTTGTGTCAGAGGTTGGGCTGACTGAGAGCAAGCTGGGAAGAAGTTGCTGCCATTAGTGAGAATGGTACAGCATGAACCTCGGTGGGAGGTAGGTGCAATAGTAAAAATAGACTGAGTGTGGGCTATCAGAGAGAAGGTGGTTGCTCGTACATTGATGGAGTGGAGAAGGACATTGACCTTTCTTTCCTATGTTGCTGGGCATTCCTCCAGACTGCTCCACTCACCCGAATGGCCACCTTAACTAGGCTGGCATGTTCTGGTGTCATGGCCTCTTTTGTTAGTTCTGGGGAAATAGGAATTCCCATATCTGTACCATCTCATCCAACAGGACCTACTTGCTATGTCCAGGGAAAATGTCAGGAATGAAGAAGGCCAGGTCTGTCTGGTAGTACTCGCCCAGATGCACAATGGACGCAAGGGATGCTGGCCTTTCGGCAGATATCCACAAGAAAACAAGTTGGTCTGGAAATGGTGTGTGGTAGGATGGATATAGAATGGAGTGAGATGGATGCCCTACAACAGGGTAGATAGATAATGGTGTGCACTTGGTAAGAAATCTCATTGGGTTTAGCTGTAAGAATTCCACCACAAAAAATCGACACAATTCATAGTTAGCCAAAATAACATAAGATTCAGCCTTCTGTTGTCGTGCTGCTGATGAAGCATTACGTCATTTTCCTGTTTGTTTATTCCAGAAAGTGTAAGTTTATCCACAATACAGGGACAACCTAGTAGATTCCTGATGTTATGACCGATATATTATTTGAATGCATCCTATCTGACAGGTAGTCTAAACGATAATTTGACGAAACAATATCTCCCTAAAGGTGTTCTGCAAGTTGAAGTTCCTGTAACTCTGAGGTAAGATGTACAGACAAATATCCATTGAGCTTTGTAAAATGCATGGTACTTGCAAATTTGGGATTAAGCTTTTTTTCATCTGTTTAATGCATTGTTCAGTTGCCTTTTACTAAGTATAAGTAGTGCCATTTTCTTCTTATCATTGGATTCAATTTTAAGCTTTGGTTGAATATGAATGCTGCACTTCTAAAAAATGGTGCTGCTGAGTTGGGTATCATCTTTCAAATGTGATACTGTATCACCTTGAATGTTGCAAATTGCATCATTCTAGTCTAGATCAGTTAGTTAGACATAATGATGTGATCTAGAATCTTTAGTGCTGCAAGCGATAGATTTGTCACCTTATGATTGGGATAGTCTGTGCATGCAGATAAACCAACAACGGAAGGTCCAGATGTTCATTCCAAGAATCTATATTGACATTTAAGATCATTCCAGTGCATGGAAGGTCAGACCCATTGTAAGCAATTAGTATCTTTTGCATGGATTGTATTTCATTTTTCCAGTTTCCTGAGTATGTTCACATAAAGTGCATGAAGGGATCATATTTACATTGGTATCAGTTTCAATTTTGGTGTCTAGGGCACGTTTTCCATTCCTTTTGGAATATACCACATGATTGAAATAATGGTTTCAGCTTTTTGGATGATGATTTGCAGTATGTCAATTTGTCAATATATAGTACTGTTTGACTAAAGTCTGTAAGCTGTGTTAGAACCATTGCCTGTTGGAATTCATTGACATACTTGCGAGTTGTTGGTATATTCTTTGGCATTGTTCCTTGGTTGGCTTTCCTTCATGTGCTGCTGTGGAACATTGGGTTGCACTTTGCGTTTCTCTGCATATTTGATTTCTTTCAGTGTTCAGCCCATTTCATATTGTAGAACATAGCTCGCAACTGTTATAAATTGCTGTGCCCTGTCTTAATGGGAAAGGCAAACCACACCCTGTACAATATTCAGATGTTCTATTGAACCTGTGGAATGGTGCAATAGTAGTTCCAGACTCAAGAACTTGCTGATGTTATGAACTTGCTGTAGTTGCTTCGAACCTGTGCTCTCCTTCTCGCAAAGAGTCAATGACCTGTGCTTTGGGTTTATCCAGAGGTGCTTGCCTGAAGGATTTGATGCATAGGGAAAATGACTAGTTCCATACTCCTTTCAACTAAGGCAGCTTCAATGAAATCATGATTCATACCCCTTTGTTGACACCTGTTTCACCTGGCTGAAGGCTCAGTGACATGAACTCAAGCCTTTAAAACCTAAGATTGACACTGACCTTAAGATCCAAATACACAGAAGCAGAAGTAGGCCTTTCAGTCCATTGAGTCTGCTCCACCATTCAAAGAAATCATGGCTGATTTGATAATCCTCAACTCCACTCTCCAGCTTCTGCCCCATAACCCTCAATTCTTTTACTGATTAAACGTCTGTCTACTCAATGATTCCGCTTCAAAAGTCCTCTGTAGTAATTATTTCTAAAGATCTACTACCCTCTGAGAGAAGAAATTCCTCATCTCTGCCTTAAATGTGTTCCCCCTCATTCTGAGATCATGCCGTCTGGTCCTAGACTCTCCCACAAGATAAAGCAACTCTTCTGCATCCAACTCGCCAAGTCCTCTAAATTTGAAAAAAAAAACACTTTTGTTAACATATTTGTGGTCATCATGAAGTCTGGAGGATTTTATTCTTCCTAATCCTTCAGTGCCTAAATAGTGAATACATTTCACTGTCTTTCATTCTTTGTCTGTTAATACATTCTTTCTTTAAATAATTAAACTCTGATAACATATTAATAGATTGCCACTCAATGACAAGATGTTTGCATTTCATCTTTCTTGTACTGCGTTACGCATTCAAAAATGCCAGTGTGGAAATCCTTAGTACTTTTTCCTGTGTTGAATCTACTCTTAGCTTCTCTTACCTGTTTCTCCATTATTAAATGCTCTTGCCATTTTTATTGCTGTAGGCTTTCGTATGTACGTGTTGCTTTTTCCGATACAAGAAATGCTGAGGATATTGTGTACCTTTCCTTTTATTTGCTGACTTCACTAACATCTCAAACAAGTAATGTGTTTTTATCACTGAGACTTGTTTATGTTTATTTTCTGTACTTTGCTCCAGGATCATTTTCTTAGGTTGCAGGTGTCCTTTCAGTACCTTTTGTGCTGCCTTTTGTTAAAGAGAAAGAAACATAGAGTATTTATTAAATACTTCTTCTGTTGGATTTAACAATCTTCAGTATAGCTAGTAGCACATTACAGTTGTAACTTTACTCATGTACTCAAAGACATTGATGGATGACTGTTAGGGAAAAGGCTTTTTCACAATGGTCACTCAGCTGTCAACTTTATAGCCTTTAGCATCCAGTTGCACCACTAAATAGTGATCATAAATAGAATTCAGTGCCTATTTCTGTCATTCAGATTGTCAGTCACATTTGCAGTGTGATGCACTTGCATGATCTGGTAGTTACATATATGGATAACTATTTCTTGTAGACAGTAGGAACATGGATGTGTACTATGTCTGTAGTTGCAAGGAAAGGGCCTTGACAAATCATGGTCAACCTGCCTAGTTTAAAACTGAAACACAGCCTAACAGTTAACTGTTCATCACTGCCCATTGGTGTATTCTCCATCGCAATGTCTCTACCAATAAGAAGCCACTTATTAAGCTATTTAACTTGGCCAACTTATTTACACCCATATTTTTGGACAGAGTATCGATTAAAAAAGGGATTAGATCAGCATAGATTCCCTACTGCTTGGAAATAGGCCTTTGGGCCAATGAGTCCACGTCGATCCTCCGAAGAGTAATCCACCCAGACCCATTTCCCCTACTCCCTATATTTACCCTTGATGAATGTACCTATCACTATGGGCAATTTAGCCTGGCCAATTCACCTGACCTGCACATCTTGGATGTTCTAGAAGGACAGCCAAAGGTGCCAGCAGCTCCTACTAACCTTTGTGGCCTAATTGTCTTATTTTCAGATGATTCAGCAGGCTCTCACCACAGACATTTATCAATGGAATATTATGTGTCACCATGAAGTCATGCATCTTGCTGGAACAATGACATTCAGAACTACAACAGTGACAAACAACCAGACATAAGGTGATCTCATTAGCATTTATTTTTTTGAAAATTCTCAGTCGTATACAGTGTTTTATCACCTGTGACATCAAAATGCCCTGTGTCTTGTAAACTCTTGGTTCTGTAGGTAAGGTAGAGGGAGCCTGCTCAATAGTGGATCCAGTTGGCCCTGAGGTTTGGTCAGGTGTTTGTATCTGGACAGTCAGACAGATTTGAGGGGATTCTTGCCATAGGCGTGTTGACCCACCTCAGTTGAAATTCCAGAGTAAGTGTGGTGTTGGATGACTTGACAACTACTGGAGTGTCCTGACAGCAGACTTCAAAGATGTTTGCATGCAGCTGAAACTTACAGAATACTGAGAAACTTGGTACCCGTTCTGACTTTCGCATTGGAAATTGCCACTGTCTAGTTTCCTCCTGGTGCATTGGAGAATAGGAAACTGCATATAAATCAGGTACTAACGGCATGTAAATACATGCAAGTAGGCCTCTCGTCACTCACTTGTGCGACTCTCAACTCACCATTCAAAAACTGGTTGCAAAATCAGATGTTTTCCCAACATTGTGAATAACGTTTTTCCAAGCATATTTTCCTAATTGAACCATGATTGCTCATGTCACTCACTGGAAAGTTCAGCCCAATATATCTGTATGCATTCTTGCACATGTTAACTAATAAAAGGATTTCCATTCTTTGAAGGGAAAAGATGGGATGTTGTATTATAGCATAGATTTCAGGGAAGACAGGCATGTACAATTTAGACAATAATGTGACTTCATGTTTTGCGACCTACTCGTGTAAAAATATCCTCCTCGCCTTCAATCACACCCTCTGAGTGTTAATGTCAGTGTAGTTGATCACCTATGGAATTTAATCTACAGTAATATCAGTAAGCGCAGATCCCACATTATTGTATGTAGCTGTGTAAATAGTTAGTGCTGTCAGTAACCTTCAAGATATCTCTCAGCTCATAGTGGTAGATGTTACATGTTTTAGTGTATAGAAAAGGACAAAGCACATCAGTTATCATCAACTTCAATGTCTCTGAGCATGTATTCTGTTTATATCACACAGCATTCAAGTAACTGAAGTTTAAAATTGTATCAGTCTCTCATAAAAATAACTTAGGCTAGAAGTAACTATTGGGCTGAAAGTTTTGCACTTCTGTAAGTGATTCCTATAACCCATATTTTAACAGCAATATTTCAGATTATTTGATCCTTCCACAACAAGCTAGGAATATTAGAATAGGAATGCTCAGGGTGCAGTGTACACATGCATACCAAGCAAAATCTGAAGCATTATAAGAGTAATTTCCAGCATTAAATTTCAGATGATCTCCAAGAACAAGATTATTTTACTCATGGTGGCATCTGTTTTGTAAAGTGAGGTAATTTATGAAATCTCAGCCACACTAGGCAGGGCTCTACAGAAGGTGAAAAAAAGCCATTGAATATGTTATCATCTCATGCAGTATATTGATCAGTTTTTGATAGTTTATATTTAAACCTTTCCATTTTACTCTCTTTCCTCATCACTCAAGAATACAATTATAAAATGTGGGATTTGGTGACCAGCCTAGCCCTTATTGGCTTTAACAGTATTTGCTATTTCCGAAATATTTCAGAAATCAAAATTGATCGCAGCCTGGCAATGGTGATGCATACTTTCCAGTATATTGCCCTACCTCAGTTGTACTTCTATTGTTCCTGCAGCAAACCATTTTTAATGGCCTTGTGCTATGAGGTTGAACAGCTGGTTAAGCTCTTTATTGCAGCACGCTCGTTATTAGCATACTTTAAAATCTAATTTGAGCAAATTTACATGTCACACATGGTTGTTCAATACTCGTTGAACTAGCCAGTGCTGATCCCAAAATGTATTAATGTTCACATTCAAAACCTGCCACTGAAAAAATCAATAGAAGGCATCCAAACCTAGAGGAAGAAAATGATTTATTCTGCAAGTTACCACTCCACAAAAGCAGCTGTTTGCTAATTTGCACAGAATTTTGTACTCATTTTAATAATAGAAGGCGAATTCCCCCAAAGTGCACGGCTCTGGTTGGAAAGCCAGTGTGCTCTAAAAATGAAAGCCCAGTGTGAGAGGAAAAGCGAATATGAAATGAGATTACAATTCTGCCCAATTAGGTGTTGAACAGGAATGTCCTCAGCTCTTGTTAATGGTTTTCAGACTGTTTGTCTCAGCAACTATCAAACCACCAAGTTCTGATTCAGCAGCAGAATTCATTTGAGAATCCTTTGGATCAGTATTGTAATAAAAGTAAAGACAGGTCTAAATGCCTAAGTGAAGCTTAAGGGTATTGTACACAAGTCACTGCTTTTACTTAAGGATCACTCTTATACTTGCTGCTTATTTCATTCAACCAGCAGTGTCAGCTTTCAAACTATACTGAGACGTTGTATCAAATGTGTCACTGAGGGATAATTGATAATCGTGGTATTAGAGTCTGAAGATTATTTTGTAATGATAGTATTAAGAGGTCAATTTAATAATTGTTTTTCACTGTACACATTATTGTTCCCTACATGTTCTGTCATTTTTTTAAATACTGTTTTCAGCACAGTAAAAGTACATATCAAAACATTTTAGTATGATCTCAATATTATTCCTGACGTAAGAGTGACTTCCATTTAAAGTTTTAATTACAAAAGACACCGGTGAGTATGGCCAAACAAAGCAAATTTCCAAATCAATTCACCTTTATTAACAACAATAATGTAAATATGTTGTGGCTCTGTTCGCCGAGCTGGAAATTTTTGTTGCAAATGTTTCGTCCCCTGTCTAGGTGACATCCTCAGTGCTTGGGAGCCTCCTGTGAAGCGCTTCTGTGGTGTTTCCTCCGGCATTTATAGTGGCCTGTCCCTGCCGCTTCCGGTTGTCAGTTTCAGCTGTCTCCTGTAGTGGCCGGTATATTGGATCCAGGTCGATGTGTTTGTTGATGGAGTTTGTGGATGAGTGCCATGCTTCTAGGAATTCCCTGGCTGTTCTTTGTTTGGCTTGCCCTATAATGGTAGTGTTGTCCCAGTCGAATTCATGTTGCTTGTCGTCTGCGTGTGTGGCTACTAAGGATAGCTGGTCGTGGCGTTTCGTGGCTAGTTGATGTTCATGGATGCGGATTGTTAGCTGTCTTCCTGTTTGTCCTATATAGTGTTTTGTGCAGTCCTTGCATGGAATTTTGTACACTACAATAGTTTTGCTCATGCTGGGTATTGGGTCCTTCGTTCTGGTGAGTTGATGTCTGAGGGTGGCTGTTGGTTTGTATGCTGTTATAAGTCCTAGTGGTCGCAGTAATCTGGCTGTCAGTTCTGAAATGCTCCTGATGTATGGTAGTGTGGCTAGTCCTTTTGGATGTGGTATGTCCTCGTTCCGTGGTCTTTCTCTTAGGCATCTGTTGATGAAATTGTGCGGGTATCCGTTTTTGGCGAATACCTTGTACAGGTGTTCCTCTTCCTCTTTTTGCAGTTCTGGTGTGCTGCAGTGTGTTGTGGCCCTTTTGAATAGTGTCCTGATGCAACTTCGTTTGTGTGTGTTGGGGTGGTTGCTTTCATAGTTCAGGACTTGGTCTGTGTGTGTGGCTTTCCTGTATACCTTTGTGGTGAATTCTCCGTTCAACAGATACCTAAGAGAAAGACAACGGAACGAGGACATGCTGCAACCCAAATCTTCACCCAAACTTTGAATGTAAATATTTTACTGCAATAAGCTTTATCCTTGAGGTTTTGTTACATTATTTACTAAAATTTTAAAACACTTCTTTCAGCCACATTTGTTGCTTTTGCATACTTGTTTTGTTTTCTTCAATTGTAGAATTTGTTTCTCTGCACTCTTTAGGCTTCAGAAGCCATCAGATGCCTCACCAAATGAGCCTTCTTCAATTTATGAGTCTAAACAGTGATTGTTTGAGTCTTGTGGGGGGGTAGGAGTGATCTTATTTTGGACCTTTTGACTGCTTTATCAGTGTGTACACCTAATGGGAACTTACCCTGAACTGAGACAAATAGGAATTTGTGGGTGTATTCCGCCTGATAGTCCATCCATTAATCTTAATACTCAAAATACTGATTAGTCCTTGCAACTCATTGTTTCCATGCAAATTTTAACAAGTGGCCAACATGTCCACACCAACATGCCTTTCATTAGCTGTTAGTTGAAGGAAAAAAAGACCAGGAACTATAACTGATCTCTTCCACCTTAACCTGACTCACTCCAGCAACTGGCCTGCTGACATTCTTAAATCCAGTTTGAAAATCTCAGGAATGAAACCTGAAGTGACTGAAGATTTATTGCTCTTTGTTCCAGTGCAACTTTTGGTATTAAGCAGGACAATGCATCTGTTATGACCAAGCCCAAAGGATTTGATAAATCGCTCTCTTTTCATACCTAAGGTCGGTATGATTTCGAATTTTTGGAAAGATATGTTTTTAAATTTTAAATTTAACGTGCATCTGACAATGTATAAAACTGTAACAAAACAAACCAGGCAGATATCTTGAATTACTCAAAATGAAGGATTTTATTATAAACTCACTCAGTAAAAAAAAATATAAACATTAGTCAAAAGGTTAAAACTCTGTCCTGAATCCTGCACCATGATAGGATGCAAGCAAACAGAATGACGTATAGGCTGAGGCAAGATAGAATTGGAAAATACTTACACCTCTGAAGTGAAAGCATTATATATTTCAGTGTTGATTTTGAGGTTCTGATGAGGATTATGGTCAAGCTTGTTGTTCACCTTGAGAAAGTCACTTTAAACTTCCATCAGTCACTTTCTTCAGAATAAGTGCTATGGCATTTCAAGTTAATTTAATTTCAAATTCTCTACCTTTGTTCCAATTTGTAAAAGGGGTAGAGTTCTGACTTGAAAATTGCAGATTGAGAAAGATGACATTATATTCTGCAAGGAGTTGATGCTTGTTGTTTACTGTTAATCAACCTCCAGCTTATAGCCATGACTTCTCAAAGGAGATAAGTTCTGAAATATGAATATTAGCTGTTGGCCTCGAATAAGGATGATACATTGTTAATGAAGAGCTTTAATAATCCATGGTCAGAACACCCCAGTGATCTTTTAATATATATAGAGGATTCCAAGCCTTCTCTTTGCATAATGAGATTCAGAGGTATTACTTTGTTCTAGTATGTCCTCAATAGGTTTCATCTCCACAGAGATTTAAATGGAAGATACGCATTCCAGATAATGAACTTTAATTGTCTTTGGCTTTCACTCTGTGGTACTCTGATCAGGTGTTATAGAGGTCAGCTGGTATTAACATTGTAAACTTTGACTAAAACAAAAATGCATCAGAAAGCTACATTTCACACACGACATTATGAGAAGAACAGAGTCCTGGCATTTGCTTGTAAAGGATTTGGAGCCAGAATCAAAACGATCCCTGACACTAATATTGGTAATAAAAATCACTGTGGTGCTCAAATTCTGCTCAGCTACATCATTCAGGTACCATCAAAAAATAGAAACATCTTGGTTAATTTGCATTCCTGTTATATTTTTTAAAAACTAATTTGTTTCAGAGTTATCTAGTTTGCTTTTTTCCCAATGGTCATTACACATTGGCAGAAAACGCTATTAAAAGTTAACAGTGGTTGGATTACCATGAAGCCCCTTCCGTTATTTACTAATGTAAAATGCAATGCATTAAGATTTTTCTTCTTTGTCCCTACAAGTGTAGATCATATGCAATGTTAAGCACATGCTGATTTATTTGAAAGTCTGATATTCGATGTGTTACCACTATTTCTTCATCTTGAAATAGTCAGGAAATCAAATATCTTCCGCAATCCAAGCCAAAAGTTTGCTTGGCTGCTCAGAGAAGAGACAATTTCTCGATTTGTGGTTCATGACCACAATGTGGAACATCGGAACTCAGGATGCTGTAAATACAGCCTCAGAAACAGAGTGCAGGCCATTGGAATTTTGATGACTTTTCAAAGAAGCTATTCAAGCTTATAAAGGGACTGCCACAGCATATTCAAAACTGAACTAAAAGTTTGAAATTTTTTTGTTATTTCTGAAGTCAAGATAGAGCTATTTTCTCATGGCTCTCCAAACTCCGTACAGGCACCACACCGGGGAGGCAATGGTCTAATTGTCTAATCGCTGGACTGTTAATCCAGAGACCCAGGTCTTGTTCTGCAGACTGGGATTCAAATCCTGCCATGGCAGATGGCGAAAATTGAATTCAATAGATATCTGAAATTAAGAATCTAATCATGACCATTGTCAATTGTCAGGAAAAAAACATCTGGCTCACTCATGTCCTTCAGGGAAAGAAATTACCTGGTCATGCCTACAGGTGCCTCTTCAAATAAAAGCTGGAAATAATGGAAAATAAGTGCTGGCCTAGGCAGTGACATGCTCATCCCATGAATGAAAAAAACTTGTGAAAAAGATATCAGCCGATGGCATTTGGAACAAGGTGCCGGCTTGGTTAGAGGATTGGCTGACTGGCAGAGAGTGGGATAAAGGGGTCTTTTTCAGGATCGCAACTGATGAGTAGTGGAGTTCCACATGGGGCTACAACTATTCACAATCTGGACAAAGGGACTGAGGTCGTTGTTCAGATGACACAAAGATAGGGGAATGAACAGCTAGTGTTGAAGAAGTGGTTAGGTTGCAGAAGGATTTGGATAAGCTAGGAGAATGGACGAAGAAGTGGCAGATGGAATACAATGTAGCACAGTGTAAGTTATGAACTTTAGTAGGAGGAATAGAGGCTTTGACTGCCTTCTAAGTCAGGAGTGGCTTCAGAACTCTGAAGCACAAAGGGATGTAGGAGTCCAAGTTCAGGATTCTCTGAAGATTGACATGCAGGTTCAGTTGACAGTTAGGAAGGCAAACACAATGTTAGCATTCATTTCAAGAGGGCTAGAATATATGAGCAGAAGTGTACTACTAAAGCTGTATAAATATCTGATCAGACCACACTTGGAATAGTTTAGGGAGGGATATGCTGGCATTGGAAGGGGTTGAGAGGAAGTTTATAATAATGGTCTCAGAATGAAGGGCGTGTCATATGAGAAGCGATTGAGGGCTCTGAGTTGTACTCAATAGACTTTAGAAGGATGGGGTTTATCTCATTGAAGCTTACAGATTACTGAGAGGCCTGGATAGAGCAGACATGGGGAAGGTGCTTCCACTGGTAGGAGAGATTAGGACACAAGGGCATAGCCTCAAAGTAAGGCATGACCCTTTAGAACTGAGATGAGGTGAAATTTCTTCTGTTAGAGGGTGTTGAATCTGTGGAACTCGTTGCCACCAGAAGGCTGTGGAGGTCAAGTCATTGAGTGTATTTAAGACAGAGATAGACAGGTTCTCGACTAGTAAGGGGTCGAACATTTATGGAGAGAAGGCAGAAGAGTTGGGTTGAGAAATATATTAGCCATGATTGAATAATGGAACTGACTCAATGGAGCCAATGACCTAATTCTGCTTCTATATCTTATTGGTTAATGATCGTATGATCTAAATGTTTGCCAAAACCCATCCTTGGGCACCACTAAGGTTACCTTCAGGGTTTACTAAATACAGCTTATCATAATTGGTAGTAAGACTAATGTCTTTAAAGAAGCGTAAGGGAACCTCATTACTTTTTGAATTACTAAAAGGCAGTGGCATCAGTGCTGTTTAGGAAAGTCAGTTGACTAATTATAGGACAATGAAGGAGGAATCCACCTTTTAGCACACTTGCCATTTCAACTTTGTTTCACCTATGGAAACCACAGAATTCCTGATCATTTAAATAATCTTAAACTAATTTTTCATAACAACCTTAAAGATATTGCAAATCAGGGTGACAGACTATAGGAAAGTGCACCTCATGTGAAATCTCACTGAGTTACAAATGTATTGTGTATAGTTGAATTTCTTAACATGAAAGATCGCTGTTGTGGAATACTTTTGTGGAAAATGTTATGAACCTGTCTCATGAGCACAAGTGGCCTCTTGTCATTTATTTAAGCAGAGACGTGTTTTAAAGGAGATTTAATTGAAATTCAGTCCAAGCCCAATGCAATTTACTGCTGTTTGAATATATGGGATCATTTGGCCTCAGCTGGGCTCATGTGATTATGCTTAATATGAAATTTCATGAAATGTTGATTAGCCTGCACAAGCACTATATTTATGAAGCATCAAGTCCAGTTCAGGGCTTCATTTAGTTCTAACCCTAAGGTGAATGATTCTGAATGAAATAATCAACTAAAAATGTATGCACATTAATAATATGTTTGTTATGATAATAGACTGCTTGAATCTTTCTTGCAGATAAAGACTGAAGTAAATTTAAGTAAATGATAGACATTAATTCTCTCGGCATGTCATTGGAGCAGGAAAACTGTTTTAAATGAATTTGTTTATGCACATCCAGGAATAAGGACAAGTCTCAGTTATAATACCTGTGTTTTTTTTAATAGATAGGTTCAGTTTCCTTTCATTGCTGATTTTTATCATTTCAAAGCACACTGGTGATTGTACCCAATATCATGAAATTTCTTGTAATACACTTCCATTAATAGAAATAACGGAAAACCAAACTAATCAAGTGACATCTCACCTTTGCCCCTTCAAAAACTTGCAAGCAGCTTAGGATCTAGATGCAAGCCCATACACAGTAGCCAGTGCTATTTGGATTTGAGATACCAAATGTGGGAAACATACCATGGAGTTGCAATGGGGCTGGGAAACAGTAATGGCTTTCCTGGAAGTAAGGGCATCACTGGCAGCAGTGAGGGCCTTGAGCAAATAAAAAGCTACAAAGGCATCATAGCACGTGGAGGGCCATGGACTAGGCTGCTGTGAGTTTATAAATGTAGTTCCAGAAAACCTAGGGAGGCAATTATTTTTCAAGAGAAAATGTAGAAAAAATGGGATTGGGCAGCCATGGACAAATCTGGGTGTCATGGGCGACCATGAGTCAGCTGGAAATGACTATGTTCTTCATCGTGGCCACAGCAAAATTGCATTTCTCTCGCACCATTCATGGCCACAACACTTTAGAACATGGAACATAGAATCCTACTTTAAGATCAAACTAACCTGCATACCCTTCATTTTACTATCATCCATGTGCCTATCCAAGAGAGACAAGTACATCGCATATTGAAATGTAGGGAAAGAGAGGCTACAGATTATAGCATTGCCTTTAGAGTGGCAGGTTATGAAATGGAGAGTTTATATGGAGCTGAGTGCAAAAAGGAGTGTCTTCTGAGGAAACCGAACCATGCAGAACTGGCTTCAAGATCGAAATCACCGAGAAGCGAGGAGTTATTCAGCACAGAGGTCGTGGGAGGAAAATGAGAAAGGATGCCTCAGGGAGATACTGATGGACTAGGGCTCAGAGGTGAGTAAATAATAATTATTTTAACAGAGCAATGTTTTAAGACATACAGATGAAGGTTTTACTTCTGGCTTGTAAGCAGACTTTAATTGTATATGAACAGAATAATTACCTGTCCCAGAGGACCGGAACAGATGAAAATATTTTTACAATTGTCAACCTTTGTGAAATATTACTGCTGTCTAAATGTGTTGTTTAACTTAATGCTGTATTCTGTAAAATCACTGGTGATAATTCATCCACATCACAACAGGAATTGACCTATCGTTTAAGTTTTCATTTCTTTCGGGTGCCTTGCAACCACTTATTTATTTTCTCAATAATTATTCATTCATAGGATGTGGTCATTGCTAACAAGGCCAGCAGTTATTGTTCATCTTTAATTTCCCTTTAGAAGACGGTAGTCAACTGCCTTCTTGAATGTGGCACCATTACGTAGAGTGTCAACATATTGATACTGTGATAACAAAGGAATAGTGATACATTTCAAAGTCAGCATGGTATTTGCCTTGAAGAGTAAATTGAGGTGATGTGTTCCCATGCATCTGTTGTTCTTGTTTTTCTACATTGTGGGTGTTGTGAGCTTGAGGGCTGTTGAAATAGTCCCAAATGTTAATGGTTGGAAATTAGACAATGATAAATCCATTGCATGTCAAACAGATGTAGTTGGATGCATTTTTCCTGGAGATAATTCCCTGTATCATGAATGTTACATGCCATATATCAACCCAAGTCTGGATGGTTTTGAGGTCTTGCTGCCTGTGTGTCACTTCAATCTTTGAGAAATTACAAGTTGAACTGATCTGGCATTTTACAGATATTGGCCAAATATGGACAGAATGCGAGATTTCCAGAGTTGAGATGAGAACCTTTGACATCAAGGTAGCATTTGACCAAATACAGCACAAAGGGCCGGATTAAAATTGAAATTAATAGAAATCAAGGGGCCAGACTATACAGACTGTAGTCAAACTTAATGAAGCGTTCATGCATATTTATGGGACATTGTATTTGGCAAAGTGATAGTGCTATAATGGGACCGTCCTTAGTGCAAAGATGGGATTATATCTTCAAAAGGATTGATTGGTGTTAAGGATATATATAGATACACATGTATAGGAGGCAGGTTAGTGAGGGTAAAAGATAAATTATTTCCATTTGGTTTAATTAGGTCATGTTGAGATATTTACAACCAAGAACTATTAAAAGTAGACAAATCCCCAGGTCCAGATGAGTTATATCCAAGTTACTATGGGAAGCAAAAGGTCTTACCAATTTTTAAATTCTTCTCTGGTCACAGCTGAGGGGTGAGAGAATTGGAGGACAGCTAATGTGCTTCCACTTTTCAAGAAGGATGGTAGGGATAAAGCAGGGAATTACAAATCAGTGAGTCTCACATCTTTGATAGGGAAACATTTGAGGAACATTCTGAGAAAGAGAATTAATCTCTATTGATAGAGGTGATGGATGTAAGTTTGCTAGCTTAGGTTTCCTTGGGTTGGTGCTGTCATTTCCTGTGATTTTACTTCCTGTTCTTTTTCTCAGAGGATGGTAAATGGTGTCTAAGTCACTGTGTTTGTTGATAGAGTTCTGGTTGGAATGCCATGCTTCTAGGAATTTCATGCATTTCACTGTTTGGCTTGTCCTAGGATGGATGTGTTGTCCCAGTCAAAATGGTATCCTTCCTCATCTGCATGTAAGGATACTAGTGATAGTGGGTCATGTCTTTTTGTGGCTAGTTGATGTTCGTGTATCCTGGTGGCTAATTTTCTGCCTGTTTGTCCAATGTAGTGTTTGTCACAGTTCTTGCAAGGTATTTTGTAAATGATGTTCATTTTGCTAATCTGTGTAACTGCTGTTTTAGCGTGTTGGTGGGTTACCATGATGCCAAGAGGTCTGAATAGTCTGGTAGTCATTTCTGAGACAAAAAGACATGACCCACTATCACTCACATAAGATGAGGAAGGACACCAATTCAACTGGGACACACATCTATCCGAGGACAAGCCAAACAGAGACACACATGAGAATTCCTAGAAAAACAAGAGACACACATGAGAATTCCAACTGGAACTCTATCAACAACACATCGACTTGGATGCCATTTACCACCCTCTGAGAAAAAGAACAGGAAATGACATCACTGCAGGAAATTACATCACCAACCCAAGGAAACCTAAACACATAAATAGAAAGCAAGTCATAACACCAGTGCTTCACTGGAGGCTCGCTGATGATGTTGCCTAGTATGGTGATGAAACGTCTGAAAATGAACCTTCCAGTTCACCTAGCAAACTTACATCCAGAACCTGAGCTACAAATATTCTCAAAACTCATTAGAGCAGTGAGGTTTCAATAGGGATAGCCAGCATAGCTTGACAGAGGGAGGTCATGCCTAACAAACTAAAAATCAAAAGAACTGTGGATGCTGTAAATCAGAAACAAAAACAGAAATTGCTGGAAAAGTTCAGTAGATTTGTCAGCGCCTGTGGAGAGTTAGTGTTTTGATATTCGGAACTGTTTAGCCAACCCATCTATATTTTCCTGTAAGCTCCGACTTGAGTTATCACTATAAGCCACCTGACCAATGTGTTATCTGCAAACTTACTAATCATTCACCCCCACATTCTCATCTATATCATTTATATGTATCATAAGCGGTTCCTCAGAACTGTTTTTGTGACATGCCTAACAAACTTGATTGAATTTTTCAAGGAAGTGATCACACATGTAGTTGATGGTAGTTGATGTAGTTTATACAGATTTCAACAATGCCTTTGACAAGGACCCACATAAGATACTGATAAATAGAATAAAAGCACATGGGATCCTGGGTGAATTAGCAAAATGGATGCAAAATTGGTTTAGTGAGATGGAGAACGGTGGTGTAAGGCTGTTTGTGTGAATGGAGTGGAGTGTACAATGATGCACCACAGGGATCACTGTTGTGTCCCTTATTGTTCATGATTCTTCTAAATGATAAACAGTAGATGGTAATGTGGGGATGAGTGATAAGCAAGTTTGCAAATAACACATTGGTCAGGTGGCTTATCGTGACAAATCAGGTCTGAGCTTACAGGAAAAAATAGATAGTTTGGTCAAATGGATAGTGGCAGGTGGAATTTAATTCTAAAAAATATAAGGTGATACACTTTGGAAGAAGTAACAAGATAAAGGATTACACAATGAATGGCAGGACACCAGGAAGCTCAGAGGAACAGAGAGATCATGAGGTGGTTGTCCACAGATCCCTGAAGGCGGCAGGAAGATTAATAGGGTAGGTAAGAGGCATTTGCTCTTATTCTTTATGATCAAGATTTTAAGAGCTGGGAGGAAATGTTGGAGCTGTACAAAACTTTGGTTAGGTCACAGCTGGAGTACTGTGCGCAGGTCTGATTGCTATACTATAGGAAGGATGTGATTGCACTGGAGGGGTGCAGAGGATATTGAGCAGAATGTTGCGTGTGATGGAGATTACAGCTATGAAGGGATGTTGGATAAGGCTTTCTTCAGAGCAGAGAAGGCTGAAGTGTATTGTGTTATGAGTGGCATATACAGGTGGATGGGAAGCAACTGTTCCCCTTAGTTGAAGGGTCAATGTTGAGAGGGCATGATTTTAAGATAAAGATCAGGAGGTTTAGCTGGGATTTGAGAAAAGGTTTTTTTTTCGCCCAGAGTGACGGGAATCTGGAATGGACTCCCTGAGAGGGCAAGAGGGGCAGAAAACCTCACAACCTTTAAAAGATATGTGGATGACAAGTTGAAATGCCATAACATTCAAGACAATGGGCCAAATGCAGGAAAGTAGAATTACTATAAATAGCTCAGTGCAGACTTGATAGCCAAAGGACATCCTCTGTGCTGTCTGACTGTATATATTGTACTTAGCCCATTAACCCATTTGAGAAGGAATGAAAATTATTTGCGGAAGTACAAAGGGTGAAGAGTCAATTGGCCAAAGGCCCTCTTCTATACTGCATGATTCTATGAAAGGGTTAAAGCTCTTGACTGCCTTTTATCGATTTGTAACGCAAAATTGTAATGTTTGCCTCAATAGAAAAAGCTTTATTAAATTTCTATGAATTAACTAAAACAGCTTTCATGTTGATGAATCAACTGAAATGTTCATTTACAATGACAAGTATGTGGCACTACTCTCAGTTAGGCGCAGTGACTGTGCAGACTGTTGTATAGAGGCTACAGTTGCTGTTCTTTGCAATCAGGGATTGTTCCTGTCAGTACTCCACTTGTTCATTTTGCCCCAGATGTTCCATTACCTACTTTAGCCCGTGTGAAAAGTGATGTCTGATTTCTGTTACAAAACATTTAATTATGTAGTTATATTTAATTGTTATCAACCCCTTTTTAAACAGTGTTTTTGAATATTCAGTTTTTTTATACTTTTACTAATTTGTAAATTTGGAAATAATTTTGTTATTTACCTTCTGTTGAATCCTGGAGCAGTAGATTGTTATTTAATAATTCATAACTGAAATAACATTCAAAATAATAAAGTTTCACAGACACCATTTATTTGGTTTAATACTTTGAAAGGACAGCACATGATGCATATTGTCATGAAGTCTCTCAAACTAGTTAATTGCCCAAGAAAGACAAATAATGTAGAAGCTCAGAAAATTGCCTGAATTCTTGAATGTAATTGAGGATATTGATTGAAACTTATACTGTTCAACCTTGACCAGTTGTGTTCCTTAAATGTCACTTCCATGGACCCATCAGTGCAGGAACCAATAACCCACTGAGCCTTTGATTATCTCTGTCCACCTTTATCAATAAAACCTTCAATCTTGATCTTAATCAAATATTTATGCAGTGCTATTCTAAGGGATTTAATTAGTGCAGTATTAGCAGCTTCTGAAGGAAGTCTATTCCACAAATGTACAACTATGTAAGGAAACGCATTTCTTCTGATCTCCACTCTCATTGCAAATCACTGACGAAGTATTCAGTAGGGCCAGCTTAGTTATTGATTCTCACATTGAGCAGGGACAACAGCAGAAATGAACAGTCTAATAGAACATTGCTGAATTGGTGACTCTCTGGGACTTTTGATGGCAGAGATGCACTGAATATGGTAAAATGTAAGTTCTTTGAACCTCATCAGGAAAGCTAGTGGGCTGGATCTTCAATCACTCAGGAGGACAAAAGTGAGTATTGAAAATAATACTCTTGGAATGAGGATGATGGAGATGGGGAAGAAGAGGAGAATGGAAGAGGCACTCCATTCCAAGGAATGAAGGAAGATGCTGAGACTTGAGTGTCTTTGAGTCCTAAGACAGATGATTCTGTAACATACCTTCCAACATAGACAGAACGCATTCAGCAAGTACATATACATGCCTTTGACCTCAAGGCAAAATTTGACTCCGTTCAAAATCAAGGAGCCATAGCAAAACCAGGATCATTGGGAATCAGAATGGGGAAACTCTTCACTGTTGGAGCCATACCTCATAGAAAGGAAGATGGTTGTAGTTATTGGGGGTTATTCATCTCAACCATAGGATACCATGACAGAGTTCCTCAGGGGAATGTCCTCAGCCCAGCCATCTTCAGATTCTTGATTAATGACCTTTCTTCCATCATAAAGTCAGAAGTGGGGAGGCTTGCTGATGTTTGCACAATGTTCAGCATAAATCCAACTCCTCAGATACTGATGTAACCTACCTCCAAATGCAGCAAGACCTGCAGAATAGCCAGATTGGACCGATCAGTGGTAAGTCATATTTGTACCTCACCATTGTTAGCCAATCAACATCTCTCCAACAAGAGAGAATCTAAAACTCATCCCTTGATATTCAATGGTACTACTATTACTAAATATCCTACTATCAACATTCTTTAGTTTGCCATTAACTAAAAACCAAACTGGACCAGTCATATAAGTACTTTGGCCCCAAAAGGAGGTCAGAGGTTTGTAATTCTGTGGTAGGTAACTCAACCCCAACTCTTCAAAGCCTTTGTACCATCTGTAAGAGATAGGTCAGGAAAGCGAGGAATACTCTACTTGTCTGATTGAGCACAGCTCCAACAACTCAAGAAGATTGACATCTTCCAGGAGTAAGGAGTCCACTTGATTGACATTTCATCAAAGCTTTCATCATTCATTCTCTTGACACAGAGTGGCAGCATTGTGTGCCCTCTTCAAAATACAAAGCCACAACTCAACAAGCCTCCTTGGACAACACCTCTCCATTCTGAAATCTCTACCATCTGGAAACACAAAGGCAGCAGGTGCAACTTTCACCATCTGAAGGTTCCCCTCTAAGTCATACACCCTCTTGACTTGGAAATATATTGCCATTTCCAGTGACATTGGATGAAAATCATGAAACTCCTTCCTAACAGGGTTTTGGATGTCCCTTTACCCCAAGGCCCGCAGCAGTTCAAGAAGACAGCTCAACGCCACCTTCTCAAGTGCAATTAGAGATGGGCAATAAATGCTGGCCCAGCCAGGAATGACCACACGCTGCGAATGAATAAATATCAGAAGAATCCCCTTGGGGTCTCTACCACTAACATTTTCCCCACAACATGAGGGGGTCAGGTACTAGATCCCAGGAGGCTGAAGGATAATTGTCGGATTCCAGTGAGCAGAGGTGTTGTCAGGCCCAGGGGTGGAGTGGGATTATCAGGTACTGAGTGGACAGGTAGCTGTCACCCAGTGGTGGGCTGTTTCTGGTTCTGGTGGAGGGAGGATTTGTTAGGTTAGTTACCGGGTTCCAGAGGAGGCAGGATCTCAGGTCAGGGTTTGGGTTTTATACGGCGTCTGAGGGAGGTGGAGATGGGGGACTGTCAGCTAAGTTGGAGTCAGTTGAATACCTACTCAGGACTAGACTTGGCTTTTAATCATGTAACTTTGTTTGAATAACTATTTTCTTAACTACGGTAGAACCATCCAAAGTCTCTGATTTAAATGGATACTTCAATAACCAACACAATTCTCTCAGAGATCGCTGTCAGCAATTCTGCAGGGTCTTGATGCAGAATACTCATATACGCTGCTGAAGTAACGTGCTGTGGATCAGTAGAACTCAAATCCCAGCTTGGTTCAGGTGCAGACTGTCCCAACATTACAGATCCCATATTCTCCAGTATTGATGTCAGTGCGAAGAAAACAGAAACATCCTTCTCCAACAGCACTCATTGAGTCATGCATTCAGTTCTCTAATTTTATTTGCCCTCTGCCAATTTGTATGTGACAATGATACCATGACCACTGGATCTTCCCTTCCTTCTGAAAGTTATCTCTTTCCCACAGCAGAAATCCTAAACTCTGGCAATGGACAAAGTGGCTGTAGGAGTTCAGATTCTTTACTTCAGAGAACGTATTAAACCCCTCACTATGCTATCCCTTTGTGGCATCTCCATGTGCCAATAGGCTTGCATCATTGTAGGCACAGGGTAAAAACAATGACTGCAGATGCTGGAAACCAGATTCTGGATCAGTGGTGCTGGAAGAGCACAGGAATATTCCTGATGAAGGGCTTTTGCCCGAACGTCGATTTTGCCTGTCTTCGGATGCTGCCTGAATTGCTGTGCTCTTCCAGCACCACTGATCCAGAATCATTGTAGGCACAACCTGTCACAGGACCTTTGTTTGCTGCATTGGAGGGGCTGAGGCAACCAGGGATGATTCTGTTGCCTCCTGAGAGATGTCATCCTCATCAGCATCTTTGATTTCCTCAAAACTGTCCTGTTGCCTTTTAACTCTGGACAAGATCATCAGCTGGGACACAGTGCTGGTAGTACCACAAGTGGTCAGAGTGTGTCCTTCTTTCTGTACTTGTCAGTGTGCCTCTCCTGCAACCTCACAAGTGGTGCTGTACAGAGCTCCCCAAGAGGATGGCCACTACCTTAATCATGAAGTTCATGGGTTCAAAGCCCTGAGTCACTTGGAAACACACACACTCCACTGAGTACTCCATTGTCTGCCCAATGCTCTGTAATGCCTACAGGATCTCTGACATTTGGGAACTCATCCACTTTCTGGATGCTCCAGAAAAACCCTCTTTGTCTGTGACACTCAAGGCCCAGCATTGTGCCCAACAGATCATAGCTGTGGCAGTGCTCCTCTCTCTAGGTGAATTCCAGCTCAGTCTCCAACTCCTAATCATTGTGACGTGCTGCTAATCTCACACCCCCCATCGTACACTGGTTTGAGGCCCAATTGAGATGAGTGTGGCTGGGCTGGTGGAAGGTGTAGGGGAAGGTGAAGGCATAGATTCTGAAGTTTCCCCCTCCAAAGAAGCAAGGGTCTACTCACATGTCATATTCTGGTACCTCACTACAACTGGGCCTATGGGAATACACCAGAGTTGCAATAAAAGCTCAGGTAACTCAACAGATACTACAGCATAATCAACTCAATAGAAGGCAGAGATTGTATAGCCTATTTTGGGTAGTGGTGTCCTCCATACTCTTCAGCTGAAGATTAAATTGATCTACAATTGCTCAGAATGTCCTTCAATGAAATTTCCCTCCAGCTCTGTACATGTAATGTTCATCATTACATTATCATTTCATGGATTCATTCCGTTTAACTATTACTCCACATGTTCTCTTAAATCCTTGTTCCCATTATTTACTATACAATCCAACTATCCCCCAAAATCTCGAATGTCACAGGAACCTCATGATGGTTTAACAACAATCTACAATTCCATTCTGATTTGCTTATGAAGTTGAAGTCTGGTTCACTCTCCCTTTGTTCTGGTTGACTGTGAATTACTTGGGTCTGTGCAGAGTTTTCAGTGGTCCCCCTGTCTCCTTCACAATTGAATAGTGCAGCTCTGTTTTCACTGGTTTTCTCTTTAAAAACATTAAGTTTCTTTGAATTATTCTTTGATCTTTTGGTTTCCACCAAATGTGATCTTAACTGTTCTGCTTCCTGACTAACCATTCCTTCTTGATGATGGTCTTGGAGCTATGCACCTCCTGGCTGGAGAAATTACAGTTTTCTACTTTGATGATTATCATGATTGAAGTTCCTGTTTTATTTCAGCTTCTTCACATAGTCTTCAATAATAATCTGATGGATTAGTTTCTTAAATGGTGGATATAAACTGCTTTTGCAATCTTTTCCCCTTTAATAATTCTGCTGACAATAGTCCACATTGCAAGGAAGATGATCTATAAATCAATACACCAAATCCATATCACTATTCTTCTTCAAGAATCCTTTTATGGTTCTGGCTCCTCATTCTGCTTCAGCATTTGCATTAAAAAAATGAGATGAACTCGGGTGAATGAATCTGCAACCCTGGCTAACTCTGTAAATTGCTCACTTGTGAACTGTGGTCATTACCCAGTACTACCATACCAGGAATACTGTGCATTGTAATGATTAATTTCAATGTTTTTATTACCATGTCTGCTATAAAACTGTATAACTATGTATTCCAATTCATCTTGAGTAATAGTCAATAATAAAAAAAACTTTTTATTTAAATTCATACAAATCGATTCCAGTCTTTCAAGGTCTTAATGAAAATATTGATGGCAAGGAAAGTTCTTTCCATTCCTGACTGTTGATCACATAAGTGCTGCAGTTTGATATGATCTTTTTAACTGATCAAGTAATTCCTAGCAACCAAGCTTACTAATTCCAAATTTTCGGTCCCTGCCTCTTTAACCAGTACTCTGTAAAAGGTATCAGGACCTTTCTGATACTTCCTTTGGACTTTTTCTGCTCAAAGGAATGTAGTCAGCATTAACTAGACCAGCATTTATTACCCACCCCTAGCTGCCTCGGAATAAATGGTGGTGGGAAGTTGCCTCTTGAACCATGTCATTTGTGAGGATGCACTCACAATGCTCTTAGGAAGGGATTTCCAGGATTTTGACCAAGAGACACTAAAGAAACAGAGATATCATTCAAAGTCAGTGTGTTATTTAGAGAGAAATTTGCAAACAGTGCTGTTCTAATGTATCTGCTGCCCTTGACCTTCAAGGTGCTGGAGGTCATGGGTTTGGAAGTATTCAGTGATTGAGTCATATCATAACAAACAATGACTACAGTGCTGAGTATGAGGTGATATCATTTAAATACCAATACAAATTTATTTTGTATTGAGAGAAGAAAGTAGTATGATCTGTTTCAATCCTAAATCCCAAGCCCATGATATAATATAAAAAATTCTTGCATACCCATTTTGTTTAAGACTTTTTTACTAATTGTAGTGAACTTTTTCTTGGTTTCTGGTAGAAATCTAAATATAGTACACTGGTCTTCTTTTATAATAGAGTCACAGAGTCATAGAGATGTACAGCACGGAAACAGACCCTTTGGTCCAACTCGTCCATTCCAACCAGATATCCTAAAGTAATCTAGTCCCATTTGACTGCACTTGGCCCAAATCCCTCTAAATCCTTCCTATTCATTTATCCATGCTTTTCAAATGTTGTAATTGTACCAGCCTCCAGCATTTCCTCTGGCAGCTCATTCCATACACACCACTCTCTGCGTGAAAAAGTTGTCCCTTAAGTCCCTCTTAAATCTTTCTCCTCTTATCCTAAACCTATGCCCTCTGGTTCTGGACTTCCCCACCACAGGGAATAAACCTTGTCTATTTACCCTATTCTTCTTGGACTTGCAGCGACATTGCACCCGTACCTGTGGGCAATGCATCCACTGCTGTTAATGGTGGAAACTGTGAGTGGTATTGTCCTAGGACCTCTCAAGAAGTTAAGATATTTGTTTTTCAAATAAACTTCTCTGACCATTGCATCAGCATTACTGCTGGCCTTGTTTCTATAACTCTCTTAAAGGCTCATTGATTGCTGACAGGTTAGGAATGAATTTTGTTACACTGGATAAGGAAGGTTGAAACAGCGCCCTACTTTCCAACCCCCCTGATTTACTGCAATAAAAATGTAATGATCGATTTGGTACACAGCATATCTCACTTCAATAAAAAATGCAACGAACTAATTCATTAGAAATATATGAAGAAACCAATTGCAAGATTTTCTTGAGTGAAAGGAATAGCAATTTTATTACTTAATAACACCAAAAGTAATAAAAACATGACATAAAATAAAAGTGCAGCTGCAACGTTTAAAAGTGAATAAAGTCCAGTATAAAAAGAAGAATAAAAGGCCATATGGTCAAAAGTCTATCGAATATCCTTCAAGGATTGGGCTTTAATGTGAGACCATGTGGGTTAGAGGATCTCCTTGATCAAAGACAGCCTTGATCAAATACTGTAGATCTGAGTTTTCAGTGATCAGATATTTCTTTCCAGTTTATGTCATCAATGTTTTTTTTATCTTCGAGAGGCTCAGAGAAAGCAGAGAGTGAAAGTCTGAGACTTCTCCAGCTCCAGTTAAAAATCCATCTGACTAACCTGCTGGAAAAACTAGCTCCCTGAAATACAGCTGGTTCATGTATTCCATTAGATGAGTCCCTCTGTTTCAAAAACAAAAACAGAAATTGCTGGAAAATCTCAGCAGGTCTGGCAGCATCTGTGGAGAGAACGCAGAGTTAATAGTTCAGGTCAAGTGACCTTTCTTTGGTACTTCAGAACAGATTTTCTGGCAATTTCTGTTTTTATTTCTGATTTCCAGCATCCACGGTTCTTTTAATTGTTTCCTTTGTTTCAAGCTGGTTAATCACGGGAAATGTTTTTTAATCTGCAACATGTAAACTTTCAATCAATCAAACAGGAGCACGAGATCTGGTTTTAATCTTTTTGATAACATGTAATTTCAGTTTAGTCTTGTTCTTGTTTATTGATGGTTTCATGAAGCTTGGCTCAACCTGAAATTAGGTCATCACTGTGGCCATTTTAAAGCCTTTTTTGATTTTTGTTTTTGCTTGTTCATGAAATGTCTAGGCCAACATTTATCACCTGTCCTAATTGTCCAGAGGGCAGTTAAGAGTCAACCACGTTGCTGTGGGTCTGGAGTTATACGTAGGCCAGACCAGGAAACGCAGATTTCCTTCCATAAAGGACATTATTGTGCCAGATGGATTTTATGACAATTGACAATGGTTACATAGTCACCATTGGCTAGCATTCCAGTTGTTTATTGAATTCAAACTTCACCATCTGCCATGCTGGTGAAATTTGAATTCAATCAACAATCCATGTTTCCACAATATCAACCAGATGCTCTTGAATGGAAGATCAGTGCCTTTAACACAGTGTCATTATTTACCCTGTCATTCCATGATAGCTGCAGGTATTAAAACCAGACAATTAAAGTTGAAAATTGATTGTCTGTAATTTACCACTATCAAGACAATTTCCCTGATGATTGATCATTCTTAGAAATCTTTGCAACACTGTTAAATTCTTGAATTCATGAAATTCTCTGACACCTTTGTTATCTGAAGAAATGAAGCCTGTGGATTCATTCTAATATCTGAGAACATGACCATAAGACTTGCAAATTTGCATGTGTTATTGAGGGTTGGGCCTGCTCCCTCAATGTTTTCAGCACATCCCTAACCCTCCTGTTTGAACCATGTATGAGTGTTACATCCATGTGCCATAATGCCCTTTCTTGACAGTATTCCAAATTGTAGCTGATTTGAGCAGTGTTAACCAACTGATGTTATAAAAATAACTGAAAGTCTTGATTACTTATATCAGGGTACTTTTCAGAATCCATAGTTTACATCCATCGAGTTTAGTAAACACTGTTTTTCACCTATTTTGCTAAGCCATTGAAAACTAATGAAAATGGATGAATTTCCTTTTGAATGGCCTTGTGAATTCTATCAAGTCTTCACAGATTCTGATATTCCCATTTGGTTTAGGAATAGTGACCATACCTGAGTACCATGTAATAGATACTGTGATCAGTGAAATTACCCATTATTGCCACATTCTTTCAATTCTGTCTTCAATTAATCCGATAATGGGTGTGATTACTTTCCCGGAGTATAAAGACAAATTAGTGTTGCATTTAGCTGCAATGTTATGTGTTACTCATTTCTTTCAGCTTACTCAGGCCTGAAAATAATTTAGGAAGTTTTGTTTTTCTCTGGATACTGTATTGCTGTCTATCTTAGCAGCTTCATTAACTTTAATGATCAGCTTTAATTTCGAGCAAGCTGTCCTGCTGAGAAATGAAGCTTTCTGATTCTGTGATATCAAGTGTTTCAGTAACTTCTCTACCTTTCTATTTAATCTGACCTTTGAATTTCATTTAATCTGTCACCATCTAATCTTTGACATTCAAACTTGTGCCTGCTGTGCCTTGTAGCTTGAGGAAGCTTTTAACCTGATCTGCTTTAACCATTATCAGAGAATATTCTAACTCCTGCACTTGTATCTAGTTTAAACTCAGTGGTCTGTGCCTCCACATTGATGTTTGTTGACCAGCTTTTATTGTTAGGGTTGTTGCCTTCTCCAAGGATTTCTCAGTTCTGTCATTTTGACTCTCCTATTTATTGAATCTGATTGCATTTTAACTTCAGATGCAGTTTACTTTCATTTTTTTGCATGTTTAGGACAACATTACTAAAAATGACCTTATTTATCACTGCTTTGGCACTTCCATACCTGAGCAATCATCTCACTCATGCAGCTTGATTCTAAAGCAATTGAAAATGATGATAGGCATATCCTTAATATTTTGGGTGACATATTCACTGCACCAACTCCTTTGTTATTTTTTCTCTGCAGAACATTAGCCTCACCTTACGCTAGTTCCCAGTTTAGCTTCCAAACTTAGATTATTGCATGAACTGTACTGATTTCCTAATGTTATGCCTCCTTGGAAAGTAAAAACATTGGACAATGCCTCATCCACTACACCAATGACAGTGTAGTCAGGTAATAGTTCATCTCTTAAATCACCATATACATAATTACTTATGAATCAACATTTATATTAACTCACTTGTGGGACCTAGGCATCACTTGCTGGCCAGCATTTATTGCCTGTCCCTAGCTGCCCTTGAACTGAATGGATTGCCCAGCCATTTCAGAGGCAATTGAGAGTCAACCACATTGTTGTGGGTCAGCAGTCACATGTAGGCCAGAGCAGGTAAGGTTGGCAGATTTCCTTCCCTGCAGATGAGTTTTTCACCAACAATTGGCAATGGCTTCATGGTCATGAGTAAATTCATAACTTCCTTGTTACTGAGTTCAAATTCCACCATCTGCCATGGTGGGATTCAAACCCAAATCTCTGGAACATTACCTGAGCTCCTAAATTAATGATCCAGTGATAATACCATAAGGCCATCACTGCCCAGTGATATCGATCATTGATGAATGAATCTATGGACTGCCTTAGTCTCTGCCTCAATTGTTAAATTTAGTGCATTTGATAAAACATCTTTTGGGGGGGCAAGGCTTTCAGGACTCTGTCATGTTAAAAAATGAAGTTTCATTCATCCTTTATCTGGACAAAATATCATCTGCAATAATCCCAATTGCAGAGTCTTTGAATATTTTTAAGGCAAAAAAGTGTTGCTGGAAAAGCGCAGCAGGTCAGGCAGCATCCAAGGAGCAGGAGAATTGACATTTCGGGTATTATGCCTTGGATGCTCCTTGGATGCTGCCTGACCTGCTGCGCTTTCCCAGCAACACATTTTTCAGCTCTGATCGCCAGCATCTGCAATCCTCACTTTCTCATATTTTTAAGGCAGACTGGATAGTTTTGAATGGTCACTGGACCCGAAATGTGAACTCTGATTTCTCTTCATGGATACTGCCAGACTTGCTGAACTTTTCCAGCAAATCTGTGGTTCTTTCAGTTTTTATGTGGTAGTTTCTTGGTAAGCAAGAGTGCAGAAGGTTGACAGGCTGAGACAAGCATGTTAAATCAAAACAGCACAAGTGGATCCGCATGTGAGCATTCAAATTAGGAGCAGGAGTAGACCATTCAGGTCATGGTTGATGTACGAGTATAAGGCTAGAGGGGCCATATAGTCTACTTCTGCTCCTAATGTGTATGCTCATTTACTAATCTGCTCACGCTGGTCTTTTTTAATGTAACAATGAGGCTGTTTAATATCTGGCAAATCATTTTTGTCTGGTTTCCCTACCAAGTGCAGCTGCTATCGACCTTGTACTTGTGCAAGCAACTCCAGAAAGGGTGGTTGGGCTTCTATTCTCCAGATCCATGCCTTCCTGAAGGTCTGTTGTTGATTTGGGATTTTTACCCTGTTCCCAGGTGACAGTGACTACTCACCGATAGGTAAAAGACTTTTTCTGTTTCGCTGTCCAGTGTATATCAAAAGGTTTGCTGTGGTTTTCCATTGTACTATCTTGTCCTTTTGTCTTGGCTGCATTTAGGTTATTTTTTGTAACAATTCAATCATGTTGCTGCCACCAAGTTTGGCCTTCTGGTTGGCATGGTGAGGGCTCTTTTTTCTCTTAAATGACTCTGTAATATCTAAATATATTTTAATATCCTCTTTCATTTACATATTAACAATACATGCAGTCATTGATCTGCACTAGCTGAGTGTGCGTGGTAATGAGAATTCTCTCCAGGTCTCAATCTTCATCATACAGTGATACACCAACAAACATCATGATCCCATGGGCTAACGCTGTTAAAGCATTACTTCAAAGGCAGAAGAAGGTGCACTGTAATTATAGGGAGCAAGTCTCACCGAGTGGTGTACGATGTTAAACACAAGAAAACTATATAACAAGAGAAGCTTGAAACTTTGGAATGAGCTCTGTTTTAAACATCTGGGAGCCAGACGTTTACATTTGTTCCTATTCTGTCATTTCCAGCCTGGAGGAACAGCTTAACAGCGCTGCCAGGGGCACAGAGTGAAGCAACACCACAAAGCATTCTCTGTCCCTAACAATAAGGCCTGAAAACAGCACATGGCTGCATATATCCCACAGGATGTAATTAGTGAGCTAGAAGTGGCAGCACAAGGACAAGCAACTGAATAGATGAGGAGAAGCAAATGGGGGTGGCAGAGTGATAGTTGAAACCTAATCACTAAATGCCCAAATGAATGCCAGCTACAGGGCTGTGCACTCTGGAGATCTGTGCCGTGAAGCTTTGTTTCCACTGAGATGGCAATGAACTTGTTTCCTTTTGAACTCCAGTCTTCCATCACTTCCTTGCTGCAACTATGGACAACCAGTAGCTGATGCAGCTTATGTCCTTGTTTGAGAATCAGGTAACTTAATGTTCAGTGTTTGTAAGCTTCTTGCCATGGTGCCAATGTCTACAGGCCTTGTTTCATGAAACAGCACAATCATGTGTCCATCTCCTATGTAAAGTAAATACTTCAACAGCTTCCTCACGTGCCAAGATAGAACTGTCTCAGCCAGTAAACATTGGTGCTGGGATAATGTTTGAGGAATTGCTGTACCTGCTATCTTGTCTTCTACATGCACCAGTGGAACCCCCATTGCTTACACTGAAGGTCAGAAGTGAAATGTAGTCTGAAGGAGAGTTATAAGAAATAATATTGGAATTTAAAAACTTAGAATGTAATTGAATGCACTAATGACCATGCAGATAAACCAATACATTAACTAAACAAAAATATTCCAATCCTCCTAAAAAAACACACATTTAAAACATTAACTCCTGCATAGCAATGCATCCACACCGTGCAGTCTATATTTCATATATGCAAGTCGCACAATTGCTATCATATCCATTTCCGTCACTGGCCAATGTGTCTGGCTAAATTTGACTCTGAACAGCCTTGTCTTTCTATATGACCATGAGTTGCATTTCTGACTCCATAGGCTAGTTTTTCACACACCAGTGGGGAGAAGCGCAAATGCAATCGTGTTTTGAAAATCACTTAATTGGATCTCAGCTGCTTGAAAATGCATTGCCATGATCAAAGGCCTCTGAGTAACTATCTATTCCTCTTACCAATGAGCTAACCAGGTGGAGACCTGCATCCCTTTTCACATCGATGGAGTGACTCAACCCTCTCCGATTATTCCCATGTTCATCAGAATTGCTAGTTTAATACTCTGTATCTTTTATACCTCCTTGTCCTTCTTTGATCCCCTTCTCAAAACTTATTCTAGCCTCCTAATATCTCCTACTTTTGCTCGGCTATTATTACAGTTCAATGAAGTACTGTGAACTTTGTTTGCTAAAAGCACAATGTTGTTTGCTTTTTAAAAATCTGTTCATGAGATATGGGCAGCACTGGCATTTATTACCTACCTCTGATTGTGCAAAGGGCAGTTAAGAGATAACCACTTTCTGTGGATCTGGAATTATATATAGGTCAGATGTCCTTCCCTGAAGGGCATTAATGAAACAGATGGGATTTTAACTATAATTGATAGTGGATGCATGATCACCATTAGACTAGCTTTTAATTTTGGATCTTTTTTCTTGTATTTAAATGTTGCCATCTGCCACAATGGTTCAACACATGCCTCCTGGATATTAGCCTGGGTTTCTGGATTTGTAGTCTAGTGACATTAACACCATTATGCCACCACCATCATTTATTGATGAGGAGATAGCAAAAAAAAAGCTAAATCTATTAAAATCTACTAAATACCTTAAAATATATATACTTAAGCTATATTATGCCTTGCTTGTATGTAGGTTGTTTTGATTCTACCATCACATATGAACATGGAGCAACATGTAGCCACTTGGCCCTCAAGCCTGCTCCCCCATTCAATAAGATCATGGTGGATCTGATTTTAACATCAACTCAACATTCCTGCATGTCTCTCATAATCTTTCAGCCCCTTAGCAATAATCTATCTATCTTTGCCTTAATGATATTTAATGATGTGGAGGTGCCAGTGTCGAACTGGGTGGACAAAGTTAAAAATCACACAACACCAATACTTTTTAAAGATTCTATATCCATTGCCTTTAAAGGGATGAAGTTCCAAACTATGAATGACTTAAAGGAAGGAAACAAATGTACTGTTGCCAGATTTGCAGATGACACAAATAAGGATGGAAAGGCAGTTTGCATGAGGAATACAAACAGTTTACAAAGAATATTGATAGGTTACGTCAGTGGGCAATAAGTGAGCAAATGGAGTAAATTGTGGGAAAAGGTGAAGTTGTTCATTTTGGAAGGGAGAACAAAAGAACAAAATGTTATTTAAATTGAGAAAAACTGCAGAAAGCTGCAACACAAAGGGACTTGGGGGTACTTGTGCATGAAACACTGGTAGCACACAGACGCTGAAGGGAATCAGGAAGGCTAATGGAATATGGTCTTTATTTCAAGGGGTTTGGAGTATAAGAATAAGGAAGTCTTACTGCAATTGTACAAGATGCTGGTAAGATCACTTCTGGAGTACAGTGAGAGTTTTGCTCCCCTCATTTCAGAAAATATATTATTTTCATTGGAAGCAGTTCAGAGAAGGTTCATGAGAATGATCCCTGGTATAGAGGGATTGTCTTAAGAGCAAATGTTAAACAAGTTGTAACTCTACTATTTAGAAGTTAGAAGAATGAGAGGTGATCTCATGAAACAGATAGGATTCTTAAGGGGCTTGACAGGATAAGTGCTTGAAGAGTGACGAAAGTTTCTCCTTATTGGACAGACTAGTACTAGAGAGCATAGTCTCACAATTAAAGGGTGCCAATTTAGGACTGTGATGAAGAAAATTTCTTCTCTTATGGGTTATGAGTCTTTGGACATAGAGAGTTCTGGGGGCAGAGTCCTTATGTATATTTAAGAGATGTGAGGTAGTTTCTTCATCAGTAGGGGAATTAAAGGATGTGGCAAAAAAGCAGGAATGTGGCCAAGAGGAATGTCAGATCAGCCATGATCCCATTAAATGGCAGAGCAGGCTCAGGGATACAATGGTGTACTCCCATTCCTATTTCTTACTGTCATATGGTCAAAAACTCACAATCCTCTGAGAGAAACAATGTTTCCTCATCTCTGTCCTTAATTAATGATCCCTTATTTTTAAACAATGAACCCAAGTTCCAGATTGTCCCACAAGTGAAACATTCTTTCAACATCCACCTGGTTAAGTCCTCTCAATATCTTACAGGCTCAAATCAGTCACCTCTGATACTTCCAAACTCCAGAGGATACAAGTCCTTCCTGTCGAGCCTTTCCTCATAAAACAATCCATTCTTTTCAGACATTAGCTTAACGAATCTTCTCTGAACTGCTTCCAATGGATGAACACCCTTACATATGGATAGTTAAGGGTACTGCACACAATACTTCAGGTGTGGTCTCACCAATGCCCTGTATAACTGATGCATAACCTCCTTACTCTTTCATTCAATCCCCCTCACAATAAAGCATAACATTCTTTTAGCTTTCCTGATTTCTTGCTGTACCTGCACACTAATCTTCTGTGATTTATGCATGAAGACACCCAGATCTCTCTGCATCTCAGAGCTCTGCAATTTCTCACCGTTTAGATAATATGCTTTGTTTTTTATTATTTCTGCCAAAATGGGTAATTTCACAATTTCTCACATTTATTCCACTTGCCAAACCATTGTCCCCTCACTTAACCTATCTATACCTCTTTGTAGGCTCCTTATATTCTCTCTACAACTCAATTTCCTAATTATCTTTATGTCATCAGCAAATATAGCTGCTATAACTTCAGTGCTTTCATCCAAATTGTTTATAAATATTGTAAAGAGTTGAGGGTCCAACACTGACCCCTGTGGTTCACCACTTGTGACATTCTGCCAACCTGTAAACAAAGTAGACAGGCAGGAGGCTGGAAGAACACAGCAAGGCAGGCAGCATCAGGAGGGAGAGGGACACAGCAAGCCAGGCAGCATCAGGAGGCTGTGGGGACACAGGAAGCCAGGCAGTATCAGGAGGGAGAGGGACACAGCAAGGCAGGCAGCATCAGGAGGCTGTGGGAATACAGCAAGGCAGGCAGCATCAGGAGGGAGAGGGACACAGCAAGGCAGGCAGCATCAGGAGGGAGATGGACACAGCAAGGCAGGCATCATCAGGAGGCTGTGGGGACACTGCAAGGCAGGCAGCATCAGGAGGGAGAGGGACATAGCAAGGCAGGCAGCATCAGGAGGCTGTGGGAACACAGCAAGGCAGGCAGCATCAGGAGGGAGAGGGACACAGCAAACCAGGCAGCATCAGGAGGTGAAGAAGTCAATGTTTTGATTATAACCCTGTGTCCTGAAAAAGGCTTGCTGTGTTCTTCCAGCCTGTTAACAAATCCACTTATTCCTACTCTCTGCTTCCTGTTAGCCAGCCAGTTTCTATCCATGCTGATATATTACTCCCTACACCAAGAACTTTTATTTTTCACAATAACCTTTGTTGGGGGACATTATTAAATGCCTTCTTGAAATCTAAGTACAATACAACCACTGTTTCTTCTTTATCTACAACACAAGTTAATTCTTCAAAGAACAGCAATACATTAGCTAAGCATGATTTCCCATTGACAAAACCATGTTGACTTTGCCTGATTCCCTTGAACTTATCCAAGTGTCTAGTTATAACATATTTAATAACGGCTTCTGACATTTTCACCATGGCAGATGTGAAGTCATCTCATCTGTAGGTTCCTGCTTTCTGTTTCCTTTTTTGAATAAATTTACATTAGTTATTTTCCGATCTAAAGGAACCTTCCCCAGACCTAATGATTTTAGGAAATTTAAAACCAACTCATCTATTATCACATTAGTTGCTACTTGTAAGACTGTAGGATGAATCCATTCGGATTAGGGACTTGTCGACTCATAATTCCAACAATTTGCTCGGTACTACTTTCTGATAATTGTAAATTTCCGGCATTCCTCACTTCCTTTCAGTTCTTGATTTACAGGAATTTCTAGGGTATGGCTTGTATCCTCTTGAATGAAGATCAATGCAAAACATCTGTTGAAATTGTTTACCATCACTTTATCATCTATTTCTAATTCCCCCCACTCCCAGTCTTATTTTCTATAGGACCAGCATTTACTTTGTTAACTCTTTTCTATTTTAAATATCTGAAGAAACTTTTCCTCTCTGTTTTTATATTTTTGGCTACATTTCTCTCATACTGTAACTTTTCTCTTTGTGTTAATCTTTTACTAATTCTTTGCTGTTTTTATATTCTGTCCAATCTGCTGACATGCCATCTATCTTTACAGAGCTAAATGTCTTTTCTTTGAGTTTAATGCTGCCTTTGATTTTTTTTTTGATTAAGGTGTGGTCTGTGGGAACGTCGAGTTCAGCTGAAATATGCTAAGGTCCTAAACTCAGCTGCAGCAATACCCGACAACATTGAACATATTCCAATTACATCTCCATTTGCTGTAAAGAAAGATTAAAGGCCTCCCGTTAGCCTTCTGCTGATCAATATCAGTGTACCACTGAAAAACAACTTGGTCACACTTGAGCTAAAGATAGTCACAACATAAAGATTCAGCTGGGGGAGCAAAAGCAGAAATGATGGGAAAAAATATTAGTTTTATTTTAAAATTCTTTTGATCTTTATCATTAAGCTTATTGAGAATGGTTTTGATAATCGTTGTAGCATCGTCACATTAGCAACATGGAATATGTACCTCTGTCTCAACTCTGATTTTCTTCCCTCTTCAAGCCAATGGTACATGTTGGGCTGTAGTTTCAGAGAATTACAGACAGAAAAGTGACAATCCATCCGCCGCAAATAGTCTCTGTTGATCTTAATATGCTCCATAGATTTCCTCTATTCCACCTCCATCTTCAGCATATCTTTTTTTCCTGTACTGCTTCAGTTTGCTTTTCAAATCTTTTATGGTCTCAACTACTTCCTGTAGTAAGGAGTATCATACTTTAGCTACCTTCTGAAGAAAGAAACTTGTCCAGATTCCACTTTATGTTATATATATTAGATATATATATATATATACATATGAAAGCAGTAACACACAGGGTTAAAGGAGGGGAAATAGCAAAAGGTAAAATTTAATAACTCTTTACTGGAATATATTTAACATCTGACCAATATAAATGCAATATCGGTACAAGTAGAACTTAATGAATATGATCTTATAGCCATTAGGAAGGCAGCATTAGTGGGAGATCAAAGCTAGGAACTAAATATTCAAGATGGGATGTAAATATTCAGAGTTTGTGACTTATCAAAAGGAGAGGCAGGAATGAAAGCACGGTAAGGTGGTAGCCACATATGATCTCAGATCGGGAGATGTAGAATCAATATAATTGAAGGTAAGAAAGAATGAGGGGAAGAAGATATTGGTGGTAGTAGTCTATAGAGCCTCTAACAGCAGCTACATGGTAGGACTGAAAATAAATTATGAGGTACTGAGAGCATGTAAAAAGGACAGTATATGGCTTTAATCTTTATATGGATTTGGAAAGTCAAATTGACAGAGGTAGCCATGAGGAAGAATTCATACAGTGCATTTGGGACAGTTTCTTGGAGATCAAGCAAGGAAACCGACTATTTTAGATTTGGTACTGTGTAATGTATAATTAATGAGTGATCTCAGAATAAAAGGCACCCTGAAAACTTTTACCATAAGATGGTAAAATTTAACATTCAGTCTGAGGGGAAAAAAAACTTGAATTGGAAACAACTGTGGTAAGCTTAAATAAGGTTAATTACAAGAAATAAGAGCAGAACTAGCTGGACTATTCTGAAAAAGGAGTTTCGCAGAAAAGATGGCTGAGAAATAATGGCAGATGAAGAAGAAAATAGCTTGTGACTCAGAGAAGAGACACATCCTAGTGAAGAAGAAGGATTCTAAGTAGGGAATAAGTCAACCATGATTAACCTGGCAAGTTAAAAATAGCATCAAATTTAAAGAAAAAAAACATGCAATATATCAACAATTAGTGGTAGGCCAGAGGTTTGGGAGAGGATTAAAAAACAATAAAAGAAAACTTAAAAAAAAGGGAGAAAATAAACCTTGTGAGTAAACTTGTAAGTGATGAGAAGACAGACAATGAAAGCTTCTTTAAATACATTAAAAGAAAGAGAGAAACCACTGAACATTGCCTCTTTAGAGAATGAAGTTTGGGAAATAATGGGGATTGAGGAATTGCCTGTCTTCATAACCAAAGACACCAAGTGAAATCCAAAATTAATAAATATTAGGAGACAAATGGAAGAGAGTAAATAAATCCAACAACTATTACTAGAGAAAAGGTGCCAGGGAACTAATGGGGCTAAAGACCATGATGTCCCTTGGATCTGCTTGGATGCATCGTAGGATATTAACAAAAGCAGACACAGTGGTGGTGGATGCACTACTAGTAAGCTTCCAAGAATAATTAATTCTAGAAAAGTTCCTGCAGAAAACTGCAAATTTATAACTTTTATTCCAAAAATGAAGGAGTCAGAAAGCAGACAACTATAGGCCAGTTCACTTAACATCTGTTGTTGGGAAAGTATTAGGGAATCTTATGAAGGATGTAATAGCAGAACATTTTGAAATACATAATGCAAACAAGCAGAATCCGTATAAGTTCAAGAAGGGTGCATCATTCTTGCCAAATTTATTGAAATTCTTTGAAGACATAACAAGCACAATAAATAAAGGGAAAGCTGTGGATGTAGCATATTTAGATTTTCAGAAGCTATTTAACAAAGTACTACACATTAGGCTGCTATCTAATATAACAGCCCATTATGTTGAGTGTTATATATTAGCATGAATCGAGGATTGGCTAACTAATAGACGACAGAGAGTTAGATAAAGGGACATATAATAATAAGAAAGTCCTGACAAAACTACACAAGACCATTAGTTAGACCACACCTAAAATGCTGTGAGTAGTTTTGGTTTCCTCATTTAAGGAAAGCTATACCAGCATTGCTGGCAGTCTAGAAAAAGTCCACTAGGTTAACTCTTAGTGTGGAAGGATTGTCTTAATAAGGTGAGGTTGAATAGTTTGGGTCTGGAATCATTGAGGGACAGGGGAATGAGACAGGGTATATGCAAAGTGGTTGTTTAACTGTCATGGGAGAATTTAGAATTTCAGACTAAAGTGCCAGCCAGTTATGAATAGATCAGGAAGGAATGTCCTTTCTCAGAGAGAAAGTGCAACTGTGGAATTTTTTACTGCAGTCTGTAGAAGTTGGGTCATTAAGTATAATCAAGGCTGAAATGGACAGAATTTTAAACAAGAATGGAATTCACGGTTAGAGGAAAAGGCAGGAATCTGGAGTTGAAGATTAAAATTTCAGCTGTGATCTCATTGTTTGGTGGAGCAGACTTGATAGGCTAACTCAATGAGCATTTCTGCTCCTGATTAAACATATTTGTGACTTGTTTTTACAGTCTGTAGTTTGGGGTTCTCCGACAAGTGGAAACATTGTTTCCTAATCTACCTAAATCCACACTTTTCATAATTTAAAACAAAAATGATCAGGCTTCCTATGTGTTTGTTTTCTGAAGAAAAATGTTCCAACCTTCTCAATCTTTCCCAGCTTCTTTAATCTCTCATACTGATACTATCTGGTGAATCTTTCTTGAATTTTCTTTAGTGCTTCATCTGCTTTTTGTACTGTGGAGATGAGAAACTGTGCAGGGAATGATCAGGATTCTCTCGAAGTTCAAGCATAACTTCACTACATATTTTTTATCCTGTACCATTCGTGCAATTCCATGTTTTGTTCACATGTTTAATTATTTAGCTGACCTGTCTTGCCCTTTTTCAATGATTTGTCCACCTACATCCCTAAATATTTTTTCAGTTGCACCCCAATCAAATCCTGAATTTTAAAGTGTTGGTCAAGTTTTTGCTTTCCTACCAACAGCACCTCCTCCATGTGTGATATTTCCCAGGCGACCACTGTTGCCAACTTCTGACATTCACTACCTTGAGCAATTCGTGGTACAGGGGTAAGGGCTGTTTGAGGCAGTTTGTTGCCACCTGTCCTCCTTTATCTTTGTTTTCTCTTTGGCTTATCTAGTGATTAGTGATACAGGAGACACCACCATACATCTGCATAAGAGGCACTGTTCTTAGATAACAAGGATCTTTATTACAAGATAGCAATTAACACAACTGCACTTGTTCAAGCAGAATGATCAGGACCTTCAAGAGCTGGTACAGATACATCTGCTTGGTCCAGCAGAATTCCTTGGCTTCACTCACAAACAGTGCGTGACATGGAGAATGGATAGAGCCAATGTAAAATGAGCATTAACTCCTTCAGAACCCTTATCTTGACCAAACACATTGTAAGGTTCATTTGCTATTTAACTGACCAGTATGTAAATTTTCTAATGATTTCTTCAATGATGATGCATTCTTTTTCAGTTTGGGCAAAGGATTTCACAACTGCAAATTGTTATAGTCTGAAAATTTTGATATTTATTCACATATTCTTCTGTTCAAATTATAAGTAATAGTAGTCCTAGCACATAAGTCATGCCCCGTGCTTCTAGTGCATCAAAACAGGACCTTCAGCCCATTATGTCTCACAAACATAATCCTATTTTTCTGCACTTGGTCTATATCCCACTATATTGTGGCATTTTAAGTGCATATCCAGATGGTTTGTTAAATGTTATGAGGTTATCTGCTCCCACCACTCTCCCTGGCAGCATGTTCCAAATTTCTAACACATTCCTGGTGAGAAAAAGCATTTACTCCTCACCTTAAACTCATGCCCTGTGGTCTTAGATATGTCTGCCAATAAGAAAGGATTCTCACAATCTACCCTATCTATCCCTCTCATAATTTTGCAAACCTCACTCAGATTCCCTCCTCAGCCGCCTCTGCTCCAGACGAAACAAACCCGGCCTATCCAGTCTCTCATGAATCGAGAGTTTTCATCCCAGGCAACATCCTGGTGAATCTCCTCTGCACCTCTTCAGTGCAATCGCTTTCTTCCAATTGTGCAGTGGCCGGAACAGCACACAGTATTCCACCTGAGGCCTAACCAATACTTTACAACGTTACAAAAAAGCTTCCCTGCTTCTATATTTAAAGCCCTAGCTATTGAAGGTAAGCATACTGTATGCCGACTCTACCACCTATCTCCTGGTGCTGACCTTCAGGGATCTATGGAATTATACATGAAGGTCCCTTTGTTCCTTTATAGTCCTTAGGAACCTATCATTCACTGTGTAAATATTCCCCTTATAAGACCTCACAAATTGCATCACTTCACATTTATCAAGACTAAATTGCATTTGCCATTGCTCTCCACAATTTACCATTTGATTGATATCAGACTGTAGCCTGAGACCATTCTCCTCACTATCAACACCACCACCAATTTTCATGTCATTTGTGAACTTTTCTAATTACACCTTCTCCATTCACAACCAAGTCATTAACATAACAAACAGCAAGGGTCCCAGAACTGGTCACAGAATTCCAATCAGAAAAACATCCAGCACCATTTGCCTTCTTTTTGCAAGCCAATTTTGAATCCAGATAGCCAACTTACCTTGGATTGCATAGGCTGTTATCATTTGGATCAGACTTCCATGTGGGACCTTGTCAAAGGCCTTCCTGAAGTCCATGTAAACCATATTAACCGCACTATCCTCATCAAGATATTTAGTCACAATTTCACAAAAACTCAACAAAACATGACCTCCCCCTTACAAATCCAAGCTGCCTATCCATGATCAATCCTTCCATACTGTGGTTGTGTTTTTACAACACAGACAAAGGCTGATCAGTCCATCATGGTTGTGCAGGTCATCAGCATCAATATACTCTTATATAGATTTACACTCAATAGTTTTCAAGTAGTCTTTTAAAAGCACCTTTTTAAACAGGAATTTTGATATACCCTCCATCATCCGCTGAATAAAAAAAATTCCTAAATTCTCCTCTAAACCTGCTGCTCCTAATCTTTAAATTGTGTCTCCAGTTATCAACTTCTTTACTAAAACGATACATTGCTCATTATCTATCTCAGCTATGCCCCTCAAAGTTTTGCCCCACAAGTCAATCCCTTTAGCTTTCTGTGCTTGAAGGAAAATAATCCCAGCCTAACTAGCCTTTCTCCAGACCAGGAAAAAGTGAGAACAGCAAATGCTGGAGATCAGAGTCAAGAGTGTGGTGCTGGGAAAGCACAGCAGGTCAGGCAGCATCCAAGGAGTAAGAGAATCAACGTTTCGGCCATAAGCCCTTCATAAGCTTATGGTTGAAATATCGATTCTCTTGCTCCTTGGTTGCTGCCTGACCTGCTGTGCTTTTCCAGCACCTCACTCTCGATTCCCTCCAGAACAGGCAAAATCCTGGTTATTCTCCTGTTTATCCTCTCCAGTGCAACCACATCCTTCCTATAATGTAGCAACCAGAACTGCACACAATACTCCAGCTGTGGCCTAACTAATGTGATATATAACTCAGGCACAACTTCTTTGTTCTTGTATTCAATGTTGGAAGCCTCATGAGATAATACAGGGTCCTTTCCATCTTCCTCCAATCTGAATAACTACCCTTTACCCCAACTCTCAGCTTTCGATTTTTTGAGCCGTGTGGTATCTCTGTCAGTGTTTTTTTCCCTGGTTCCACCAACCCTATTTGAGTCTGACATATGGTACTTATCAAAGGGCTTTTGAAAATCCAAAAGTGGGACATTTACTTTGTCTAATTTTTCTCTTTTGTCAGGTTTCTTGCACATTACCTTTTATTATATTATCTGTGTCTAGATGTTGTTATCATCATTGTATCTAATATTTCACCCTTCACTGCTCAATAGTTCCAAGGTTTTGTTTTATTTCGTTTTTGGAATATAGAAACAACCTTGGCTGTCCTTTAGTCCTCTGGGATTACTGTCTCTTTTCTACAGAACCTTCAGAAATATTTTAATGGATTATACTGTCTATATTTTTTCTTGAATTTCCCTGGATTGGGATTAGATTTATCCTCATTTGATTTCTCAGTTTGTTAATGATTTTCTGCTTTTCTCTCCTCGCCATTTTAGTTTTATCCTATGCTGAAATGAATTACTTATTATTGTCTTTAGTAAAAACAAAGGAAGCAAGTTATTTAGTTTTAATTATAATGATGTTGGACATGATGCCATATTCAGATGCCTGGACCAGTGATCCAAAGACGTGCATTCACATCCTATTATGATTGTTGGAGAATTTAAATTCCATTTCTTTAATAAATCAGTAGCCTTAAAATTGTCAAGTATATCAAAAAACTTCACTGTTTCATGGATCACATTCAGTCAACAAAATCTTTATTCCTTACGAAGTTTAGCTAATCTGTGACTCCAGACCCAAAGCAATGTGGTTAATTCTTAACTGACTTCTAAATTAACACAGCAAATCACTTCATCATATCAAATGTCCATGAAAAATCTCATAAAAATATAACAGGCAGACTACCTGACACTGAACTTGGTTAAAAACATGGTGAAGGTAGACATTCATCGGATTTGAAGATTTACACCAACATTGGACAGGGAGTATCCCACAAACCTGTTAATCAAGAGCCTGATAGAGCCATACTCATAGAATAGGACTTTAAGCCAACATTCCAGACTTCTTAATAACCACCTCTGAACATCTCCTGACCTCACACTAGGATAGAGCCACTAGAGGTATTGGCACTGTGGTATGTGTTGCATGAGCAACTGCTTATGAAGAAGTTTGCTGACTCCATCTTCTCAAAATGGAGTAAACTACAGGGCCTGTCTGATCTACCGTGTTATAGCAAAAACACTTTCTGGCCTAACTGAAAGAGTTTCTTGCAGTTAAGAAGGTATAGTTTATTGCATGATAGTGACTAGTTACAGATTACAGATTAATATGACAGACTTTATTACAGAGGCTGAGACGAGAACCAGATGTTAGTTATCAGTCAGTTCTCCTCTGAAGTCTATATAATATCCTCACAATGGGTGGTATTTATGGAACTCCTCAGTTTTAACCCTTTTAGATCCATACACATCTCCCCAAACCTTTACTCATTATTAACCTTTTACATTTATATAGTGCTGTACATTTCTATGACTCTACAAGTACATTTGCCAGTTGCCCTTCTCCACCAAACTCTTTGAATTTACAAATTCAGGAGATATGAAGACTTCATGATTCTCCCAAAATGCATTTCTTTCAGATTTGGGAGATTGGTAGTTGGCTGAGTGGAAGTTGGTTGCCTTTGATTCTTTTTCTGACACCTGAGGTCTGTACATCTGTTGAAACCGGAGGGCCTCTCATTTCTTGAATTTCCTTCACAGAAGGTACCTTTCCTCTGAATTTGGCAATTTCATCTTCACAGTATCTTGAACAATTGGATTTTGGGTGTTCCTTCTCAGTGGTGGCTTTTAAGGAGTTGTATGCATCACAAGTTCAACCTGTGTCAGCAGGCTTTTCTTCTCAATCCTTTTGTAGATATGTGCTGAAGTACACAAACATTTCACTTCATCATATTGATTTGCTTGGACTCTTTGTTCGTCCTCAGCAGTTGAATTATTGGTGAAACCAACACATTCACTTGCTCAGTTCTGCTATCAGATTTCTTCGATCTTGGCAGCATCTCTGTTGCAGTTACTGAGGATTCTTACTGGGAAGATAATGGAGTTAAATATTCTGCATGAGCTTGTCTCCTTCAAGTCACCTCAGCAGTTAATATCAGACATGAAGCAGCTATTGCTATTTGTTCACTAAAATGTGCTACAGTCTGAGTTACATCAGATTCATCAATTGGTTCAAGTGGAGTATGCTGTTCATTGGCTTACTCCAAAGCATGGTTCGCTCTTACAGTCTGAGTACTCTTCAATGCTGATTGCAGTGCAAGTCATTTGTCTCAATCCAGCACAGTTACGAATTCCTATCTGGGTGATATTATGAAACAAATTTCTTAAATTAACATAACTAATTTCATTGGATTATTTCTTTTTGTTTAAGTTCTGCCTTGAGTCTAGAGAGCCTTATGAAATCTTCCAGCTGTTACTTAACATTACACAGTTTAACTCCTTACGCCATTTAAAGATTGATGTCACAACATGCCTTTCTACTTAAAAGTAAGGATTCTTGACCACGTAGTGCATGGAGCTTTTTGGGTGGCATGAGATTAGAGAGCTATTTGTGGCACACATTTAATCTTAAGCCCTTTGATAAATACCATATGTCAGACTCAAATAGGGTTGGTGGATCCAGGGGAAAAAAACTGATGAGATACCACATGGCTCAAAAAAAAAGAAAGCTGAAAGTTGGGGTAAAAGGTAGTTATTCAGATTGGAGGAAGATGGAAAGGACCCTGTATTATCTCATGAGGCTTCCAACATTGAATACAAGAACAAAGAAGTTGTGCCTGAGTTATATATCACATTAGTTAGGCCACAGCTGGAGTACTGTGTGCAGTTCTGGTTGCCACATTATAGGAAGGATGTGGTTGCACTGGAGAGGATAAACAGGAGAATAACCAGGATGTTGTTTGGTCCTGGACCACGTCGCTGCACTGCTGTGAGCTGTAGGCACTGTGTTCTTAACTATGGTTCTCTACAATCACCGAGTAAGTAGGAATCGTGGTTTGCCTCTTTTTAATCCCTCTCTGTCAGTCACAATATGTTTTGAAATTTTTCTTCATTAACGTTTAGTTATCACACACAATTAAACTTAGTTAACCAGATCAAAAATGACGGATAATCAATTCCAAGGTTTTCTTGAAAGAAAGGAAATGGAATCAATTACTTACTACTGTGAAAATTATAATAAAATGTGACATCAAATGTACACAAATGTAGGAAATGACCTTCCAAAAAATGCGGATGTAGGATGTCTAATACAGTCAGGGAGATATCAGCAAATTCAGTTGAGATTTTAAGAATCCCCTGGGTTGTGTGAGTGAAAAGGCTTGAGCCCATCTGTTTAGTCGTTGCCCTGGTTACGGAAATTGAGACAGGAACTGAGACTGAGGGAGAAGAGTTTCCTGTATCTTTACTATAATCAGTCCAGGTTGCTTCCGCTCTTTTTTTGCTATGATGTGAAGGAGCCAGTGTTGGACTGGAGTGGACAAAGCTAAAAATCACATAACACCAGGTTATAATCCAACAGGTTTATTTGGAAACACTAGCTTTCAGAGCACTGTTTCTTCATCAGGTAACTAGTGGGGCAGAAACATAAGAAACATAATTTATTGCAAAAGATCATAGTGTAATGCAATTAAAATAATATATTGAACAAACCTAGATTGCTGTTAAGTCTTTAATCTTTTAGACTGGGTTGCAGATTTTGGTTCATTAATTTGTAAATCCCAGAACTTCTTTTCAGTCACATTCTTGAGATAATTTACGGTTTTATTAAAAAAAAGGTGACATCTCAGCTCAGACAATGTATTTAAAGGTGTGAGGTTAGAGTCTGTCTATATCCCAATTTTAAGTCAGACTGGTTCTATTTCCAAATGAGTCTGACTCAGGATTGGAATACAGACAGTCTCTAACCTCACACCTTTAATACACTGTCTGAGCTGAGATGTCACCTTTTTTTTAATAAAACCTTAAGTTATCTCGAGAATGTGACTGAAAAGAAGTTCTGGGATTTACAAATTAATGAACCAAAATCTGCAACCCAATCTAAAAGATTAAAGACTTAACAGCAATCTAGGTTTGTTCAATATATTATTTTAATTGCATGACACTGTGATCTTTTGCCATAAATTCTGTGTCCTATGATCCTGCTCCACTAGTTACTCGATGAAGAAGCAGTGCTCTGAAAGCTAGTACTTCCAAATAAACCTGTTGGACTATAATCTGATGTTGTGTGATTTTTATCTTTTTTTTGTTCAAAGGCAGCTGTTGATATACTGTTCCTTTGCAGATTCAGATTTTTGTGTCATTATTTCATTTCAAACTGGATATTTGTCAGCAATCTTTCATCTCACAATATGTGCAGTTATCATGTAAGTTTGAGTAAAGCACTAAGTGTGAATTTCTTGACACTTCACTGTGTTTCAGTCTCTCCTGAGAGGTAATCTTTTTTTTAATATTCCATAAAGATTGCCTGATCTTGTCAGGTAACCATGTCATCCATTTTAGGTCAGCAGTGTCCTTCTTAAAATATTTTTAATTCTTAAATATCACAGGTAATAAGATTAAAACATAAAATTTGGAGATTGATGGTCCATTTTCATTATAATAGTAAAAAAAGTGACATACAACCAAGTGTTTAACTTGAAATGTCTGAGATGACTGTGGATATAAGTATCAGTTGTCAAAATCTAAGGTCTGGATTATTTATTTCCCCTAGGAACATCTGGGTTTTATGCCTGACATTGACTATTCTATCTCATTCACCTTTTTGAGAGTGTATCTATTCAATTTCATACTTTATTGAAAATATGATCATCTTTGCACATTTTCTGGAAGTGATCTATTGTAAGACAGACAGATAATTCAATTTTAGAAGTTGAACACTGTCTATACCTGTGAGGTTTCTTTACTCCATAGCACCGATGAGGGTTTTTACCTGACTTAATTGCTGTATTAGTTTTTACCATGAATTGTTTGTGGTTTTATATCTTAGGAATTGAATGGATTCTACTTATCTCTGTTATTTGCACAATTAAACTGAGCCTGCATCTTACCAGACAGCAGTTGTGTGACATCATTCTCTGTGAGTAAAGGGATCTATTAAGTTTAGTCTGGTATGGTAGAAAAAGAAAAAAGGTACTTGCTAGTTTTAAGTGGTACTTCTATTAAAGAAGAAGCAGTTTTTTACATGTTCGCAACATTCTTCAGAGCCAACCCTTTTAGAACTTTGCACCCTTATCCATCTGAAAATGTGTTGCTGGAAAAGCGCAGCAGGTCAGGCAGCATCCAAGGAGCAGGAGAATCGACGTTTCGGGCATGAGCCCTTCTTCAGAAACCCTTATCCATCTCTCTTACAAGATTTAATTCCATTATTAATATTATACTATTTTGGATATAATTACATCTACCACTACACAATCTCCCTCAAAGTCTCTGACTTTACAAATTCAGACAGCCTGGAGGTTGCATTGTTTTCACAAAATACATTCTTTATCAAGTTGGGCGACTGGTATAACAAACAAAATGGGGAATCAAACCTCCTCCACTGGACTGGGGTGATTACACTCTGCATTTAGGCCAGAGATCTTTCTGTTTCTTTTTTATGGATCTTTATTTGAATGTGGCCTCATCTTGCCATCCGCCATTACCTCTGTAAAGTAGCCATTCTTCACATATGAACTGAATTAGTGAGCATGACAGACTATTTCCCATGGGAATTAGTACAGTCTTCACACATTACCAACAGGATTTACTAGATAACAATTAGGAGTGTGAGTCTTATCTGATTTTTACTTGTTTAACCCATAGACACTGAAGCCATTTGCAGCACTTCATTTATATCCTGCTAAGATTAATTAACTCAACGCAAATTGGAGATCAAACTTGAGGTCTTTCTAGTCTGTATCGGTCAGCTGCACAAGAGGCAAGTACAATATAAATGAATTAAGTTCAATCTTCCCAGGGAAGTGCTATTGATTTATGCAAACAGAAAGAGAGTGCTGTTGGCCGGCTGTGCAAACAAGATGACATCTCATCAAAAACTTTGTCCCTCTGAAAATTCTGTCAGATAATTGGCAAGAGCATAATTGGATTGTAGATAATGAAGATCTCTGTGTACACAAAAATGAAGAGCAGACTCATTCCACTTTGTGGGAAGGATTCAGTTTAACAGTATCAGTGGAAATCTGCAGAAAATGTGGAGTTTAGTCTGGACAAACATCTGCAAGATATTACATTTAAATAACTTTTTCCACATACTTTCATCAATATTAAGGATAGCATCATATTGTTTTATAATAAAATCACAATGTTGATATATTTTATTTTATATTACCATTAAAGCATCTCATTTTCATTAAACCTTTTGAGTATATATTTTTCATTATGTTTCAATATCATTATATCTTTATAGCAAAGGATGCTTTATATGGAAAGCAATGAATACCAATAATGGCAACTTGAGAACATCACAGTCTTTAATTGGATTGGGCAAACACACTAAAGGTCATGGTAACAAGGAATGATAGACAACTCTTTCGCAAAAATAATTATATTTTCAACTACCGATAATCAGAAATTTGTCAAGATTGATCATTCCTGGTTGTCAAAGGGACTGCCAGTTTTGTGGATATAACTACTTTCTGAGGGTTTCTGTATGGTAAATTTCTATTGACTGTGCTCATAACTCACTGACGACTTTATCACTTCTGAATTATGACATCCTATTCACTTGTGGAATACACTTTGTATTCCATATTTATGAATCAGATTCTTGATGTTTTAATCTACACCTTGCTCAGCCTTGACTTAGACACCAGTAAAGAACCTAATTTTCACATACATGTTCAGATCAAAAACAAGATGCATTCATCTGCACATCCACCAATGTCATTTATTTATCCGTTGATCCCGATGCGGTCTCCTTTAGACTGGGGAGACTGGATGCCTTCTCACAGAGAGCTTTAGGGAACACCTCCGGGACACCCACACCAATCAACCCCACCACCTCATGGCCCAACATTTCAACTCCCCCTCCCACTCTGCTGAGGACATGCAGGTCCTGGGCTTCCTCTACCACCACTCCCTCATCACCCGATGCCTGGAGGAAGAATGTCTCATCTTCCGCCTTGGAACACTTCAACCCCAGGGCATCAATGTGGACTTCACCAGTTTCCTCATTTCCCCTCCCCCACCTTATCTCAGTTCCAACCTGCCAACTCAGCACCATCCTCATGACCTTCCTACCTGCTAATCTTCATTCGCACCTATCTGCTCCACCCTCCTCTCCAACTATCACCTTCAACCCCACCTCCATCCACCCTATTGCACTCTTGGCTACCTTCTCCCAAGCCCCAACCCCCTCCCATTTATCTTTTCCTGCCTCATTCCTAATGAAGGGCTTTTGCCCAAAAGGTCGATTTTCCTGCTCCTCGGACGCTGCATGACCTGCTGTGCTTTTCCAACACCACTCTAATCCAGACTCTGATCTCCAGCACCTGGAGTCCTCACTTTTGCCTAGTTGATTTTCCAAATTAGCATAGTTAAAAGAAATATTAACTATGGAGTGGACTTCACCAGCATTTATTGGTTTATGAAGTTTTATACAACTTACAAGAAATAACATTTCAATGTATTACCTTCATGCAGTAGTGAAATAATGTTTAAATGATACTGATTCTATAGGTACTGTAGATGGAATAATGGAATATGTCTTCAGTTCATAATAAAATCAGTAGTACCCTTTAATCCATCATTCAGAATTGTTGACGTTCAAATGACAGCACAAAATCACAACTTCAAACAAATTACACCAATAGGTAAAAACAATGACTGCAGATGCTGGAAACCAGGTTCTGGATTAGAGTGGTGCTGGAAAAGCACAGCAGTTCAGGCAGCATCTGAGGAGCAGGAAATCGACATTTCGGGCAAAAGCCCTTCATCAGGAATGCAGGCAGAGTGCCTGAAGGGTGGAGAGATAAATGAGAGGAGGTGTGGGGGGTGGGGAGAAAGTAGCATAGAGTACAATAGGTGAGTGGGGGTAGGGATGAAGGTGATAGGTCCAGGAAGCGTTTGGGGGAAAGTAGCAAAGATTACAATTGTTGAAAGTTGAAAATGGTTTGTAAATTATGTGAGAGTTAGTATATAAATGTTCAACATATATAACTCCTTCTCTGTTGTGGGATGAAGGTGATAGGTCAGAGAGGAGGGTGGAGTGGATAGGTGGAAAGGAAGATAGGCAGGTAGGACAGGTCATGGGGACAGTGCTGAGCTGGAAGTTTGGAACTGGGGTGAGGTGGGAGATGGGGAAATGAGGAAACTGGTGAAGTCCACATTGATGCCCTGGGTTTGAAGTGTTCCGAGACGGAAGATGAGTCGTTCGTCCTCCAGACGTCAGGTGGTGAGGGAGCAGCGGTGAAGGAGGCCCAGGACCTCCATGTCCTCGGCAGAGTGGGAGGGGGAGTTGAAATGTTGGGCCACAGGGTTGATTGGTGCGTGTGTCCCGGAGATGTTCCCTAAAATGCTCTGCTAGGAGACGTCCAGTCTCCCCAAGTAGAGGAGACCGCATCGGGAGCAATGGATACAGTAAATGATATTGGTGGATGTGCAGGTAAAACTTTGATGGATGTGGAAGGCTCCTTTTGGGCCTTGGATGGAGGTGAGGGAGGAGGTGTGGGCGCAGGTTTTGCAATTCCTGCGGTGGTAGGGGAAGGTGCTAGGACAGGAGGGTGGGTTGTTGGGGGGGCATGGACCTGACCAGGTAGTCACGGAGGGAACAGTCTTTGCAGAAGGCGGAAAGGGGTGGGGAGGGAAATATATCCCTGGTCGTGGGGTCCACTTGGAGGTGGCGGAAATGTCAGCAGATGATTTGGTTTATGCGAAGGTTGGTAGGGTAGAAGGTGAGCACCAGGGGAGATCTGTCTTTGTTGGAGCGGTGGAGTCTGAGGGCGGAGGTGTGGGATGTGGACGAGATGCGTTGGAGGGCATCTTTAACCACGTGGGAAGGGAAATTGCGGTCTCTAAAGAAGGAGGATATCTGGTGTGTTCTGTGGTGGAACTGATCCTCCTGGAAGCAGATACAGCAGAAGTGGAGGAACTGGGAATACGGGATGGCATTTTTGCAGGAGGTAGGGTGGGAAGAGGTGTAATCCAGGTAGCTGTGGGAGTCGGTGGGTTTGTAAAAAATGTCGGTGACAAATCAGTCGTCATTAATGGTGATGGCGAGGTCCAGGAAGGGGAGGGAGGTGCCAGAGATGGCCCAGGTAAATTTAAGGTCAGGGTGGAATGTGTTAGTGAAGTTGATGAATTGCTCAACCTCCTCGCGGGAGCACGAGGTGGCGCCAATGCAGTCATGCGGAGGAAGAGGTGGGGAGTGGTGCAGGTGTAATTACAGAAGATGGACTGTTCTACGTAGCCAACAAAGAGACAGGCATAGCTGGGGTCCATGCGGGAGCTCCTCGGATGCTGCCTGAACTGCTGTGCTTTTCCAGCACCACTCTAATCCCAAATTACAACAATAGTCAGAAATAATGCTCTTAAAGACAATAAATGAGTGGAGGTATATTTTAAAATAAACTTAGCACAGACAGCCAAATTTAACAGTCAGAAACCACAAAGGATTTGCCATCATGATTTAAGACATCAGAATTCCTTGTCTGAATTCTATCCCCTAACTGAATTTAGCCATAAAACTAAAGGGGTAATCTTGAGACTTGGTGGCACTGACAAGAAATGTCTCCTGTTGGGAAAGTACACATGAAAAATTGCATCATGCAATGCATGCAATATTTTAAAATATTCATACAAAACAATCCAGAATCTTAGTTTGAGGTTCAAAGTTGAAAATGGTTTGTAAATTATGTGAGAGTAGTATATAAATGTTCAACATATTTAACTTCTTCTCTGTTGTGAGGTCATTTTGGGTTGAGAAAGAGAAGTGAGACAGATTTCATACTGGTGAACAGAACACTACCTTTAACTATGTACATGATACACAGAATCCGATGGGAGAGAGCATTCTAGTATCTTGATGCCTCGGTCTTAGCTCTAGGTGTGTCAGGATATCCACAGGTAACACTGATGATGATCATATATTATAATTATGATGCTTAACTATATCCTACACTTCCCTATTTTAGTAAAAGGTAATCTGTTCAACTTAATGAGTTGACTCCTTTCATTAAAAATCGGACAAAGCATTTCAAATGAATGCACAGTAGTAGGCAACTGTTTTGTAACCTTTATATGGTATAATTTAAATAAATTTAAACATGCCTTATTCTTTACACCAAGGATGTCTACCTAACAGGAGATGGAAGTGGATGGACTTGAATGACGAATGAGTTGGATCCATGTGATTGAATCATCATGTGATCTGCGTTACACAAAGTGCAAACTCCCCAAAGCAAGATTCTATGCCCATTTAAAGTGAGACAAGTATGAATAACATCCCAATGCACATAAAAAGAGAGAACCTCAAAACGGAAAACAAGAAGTTTAATTATTTAGAAACCATTGAGGCTTCCATTTCTTTTCCATTCCTTCATTCTCCCTGCTCGAAATCAATCTTTACAGTTCCCTGATTGATGGAGGATTTGACAATTCAGGAAGCTGTTTCCTTTCCACTAGAGCAAAATCCTTGAATTTTAATGAAGTCTTGAACATCCTGAAGTTTGGGTTATGCATGTATGTAAAAACAAGTCACTATTTTCTACTCTACAATTATGAAAGCAAGGACCCTATGTAGGTTTGTGAGCAGAAAAAAGGAGAGTTTGAGCTGAACAGACTCAGTTTGAGAGCCAAAGTATACTCTCATGCATAGTTGTAGACTTAGGAGATGAATTTGTGCTAAATGCTATTGTGGCAGAAAACAAGCAAGAGGATTATTTTTACTCTTCTCTGAAGCAAGTCTTATTCTAATAGTTCATGCAAATAAAGGACCTAATGCATGCTTCTAATCCCTTTTACAATTTTGGTTTGGCCTTAGGGAGCATTATCAATACTTGCAGGAAAGCCATTGCGCAACATTGTTTATGTTACAAGTAGGTAAGTACTTCCCATAATCCCTACCACTCATAGTCACCACCTGCATTCTCGACTCCCTCCCCCAGCTTCTTCCTAATGATTCTGCTGGCTTAAGCCTAATAGCCCCAACACAAAACACTCCAGACAAAATCAGTCTTAAATCGTATTCTGGGGAGTTATAACCTTCCTATCATTCACAACCATAATCATGAAGTCTCTAATCTTTCTATCCAGTCTCCTACAGCACTCACCAGCTCCCACAATACTCTCAATGAGTGCAACCCAAACCCTCACCAATCTTCCATCACAAACTTTCAGTCTGCCCTGTTCCCGCTTGAGGATCTTACAAGTAATGCAAGTCGGAGGGCTAGCCTGTACAGGCTCCTACCACATCGTGATGAGGTACAAAACCTAAAATCTGATGCACCTCGAATCTAGTCATCTGAGCAGTTAACACTGTGGCTAAGGTCCCTTAAAGCATATATGCACTAATTTCTCAACCCACTACTATGGACATCATGCATGAATGGATAATGTATAAGGAACATAAACAAGCTTTATGATGAAAATGTTTACCTTTTAGTATTTTCAGTTTTTTGAATTTGTCTTTTAAGTACGTTTTTTTGTATCATATTACTTATTTTATTAATTTGCTCTCAACGTAAAACTGTTATGTCAAGTCCCAGTGGCTCTTGAAGCTTGGTGATTGATAGGATTTTTTAGATTAACATATTGCAGCCTTTGTATAATCTTGCAACATTTCAAGTCTCACCAGGTATTCACAGCTCATCCTCTAATTCATTCAATATACATAGTAAAATAATTGAAATGCATTTTGTTTTAAACTCATTTTCCTTCTCAACCTGTCAAATGTTTATGTCAAATTATTGTTAGAAATGTCTTTTTTTTTGCCTTAAATGCCATCTTTGATAACTAAATGGAAGAAAGCAAGCAGGTTGGGAGTCTGTTCTCTTGTAATGATGTAATTTGTTTTTTGGTCATTAAATGAGAATGCTGAATTTTTTAATTCCACACATTGGTTTCCCGCATCCCTCCTAATTACTTTTCTTGTATTTTCTGCCATAGAGTCAGGAGGAAACTAATGGTGTGGAACTCGTTGTCTTCAAGAAGATGATGAGATTCATCTACATGAGGGAAAGATTCCTAATCTCAACAAAATGGCAGATGACTTGCTGGCAGCTGCTGACAAAGTGGGGTCTCTGCCCGGTAATTATGTTTTGTCTGAATAATTTATCAAATTACCTGGGGTGTGGATACTGATACAAAACTATTTACTTCAATTTAACACTCTGCTTCCAAAATTCAGACTGAATTATGTGTTCTGCTGCTTTAAAGGCAAACCACAGAGATATATTTCAACATGTGAATTATTTTTTACCATTTCTATTCTTTTAATATGCAGTACCATCTGCAATATCTAATGTGAAAGGTAGCATTGGTTTTATTTAACTGTAAAACTATCTGCAACAAAACAAATTTTAATCTTCTATTAATGACTGAGTAGTGCCACAGATGACAATAGTCTTAAAATTCCTATAGGTCTGTTCTACAATAGATATCCTGACCTATTCAACATTAACTAGTTACTTTTGAGGTACCTATAACAAGCTAAACATAACCTTAGGGACTGGAAAGATGTCAAAACTGATGAAAGGTTATCATCCTGAATCCTCATTTCCACTACTCTCTCCACCAATGCTGCCAGATTTGCTCAGTGCTTCCAGTAATTTTCCAGTAATCATTGTACCGATATTTTTCTGATGGCAATGACAGATGCAAACATATCATGAGTCAAGATTAGGGATGGTAGTCTCTCTATCTTTTCGCCTGCCTTTTCACTTCTGACAATTTTTTGAAACTAAATTGGACTGTATAGCACTCCTGGTGCCTACACTGTGCAAATTAAAAATTTGCACTAGCTGCACTCCCTTTTACTTGTGGTGTGGCTTCTGTGATGTCCCATGATGGAAAGAGCACTACCATGTGCATGCCATGCATAAGCCACAAACATCAGAATTGTTCCCGTCATTAGTGTTAAACTGCTGGTTTAGCTAAATTGATACATGTTTCATTAACTTGCTCAGTGTATGTGCCCTGAACACCCATAGAAATAATTCACTGCTGAACATGCACTGAGCAACATGGGAGAGCCACCATGTAGCATTTTCTACATGGCCATCAACCATCTCGAAGGCAAATTGCTATTGATTTACTTCTGCAAAGGCAAAGTTTATGGAAGTTCTCTTGTTAGGTTTGGAAGCATTCTGGTGACCTGCAACACGGTGATGACCTCACAAGATGCAGAATTTCTGGTTGCAATGCCTCTGCATCTCAACATGACCAGAGAATGGGGCAAAGGCTAGAGAGAGGAAAAGTGAAGGAAGAGGAATGTTTTCCACAAAAAGCTACAATGATGAAAGGTTTCTCAAGAGAATTTGTGCTTCTTCCATCTAACTCAGAAGCAATACTCAGATTCAATAGGAAGATTGTGATACAACTGTTCCAACTTCTTCTACTCAATTTGGAGCTCATGCTGAGCTGCTGCCAGTGATCATAAAGGCTTCAATAGCATTGAGGTTTCACATGCTCTTAGCTTGTCTGGTGAAGTAGTCAATATTTCTAGCATCTCTCAGTACACAATTCATTGATGAATCAACAAGGTGAAGAATGTCATCTTTGTTGTGCATACAAATTACACTGTTTTCTCTTTCACTGTTTCCTGATTGTCCTTTCACAGACAACCAAAGGCTGCTTGTCAGAGACAAAGAATACTTCCCTGTTTATGGAACATGACAAAGTGGGAGTAGGGGTTTGTAGGGCTTATACCCAAAAGGTGACATTGAACTGGGATCACCACATCATCTTGTTGAGTTTCAACAGGAGAGATTTGCAACTGTATGGAGAACTCCCACATAGCTGTCAGTCACATCTTTTCAACACTTAAAATAAAACTTGATGGAAAAACTGAGCAAGTTTGGCAGCATCTGTGGAGAGAAAGCACAGTCAACATTTTGGGTTCAGTGACCCTTTATCAGAACCTAGTTACTGCCGGAACCGCTGAGTTTCTCCAGCAATTTCTTTTTATTTCAAATTTCCAGCATCCACAGTTCTTGGTATTATGTAATTGTATAAAGTAGATTATGAAGTGCTGTTTTAACCAGCTTTTTTTGGCTTTAACGAAGAGCAGATTCATTTCCTGAGCTGGGAACTGCTAACCAGAGACAGCGAGTAAGTTATCTGAATGGAGAGGTATGAGTGGAACGATACAATATCTTGTTCTGAGGAGGAGAAAGCATTGGGAAATTCAGGCGAAAAGGTTACTTTCACCTTTCTCATCCTGCTGAGATTTTGGATGTTTTTGGCACACTCTGTCTAAGTTGGAGGGACACATTATGAATGCTGATTTCCTCACATTCTTCCATCTGCACTTGCTTGGTCCAGGATGCTGGTCTTTTTCCCCTGTCCTTAAGAAAGAGCACCCAGCTGGTCCTTTACTCAAAAGTGACCAACACAAGGAACTGCCTTCCATTGTCTCTTCCCCATTCCTGTGTTTGCTGCAGCATTAAGAATTAATGCACAGCTGAGACTTCCTTACGCATCTCTTTAATAGAGATCATTTTGGTGACAGATTTGGCACAGCATCCCATCCTCTGCGATTGATTGGGAAATCTGGAAGTGGAATGCTAATGCCAGAGTTCAGTTAAAGAGACACAGCGAAGCCTATTCCCTTGCAATTCCATTTTATCAGTGGCTATTTATAGAAAATTCTTCCCTTTATAATCCACCTTTGGCATACCTTGCTGTCATCATTCCTCTGATGTTGTTGGCAGACTTCTTCTTTCCCTAACCTTGAACTAACTAAGATCCATAGCACTATTTCAAAGCAGAACAGTCAATTTTTCTGTGTGGCCAAGCTAATGTTTATCTTTCAATCAACAGGTGAATATCTAGAGTTGTTGTTTGCTGTTTGTGGAAGTTTTGCTGAAGGCAAATTGTATTCGTGTTTCCTGCTCAATAAAGGGTTAATGATAAATATGTAAATAATCTACATCATCAGTGATGTAAAAGATCACATGATGACAGATTCAAGAGAGAGATAATTCTAAGTTAAGCTTTGTGCTCAATTTTACCATGTGGATGGTTAGAAGAAATAAATCACTTTCCAGCAGTATCTATTAGTCTTGATCCAGGATGCAATGTTTCCTGAACACAGCCTTAATGATGTCATTAGCTGGTAGCTAATGACCAACCCAACACCATTTAAAAAAACAGAAAAAAACAGAGAGAAAATCCCAGCAAGAAGGAATTCATTGGGAAAAGCCTAGAGTGGGGAAGAAAGCTAGAGACTGGAGGAACAATAAATATAAAATCTTCACTAGTTTCCTTATCTCCCCTCTCCCCACCTCATCCCAGATCCAACCCTCCAACTCTGCACCATCCTCTTGAACTGTCCTAACTGTCCATCTTCCTTCCCACCTATCCACTCCACCCTCCCCTCCAACTTATCACTATCACTCCTCACCTGCATCTACCTATTGCCTTCCCAGCTACCTTCCCCTCACCCCCTATTTATCTCTCAGCCTCCTTTCCCACCCCAAACCCCAACATTCCTGATGAAGGGCCCAAAGCATTGGCTCTCCTGCTCCTCGGATGCTGCCTGACCTGCTGTGCTTTTTCAGTGCCATACTTTTTAACTCTGATCTCCAGCATCTGCAGTCCTCACTTTCCACATGAAATCTATAAGCCAAGGACAGGACAGGTAATGGCTAAGATAGGCCTTATCATAGTGCTTTAAACATGTGGAAGGTCCAAATCAACTTTAGGAGTGGCAGAACTGATTTTGGAGGTTTATCAGGCACAGAACTACTTTGGGATTAGCAGAGAAAACTAGTAATGACCTGGTCAGTACCCTTCTATATACTACCAGCAGTCATTCACTTGATGTATTAGTGAAATAAAGCATGAACAAAGAGACTGTGATATATAAAAACATCATAAAAGCTTTTGGCACTTATTTCATGGAAGAAATAAACAATAAAGAGGGCAAAATTCAAAGACACACTTATTGGCCAGGTGCAAGTTTGGAAGTATTTTTAATTGTCTAGTCTAGAATTATGAGAGTGGAGCCTTAAAAAAAGAATTCAGGATCATAATGTTGTCAAAATCTTGGTAGGAACTTTATCAGATTCTTTCGGATTTGATGCTATCAAAAGTGGTGGAGTTAGCAGAACAGGCAGGTGAGAAAATAAAACTGTGTTTTAATTTAAAATGACAGCAGGGCTTCATGAAGAAAAGCGACTGTGCAGTGCAGTCTGTAGGACACTAATGTGAAGGTTCACAGAATCAGTGATTAGGAAAATGTGAAAAGAGTGCAGTTACTACTCTCTTATAACTTGATGGGCTAATGTTGCATTGGCATGAAGATTGTACCACTAAAAATCTAGAGATTCATTCCTGATGAAGGGCTTATGCCTGAAACATCGATTCTCCTTCTCCTCGGATGCTGCCTGACCTGCTGTGCTTTTCCAGCAACACACTCTCAACCCTAGAAGTCCAGAGAGCCATTCCTGAAATATTATAGGATATTTTAAAACTGCTTGCCACTGTAAAAAGTGTTAAACTCAAAAATGAAAAGAGGAAAATCTTTCAAAACAATTTGCAATTCTAAACCATTCAAGAAATTGAAGATGCTAAAACACAATGAACCGCTATTCCTGGGAGAAAGTAAAGGAGCTAATGGATATTTTTGGAGTGCTGAAGTTATGGGCATGAAACAAACTCCAAGTTACACACTGGAGTGGGAGTGACAGTCACTTCCTCCAGCTATCCACCATTTGACTCCATTGACTGAAAAATGTTCAACTTAAAGTCAAGAGACAATTGACTGCAAACACTTCAGTTCAAGGGAAGATAGATCATTAAAAACTCCATATATGATTTAAAACCAAGTGTTTACTGTTTTGTTGACAAGCTTTGACAGATTAGAGACTGACTAATAAAGTAAATGTTTTGGACAGCCATTTCTGGAACGCCAGAAGCATTCTGGTGAGAATTCCCAAAATTATTTGATATCCTTGGAAAGCTGTAAAAAAAGGCTTCTCACACCAACTTAAAATCAGTTCTCTGTTAATTCACCCCAAAGATATTCATTTCTCCACCTTTAAAGAAAGTGCAGTGAACAGTTACATGGATGCACCATCAAGATGTAACATCACCAGTGACAAAGCCAACAAGGTAGTGTTGCTGTTTCAGTCTGAGTCTCTATGAATCTGCATTGAGCTCTCACCATTAAACAAAGCAGTGGAAATGGAGATTCACCCCGTGATATATGAAGTTTGTGCATGGAAAACCTGGCAAAAAACATATTTCTTAACAAATTAAATGAAAACAGTGATTTCAGACAATAAACTCTGCATGAAGAATCCAACTACTGGCAACATTCAACACAGTGTTTATTTAGAAGTTACTGTTGCTATTAACTTTTGGCCTTACATTGTCATCAGAAATGCTTCAAAGAATGATAGCAGATATGTTAAAGCATTACAAGGGGTTATTTGCACATGGATGACATCCTAATTCATTACTCCACCACATCAGAACATGATGACAGAATGGCAACAGTGTGGAAATGCTTGTGACAAGCAGCACATATGCTTGATGACAAATGTAAGTTTTCACAATCAATTGTAAAGGTTTTGGGACACATTGTTCACATTACCGGAAACCAATCTGGTTCTCACATATAACTCAAGCAATCAAAACTTTCCCACCAACTTACAACGCCACTGAATTTTAAAGATTCATATGGTTGGTGAATTAAGTCAGAAAGTTCCTTTCTAATTTGGCACATAATAATGAACTGCTATGACTCCTGGTTAGAGAAGACCAAGCATGAGCAAGGCACTCTTAAAATTACTTTCAGAGAATAATACAATTCACCAGATACATTAGCTCACTATGACCTTGAATTAATCGTAGCAGAAACACCATGAACTGTTTCCCAAAACCAGAGAAATGGAGAAACTAGACTTTTATCCAGGCTTTTAACATGGAACTAAGACATGTTGTATTTCAAAAGAATAGCAACATAGGCTTCTGAGAGGTTTCCACACCATATGCCAGGCCTAAAGTTTCCCATTGCAACAGACTACCAGCTATTGATTACATTGTCAAATGCGAAAGAACTAACAAAGCTGCCATGGGGAGTATGCAGAGATTTTTTTTAAGATGATTAAGATTCCTTTCTTACAACCAAGTATGGCCAAGGAAAGCAATAAACAACGCCAAACCCATTGTCGTGCATTCCTGACCCAAAGCTTTTACAAGAGGATAAGACACTTACCAAAGAAGTGGAGTCCTATTCTTCATTGACTACAAAATACTTACCTTCAACAGAAAGATTAAATGAAATTCAAAAAATGAGGAACAGATGAAAGAATATTCTCAAATTTATGTGCACTGTATCAAAGGATGGTCAAAATGACACCAAGTAATTCCATTCTCAGATAATACTTCAAACAGCAGAAGCATTTCTATAACATGAATGATTTGCTGATCCATGATGAGAAATTTATCATTTCAAGAGCCCTCAGATACACATTCTTCAGAGGCTACACTAGTGTCACTTGTGTGTTATAAAGAGTTATGTGACAGCGCAAAATTTGCTGGCTTCAGATTTCAACATGGTTGGAGAAAATGGCAACAAACTGCATCACCTCAGCAACCTTTTGGGAACAAGAAGGGAGAAAGTGGTAGACCATGTTAGAGAACAATACCACAGAACTATACTGGGCTTAATCATAGATATGGAGACCAGAAATCCTCTAACTCATCTGAGAGAGCTGAGATGGAGATCAGGAAGAATGGTAGAGCCAGCATAGTAATTACATCTGAGAGTCAGGGCTGAAGACAGAGACATGCGGGTGATGTAGGATAATATAAATAGCAAATAGAATAATAGAGACTTGGGGAAAGTAATTTGCGAAGGGATAGTGTAAATTGCATTAATATGAAAATAGTGAAGTTATGTCATGACGTAGAGAGACGTAGTTCTGTGGGAGCCAGTCTGATGCCTTGGGAAATGTAACTCCATCTCTAGTAGCACTGTGGGTATACTTGCATCACCCTGACTGCAGCAGTTCAGAGAAGCAATTCATCACTACCTTCTCAGGGGCAACTAGGGATGGGCAATAAATGCTGGCCCAGCAACTGATGCTTATCTCTCATGAATGAATCAAAGAAAAACAAAATGTAAGGCTTTCTTACTTTCTAACTGACATAGATACTTCAGTGAACATTTCAGAGGAGAATTATCTCACAGAACATGCCTAATCAGAGTATGGGACCATAATAATATGATGACACAAAGATAGGTAGGATAAGCAGTTGTGAATAAGAATGAGGAGATTACAAAGGGATATTCAGAAGTGGGCAAAGATCTATGCGGAAATGTAAAATTGTCCATTTTAGCTGGAAGATCAAAAAGAAACATATTATCTAGGCAGTGAGAGATTGCAGAACTGAGTCACTGAGAGATTTAATCGCTAGGAAAGCTATGTGAATGAATGGGGTTTATTGAGAGCAGAATTGAAGTTAAAAAATGAAAGCGATTATACTTCATTTATATAGGGCATTGGTGAGATCACATTTGAAATACTATGTTTGTTTTTTTCAAAATATTAGTCCACAAACAATCAGGTTGGTTTCAAATCAGATATCTAGAAGTCTATTGTTAACTATACTGTCACAACATCTCAGACTTGCATATACATTCTGCGTGCTCTGCTTTCTTAGATTATAGTTATATTATATGTGCAGCTGACTGGCTGATAAATCATCAGACTGACCAACAGGCTGACTGCTATCTGAAAATATGGAGAGTAAGATGTAGACATTTTAGATTAGAGTGGTGCTGGAAAAGCACAGCAGGTCAGACAGCATCTGAGGAGCAGAAAAATTGACGTTTCGGACAAAAGTACTTTGTCAGGAATGGAGGCTGGGAGCCTCCAGGTTGGAGAGACAAGTTGGTGGGGGGGTGGAGTGGGGCTGGGGAGAAGGTAGCAAAGAGTACAATAGGTGAATGGGGGTGGGAATGGAGGTGATAGGTCAGAGAGGAGGGTGGAGCGGATAGGTGGGAAGGGAGAGGAAATGAGGAAACTGGTGAAGTCCACATTGATGCCCTGGGGTTGAAGTGTCCCAAGGCGGAAGATGAGGCATTCTTCCTCCAGGCATCGAGTGGTGAGGGACTGGCGGTGGAGGAGGCCCAGGACCTCCATGTCTTCGGCTGAGTGGGAGGGGGAGTTGAAATGTTGGGCCACAGGGCGGTGTGGTTGATTGGTGCGGGTATCACAGAGATGTCCCCTAAAGTGCTCTGCGAGGAGGCGTCCAGTCTCCCAAATGTAGAGGAGACCGCATCGGGAGCAACGGATACAATAAATGATATTGGTGGATGTGCAGGTGAAACTTTGATGGATGTGGAAGGCTCCTTTGGGGCCTTGGATGGAGGTGAGGGAGGAGGTGTGGGCGCAGGTTTTGCAATTCCGGCAGTGGCAGGGGAAGGTGCCAGGACGGGAGGGTGGGTTGTTGGGGGGGCGTGGACCTGACCAGGTAGTCACGGGGGGGACGGTCTTTGCGGAAAGGGGTGGGGAGGGAAATATATCCCTGGTGGTGGGGTCCCTTTGGAGGTGACAGAAATGTCAGCGGATGATGCGGTTTATGTGAACATTGGTAGGGTAGAAGGTGAGCACCGGGGGGGGGGGGGTTCTGTCCTTGTTACGGATGGAGGGGTGGGATTTGAGGGCGGAGGTGCGGGATGTGGACGAGATGCATTGGAGGGCATGTTAACCATGTGGGAAGGGAAATTGTGGTCTCTAAAGAAGGAGGTCATCTGATGTGTTTTGTGGTGGAACTGGTCCTCCTAGGAGCAGATACGGCGGAGGCAGAGGAATTGGGAATATGGGATGACATTTTTGTGGGAGGTAGGGTGGGAAGAGGTGTAATCCAGTTAGCTGTGGGAGTGTCAAGTTGGTCGTCATTAATGGAAATGGAGAGGTCCAGGAAGGGGAGGGAGGTGTCAGAGATAGGGGGGTGGGGTCATGGTCAAGGGGGCAATAGGAAGAGGTGTCATAGAGCCTTATATGTGATGTCATTTAGTTATTTTAATGGTATAGTACCTCTCTGAGATTTGTGCAATAATACAATATTCCCCTTTTTCCCTTCGAAAATTGGCAATCTATTTTGATAGATATGTACATGGGTGACAATCAGTATATTATATTCATGCATTCAGATTATGTTTTGGCAGATGTACAGCATGACTGAATCTAGTCATTGTATAATGATCACCACTTGGCCATGTAGCTTCAATCTGTGATATCCAGTCTTTAACTGTGGCTGGATGTGTATCATTCATCATAGATATATGGCTGTTGTTTGGTATTACTCATTCAGCATCAAAGGTCATCATTTTTTATGATAGATGGTTGCACATGTCAATCTTTAATGTGTCATCTGTTTCACCATTGGTTTTGACTATGATACAATGTAAAAACTGCATCGGTGGACCTGGTTGGTGGTGGCGGGAGGTGGGTGGGGTGGGGGCAGAGTGGGGGTGGATGCGGTTAAGGCGGGCAGGGGGTGTGGGGTGTGATGGCGGTGGACAGGGTTGGGGCAGGGTGGGGGCGGATGGGTTTGGAGGGCAGGTGGGGGCAGGGTGGGAGCTGGGTGGGGACGGACCGTGTTGGGGGTGGGTGGCAGTTGCATGGTGGGGCAGACAGGGTGGACGGATGGTGCGGAGTGGGGGCGGATGGTGGTGGGGAAGGGCAGGGGGGTGGGCAGGGTGGGGGCGGATGATGTTGGGGGTGGGCGGGTGGTGCGGGCTGGGGGCGGACAGGGTTGGAAGCGGGCGGGGTTGCAGGGTGGGGACAGGCAGGGGTTGCGGGGTGGGGGTGGGATGGCGGATGGGGGTGGGGCACGGGCAGGGCTCACACACAATGTGCTGCTGCCTCATCTCCAGACCTCACAGAAAACTCCGAGCCCCAGAGGAAATCAATTAACCGAATAATCAATTATCCGAACGAAATAGTGTCCGCCCATCTCGTTTTGATAATCAAGGTTCCTCTGTATTCCCTGTCTGTTCATGTGTTTGTCTAAATGTCTCTGAAGCAATGCTATCATATCTACTTCCACCACCTCCGGTGGCCGTGCATTTCAAGCACCTATCATTGTCTGTAGTAGAAAACTTTCCTCTCCAATCTTGTTTCAACTTTTCCTCTCTCACCTTAAACCTATGGCCCCTAGTACCCAACATGTCCACCTCAGAGAAAAAAAACTCAAGTTCTCCACACTCTCCATGCGTCTCTTTCTTTTGTATACTTCTAATAGCCTGGGCCTCAGCCTTTGATGTTCGAGCAAAAGCAATCCAAGTTTGTCCAACTTCTTATAGCTAATACTCTCCAATCCAGTCAACATCCTGGTGAACCTCTTTTGCACATCCTTCCTACAGTATGGTGAACAGAACTGCACATAATATTGTCTTGAGTTGTTTGTAAATTTAACATAGCTGAGGATAGTCAAGGGAAAAGGCATTACAATATTGAACACATTCAATGTTGCAGTCTGAACTTCCTGGCATGGGATTGATGTGTTACTTATGGCCTGAATCATGATGAAATGTTGATCTGTGCGGGCAGGTAGATGAATGGTAGGAAGTCCCACTGTAACAATGATGTGAAAGATTTCAGATGTCCACACTGTGTAACTGCATTGACTATATTAAAGCTAGGTAATCCCAATGCATGGAATGTCAGAGTGTAATCAGTTAACTTATCATGTGTGGGCTGTGCCACATTGTGTCAATTTTCAGAATATACCTGCTGTAATATGCATAAAAGGATGACATTCGTACTAGCACCAATGTCAATCTTGGCATATAGGGCGTGTTGTGCACTCCTTTTGGAGTAAATCGCTTCAGTTTTTCTGATAGATCCATATAGTGTGTCAAATTGATAATAAGTATTGAAGAAACTCAAACTTTGTTGATATGCTTGTATGCCATGGAGGGAATATGTAGGATCATTTTTGATATTGTTCTTTCGTTGACTTTTCTTCGCACGCTGGAGTGGAACATTCTGTTGCACTTTAAGTTGCTCTGAGTTCTTGAATTTTTTTTGCACCTTTTTGCCCAATGTTCTCTGTAGAACACAGCTATCACGTGTCACTAAAATGCTGAACAACATATTGGTGGTTGAGACAATCTACATCTCATACAAGATGTGGATATTTTGCTGTTCTTGTTGAAGACAGCAATAGTCGTTGCACCTGAAAATGCTACTGTGCTTTCACAACTGCTTGGATGTGAAGCTTTCTTCAAATAAAGTGTCATTAGTTTAGTCTTCAGGTTTGTCCTCGAGTACCTTTTGGGAAGGTTTCGTAGTTGTACAGGCAATGTCAGTTCCATCAACTTTTCAACTAAATAGCTTTAGTGACATCATATTCCATACCTTTGCATCAATATCTGCCTCCAGGTATTTTAACATTTGGGATGGCACAAACTCAAGTCTGTGATTCCTCAAGTTGATGTTGATCTTAGAGAAATGTGGAACGTCTGGATCTTTGTAGTCATCAAGATGCTGGAGAATATAATTCTTCTCAATTCTTCATATCCAAAGCAATGAAGTGAACAGCTGGTCTCTCTTTGTCCATGATCTGTTGGTCTATAATGTGAAAATTCTTTTTCTTCCCAAATAATTGGAGTTCTGGCAATGGACTGATAGTCAATTTTAAGATGTTTGTTTTCGATTCTTGGTGCAATCATTTGCGCTCTTTCAAATTTCCAGAAGGAAAATAATCCATTTGACAGCATAAAGTTTCCCTTAGTTTTGTTCTGTTGGACTTGTCCCTTTTACTTGATCTAACTGCTTAAAAAGTAGTTGACTTGTGCTTATCAGTGGCATTCACATAAAAAAAAAACCTTTTGTGATGTCAAATATGCCACATTTTTTCTATTGTGCCATTTCAGAGAAACTAAATGGTGGAATGGACCAACCTCTGCGTACAGCTTAGACCATTACTAATGTTAAAAACATTAGTAATTCAGCGTTTGTTTTCAATACTATGCTATATTTCAGTGAAGGGGTATTCCCTTAAATTGAAGTTATCGTATAAGCCACTTTCAAAGCTTACTTTTTTTAAAAATTTGGATCAGCTTCTTGCTTCAATACTATTGAAGGCTTCTGACTTGGTTGTCAAAGTGAACTTCAGTTCTGAAAGAATTTATGATGGTCATTGTTATACAAAGGACTTTTCACAATCATCACTTTTGAAATCTTCTTTAGTTCTGAACATGCCTTTAGTTGTAACTTGGTTGTTGTCATGACTTTCTGTGCAGGCTTGCTCATATCCATTTTCTTTGAGGAGAAAGTGAGGTCTGCAGACGCTGGAGATCAGAGCTGAAAATGTGTTGCTGGAAAAGCGCAGCAGGTCAGGCAGCATCCAGGGAACAGGAGAATCGACGTTTCGGGCATAAGCCCTTCTTCAGGAATTCCTGAAGAAGGGCTTATGCCCGAAACGTCGATTCTCCTGTTCCCTGGATGCTGCCTGACCTGCTGCGCTTTTCCAGCAACACATTTTCAGCTCTATATCCATTTTCTGTCACTGCTACCGCCAAGATGTGCAATATGATTTTCTATATATTAGCCCACATAACATGCAAAAGTAAAGTCACCACTGTCCCATTATCTCATTAGAGATAGATGATTGGTGGTCAGTCACTTGAGGGTCACCATGACTCAGGCATGTTTGAGAAGGTGGAATATTCATGGTATCCTCAGCCAGTGTAAGAATACAATCCACACTGTTAGCTTCACTCCGCTGTTGTAAGCCAGCCAGCCAGCAATCTGAGCTTACTGACCCCTAACAAAGAGTTGGTTCATATGGTCAGATATCTGGAATTTTATTGACTGTGCACTTAACTACATACTCTAATACAACATCTCAATTTTATACATACTGTATATGTTTACTTAAATTATTCTCATATTACGTATATAGTTGATGGGCTGACAAATAGAATGACGAGCTGGCTGCTATCAACTGAAAGCACAGAGAAGTGCTTGGGATGGCACAGTGGCTCAGTGGTTAGCACTGTTGCCACACAGCACCAGGGTCCCAGGCTCGATTCCAGCCTTGGGTGACTGTCTGTGTGGAGTTTGCACATTCTCCCTGTGTCTGCATGGGTTTCCTCCAGATGCTCCGGTTTCCTCCCACAGTCTAAAGATGTGCAGGTCAGGTGAGTTGGCCGTGCTAAATTGCCCATATTGTTAGGTGTCTTAGTCAGAGGGAAGTGGGTCTGGGTGGGTTACTCTTCGGCAGGTCAGTGTGGACTTGTTGGGCTGAAGGGCCTGTTTCCACGCTGTAGGGAATTAAAAAAAAGAAGTGCCTTTTATATCACTGCATCATTTGTCATGATGTCATCTTGCTGTCTTAAAGGTATACTGCTTTTTAGAGGTCTGTGAATAAATACAACACTGTACAACATTGGTTTTCCTATTTAGAAAAGATGTAAATGGACTGAAGCACTTCAAAGAAACACTAGTCTAATACCTGGAATGGGCAGATTATTGAATGAGGAATGACTGGACCAGTTAGGTTTATATCTGCAGCTGTTTAGAAGAGTAAGGGTGACTTAGAGTCTTAGATGTGTTGGGGAGATTTCACTGGGGTGTTTAATGTAGGGCTAGGGAGGGTGACACTAGTTCTGCAACACACACTTCTAGTTCCAGCCCTGAAATGGTTAACAACAGCCAAGCGAGCTGCTGCTGGCGACTGCATGACTACCTGGCTGGAGCTTGTAAGGGATATGCATAATGTTAATTAAATCTTGGAGCCTGTAAATACCAGCCAGTATCAATTGCCCCATCGAAACTCGGGATTAATAAAGAAACCGATCGGAATCTGTAACTGTTAGACAAGTGTGAATTGCTCTATCGGAACCTGTAACTGTTAAGTGTGAATGGCTCTATTTAAGTCTAAAGTTGATAGGTGTAATTGTCAATTTAGTTAAACTGAAACTATTGAAAATGGCTAGCCTGTCAGACGCATAGTAATTCCTTGAAACAATGAACTATTGAATACGGGATCGGAACCCCTCCCGGGGATGGCTGAGCCATTGTCAAGCACTGCAGGAGCTGGACAGGCACTTCGATGCGGCCAATAGGAGGACGGATCCCCAGCGCGCGCAGATGAATGGACCAATGGGGAAGGCGAACTGACCGGGGACTCCAGGCAGCGCGAAGTATAATTGTGTCAAGTTTGAACGAGAAGGGAGAACGCCTTCTCCAACGAATGCATGCTTGTAGATTCGTTGTACCAGTTAAGATTCTGTGAATAAACGGCTGTCTGCGTCTAACCATAGTTGCCAGTGTGAGTCTCTCCTTCCGAAAGAACACGCAAAGACGGGACCCCGCGGGTCCGTCTTAACAGATGATAAGGATGTACAGCATGGAAACAGACCCTTCAATCCAACTCGTCCATGCCGACCATATATCCTAAACTAATCTAGTCCCATTTGCCAGCATTTGGCCCATATCCCTCTAAACCCTTTCTATTCATATACCTATCCAAGTGCCTTTTAAATGTTGTAATTGTACCAGCCTTCACCACTTCCTCTGGCAACTCATTCCATACATGCACCACCCTCTTGATGAAAAAGTTGCCCCTTAGGTACCTTTTAAATCTTTTCTTCTCACCTTAAAACTATGCCCTCTCAGTTTGGACTCCCCTACTCCAGGGAAAAGACCTTGTTTATTTACCCTATCCATGCCCCTCATGATTTTATAACCTCGAAAAGGTCACCCTTCAGCCTCCGATGCTCCAGGGAAAATAGCTCCAGTCTATTCAGCCTCTCCCTACAGCTCAAACCCTCCAACCCTGGCGACAACCTCGTAAATCATGTCTGAACCCTTTCACGTTTCACAACATCCTTCCTATAGCAGGGAGACCAGAAGTGCATGCAGTATTCCAAAAGTGACCTAACCAATGTCCTATTGTCTCAACATGACCTCCCAACTGTTATATTCAATGCTGTGACCAATAAAGGCAATCATACCAAGCACCTTCTTCATTATCCTATCTACCTGTGACTCCACTTTCTAGGAACAATGACCCTGCACTCCAAGCAATACTTTTGATTAAAGCATGAGTCTGAGGGAGCATGACAGGTTGCATGTGGAAATAAGGTCTCCTTTTCTATAAACAGCTACAGCTAACAGTCATTATTTAAAACAAATGGATTGCCCAGATAAGCAGGAGTCAGAGGAATTGATCATGAGTCTTTGGAACTCCCCATTCACAAATCACAGTCACAGCAGGATCTTTGAATATTGTTAAGGCAGAGTTGGACAAATTGTTGATAAACTAAGGGGTGAAATGTTAGCTGGGAATGTGGATCATACTGAACGGTGGACCAGGCAAGAGGAACCAACTGGCCTCTTGACCCTGTTGTGTCATTTAAACATACCTCACTATCACCTTTCTGCCTTGACTTCATATTCCTTGAAGCCCTTACCTAATAAGAATATCAAGGGAAAGGTGATTATGATTTTCCAATAAAGTGCTGGTTTCTTGCAGAACTGGTCTAGTAGCATTGAGTCTCAGACAATTTTTCCCTCAATGCTGCACAATATTTGTTTCTCATTTCTGACTGATTAAATGATGGATTATATTCTATATTAAGCACTTGCAATATATTTCTAATATTTGTCACACATTTCTGTGCATTTCAAAAACATTTAGAACATTCTAATACTAGGCACCACATTCTCCAAAAGTCTCAACACTTTTATTGCTCTGCTCCTGGATTTACTTTGCCAACTAAAACTTGAGAGAAAACACAGGAAAGCTAAAATCATGTTTCCTCATTAAAATTAAAGTGTCATGTGATTAGAAGCTGAACGAAAACAAGGTTAGAATGTTGATTAAAACTCTACAACCTAATCCATAATTAATTAAAAGTTAATAACAAAATAATGTTATTCTAAAGACTCCTGATGGACATGAAATAAACAGTAAAAAGTGAGTCTGTCTAAGAAATCTAACGATAAGTGTTTCCAATCAGATAGCAAACAGCTTGGTTCTAATGAAAGGAGCACATTGTTCATTCATTAATGCTGCAGGTGGTTTATATCTACATTTAATGAACAGTTACTCAGGTTCATGTTATTATTGATTAACTATCCTGTTATGCTGATGAAGAAAGATAAAATCTTGGGGTATTTTTATCTACAGCTTGGGTTAAAACAAAACTCAAGCATAAGCTTCCCTTTCTGTGCCACAAACATGGAGCAAACAATTAGAGTATTTCACTTCATGAACACAATTTAATGTCAGTGGCACAATCCTAGTGTCAGAAGTGGGCAGCATTGTCACTGGGAATGGAAGCAGTTGGCTGAATGTGATAAAGCAGTGGCCAGTTTCCCAGCTGGTACAGGATTTAGGTACAGGACCTGGTGAATTGCGTTCAGGGGCAGGCAGTTAGTCTCCAATCCTCACCTCAGGCATACATGGTAGGCACACCTCTCTGTAAAAGTAAGTGCAGGATCACCATGTTATTCACTCAGAGTTCCATCCTTCTCCTCCCTGAAGACATTTCATTTTATTTTTCCTATTGTTAAAAAAACAGTCTAAACATGAGCAACCAGTGAAGAATCAATGGATCCTCCCCACAAGCAGAGCACAAACATTGTTTCACACATTATGGTGAGAAGGAGGATGCTGCAGGTTAGACCAAGATGAATCCATGTTTGAGTGATGCCTCCCATGGGTTCTCTTGCATGTTGAATGTGAATGTCAGGCAATGTTGTCCACTAACAGACAAGAAGAAGAGATCCACTTCCCTGACCCAGGGTCTAGAAAGAGAAACAGCTTAAGAGAGTGGTAAATGGGTGCAGAGATTTCCTCCAGGCTAAATATAACTGAATGCTGGGTGTACTGTGACTTTATTGTCAGGTACTTTTGTTGGTTTTCGAATTGCGATGGGGTCAACCAGGTGGATGAAATTTTCATACTAGGTTTGGGAAGTTGATGCCTAGATCATTTTCAAATCCTACCCACCCCCCTCCCCCACCCAGTATAACTATGATCTAATGCAAGCTTTAAAGGAAAAGGCCCTTTTACATCCCAAAGGCAATTTCAGTGCCCAACAATGATGTCAAGAGTGACTTGAAATCAACATAAACAAAGTTAATATTTTGAATTCAATATGACTTATTCTGAACTTGTCTGCCAAAATATTGAAATCAGGCTGATTTTGATGTACTCTAGGACTATGATGGGTCATTGTGACATCATCAAGTTAACTACTTACCATATTGAAAAAATTCTGCCTTCCACAATAATAACATTACAATGGCCACACCTGAAAGTACAGTGTACAGCCAACAGATCAGAGCAGCATGTTACTGAAGTACTGGCCGAGAACAGCCTCAGACTGAGGAAAGCCTAAAGAAGAATGTGGACTAAATTATATCATCTGTACACAAATGATAATTTTATCTAACGATATTGAAACTGAATCAGGGTCACAAACTTTATATCTTCTGTTTTAATTCACACTTTATGATAAATGCACATATTAGACATGAAAGGTTACCTGCAAATGTTCAGCTTAGAGAAACAACAGGACCACACTTTTGAATATATAAATGAATGATACTTCAGTAATTGTTTTTGAGCAATACAGATAAGCAATAAAAAATAACTTGTAACAAGAGATGGAAGTTTCTCACTCACTCCTTGTTCTTCTCAGCCTCTCAGGAAGAAAAGAAAATTGTGGAAACTAGCCTTCACCACCATCTCTAAGGTACCTACAAACTTCACCCCTGCTTAGGATGCCAGTCAACAGTTATACAATTGTATCTCAAGTTAAAATTCTAGCACTTGAAGGACACTAAACACATTTAATTTGTTTAACTTTTATCTTCTTTTCCAGTGCATGTTGCATGTCAGATTTTTATTATTGTTTTCTTGGTACTGGTAGTAATAAAATTACTTTTTCTTTCATTTAAAAAAGTCCTTGTATTAGACTCCTTCATTCTGATCCAGCTAACTAATTATTTAATTGATGTGTGATATAGCTGTATGGTAAAACTGAAATAAAAAATATTTGTTGTGACTGACCAAGTCATAGAGTCCTCAAGGTCTATAACACAGAAGTCCATCAAGTCTTCTCCAGTCAAAAAAAAATTCTAATCTCATTTTCCAGCACTTGACCCATAGCCTTGTGTACCTTGACATCACAAATACACAACCACATACTTCTTAAGTGTAATGAAGGTTTCTAATTTGATCGCCCACAGTGTGACCACTAACTGGGTGAAAAAGATTTCTTCACATACTTTCTAAACTTTCTTCCCCTTATTTTAAGACAAAAACTCATAACAAGTGCCAAAGATTCAGATATTTTCAGGAGTAGCAGAAAGTAGGGGCAGCACAATTAACAGTCAGGTGTCCTCGGATCTTATAAGAATATTCCACAAGAATATTCCACAAGAATACATCTTTTCTGAAGCTAAACCCCACACAGCGCTGAATCACTTGGTAACCTATTAATCTCACATTTGTAGATTGATATTCTGTACAAAATTCAAAATTGATGCTTGACACAGGAATTACCAAGGAGAAAGTGAGGACTGCAGATGCTGGAGATCAGAGCTGAAAATGTGTTGCTGGAAAAGCGCAGCAGGTCAGGCAGCATCCAAGGAACAGGAGAATCGACGTTTCGGGCATAAGCCCTTCCTCAGGATTCCTGAGGAAGGGCTTATGCCCGAAACGTCAATTCTCCTGTTCCTTGGATGCTGCCTGACCTGCTGCGCTTTTCCAGCAACACATTTTCAGCACAGGAATTACCAGCATTGTAATAATAAATCTTTAAAGATTAGCTGTGTAAATTGCTTATGCATCTATTTTTCATTTTGTCGATATTTCAAATGTAGATCTTTTAGGTATAGTATCTAGTGGGTGATATCAATTAAATATTGAGCTTGAAAGCTTCCTGAACCAGACCACTGTCGTGAAGTGCGAAGGATGAAAGGAAACAATATGAAAAGAGGGTGGGTATATTGGGCAAGGAGCCTCCGAGAGATAGCAAGCTGAGAGAAGCTCAGAGGAAAAGGGGGCTGATGCCAACTTCAGTGTAATAAAAGTAATGCTGAGATACTTCCTTAAAAAATGTGTTGACATCTTGCAAAAATCATGAAAATGTACAGTTGTAGACCAATTTGAGAGGAAAGCAGGCTTAGTGAGCATCAGGAGGCCCTCAAATTGCACGAGCTGAAGATGTCCAATTGCCTTGACGGTTACCAGGGTAGCTTCGTGAATAAGAAGAATCTTAATGTTACTGCTTTTAAAATGTATCTTAGTATTATGTTCCAAGACTGAAGCAAATAACATAAAACTGCCAAGAACAGCTGACCTCACAGCACCTGGTTTAATTGTTCAGGAGTCAGATTATGAACTTAGTATTATGTCGTATTTTTTATATGTACAGCACACAAACTGACAAGCTGCCATTATACATCACAAGTGTGACCGTTTTAATGAAGGAAAAGCAGTTCAAATCATTTGATTAGGTCTAAGTTTGGATATTTTTAAATTATCTAAACTGGGCAAATTTGGATTGCTTTTGTAATTAATTTCAGATTTGGTTCAAAGCTCAATAGGCATTCTTCATGGATGTCAAAAGGAAATTTCCTCAGGCAACCTGTGGATTCAAAAATGCATCTGTGGTATTTTTTCTTAATAAATATTAATTTCTGTCATTAACAATGATAATTTTTTTCAATGACCTTATGGTGAGAAACATTCCTGAACCTTTCCGTTCCAATATAAAAATGCCCCCTATAGCTACTTAATTCAAGATCAATGAATAACAATGAGGAGGTTATCAAAGGTGCCATAACAATCTCCATATTAAACAATGTTACAAGTTGACAATTTAATGATACAGATCTCCGACATACTTGCAGGCCACTTCAGAAACGCAGATTTGCAATGCATGGTGCTCTTGCAACTAGCTTTGAGAGGCTGCTGCAAGGACATTGTGTGTCAGATCACAGGTTGTATCAGACTGCATCTCTGGGCTGACTACTGGCTCTAATGCACTTAACTGCATGCTCATTCCATCCTTTCCTTGCCATGCTGTGCCAGTTAGCATCATCACACAACCAGGCAGTTTGCCTGATTATCAGCAGTCCTCAGTCTACAGGGCAGACTCCATACTGTATGGCATTCTGCCACATCAATCTCACACTTCCACTGTGTTCCAGCAGCTTACACACTGTGCCAAACACACTGTGGACAGTCATATCTGAAGGAAGTAGTCCTTACTGAAGGTTATGAAGGCACCCATCAGTCAGAGGGTCCTGACACAGTCTAGAGCAGACTCCAATATCAGATGCGGGGATTCGTTACGGTCGGCCTGGATTGTTGTGTTTTCAGTCAGGAGATCCTTACCTTGAGAAACCAGGGTGTGGGTCACAGTGTGTCCTGTGGCTCCATTGTGGTTAGTCCAGGGGTAATAGTAATGTAGCTGCAGATATGTATAGTGATCAGTCAGGGGTCAGGGCACTTCACGTACAAGACTGTCTGGTTTGGTTACTCCATGGGAGAACACGGTTAATCCATCCCTTTACAGAAATTAAGGGGAGTGAGAGGACAACAAGGGGAGCCACTGGCACTGAAAAGAGATTTCAGAACCTATTCATTAGGATTGGAGGCTTGGGGGGTGGGGGGGTGAAAGGGAAGCTATATTTGTAAGAAGGGGATATCGTGAATTGTGGATAGCCTGGAGCGTTGGAGGCTGAGATATGATCTTTTAGAGGTTTATAAAATCATGAGGGTCACAGATAGGGTAAATAAACAAAATCTTTTCCCTGGGGTGGGGGAGTCCAGAACTAGAGGGCATAAGCTTAGGGTGAAAGGAGAAAGATTTAAAAGGGAGCTAAGGGGAAACCTTTTCACACAGATGGTGGTGCGTGTATGGAATGAGCTGCCAGAGGAAGTGGTGAAGGCTGGTGTACAATTGCAACATTCAAAAGAATGGGTATATGAATAGGAAGGGTTTGGAGGGATATGGGCCAAATGCTGGCAAATGGTACCAGATTAATTTAGTATATCTGGTCGAAATAGATGAGCTGGACCGAAGGGTCAGTTTCCATGCTATACATTTCTATTACTCTAAGTAAGTGCATAAGAAGGGGTTTCATCTACAGTTAGGAGAACCCTGGCTTCACAACATGGGTTGAGGGGGACGAGAAACAGTGTATAAGCACAAATGCCACTATCACCACAAACACCAGGGGCTGGGGGAATGGCGGGAAGGTGATGGCTATATCGATGGGTTGGTTGGAGCCTGGGAGGATGTGAAGCCTTTGGGTTTAATGGGGAGGGCCATCAAGGGGATCTGGATATTCAGGACACGTAAAACTGGAGGCTGGAAGCTACTTTCTGAACAGCACTTACTGTCACTTTCCATCATGCCGGAGTCTGAAAATTTGCAATGAGAAGAAAAATGGCTGTGACCATGCCTAGAATGCATGGGGTTAAGAGTCTCGACCTGTGAGTGAGGCAACTGCAGGACACACTGATGTATAGTATTTAAATGGGAACAACATTACACACAGACATACACACTGTACAGAACATAGTCCTGCAGAGTTCCAAATCCCTGGGCTCCTGATTCATTGATTCCCTTTCTGCTGTGTACCTCCCTGCCCCGGTCATCACTGACCACGCCTTTCATGTTTTGACACAGAGGTCACGGAAAGATTAGGGATGTTTTAGCATAAGGGTCAATAATATCAGCAGAACCAATTGCCCTTTATATACCTTGTTCCTCTTACATCCAGACACTACAGCAGCCTCCCAACATAGACATCGATCCATGGTACATCCTGTAGGAACATGAAGTTCGGCATTATGTTGACACATGTGCAGTCACGGCTACATGCATACTTTCTATACAATGCACTGTAATCTGTATTGTTTTTCATTCCCTACTAATAAGTCTTTGCGTTGTCCCAGGCTCCCAGCTACATTGAAGAGAGCCTGCTTGGCCATGGAGCCCATTGATCTTGAAGATTTGGTAAAACGAACCTGGGGTGTTTGTGTCTGATGGTTCAAGCACATTGAGGGTCTTCAGATGTTGTTCAGTTTGAACTTCCAATGACTGAATGAAATATGGTACTTACTGAATTGGCAGGACATGGATGTCTCAGAATCTTTGCAGGAGGAGTCCTTATCTTCTCCGACAAGTGACAGGATTCTCTCCTCACAGGGGAGAAGGGTCTGAGGTCTAGCACCCCTCCACCCATCTGGACTTGCAACATTATTGACTGTTCCTCCCAACCTTGCAGATCACACTGACCCAGATGGCAACCTTAGATCAGCCTTTCACAGCCTGGTGTCATTTACTCTGTCATCTGGGAAGAAGATACCCCTCCTCTGCGACACCACCCAAACAATCGTACCCTTCTTGAGCATCATTCTACTGTGTCCATTATCAAGCAAGGCATGTTCGGAATGTCAGTGCTTGCCCATGTGCATAGTGGTCTTTAAAATATCGCAAGGATGTCAACAATTCTGGTCTTGTGGTAAATATCCAGTGAGTGCCAAGTTGTTCTGGGATTGGTTCATGGTAAGATGGGAATAGAATTGAGGAGAGGGACACCATAGAAGTAGAGTAGGCAATTAATGAGGCGAGTTTGGTAATATGCAGCAAGACAACTCACTTGGCTTTTCAGTTCATCCCTTCAAAAAGCATGATACAACTCACAGTTACACTAAAGATGTAAGATTCAACTCAGCATCATTCCTTTTGCTTGTTAGGTAAGAATCATAAGCAAAGCAGTAGCTCATGCTTTAGATTAGATTACCTACAGTATGGAAACAGGCCCTTCGGAGCCCTTTTAGGAGTTAAATTCAGGTGCATTAAAGTATTGCTACTATGTCTCAGTGTCGTTTTGAAAAAAATTTGGTCCGAGCATTTTAGAAATTCTTTCATCAAATTTACAAGTTGACCAATCCAATTGTTTTAAGATGATCTTTAAGGAATATTATTTTAATGCAGTATGTTGAGATTTAAGGGGGTACAAGTTGTTACTTTAAAATGTGTGAAACATTTAAGTCAGCAGTCACATGTCATTTACTTGTGAATTTTCCTTTACAATTTTCACTTACAGAATATTTTCATTTAAGAAATATTTTGTAAATGCTTTTGAATTTCATCAGCAACAGAAAGACTTGAAGTCTTTTCAAGAGAAGGGGACACAACCAGACACAATGAAATCAGGGTTAAACTCATATTAATTGCTTGTTTTATTTTCAGAATCTAATTTCCAATTATGTTTTGTAATGTTAAATATCTATGTCTAATAAACAGCCCAAATCCCATTATTTAGAATAAAGTCCCTACAGTATGGAAACAGGCCATTCAGCCCAACAAGTCCACACCACCATCCAATAACCCACCTGACCCACTCCCCAATTGCTCTACATTATCCCTGACTAATGCACCTAACTCACACATCCCTGAACACAATGGACAATTTAGCATGGCCAATTCACCTAATCTGCATATCTTTGGACTGTGGGAGGAAGCCCACAAAGACACAGTGAGAATGTCCAAACTCCACACAGACAGTGGGCCAAGGCTGGAATTGAACCTAGGTCACTGGTGCTGTGAGGCAGCATGCTAACCACTGAGCCACCATGCCAACCATTGAGCCACCATGCCACTCTGAACCTGAATAGTTTCCCAGAACGTGAATAATACAATATAGAGTGGACATTATCTTATTTAATCACATACATGCATGCATTAAGGCAAGGTAGAGAGGAAAGGCTATAATGATTATAAAAGAACTTTAATTTCACCCAGTACTGAATTTGGATAGATAATTCAAAAAAGGAAATAATTTGCAGAACAGTGATCCTAGCCCCTTCTCAACTTTTTCTGATTAAGTCCAGTTTATGAATGACCTTTCTACCGGGGCACTAATTCAGAGCTTTAATGGATGGTCAATGTCCACTTCAGGGCCTTATCCTATCACCATTGTTCTTGAACTAGTGGCAGGTCGAGCAGTCACTTTGTGGGAAACATAGAATCCCTATGGTGTGGAAATGGGCTATTCAGCCCATCCTTTGAAGAGCATCTCATTCAGACCCACCTATCCTTCCTATCCCTTGAACCTTGCATTTCCCATGGCTAACTCACCTAGAACTGCACATCCTGGACACTGCAGGGCAATTTAACATGGCCAATCCATCTAACTTGCATATCTTTGGATTGTGGGAGGAAACTGGAGCACCCAGAGGTTGTGCAAAATCCACACACAACCTGGGTCCTTTGAGCTGTGAGGCAGCAGTGCTAACCACCAAGCCACCATGTAATCTTAAAGGAAAAGTTCTTCCAGTCAGTACCCATCGCTTTAAGGCTCTCAGAGGACTTAAGACATTTTAGACTCTTAAGGACTTGGCAATATAAAGCTCACTGACATCCTCAACCCCTTGCCCTTTTTCCCAATCCTCCTCCCACCAAGCCCAGCCAGTCACTGCAATGACAATGCCAATTCCATCCTCCCTCCTGTAGCCTGGTTCCCTTTGCAATGTTAGACCACTGGTGGATGCATTTTCAGCAGTAACTATGGTATTTTCACAGATGACTACTGCTGCCACAATGTGGCATTTGCCACCTCTACCAGGATGTGCTACACTGTAAAGATTGTTTGACATCTTTCACAATAACTAATCATTTTGTATTTGCATTACCTTGGCTTGCCTAGTGATTAATGGTAGTGGATATAACAAGAACATTTATTGCATGACAGCATGAGGTATAATTATATGTGGTCAGGCTAATGTCAAGAACTTCAGTGACCTGCTACAGATAGATGTACTCCCTCCAAAGGCTCATGTAGATCTCCTTGTCTAAACCCACAGATCAGTGTGACATCTGTAGAATAGGTGGAACCAATCTCTAATGAGCACTAATTAAGACAAAGCTTCCCAACAGAAGCAATGTAGAGTGCTCATGTTTTCCAATGATAATGCTAAAGTAAAGAGCATCAAAGTCATGTAGCACTATATTTATGTGAGGATGGAGTGGTTGCAATTCCAGCAAGGGAATGGGCTACACTAGCTGACAGAGTGATCCACCCCAACCTTTCACTGGGAGCAAGTTCCACCTCAAGAGCTGCTGGCCAGTAAAGATCTGCCAGGCAAATGCCAGAGCTAAATAGTTATGCTGTTAGGACTGTAAGGAAGAGCAGCAAGCTGAGAATATGGTCGCCAGAACAGAAAAGTCACAGTCTTTTAGAGCAAGGAGGAATCTGAGAGCCTGTAAAGGAAGAGGTGGGCAGGAAGCTGAGCTTTGGAGAACAGGCATCGGAGAAGGAGAGGAGTAATACATTGGGCACATGTGAAGAGGTGTGAATTGCCCCTGATACATACAGGGTACCCCCAAATGATGTTTCTCCACTTCACTCCTGCCTTTTAAGCCAACTGCTGAAAAACAAACTGACTGTCCCCTTCCTCCTGCCTACCTAAATCAACAATAGGCATTTTCTAATCAACTTGTTCAGAGTTTTTAGAACACACCTCTGGAGCAGGAGAGACTCGAATCTAGGTCTCTTGGTTCAGAGGTAGGGACCTTACCAATACACCAGAAGACCGTCCTCACACTAACTGTATAATGATCTGAAATGCACATTGTCGGGGTAAATCAGCTTGGTACCAAACTCAATTGACCATTCCTTGTTTATTTAAATATCTCATGTGTGGCCCATTTTGATGCTCACCTCCCACCTCTATTATGAGGTAGGCTGGGTTGCACAGGAAGGTTGTGGGCTTGCCATCTCTCATATTCTAAGTGCCTCCCTGCCAAAAAGCACTGGTGGTAATAAAATCAGCTCAATCTGTTGCTGGAGAGAAAATGAGTCAAGACCAGAAAAAAAGGATGCAAAATCCTACAGGCATTGCCAGAAGCTCAATGCTGAATATTGCTATCAGGAGCTTGGGCATAGACTGTGTGCCACCTTTATCTGTTTTATGTTGATAATTTGTACTGTGATGGTCAACTCCACATTGAGCATTCTCTCAGGATGTGAGACTCTGCTGAATTTTGCATGAAAGGAAAGCAGTTAACTAAGAAGGTTTATGATTCACTGGCCTGTTTTCTCTGGGATGTCGTTTGACATCCAATGTCTATGGGACAGCCAATATTCTCCAGCAGCTTGAACAGACTGCTTCTACTCACATAGTTGAATGTCTTGGGGATAATCATGAAGACAATATGTAACTGTTTCCTTTGTGTATTTCTCCCACAGCTGCTAGGCTGAGAAGATCATGTCAATTTTACATCTTCTGATTCCAAAACTAAACTGGGATTTGGGAGAGACATAATTAGCTAAATCTTGCAGACTGATAAGGACAGCATGGGCAAGTAATTTACTGATGACGCTTAGTAGAGAGATACCTCTACTAAGTTGTTACAACTGCAGCCATTGCCAAATCTAAGCATTGCACATAGCCTTGGGTACTGTGCCTTCTCTCCCAAAACAACAATAAAAATTATGCAGATACTGTAGGAATGACCGTTTTCTATATATGAATTCAGATATTATAGCATCAACATCTGCCTGTGAAATGTTATTCGATAATTTATTGAATAACTTATTAACTGAGTTTGATAGACAGCTCTGACATGACCGAAAAACTTTTAAGGGTGACCAGAGCTACCTTGATGGCAATATTCTCAGAGAACAACTCAAGGTCACATTCAAACCATTTTCCAGTTGTTTATTGTACTTTGTGATGATCTCCCTTCTCTTTATTTGCAAATGAGCCATTTCTTTGCTGAAGGAGACCTGTTGACTTTTTGTACCTTCATACCTTGGACTTGACATTCTCCTTGTCATAGGACATCTGGATATTCTGGGAAAGTTGCAAACAGCAGTTGTTGATGCACTGTTTATAGCAGCCTGTTTGATTTTACTTGAAGAGGCTCTTAGTGCATTCAGTGTCTGCTCACCCTGATTGCTTTGCAATTAATAATCGTGCACTGCTTAGCATCTGTTATGTTTATACTTCCTTTGGAACCAGAAATTGTATACCAGGTTGACAAATGGTAAGTTTGAAGAGGAAATCTTTACTGTCAATATTCACACCTCCCACAACTGGTTTGAAACTGGACCTAAGCTCTGCACCCTCCAGGTCACCTGATAATCTCTCTTAAAGGGGCAGCACCCACAACTACGTACATAGCAGCAACAATAACAGTTTTCATCCAGCCTCAAACCAGTTGAGAGTTTACAATCCCGTGGGAAGCTAGGGGAATGATTGGTAGGCCTCTTGCTGAGATAGTTGTATCATCGATAGTCACAGGTGAGGTGCCAGCAGACTGTGAGGTTGGCTAATGTGGTGCTACTATTTAAGAAAGGTGGTAAGGACAAGCCAGGGAACTATAGACCAGTGAGCCTGACGTCGGTGGTGGGCAAGTTGTTGGAGGGAATCCTGAGGGACAGGATTTACATTAATTTGGAAAGGCAAGGACTGATTAGGGATAGTCAACATGGCTTTGTGCGTGAGAAATCATGTCTCACAAACTTGATTGAGTTTTTTGAAGAAGTAACAAAGAGGATTGATGAGGGCAAAGCAGTAGACGTGATCTAATGGACTTCAATAGGGTGTTCAACAAGGTTCCCCATGGGACACTGGTTAGCAAGGTTAGATCTCATGGAATACAGGGAGAAGTACCCATTTGGATACAGAACTGGCTCAAGGGTAGAAGACAGAGGGTGGTGGTGGAGGGTTGTTCTTCAGACTGGAGGCCTGTGACCAGTGGACTGACACAAGGATCGGTATTGGGTCCACTACTTTTTGTTATTTATACAAATGATTTAGATGTGAGCATAAGAGATATAGTTAGTAAGTTAGCAGATGACACCAAAATTGAAGGTGTAGTGGACAGCGAAGAAGATTACCTCAGATTACAATGGGATCTTGATCAGATGGGCCAATGGGCTGAGGAGTGGCAGGTAGAGTTTAATTTAGATAAATGCGAGGTGCTGCATTTGGGAAAGCAAATTTTAGCTGGACTTATACACTTCTAATGGTTAGGTCCTAGGGAGTGTTGCTGAACAAAGAAACCTTGGAGTGCACATTTATAGCCCTTGAAAGAAGAGTTGCAGGTAGATAGGACATTGAAGACGGCATTTAGTATGCTTTCCCTTACTGGTCAGAGTATTGAGTACAGGAGTTGGGAGATCATGTTGCAGCTATACAGGACATTGGTTAAGCCACTTTTGGAATATTGCATGCAATTCTGGTCTCCTTCCTACGGAAGTATGTTGTGAAACTTGAAAGGGTTCAGAAAAGATTTGCAGGGATGTTGCCAAGGTTGGAGGATTTGAGCTATAGGGAGAGCTTGAATAGGCTAGGGCTGTTTTCTCTGGAGCGTCGGAGGCTGAGGAGTGACCTTACAGAGGTTTATAAAATCATGAGGGGCATGGATAGTGTAAATAGACAAGGTATTTTCCCTGGGGTGGGGGAGTCTACAAGTAGAGAGCATAGGTTTAGGATGAGAGGGGAAAGATATAAAAAAAACCCAAGGGACAAGTTTTCATGCGGAGGGTGATGTGTGTGTTGAATGGGCTGCCAAAGGAAGTGATGGAGGCTAGAATAAATGCAATATTTAAAAGGCATATACGAATAGGATGGGTATACGAATAGGAAGGGTGTGGAGGAATATGGGCTGGGTGCTGGCAGGTGAGACTAGATTGGGTTGGGATATCTAGTCAGCATGGATGAATTAGACTGAAGAATCTGTTTCCTTGCTGTACACTCCTGTGACTCTATGACTCTACTCTTGTTTTCCAGATGTTGAGAGTGTAATATTTTGGGTGGCAGTGTTTGTTTCTGCACTGGCAGACAGCAGATAGGAAAACTGTTGTGAAAGTTGAAAGGGTGCAGGAAAGACTTAGAAGGATGTTGGAGGGTTTGAGTTACAGTGAGAAGCTAGTATTCTGGGACTATTTTCCCTGGAGCATCACAGGCTGAGGGGTGACCCTGATCAAAGTTTATAAAATCATGAGGGGCATGAAAAGGGTGAATAGTCAAGATGTTCTTCCCAGGTTAGGGGAGTCCAAAACTAGACAGCATAGGTTTAAGGTGAGAGGGGAAAGGTATAAAAGAGATCTAAGCGACAACCTTTTCATGCACATATGGAATGAGCTGCCAGAGAAAGTGGTGGAGGCTGTTACAATTGTAATATTTAAAAGGGATCTGGATGGGTATTGAATAGGCAGGATGTAGAGGGATATGGGCCAAATGCTGGCAAATGGGATTCAATTAGTTTAGGATATCTATTCAACAAGGACAAGTTGGACCGAAATGTCTGTTTCTATGCTGTACATCTCTATAATTCTATGAGTGAAGGAACAATTGTATTTATTTATATTTGGATAGGCAGTCTGGCTAACATTAATACAAGGATGGCATTTCCACTTTTAATGAAAAAAAAATCATTTTCCTGAATTGTAAATAATGTTGAACATTAGTGGATAAAGAAAGGAGACAAAATAAGAAATCATCCTTCTCAGAAAGTGCAGTAGAACTGAAATTTGTAATGAGGTTTAAAGTAACTCTAAGAAAACAAGATTCTGGTTCTAAACCTTAACTCTAGAAAGACAATAAATAGCATTGTTTGTCGAAGACAAATAGACTAAGCTTCTTTACTCTCCATAAAATGTGTTCCATGAAGCAAATTAAGTTAACATCTAGCAGAAGTAATCTCTTTATGAACATGGTTCATTTGACAAATGGTTGAGCTGTTGCTATGGAAACAAGGAGCTTCCTGGAATGGTGGGCTTGGACGAAGGTCTCTAGTGCTACAGGAGGACATTGGAGATGATGATTAATCACTTTCTAATAGCAATTCATCATGCCTTTGTACAACTTAAATACTAAGCGTAACACTACCCTGTCATTGTTGGAGTGGAAACAATGCAAAGACTGTAGTGAATCGTCAAAACTGTCATACAAAATAAAGTTAATGGGTAAATGTGGAACAATGCTGCAATTAAGTTCAAACTCTTACAAAGACTCTTACAAGGAAATTACATTAGAATACAAATGAAATGCAAATGGGTGGACAAAGCATATAAATAAAGTTTGTTTGTTATAATTGTTACTGTCAAAGTTTTGTATTCTTGTAGTTTGATAGATCAAATATTAGGAATCACTTTTATTTACTTTTATGATATTTCAGGTACTAAATGTAAGGAATGAAGTAAACTGAACATTTTTTTTCATAGAATTACAATGCATCATGAATAATTTAATAAAATTCATGAACTATATTTATTTGTTCTTATTTTTAATATGAAAGAAGCAAAAAATGAGTATGTTCAGCTGTATAACACATACTTAAGAGTGTTCCTTTGAAGTATTTTATTCAGGATCAAATTCAAGTAATCTTTCAATAATTATGCAGTAAAAGTAATGAGTAAGTGAAAATACTGATACATGTCACAAAAAAGACCCTGTAATAGTAACCAACCATTGAGCATGGTGGCCCAATGGTTGGCACTGATGCTTCACAGCATCAGGAAACCAGGTGACTGTCTGTGTAGAGTTTGCATGTTCTCCCCCAGGGGGAGAAGATGTGTGGACCAACCATGCTAAATTGTCCATAGTATACAGTGATGCATAGATTAGCCATGGCAAATGCAGAGTCATGGGGTAGGGGAGTGAGTCTGGGCGGAATGCTGCTCAGAGAGTCAGTGTGAACTTGTTGGACTGCTCCCACACTGTAGAGATTCTATGAAGAACGTACATTAGTTTGGATTTTTAATCTTGAGTCATTGTAGCTCTCAGTACAATAAATAATCACTAGAGTTGACTGATCAACTAGAAATAAAATCACTTCAAGCATTAAGCAAAAATAGGCCAATTTCCAAATTAATAACTGGGGTCTGAGTTTTCAGAATGGTTGATAAAATTTAAGGGTCATATATTTCTCCCTATCGTTGGGCAGGATGGCTCAATCCTGCTTTCTTGACCAAAGCTAGACCTTGTTTCAGTTTCCCATGGAGCCCAGGGGGGAACATTCCATTCCTGCCTGCCATAAAGAAATTGGAAGCATGATGGTGGATTTTACGAAATCAGGGACGTGAGAGTGATTGTGTCCATTTGTACATTTGTTTTATGTCTCTCCTTGGCAACCTGCCAACATTACCTGGTACTAGATGGTGTTGGTCAATCGTGGTTGAAATTGTCCCCAATTTCTTTAATGCTGTAAATGCCACTTCCAGGGTGGCACAAAGAGTAAGCACACATAAAGAAGCCTGACTGAAATTTTAAGTAGAAGGATGGTCCAGGATTTGGGGAAGCAGAGGTGAGGCTAGAAGCTGATGAAGAGAAGCTAACCCTCCATGGCAGTGTACCCTCACCTATCACTCCTTGCTTTACAAATCCTGCTGCTGCCTCACTGGCCAGCTCTCTCCAGCCAGCAGGCTGACTGGGAAGGGGCCCATCTGAGTTCCGAGAGCTGAGGCCATGGCTGAGCCTGTTCCTCCTCATCCAGATTCTGAAAACGTAGCAGCTGCTGGGCACAGCGACCTGCCTCTGAGAATGGCCCTTCTCTTGGCAATGCTTCAAAGGAAGACGTGGCTGAGGAGAGGATCCTCCTCTTTCTTCCTCCCATTCTCCTTGGTCCACCTTGCTTTGAGCCTTCTAGCCTCTTCAATTCTAGCCTCCCTGGCACATGCCAGCCCATTGTCCTCATCTGTTGAAACTTTATTGCTGGAACAGCACAGCAGGTCAGGCAGCATCAAGGGAACAGGAGATTCGACGTTTCGGGCACAGGCCCTTCTTCAGGAATGAGCAGAGAGTGTTCAGCAGGAGAAGATAAAAGGTAGGGAGGAGGGACTTGGAGGAGGGGAGTTGGAAATGTGATAGGTGGAAAGAGGTCAAGGTGAGGGTGATAGGTCGGAGTAGGGTGGAGGCGGAGAGGTCAAGAAGAAGACTGCAGGTCAGGAAGGCGATGCCGGGCTGGAAGGATCCGGCTGAGACAAGGTGGGGGGAGGGGGGATGAAGAAACTGGTGAAGTCCAAGTTCATCCCCTGCGGTTGGAGGGTTCCCAGTCGGAAGATAAGACGCTCCTCCTCCGACCGTCGGGTTGTTGTGGTTTGGCGGTGGATGAGTCCAATGACCTGCATATCCTCGGTGGAGTGGGAGGGGGAGTTGAAATGCTGTGCCACAGGTTGGTTGGGTTGGTTCGTCCGGGTGGCCCAGAGGTGCTCCCTGAATCGCTCCGCAAGTAGGCGGCCTGTCTCCCCAATATAGAGGAGGCCACACCGGCTGCAGCGGATGCAGTAGATGATGTGGGTGGAGGTGCAGGTGAATCTGTGGCGGATATGGAAGTTTCCCTTGGGGCCTTGGAGAGAAGTGAGGGGGGAGGTGTGGGCGCAAGTGTTGCACCTCCTGCGGTTGCAAGGGAAGGTGCCGGGAGTGGTGGTTGGGTCGGTGGGGGGTGTGGATCTGACAAGGGAGTCGCGGAGGGAGTGGTCTCTACGGAAAGCTGATAGGGGAGGGGAGGGAAATATATCCTTGGTGCTGGGGTCTGTTTGGAGGTGGCGGAAGTGACGGCGGATGATGCGCTGTACATGGAGATTGGTGGGGTGGTAGGTGAGGACCAGTGGGGTTCTGTCCTGGTGGCGGTTGGAGGGGCGGGGCTCAAGGGCGGAGGAGCGGGAAGTGGAGGAGATGCGGTGGAGGGCACCGTCGACCACGTCGGGGGGGAAATTGCGGTCCTTGAAGAAGGAGGCCATCTGTGTTGTACGTATTTTGAACTGGTCCTCCTGGGAGCAGATGCGGCGGAGACGAAGGAATTGGGAGAATGGGATGGCGTTTTCCCATTCTCCCAATTCCTTCGTCTCCGCCGCATCTGCTCCCAGGAGGACCAGTTCAAAATACGTACAACACAGATGGCCTCCTTCTTCAAGGACCGCAATTTCCCCCCCGACGTGGTCGACGGTGCCCTCCACCGCATCTCCTCCACTTCCCGCTCCTCCGCCCTTGAGCCCCGCCCCTCCAACCGCCACCAGGACAGAACCCCACTGGTCCTCACCTACCACCCCACCAATCTCCATGTACAGCGCATCATCCGCCGTCACTTCCGCCACCTCCAAACAGACCCCAGCACCAAGGATATATTTCCCTCCCCTCCCCTATCAGCTTTCCGTAGAGACCACTCCCTCCGCGACTCCCTTGTCAGATCCACACCCCCCACCGACCCAACCACCACTCCCGGCACCTTCCCTTGCAACCACAGGAGGTGCAACACTTGCGCCCACACCTCCCCCCTCACTTCTCTCCAAGGCCCCAAGGGAAACTTCCATATCCGCCACAGATTCACCTGCACCTCCACCCACATCATCTACTGCATCCGCTGCAGCCGGTGTGGCCTCCTCTATATTGGGGAGACAGGCCGCCTACTTGCGGAGCGATTCAGGGAGCACCTCTGGGCCACCCGGACGAACCAACCCAACCAACCTGTGGCACAGCATTTCAACTCCCCCTCCCACTCCACCGAGGATATGCAGGTCATTGGACTCATCCACCGCCAAACCACAACAACCCGACGGTCGGAGGAGGAGCGTCTTATCTTCCGACTGGGAACCCTCCAACCGCAGGGGATGAACTTGGACTTCACCAGTTTCTTCATCCCCCCTCCCCCCACCTTGTCTCAGCCGGATCCTTCCAGCCCGGCACCGCCTTCCTGACCTGCAGTCTTCTTCTTGACCTCTCCGCCTCCACCCTACTCCGACCTATCACCCTCACCTTGACCTCTTTCCACCTATCACATTTCCAACTCCCCTCCTCCAAGTCCCTCCTCCCTACCTTTTATCTTCTCCTGCTGAACACTCTCTGCTCATTCCTGAAGAAGGGCCTGTGCCCGAAACGTCGAATCTCCTGTTCCCTTGATGCTGCCTGACCTGCTGTGCTGTTCCAGCAATAAAGTTTCAACTTTGATCTCCAGCATCTGCAGACCTCACTTTCTCCTCCATTGTCCTCATCTGCAGACTGTAGTCAATGGAGTAACGTCAGCAGTGAGTGGGTAGTGATGTTGGCTTTGGGAAGGGCACTGCTGCTGACATCATTGAACATGGACATGGTAATGCCAGCTGAGTATTCACACACACCTCGGAAGGCAGTTGACTTCACAGCCCATATCAGCACACGGGTCTGGGTCATTTTGAGTTAGAAATAATTATTGATTCCTGAAGAAAGGCTTATGCCCGATACGTCGATTCACCTGCTCCTTGGATGCTGCCTGACCTGCTGCGCTTTTCCAGCAACACATTTTTCAGCTCTGATCTCCAGCATCTGCAGTCCTCACTTTCTCCTTAGAAAGCCCTGAGGTCATGTTGCAGTTGTATAAGACTCTGGTGCGGCCGCATCTGGAGTATTGTGTGCAGTTTTGGTCGCCATACTATAGGAAGGATGTGGAGGCACTGGAACGGGTGCAGAGGCGGTTTACCAGGATGTTGCCTGGTATGGTAGGAAGATCGTAGGAGGAAAGGCTGAGGCACTTGGGGCTGTTTTCATTGGAGAAAAGAAGGTTTAGGGGTGACTTGATAGTGTGTACAAGATGATTAGGGGATTAGATAGGGTTGACTATGAGAACCTCTTTCCACGTATGGAGTCAGCTATTACGAGGGGGCATAGCTTTAAATTAAGGGGGGGTAGGTATAGGACAGATGTTAGGGGTAGGTTCTTTACTCAGCGAGTCGTGAGTTCATGGAATGCCCTGCCAGTAGCAGTGGTGGACTCTCCCTCATTATGGGCATTTAAGCGGGCATTGGATAGGCATATGGAGGATAGTGGGCTAGTGTAGGTTAGGTGGGCTTGGATCGGCGCAACATCGAGGGCCAAAGGGCCTGTACTGCGCTGTATTTTTCTATGTTCTATGTTCTAAATAATTACCCTGTTTCATTTAATGGAAACAAAGGACCTGTTCTCCTTCCAAATTACTGTATAATATTTACTTTTAAAAGGATCCATCTCAGTATTGAACATCAGGCAGCTACTGTGTCTGTAATGCCCCTTGTTGACTCTTCAGGAGGTGTAATGATACTGCTGTGAGTTTGCCTGGACCTGGCACCAGGGACAATGGGCTGCAACTGTAGAAGAAGGGACAGCTGGACATCACATCCTACTGTTTCTCCACTATTGGAACAGCCAATCTAAACTCTCACATTGATTAAACCAGTTCAACCTTGCCCTAAAATTATCTTGCAAACATAATCTAACTTGTATTTTACATTTTGTTACAACAAATTATGAAAGTTGTTTTGCTGTATTCATGAAATCTGTTTCAATAATCTATGGGTGGTCCTGTGTGCTGTCGATTCCCCATGATGCAGTAACATCTATGTTTGCAGCAAAAGGGAATCTCAATTAGATCATCATCATCTGTTTAAAAATAGGTTTTTAGTTTGAATGGATAGCATAAAAATATAAAAGCAATGCAAACTAAGTCAGAGATGTAGCTCTCTGCCCTCACCATCCAGGCGGTAACAGAACGGGCTGGATCACTTTGAGTACCTTGCCTGATTTTCAAGCTATTGAAATTAATGAAATGAAAATCCGGTAGGCTTTATAATGTGCATGTAATTTGGCTGATCAGATGACCAAACAGGACTTTGGATAAATCTTATCTCTTGGACACTCAGCATAGAACTGAACTTATGGGCTCTTTTCAAATACTTTCACTTGTTCGCGAGATGTGGAACAGTGTGATGATGCTGTCATGTTAAAAAGGTTTTAGATTAGATTAGATTAGAATACTTACAGCGTGGAAATAGGCCCTTCGGCCCAACAAGTCCACACCGCCCCACCGAAGCGCAACCCACCCATACCCCTACATTTACCCCTTACCTAACACTACGGGCAATTTAGCATGGCTAATTCACCTGACCTGCACATCTTTGGACAGTGGGAGGAAACCGGAGCACCCGGAGGAAACCCACACAGACACGGGGAGAACGTGCAAACTCCACACAGTCAGTCGCCTGAAGCGGGAATTGAACCCGGGTCTCTGGCACTGTGAGGCAGTAGTGCTAACCACTGTGCCACCGTACCATTTTTATCCCTGTTTTTTTCTCAACAGAAGTTGTGAAAGCAGCGATGCCGAAATGTCTACTTTAACAATGGCAAGGGAATGGCCAGATCTCCCAGTTCAGGTTTTTTTTCTCGTTTGCTTTAGTTGTAGCAGTCACAGCAGCTGCTGCAGCTGATCCTTGGCTGACTTGTCTCTCTGAAATCACTCCTGCCTGTAAGAATCTGTGTTTGAATTTAACTTTTGCCATGGGGTGCGTTTATGGGATGTTTTGGGAATTGGAGCAGCTCCTTAGTTAAGTTGCTGTGTCGAATCAGTTAAGTTCTTTAATTGTTAAATTATTCTAAATTTGTTTTCTTTTGTTCATGTTTCAACTGCAGTGTTTAAATAAATATTACTTTGCTTAAAGTCAAGTGGTTTGACCAGCTGCAACACACTTGGAATGTCCACTTCACATCTGCCTTTAAAATAAAAGGAAGTTAGGGTGTGGGCTATCTTAATAAAGTATTTTGAGGGAATCTGGCCTGGCCCAGACTGGGGTGGCATGGGGTGGCATGGTGGCTCAGTGGTTAGCACTGCTGCCTCACAGTACCAGGGACCTGGGTTCAATCCCAGCCTCAGGTGACTGTCTGTGTGGAGTTTGCATATTCTCTCTGTGTCTGCGTGGATTTCCTTTGGATGCTCTAGTTTCCTCCCACAATCCAAAGATGTGCAGGTTTGGTGAATTTGTTGTGCTAAATTGCCCATAGTATTCAGGGATGTATATGTTAGGTGCATGAGTCAGGGGTAAAATGTAGGGGAATGGGTCTGGGTGCGATAATCTTCGGAGGGCTGGTGTGGACTTATTGAGCTGAAGGGCCTGTTTCCACACTGTAGGGATTCTAATTCATATCGATAGTTATAGTGATTTACATTTCTGCATCCCTGTTCCAATGATAGAAAATGTCCAGGAAACTTCCTGCAGGAAGGCAAAACAAAGTAGAGAAGATCAGGTTCTTGGAATGAGGAGACAGCTGGGCATTTGCAGATGGTGAAGCTAAATAAAATAATTTTACGGATGATTATAAAGAGAAACTAGAGTGGGCCTGGTAAGGGTAGAGGGAACAAGGCTGTCATTGATTAGATTAGATTACATTACAGTGTGGAAACAGGCCCTTCGGCCCAACAAGTCCACACTGACCTGCCGAAGCGCAACCCACCCATACCCCTACATTTACCCCTTACCTAACACTACGGGCAATTTAGCATGGCCAATTCACCTGACCTGCACATCTTTGGACTGTGGGAGGAAACCGGAGCACCCGGAGGAAACCCACGCAGACAACGTGCAAACTCCACACAGTCAGTCGCCTGAGGCGGGAATTGAACCCAGATCTCTGGCGCTGTGAGGCAGCAGTGCTAACCACTGTGCCACCATACCGCCCATCATTGGTAAAGGCCAAGAGCAAAGTGACGAAACAGATAATGGCTAGCAGAGGAACAGAGAAATTGGGAATAGGAACACTCGGGTGTTAGAGCATAGCAGTGCGCTCAGAAACATGAAGCAAGAGGGAGTTGCTAAACTGACAAAAGTAGAAGTGCTCAGAATTAAACATTGAAATACACATTTAAATACTGAGTTAAAGCTGCTTCCAACCTATGCTCTTATGACTGAGGTAAGTAAATGAAAATGAGAATGTGTGTTCCATACTCGTCTGCAGAAATCATTGAGATTTCCAAGGCGGTTGGTTTTGAGTATCTTATACATGGTGAAGTGCTCCCAGGCTCATCAAACATGTGGTTGATCAAAAGAAAAAGAGCCATTGCAAAATGTGCACCACTAAAATAAATGGCTCTGTTCAAAGCATTCCTCACATGTTCTAAATGTACACTTGTGAATAAACAGTAACATCATTCAACTGTTTAGATTTTCTAGACACTATCAGCTTCTGGCAACCAAAGAATTCAATACAAGTGCCCTCATGTATATAATGAAGTTTGTAGCTGTCTCACTCGCTCATAATGTGTTTTTCATTAAGATATCAGCTGGTCTGTTTCTTTAATTTAATTGACAGTTTTGTGACATTGATGTCCAAATGAACTGTTTTGTTCTACTGTGTACATTTATATAAGGCACAGATACTTGAAATGCTTCTGGTCTATCAGGATATCATGATTTCATTGTATTTTGACATCAACATCTCTAAAATATAATTAAATGTATAGAAGATTGTAGAATATTGAAACTGCATCACCTGTCAAGGGTAACTATGAGAAGTTTGAGATAACCAGGGACATTTTGGAAATTCTCAGGATCTGGTGACATCAGTGAAGAAATAAACAAAAGAAACATTTCACGATGATCACACGTTGTTCTTGACGTTTTACAGAACTCATTGGGTCGAATGCTAGGGAGCCCTGAATGATGTGGACAATAGTGGGAAATGAGGTTGAATCTCATGTGAAGTCCACCAAAGCCCATCTTGATGCTGGGAGTAACATTGCATCTTTTACCTAAATTCTAGGCATCAAGGTGTGATTTGTACTAGGCAGCAGTGAAATGCCTAATAAGGTAGGTTATTCTCGTTAATAAGGTTAATATGAGGTTTCCTAACATACCGCCTGCCATATGCAATCTTGATGTATAACATTTTTGACCCAATGGCACTTGGTGACTTTACTCACCACTGGTTGTGAAGACCCTTCTTGTTAGTAACTACACAGCAACATCTACATGGGCACCAGCCACATGCAGCCCTTGTCCAGAAATGTTGGCAAATGTTATTTACCAATCCCACAGAATCCTCAGGGCATTTCACAGATTTACTTCCTAATGACATTCAGGAAATACCAAATCATGGCACATCAGGCACTAGCACTGAAAGGCTTCAGCACTTTGTGTGCAGAGACAGACAGACAGTTCATGGATTGGACCAGGCTGCATCTCAGAGCTGCCTCCTTGCTCTGACAGCACACTACCCACTTAGGGCCTAACTGCGCACTCCTAAATTGGAGCTTCATTCAGAGCTTAAAGCCTATCATCCTGGTGTTAATGAATTCCTCTTTTGAACAGGCACACAGGCAGGTTGCTTGTCAGTGTGCCAGTTGCAATCTGTCTGGAGTAGAGGACATCTTGGTGTATGGCACACTGAGATATCAATCTAACAACTACAGGATGTGCCAGCTTCTTGTACTGTAGACAAAATGCACATGTATTTGACCAAATAACCAATTCAGAGAGTGAGTGGGAACTAATTCTCTGTCCAGGTAAGATGAGGCTCCTATTGGTCAAGGGTTCCCAGTCCCACACCCAGTTCAGGGGCTTAACAACATGTTGATACAGGCTCAGCATGTCCTGGAACACTGGAACAGAATGGGGTCTGAGAGGTGAGGCCATCTTTTCCTGGTGACTGTTAAGGTAACAGTCACTTCGAATTTCTATGTGACTGGCTCCTTCCACAGAGTGCCAAATGACCTGTGTGAGGCCTCACTGCTGTGCACTCACAAAGCATCAGGGCAGTGACCAATGGAATCTGTGCCAGGTCACAGTGGTTCATTTTGTGGACATGGAGGGTGGGACAGCCCAGGCAGTAGGATTCAGGAACATACCTGACTTCCCCAGGTGCAAGGTGCCATCAATGCATATTAAGATGGGGCTAGAATTAACAGAGATTCCCAATGGGGCAGGACATGTAGCTAATGAGGTGAGTCTGTTAAGATACAAAGATACAGGTATGTTGCTGGGCCTCATGCCAAAGAACTCAATGAAGCAGCCACTTAGCCACAGCAAAACATGAGATTCACCCCAACTATGTCTTTCAATTTAGGTTTGCATATTGTATTTCATTTCCCGCAGCCACAACCCAGTTGTACTGCGGAATTTTCTTGTCACTGTATTTTTCTTGACTTCGCACAATTCCTGCAATCTTAACAATTCGGTCATGCTTTCAGTCAACCTCTTTAACTTACTTCATATGTTATATGTAGTGCCCACCATTCCCCTGTGCATTCTATGAACTGGGCAAAATCAATAAAGTTTTTCCTTGTAATCAATCATTTGAAATGCTCCCTTTCACTTGCTAAGTGAGGGAAGCGTAGGTAAAATAATAATATATGTTATGTTAAAAACTGATGAGACTAAAACTTTAAGAAAAGTAGTTTGATTTGAGCAGGGTAGGCTGGAAACAAGAACTTTAGAACTTAGAACTGTACAGCACAGGAATGGGCCCTTTGGCCCATTATGTTGTACTGAACATGACACCAAATTAAACTAATCCTTTTTGCCTGCCTTTAGTTCATATCCCACCACTCTTTGCATATTCTTATCTAAAAGCCACATAAATGTCTCTAATGTAACTGCCTCCACCACCACCCCTGGCAGCACATTCCATACTTCCATACTTTGTATAAAAATGTTTTGAAATTACCCCCTTACACCTTAAGTGGATGCTCCCCTAGTATTGGACATTTCAACTCTGGGAAAAACTTTGTTTATTAAACCTACACTTTTGAAGGATAATCAACTTAAAGATGTCTTGAGTGGGGTTTTATATATCTATATTTGTCAAATGCTGTACTTCATATTATTGTTTAAATGTAAATATAACTAATATTCATTTCAACCTTTCAATTTCAGATTTGTCTGGCACATCTATTATTTCAGACAACTTTGTTCACATCATATTAAATTCAGCTACCCAATATGGTAATTGTTAATTCTTCAGATATGCACCTTTGTGAGTTTAGAATATTGAACAGGGTGAAATAAATCAAAGTCAATCTTTCTTAGCAGAGTTATTGATTTTCTTTTCTCAGCGCCAGTGTTAGTGCACCATGAACTGATAATGTGACTCCAAGCAACACTGCTCCATATATCTCTGGAGGAATTTTTTTTCAGCTGTTTCAGACACATTATTTATGACACTGGCCATGTGCTGGGCACTAGGGCTATAATTGTAGGTGTTGACCATCAGTCAAGAGCTGAAGAAATGCTCATCCAAAGCAACAAACAATTTTTTTGTTATCACTCCTTGGGAGGAACAGGTACCACAGTAAAAATGGTGGCAGGTGGCACCAAATAAATGGAAATAATTTTGGGTGAGAAAAGCTGGCAGACAGGGAGAAACCTTTTCTTCATTTGGAACTCCCTTTTGATTGCCAACTCTATTCTTTAATGTAAGCTGCATATTGTGAATGAATTAGTTCTAATCTATTTAATAGGCGGCACAGTGGCTAGCACTGCTGCCACACACACCAGGGACCCAGTTCAATTCCAGCCTCAGGCGACTGTCCGTGTGGAGTTTGCACATTCTGCATGGGTTTCCTATGTGTGCTCCAGTTTCCTCCCACAATCCAAAGATATGTATGTTATGTGAATTGGCCATGCTAAATTGCCGAGCGTGTTAGTTAGGGGTAAATGGGTTTGGGTGGGTTACTCGTTGGAAGAGCGGTGTGGATTTGTTGGACCAAATGACCGGTTTCCATACTAGACGGCATCTAATCTGAAAAAGACAGTTAGGTTATTGCTTGAACTTTTGGAAAGTCTGTCACCACCCATAAACTCAGTCTCCTCCAAGTATGGATCTGAAAGTTCACAAAATATTACTGTCCCCATACTAAACTATAGAGAAACATTTCTGGTGTAGTTGATTCAATACGGGTCAAAGCTTTGTTGACCAATGGATTGAATCATAGAGCCCCTACAGTGTGGAATCAAATTACAGAAGAACCTTGATTATCTGGTATTCAATTAACTGAATTTTGAAAAAAGATCCCAAGGTCCCGACGGTTGGCTAACCTGGTTATCTGGCACTCAATTACCTAGCATTTGATTAACCAAACAAAATATTCCCCGGCTGTGTCCTTCGGATAAATGTGGTTCCTCTGTCTTTGGTCCATCAGGTCCACACTGCCCTCCAAAGTGCATCCAACCGAGACCACCCCACTATCCTATCACTGTAACCCTATATTTCTCATGTAGCCTGCACATCCCTGGACACCACGGACAAATTAGCCTAACCAATTCAGCTAATCTGTATATCTTTGGACTGTGAGAGGAAACTGGAGCACCCAGAGGATAGGTTAGAGATGGTTTATTCTATATTGGCTTTCATTTTGGACAACATTGGTGAATTGGGTTGTGAATGGCAACATTTTGACTGCCAACACCATAAGAGTTGACAACTTTTAATGAAGGACTTCACATATATTGCTAAGAACAGTGATGAGCTACATTGCAACACTCTGCATTAATCCAAGAAATGATTGGCAGAACACCAAATAAAGTTTCATGCATTACTTATCTAAACAGTGTTATTGCCAGGATCTCTGTCACTTGCAACTTTTTATTTGTTCCAAAATTACATCAGTCTTAATAATTGAACTCGCTTCATTCATTTTGTTGTCAAGGTGAAGTTGACAGCTACATTAACAATTTATCAAACAAATATCATAATTTTTTATTCATTCATGGAATTTATTTATTTACTTATTCCTTACTTATTATGCCAGCATTTGTTGCCCATTTCCAATTGCCCAAAGCACAGTTAAAAGTCACCCGGGTTGCTGTGGGTCTGGAATCACATGTAGACCAGACCAGGTAAGAACAGCAGATTCTTTCCCTAAATGGCATCAATGAACCCAGTAGATTTTTATGACAATTGATAAGGGTTTTATGGTGATCATTAGAGTTTTAATCGTAGGTTTTAAAAAAATTGAATTCAGGTTTCCCCCTTTGCCATGGTGAGATTTTAAATTGGGTCCCCAGTATATTACATGGGGCGACATGATGGCTCAGTGGTTAACACTGCTGCTTCAGAGCACAAGGGACCCGGTTCTATTCCAGCCTCAGGTATGGGGTTTGCATGTTCTCCCCTTGTCTGCGTGGGTTTCCTCCCGGTGCTCCGGTTTCCTCCCACAATTCAAAGATGTGCATGTTATGTAAATTGGCCATTCTAAATTGCCCATAGTATTCAGGGATGTGTAGGCTAGGTGCATTAGTCAGGGGTAAAATCTAGAGTAACAGGGTAATGGTTTGGGTGGAAAAGACTTCAGAGGGTCAGTGTGGACTTGTTGGGCTGAAGGGCCTGTTTCCACACTAGGGATTCTTCTTCTACATTGGCCTGTGGATTTCCAAACCAACCATTGCCTCCCTGTGCAGGATGCCATTCTGTTTCTACCTTAAGTATGTTCTCAAATCATCACTGTCATTGTACGAAATCACAAATTGTACAAACTGGATGTGGTGTGACCAAGCACCTCTTGTATTCCCCCAAACACCACTTCATTTACTCTAACCTTTGCTTTCTGCATTTCTGCTTCCAGATATTGAAGAACTGCCATCTGGCTGTATAGAAATGTTTGGTGATGACAAGCATGAATAAAAGAACAGATCTGAGCAAAGAGCACCAATATTTAATCTCACACTGCCAACCATCAACTCAGATATTGGCACTATGTCTACATCAGATGTGCAATGTCTTAACTGGAGAAAGAGCACCATTAATTTTATTCTGTATTCATTCATGGGATGTAGGTGTCACTGGCTAGCCAGGATTTATTGTCCATCCCTAGTTGCCCTTGATAAGGTGGCGATGGAATGCCTTCTTGAACTGTTGCAGTCCATATGCTGTAGGTAGACCCATAATGCTCTTAGGGAGGGAATTCCAAGATTTTGACTCTCTGACAGTAAAGGAACAGCAATATATTTCTAAGTCAGGATGGTGAGTAACTTGGAGGGGAAATTGAACATGATGGTGTTCCCATGTATCTGCTGTCCTTTTCCTTCTCAATGGAATCATGCCCCACTATTCTATGCCAAAATAAAAAAAAAATCAAATTAGTCCACCAAGTTGGCCAGTTTATGGGACTGACTGCTATTTAGGACAAAAGCAATTCACATCAATAATATAAAATAACTCCATTTATTGTAACACACTTAACCCTGACAATAGAGGAGTCACAAAGGCCATAGTCTGAGGAGATAGGATAGGTGTTTGAAGACCAAGATGGAGACAAATTTGTTTACCCAGAGAATAATAAGCTTTTGGAGTTTATTACAGTTCTTAGGGTTGAAGAAATCAAAGAGTCAAAGGGTATGGGAACAGGCTACTGTATTGGATGATCAGCCATGATCGTATTGAATGATAGAGAAAGCTAGAGGGAGTGAATGGCCTACTTCTGCTTAACATTAGCTATGTGGGGGGGAACAGAGAATATGTCAGGAGACAATGAAGGCAGTACATTAATTCTGAGTGACTTTAATCTTCATGTATATTGGGAGAGTCAGTTTGGCAGAAGAAACCATGAGAAAAAATGTATGCATCTGAGACAGTTTCCCAGAATAATATGTGGTGGATCCAACCAGGGATTAGGTTATTTTGGAACTTGTGATGTGTAATTGGGCAGATTTAACAAATGGAGTTAGAGTAAAAAAAAACATCAATAACAGTGACTATAACATGATATAATTTAGTGTTCAGTTTTAGAGGGAGAAACTTGCATTGAAAGGAATCAGGGCAGAATTCATTGGAGTGGACAGGGGAAGACATTTTGCAGTAAAGACATTTAAGGAACAATGACAGATATTTAAGATAATAGTCACGACATACAGGAAAGATGTGTTCCATTGAGGAAGAACGATTCTAAGAAGCAGATAAGTGAACAATAATTAACCTGGAAAGTTAAGGATGGCATCAAATAGAAAGAAAAAATATCCAATGTGACAAGATTGTAGGCCAGAGGATTGGTAAAATTTTAAAAAGCCAATAAAAGGTGACCAGAAAAAAGAATGAAAATAAACTTTGAAGGTAAACTTGCAAGTAATATCAAGAAAGCAAGAGCTTCTTTAAAACTATAAAAACAAAGAGAGAAGCCAGAGGGAACATTGACCCTTTAGAGAATGAGACCAGGAAATAATAATGGGAAATCTGGAAATGGCAGAGGTATTGAATAAATACTTTGCATCAGACTTCACAGTAGTGGACACTAACAGCTTTCCAAAATTACTAAAGAAACATGCAGCAAAAGGGGGAGAGGAAATAAATACAACAATTACCACGAGAGTAAAAAGTTCTGAGGAACCAAAAAGTTAAAGGTGAATTAGTCCCAAGGACCTGGCAGAATGCATCCCAGAATATTAAAGGAAGTAGCAACAGATATAGTGATTGCACTGGTCAGAATCTTCCAAGAATCCTTAGATTTGAAAAAAAATTCAGTGTAACACCTTTAATTTGAAAAGGAAAGAGACAGAAAAAGATAAACATAGGCCAGTTAGTTTAACATCTGTTATTGGCAAAACAGTTACAATCTATTACAAAAGATACAACACAGTGCATTTAAATATGCAATGTGATCAAAGAGCCAGTATGGCTCCAAAAAGGGACAATCACGCCTGACAAATTTACTGGAATTCTTTGAGGAGGTAAAAAAGCAGGGTAGATAAAGGGTGTATCGTGGATGTCATACATTTGGACTTGAGAAAGAATGTAGAGGTAAACAAAATTCTGTTAATCACAAGTCCAGGTTTCCACGTTGGATGCAATTGTCTCATAAAGTCTTTTTGTCTTTTTTTTAGCATTGATGACATGCTGTTATCTGTTGGGTGAATTTAAGAAACTATTCTTTGATTTGATAGCTGATCAGGTAGACCTAGTTGTTTTTTCTTATTAGAATGCTTTCTTTTAATTTTTCCATCTTACATAGAAGGACAGAGATAGATGGATGCATATTACTTGCAGGCTGTTTGATTCTGTCTCTGCCTCTCTCTCTGCTTTTAACACCCCACAGCTGAATCGATCAGAGAACTATCATCAGGCAGAATTTCATTAATTCAAAAGACTCTTAATGATGCACAGTCTCAAATTTGCCCCCTCACTGCTTCAAAAATATTGCAGAGTTCAGAAATATGCAACTTGCAAAACTCTCCTTGTATTCTAGTTATTGTCATTCAACTTCCATTGCAGTATTGTCCCAGAAATAAAAATACATGATCGCTTGCAGATAGTAGTGTGCTCTGAACCTGGTGGCTTATCGGGCATTAAAGGGATTCAGTCAGACTTGGTTTGGGGTGGGGTGCTGAAGGGAAATGATCACATGTATGCCAGCTCTCCAAAAACACAAGGTCTCAAACAAGTTTTGCTGTAGGTTCAGATAAACATTTCATTAGGACAGTGTTCCAAAAAAAACAAATAATCATGCACTTAGAAGTGGTTTGGTCCCTTAGCATGCACACCACAAAGCCTTCTATAACTGTCAAGGAGAATGGAGAGCCTGCCTCCAACTTGAACAGGATTTTGCACAGCACTTAGACCCCATTCTTTCCCGTACTGTAGTGATATCTGACTCCAAGAGAACATTTGCAAACACAATCGTAATGCAGCATCAGATGATCACTTTCTTAGCTTCCATCCCAGCACAGGCAGAAGCTACCTAATGCTTGCGTGCTGCAGTAAGTGCAGTAAAGTCAATACAGTTTTACGTCTTGCCATGGGATCCTAACTTGCTACATTTTAGACTCAGCAATGTTTCATTATTGCTGCTGAGAATAGTATTTGAATGGGTATTCAGACTCTCAGAGCAGTGCAGCAATATGTGCTCCAACAGATAACAGATGCAGTCCCTGGGAACGAGAATCTTTGCTACACATTACTGTTTTCTACTCTCTGAATGGAGGATTCATGCTCCCATCAATGTCAGAGCCCATGTTGATGCCTGTTAGTCAGTTATCCCAGGCTGAAGTCTTTAAAACTGAGCTGATGTATTTCAAAGTTGGTCCTCCAGGTACACAATTGATGAAAGTAGCCATCAAGACCATCGAAAATCTTCCCCAGTGATTCCCATCATATGAGGAATGTTTGAGCACTCTGGTGTTTAGAAGGATGAGGGGAGATCTGGTTAAAACTTACAGCATACTGAATGTCCTGGACAGAGTGGATGTTGGGAAGATGATTCCATTGTTAGAAAAGACTAAGACCCAAGAGCATAGCCTTAGAGTAAAGGGAAAACCTTTTAGAATGGAGGTAAGGAGAACTTCCTTCATTCAGACAGTGGCGAATCTATGGAATTAATTGTCACAGAATGCTGTAGAGGCCAGGTCATCAAGTGTATTTAAGACAGATAGGTAGATTCTTGATTGTCAAGGGGATCAAGGGTTATGGGGAGAAGGCAGGAGAATAGGGAAAAGAAATTTATCAGCCATGATTGAATGGTGGAATAGACTCAATGGGTTGAATGGCCAAATTTCTGCTCCTATGTCTTACTGTCTTATGTTGCTGCCACCAGCATATATCCCATATGAGCACTTAGGCAAAGAGACCACAAAACAAAGAGAATACACAACTATTGACTCTTTTGCATTATTTATATTTATTGGAAGTGTTGTTATTCAAATGCTTCATTAATAACATTCCCTGCATCATAAAGTTCTGGATTGTGGATGTTTGCTAATGATTGTAAAATGTTCAGCACAATTCGCACCTCCTCAGACATTGATGCAGTCCATGCCCAACTGCAACAAAATCTGGACAATATACAGGTTTAGACTGACAAATGGCAAATAATATCTTGCCACACAAATGCCAACCAATGATCACGTCCAACAAGAGATAATCAACCACTGTCAACATCCGAGGGAATACCATTGACAAGAAACTAAACTAGACTAGCCATGATATCAGGGCGAAAGCAAGGACTGCAGATGCTGGAGATCAGAGTCAAGAATAGTGGTGCTGGAAAAGCACAGCGGGTCAGGCAGCATCTGACGAGCAGGATAATCGACATTTCAGGCAAAAGCTCTTCATCAGGAATCAAGCCATTTTATCATTTGACTGCAAGAGTAGATCACAAACTAGGAATCTTTTTGCAAGCAACTAAGCTCATGATACCACCCCAAGTCCCAACAAAAAAGCCTGTCCATCATTTACAAGACAGAAGTGAGGAGTGTGATGGGAATACTTCTTACTTTCCTGGATGAGTGTAGCTCGAACACTGAAGAAGTTTGACAAAGCACCCCCTTGATTGGCACCACATCCACAAACATCCACTCCCCCCACACTGATGCTCAGTAGCAGCAGAGTGTACTATTTACAAGATGCACTGCAGAAATTCACCAGGTTTAAAATCACACAACACCCAGTTATAGTCCAACAGGTTTATTTGGAAGCACTAGCTTTTGAGTGCTACCTCTTCATGGGATGGTGATGAGGCAGTACCTTGAAAGCTAGTGTTTCCAAATAAACCTGTTGGACTATAATCTGTGGTTGTGTGATTTTAAACTTTGTCCACCCCAGTCAAACACCGGCACCTCCACATCAGAAATTCACCAAGGCATTTTACTAAAATTCATACATGTATTGCCCAGTTGTATGTTAGGCAGAACATCATTTTGGAAAGATAGAAACATTCTGTAGTTGGAAAGTACTACGCATGTAACCAAAGCACTGTACATGACCAGATCATTGTTTGCTTTGTATTGTGCAGACTTGTAAATGGCTTTCAGTTTTGGATTTCAACAGTGTGAGGTCTACCATTGTCTGTGCTAGATCTGTCTCTCTATAGAGTAATGTTAAAGTTTTGCACTGATAAGGAACTTTTTGATATGTTAACACAGCGAACAACAAGAGCTGGGCTAACATTTTTTAAGTGTGTTTTTATTGCCTCCCTGTAGATATTGAACAGGGATCCTACTTCTTTTCAGTGCAAAATATTTAATGACTTGCCATGACTATGTATCTTCCAAAACCCGTTGCAAAATATTTACAATAAACCAAATGTTTACAAGTAAACCAGAAGATCAATTTGAACTTCTTTCACATTGTCAAGGCCTGTACGAATTACATTGGCTCCTGATGCAGACGATAAAGAGAACGTTCTGGAAACCACTCAGACCTATCTTTTTGGACATCATTGACAGCCAACCCTCACAAATTTATCTCCACGTTGCAGATGGTTAAATGAAACATGCACCAGGTTCCAGTGCAGAAAGTAGCAATATGGGATTCAAAGAGATCAACGGCACAAAGGAAACACACAGTGAGGCAGAGAAGAAGAAATGGAGGCTGGTCATGGGTCAGCAGTTGCAGATTGGGTACTATGGCTGTCGAAGTTAAGTATCCATGATTTGAAGTGTTCAGTCTCACTTCATTAAAAAGAGCCTAAGACAGTATCAGAGTCGAGAGTGTGTTGCTGGGAAAGCACAGCAGGTCAGGCAGCATCTGAGGAGCAGGTCAATTGATGTTTCCGGCGTAAGACCTTCATCAGGAATGTGGCTTGTGGGCCAGGGCTGAGAGATAAATGGGAAGGGCTGGGATTGAGAGCAAGGTAGCTGGGAAAGTGATTGGTGGATGAAGGTGAGGGAGAAGTGATAGGTCAGAGGGGGGAGTGATGGATAGGTCTGGAGGGTGGTGCTGAGTTGGAGGTATTATTGGTAGGTGCGGCTGTCCCAGAGATGTTCTCTAAAACGATCCACAAAAAGGCATCCTGTCTCCCCGATGTAGAGGAGACAACTCCGCATGCAACAGATTCAGTAGTTGACATTGGTAGAGGTACAGGTAAATTTCTGACCAATTGCTACCAATTCCACCTCAGAAAGTCCCCGATGGCCTCCTTCCATAATCGCAACTTCCTTTCCTACGGGGGTTGACGCTGCCCTCCAGTGCATCTGCTCCACTTCATGCACCATTGCCCTTGAACCCCACCCTTCCCAACACAACAAGGACAGAACCCCCTGATCCTCACCTTCCACCTCACCAACCTCCGCATATATCGCATCATCCTCTACCACTTCCGCCAACTCCAAATGGACCCCATCACCCAAGATATCTTTCCCTCCCCGCCCCAATCAGCATTCCGGAGAGAGCATTCCCTCCCCAACTCCCTCATCAGGTCCTCGCCACTCCCACCAGCCAACACCCCACTCCTGGCACCTTTTCCTGCCATCACAGGAAGCGCAAAACCTGTGCCTACACCAGTCCCCTCATCTCTGTCCAAGGCCCCAAGGGATCCTGCCACATCTGTCAGAAATTTACCTATATTTCTACCGATGTCATCTACTGCATCCGTTGCACACAGTGTTGTCTCCTCTTCATTGGGGCGACAAGACACCTTCTTGTGGATTGTTTCAGAGAACATCTCTGGGACACCCCCACCCACCAACCCCACGCCCCCCCAATGGCTGAATACTTCAACTCCCCCTCCCACTCCGTCAAGGACATGCAGGTCCTGGGCCTCCTCCACCACCAAACTGCTACCACCTGACGCCTGGAGAAGAAATGCCTCATATTCCGCCTTGGGACCCTACAACCATACGGGATAAATGTGGATTTCAGCAGCTTCCTCATTTCCCCTCCCCCCACCTTATCCCAGTCCCAAGCCTCCAACTCAGCGCCACCCTCCAGACCCATCCATCATTCCCCCCCTCAAACCTATCATTTTCTCCCTCACCTTCATCCACCTATCACTTTCTCAGCTACCTTCCCCCCAACCCCACCCCCTCCCATTTGTCTCTCAGCCCTGGCCCACAAGCCTCATGAAGGGCTTAAGGCCGAAATGTCGATTTTCCTGCTCCTTGGATGCTGCCTGACCTGCTGTGCTTCGCCAGCAACTCACTCTCGACTCTGATCTCCAGCATCTGCAGACACACTTTCTCCCTGAGACAGTATCAAACAGTAAACCATGGAGGCTGCTGTTCATCAAGAATTAGCATTATTCCTTATCACAGAAGTAACCATTAAGGTAATTACAGAACGCACAGTTTTGTTTGACTAAGTCTCTGAGAGAACATCATCCAACATCCAGCTATTAATACAGTCACTTCAGCTATAACACGATAGTTCCATTCCCATGCAATCCCGTGTTATATGAATTTTGCATAATAGCAGCACCAATACGCACTTTAAAACTTCGCACTTTAGAAACAGCGTCCACAGTTCAATCATGGCTGATAAGTTTCTCAACCCCATTCTCCCGCTTTTTCCCTGTAACCCTTAATCCCCTTTATAATCAAGAACCTATCTATCTCCATCTTAAATATACTCAATGAGCTGGTCTCCACAGCCTTCTGTGGCAATGAATTACATAGATTCACCACTCTCTGGCTGAAGAAGTTTCTCGTTATCTCCATTCTAAAAGGCCTACCTTTTACTCTAAGGCTGTGTCTTTGGGTCTTAGTCTCTCCTACCAATGGAAACATCTTCCCAACATCTGCTCTGTCCAAACCATTCAGTATTCTGTATATTTCAAATAAAACCTCCCTCATCATTCTAAACTCCATCAAGTATGGACCCAGATTTCTATGACATTCTTCATATGTTAAGTTTTGCATTCCTGTGGTCTTTCTCGTGAACTTCCTCTGAACATGCTCCGGGCCAATACATCCTTCCTGAGTTATAGGGCTCAAAACTGCACACAGTAATCCAAATGAGATCTGACCAGAGTCTTATAGAGTCTCAGAAATACATCCCTGCTTTCATATTCAAGTTCTCTCAAAATAAATATCATCATTGCATTTGCCTTCCTAACTACTGACTCAAGGTGTAAGTTTACCTTGAAGAATCTTGGACTAGAACTCCAAGGTCTCTTTGCACTTCAGATTTCTGAATTTTCTCCCCATTTAGAAAATAGTCTATGCCTCTATTCTTCCTAACAAATTGCTTTACCTCACACTTTCCCACATTGTACTCTATCTGCTACTTCTTTGCCCACTTCCCTAACTTGTCCAAATCCTTCTGTAGCCTCCCCCCTCCTCAATGCTATCTATTCCTTGACCTATCTGAAAACTTAGCCAGAATGCCCTCAGTTCTTTCATCTAGATTGTTAATGTATAAAGTGAAAAGTTGTGGTCCCAACACTGAGTCTTGCAGAACACCACTTGTCACCAGCTGCCATCCTAAGAAGGACCCTTTTATCCCCACTCTCTGCTTTCTGGCAGACAGCCAATCTTCTATCCATGCTAGCACATTGCCTCTAACACCATGGGCCTTTATCTTGCTCTGTAGCTTCCTGTACTGCACCTTGTCAAAGGCCTTTTTGAAGTCCAGGTAGATAACCTGGTCTAATCTACTCATTACTCCCTTAAAGAATTCTAGCAGATTTGTCAGGCAAAACCTCCCTTGATGAAACAATGCTGGCTCTGTCCTATTTTACTATATACTTCCAAATATTAAGAAATCTCATCCTTCTCAATGGATTCTAGGATCTTACCCACGATGAAGGTTAGGCTAATCAGTCTGTAATTTTCTTTTACCTTACTCCCATTTTAAACAGAGGTGTCACGTTACTGATTTTCCAGTCCTCTGGGACCCTCCTTGATTCCAGCAATTCCTGAAAGATTACCACTAACATCTCCGCTATCTTTTCAGCTACCTCCCTTAGAACTCTGGGGTGTAGTCCATCTGGTCCCGGTGATTTATCTACATTCAGGTCATTCAGGTTTTCTAGCACCTTCTCCTTGGTGATGGCTGCCATACTCAGCTTGGCTCCCTCACTCTCTTGAATTTTTGGGATATCACTCGTGTCTTCCACCATGGAGATTATGAAAATTAATTATTCAGTTCTTCAGCCTTCCCCATTACTATCTCTCCAGCATCATTTTCCAATGACCCAATGTCCACTTTAACCTTTCTTTTGCCCGCTATACATCTAAAGAAACTCTTACAGTCTTCCTTTATATTACTGGCTAGCTTACCCTCATGTTTCTCCCTCCTTATTTCTTTTTTTGCTGCCCCCTTTTGGTCCTTGAAAGTTTCCCAAACCTCTCGTTTCCCACTGCCCTTTGCCGCATTATATGTTTTTCCTTTTGCTTTTATGCTATCCCTGACCTCCCTAGTCAGCCAGGGTTGCCTCATCCTCCCTGTACCATGCTTCTTTTTCCTTGGGATGAGTCTCTGCTGTGCCTCCTGAATTACTCCCTGAAACTCCTGCCATTGCTGTTTCACTGTCTTGCCTACTAGGGTCCTCTCCCAGTCAATTCTACCCAGCTCCTCCCTCATGCCTCTGTAGTTGCCTTTATTCCACTGTGATACCCTTACCTCTGATTCTATCTTCTCCCTCTCAAGTTACAGAGTAAATTCAATCATATTATGATCACTGCCTCATAAGGGTTCCTTCACCTTGAGCTCCCTTATCAAGCCTGCCACATTTCACAACCCTAAATCCAGTATTGCCTGTTCTCTAGTGGGCTTCACCACAAGCTGCTCCAAAAAGCCATCTCGTAAACATTCCACAAATTCATTTTCTTGCAATCCACTACCAACCTGATTTTCACAGTCTATCTGCATTTCGAAATCCCCCATGATCACTGTAACTTTGCCTTTCCTACACATCTTTTCCATCTCCTACTGTATCTTATGCCCCAGTTCCTGACTATTGTTTGGAGGCCTGTACATAACTCCAACTATTTTTTTTACCATTGTGGTTCCGCAATTCTACCCACACAGATTCTACACTACCTGACCCTATTTCGTTTCTTAGTATTGATTTAATTTCATTTTTTATTAATATGGAAACCCCAGCCCCCTCTGCCCATCTATCTAGCTTTTTAATAGGATGTATATCCTTGAATACTCAGCTCCCAGTCCTGATCCCCTTGTAGTCATGTCTCTGTAGTGCCCACCACATCATATCTGCCAATTTCAATCTGCGCCACAAGCTCATTTACATTATTTCTTGTACTGCGTGCGTTCATATATAACACCTTCGGGGGCCTGTAATAACCATCCCTCTTCTCATTGTCATTCGTTTGTCCAGTGTGCTTGAAGTTGGATTGTTAACCCATTCCATACACTCTATCCTACATATGTCCAGGCTGGAGATTTTAATAACCTCTCCTGAGTTCTGCACTCTTAACTCATTCTTAAATTTTCTAATTTCCCCTATAACTGAACCCTCCCCCCAATTTAGTTTAGAGCCCTGTCTATAACCCTGCCTAGCTCCTTTTCCACCTATCCACTCCACTCTCTCCTCCCTGACCTATCACCTTCATCTCCTCCCCCACTCACCCATTGTACTCTATGCTACTCTCCCCACCCCACCCTCCCCTAGCTTATCTCTCCACGCTTCAGGCTCTCTGCCTTTATTCCTGATGAAGGGCTTTTGCCTGAAACGTCGATTTCGCTGCTCGTTGGATGCTGCCTGAATTGCTGTGCTCTTTCAGCACCACTGATCCAGAATCTGGTTTCCAGCATCTGCAGTTATTGTTTTTACCTCGTTGATTATAACCCTAGTTATGCAATTTGCTAGTACTCTGGTCCCAGCATGGTTCAGATGAAGATCATCCTTTTGGAACAGGTCCCTTCCTCCCCAGTATTGGTACCAATGTCCCATGAATTCGAACCCTTTTCTCCCACACCAGCCTTTGAGCCACGCATTTATCTGTCTAATCTCATTGACCCTGTGCCAATTAGCACATGGCTCAGGTTGTAATCCAAATATTATTACCTTTTTGGTTCTGCTTTTTAATTTAGCTTCTGGCTGTTCATACTCCCTTAGCAGAACTTCTACCCTAGTTTTAATATGTCATTGACACCTATGTGGACCACAACCAGTGGATCTTGACCCTCCCACTCCAAGTTACTCTGCAGCCCAGATGATATATCCCTAACCCGAGCACCAGGCAGGCAACACAACCTTCAGGACTCTCGATCCTGTCTCAGAGGACAGTGGCTATGCCTGTAACTATACTATCCCCAATTACAACAATTCTCTTCTATTCCCCCACTTGAATGGCTCCCTGTATCATGGTGCTGACATCAGTCAGCTCAGCCTCCCTGCAGTCCCCATTCCTATCTGCACAGGGAGCAAAACTCTTGAACTTGTTGGACAAGGACAGGGGGTAAGGCTCCTGCAGCTCCACCTCCTGGATCCCTCTACCTGCCTCATTCACAGTCACAGTGTCTTGTCCCTGACCACTGGCTGAATTTGAAAGAGTTTTTCTAAGGGGTGTGACTGTCTCCTGAGACACAGCAAAATAAACTGTATTAGATCCAGATCATTAGACCTTCACAAACACCTCTGGAAAAGGGATGTGAAAGAAACCAAGCAGCTGCCATTGATAGAGGGATATCAAGAGAGCAGCTGGAAGAAATGCAGAATACGAGCTCATTTAGGAAAGCACATGGATGATAGTTAATAAACCAACCAGACTGTGGATGTGTGAGTTATAGATGGGAAAAACAAAGTATCAAATTAAATTGAGGAGGTTACACTTTCACTTTAGAATACATTATACAAAGAAAATACTTAACACAATGTATGGAAATGATCTAAAGGCACTCATCACTTTTTTTATTATTTTCATCGATGGGTTGGAAGCATCATTATCCAGTTCACTCCTTATTGTGTTGAGGAAATGGTGTGAGTCACCATCTTGAACTGCAACAGTCCATAAGTAGTGGGTACACCCACTGTGTTGTGCAATAACTGGCAATGCATTTGGGAGGCGAACAGGAATCAGCTCAGAGGGCCCTTCTTATTAAAAAGCCTGGCCTTAAGCAGCCAGTGTTTTTGTAATTTATATGTGGAAGAAACATTAACAATGTAGGTGGCCAATGTTTTGAAGGGCTCATCCAGAAGTTTGTTACATTTGTATCTCACTCTAATGAGAACATACATTTGGCTTGCTATAAAGAGATATAATATCTCACATACTTCATAATGAGTTAATTTCAAAAAGAAAAAATGGATTTTACATGTAAGGCCATTATTGATAATAAGCTCCATGGGAGGAGTATTTTCAAGTCAATTCATTATGTGGCACTTCATCAAATATCTTTTGGAAGTTCATTTTCACAGCTACCATTTATCATCTTATATTTTTTTCTGGACTATGCACTCTCCCTGTTTTCTCCATTAACTTACTAGGGGGAATGCCTCACAAGCTATCCCTTTCCCCTTACTGAACATCCAATCCTCTGTCACAACTCCATATCCAAGAAGGACTAAAAGATGTTGGCAGAGTTGCTGCTGTTTACACATTTATGTTTCTACCGAGTAGACGGCTAACGTTTTACATACGTCCTTTTTATCCTCTTCAATTTCTCTACTTTCATCTTTCTTTACTCTGACATTGGCATCATCTTCCTTTGTGAAGCCAGATATTATTTGGTAGTAAAATGGCCAATCTACTTATGCAATTGTTCAAAAATAAATGCGCCTTTAATGAAGTGACTTCAGCCACTCAAGTCCAATCTGTCACATTTTTTCGCAAGACAGAAGATCCAAATCCAATAAAAAATTCAGAAGGATCGTTCCTATTCAAAAAGTGGTGAGTATATGAAACTCACTCTTGTAGTGATTGGTTGAAGAGAATATTATAGCTATAATACATTTTATGAAGAAATAAACAAGCATATGGCAGGAAACAGAACTGGGGATTGTGAGAAAAGCAAAATATTGCAATGAAAAACAGAAATCACTGCAGAAACACAACAGGTCTGGCAGCATCTGTGGAGGGAAAACAGAGTTAACATTTCAAACCCAGTTAGCTTGCTTCAGAACTCAGATGCTGGAGATCTTAAATAAAAACAGAAAGTGCTCAGAAAAACTCAGCAGATCTGATAGCATGTGTGGTGAGAAAAACAAAGTCAAGTTCACAAAGGTAACCACTCATTTGGAACATAGAGGGGTATGAAGATTGATTTAAATGAGGAAACAGGAAATAAGGCTCAGGTGGAACATAAATATTAGCCTAATAGCCTTTTTACTGTGCCATACATCCTACATAATGTAACCAATCCTATGTAAGATCATTTTGTCCACTGTGCATGTGCACTTGTGATTTTCAGGCAACAATCAATTTCCAAGTGGTTCAAGCTGGATTTTCTGATGACTAAATCTTTTCTTCAACTTTATACAGCTTTTTATGTTTTATAATTATACATTCAGAAATACAAAGGCAACAGACTGAGCTGCAATTACTGACAGAAGTACTCAATACAATACAGGAACATGCTGCAAGGCAGCGGGAACAGGCAGCCTGGGACAGCAGCGAGAGCACCAGCAGGCAGCCCGGGGGAGGAGGGGGAGGTCGAGCCTGGTGTGGGGGAGGTTGACCCCTTAAGAGGAGTGTGAGCCCTGCAAGGCCAGGCCCTTATGGACAGTGGTGTCAAACTATTCACTTTGTTCCTTTGTTTTTCTACGTTTTACTAAGGGGGACTGTAATATTTAACTTTTTAACCTTGCTTCTTTAGTTTCCTGCTTTGTCCCTAAGATTCTGTACTAAGATGGCACTGTAAGTGGCGACTCGTAAACTTTTCACTGTACAGGTCGCTCTGCTATAACGTGCATTTCATTAACATGAAGTCGCTATAACGCGATTGAAAAATTGGGGACACTGTTTCTAAAGCACAACATTTTAAAGCGTGTGTTGGCTGTAACGTGATTGCATCACCAATACTTTAAGTGTTGATTCTAATGCGCGATTTTTCTGTAACACGGGGCTGCACGAGGATGCAACCATCGCCTTAGAGAAGAACTACCTGTAGTCCTGTGAGTACATGTGACAATAAACCTAATTCTAACTCAATCATAAATGCTAAGGAGCAAATAAGAGAGTGAAGAAGATGCTAATATCTATGAGGACAAGTTGCTGTAATATTAAAGAATACATTATTTTCATATTGCAAGATAACTACGAATGCATATGGTGCTGTATGAGGATTTGTAAAATACCGTTAGACACTTAAAAACTTCCCTCCCTGAGAAGCAGCCTCTTGTCTCCGGCAGATAAATATCTGAAGTACACAACGCAGCCAGAATCCAATTTTCAAAAACAGACAAAAGAGGTGACTCTTCAATACCAAAAATAAATCTCTGAAAGGACAGACCTCATTTATGCCCAGCATCAACAATGAAGCAGCTTCCTGAATACGGATCAAATAGCCTTTGTTCTGAGGGTTGATTTTAACCATTTCAACATGACTTGCTGTCAGATTAGAAATCTATAGAACAGGTTGGAAGATCTGACATCTTGATTTGGTGAGCAGTGATTTTCAGCTGTCAGGCGACAGTTTAAAGCTGTGAGGTGGAGCAGCTGGAATGGGTGAAGTTTGGTGACTCTCCCAGACCTGGGTTCAAGTCCCACCTGCTTCAGAGGTATGTCATCACATCTCTGAATGGGTTAATTAAAAATAAATCCTAAGGTCCATTTGATATAGATTTCAGAGGCTGTAAGTGGGGAAACAGCAAATCGCGTTAGGAACCTGTGATTTTCTTGCAAAAAAGAAGACAATCATACTTTTGTTCATGATTATTGACCTGAATTTTTGTCCTGCAACTCCACTTATTTGGTGTGAACCATTTTGAGACATGATGCTCCTCAAGTGAGTAAATTAGAATATGGAATCAATTGTTGGGCACCATTTACAATGTTCAGATACAAATGGGCAAGCTTACAACACCCACAAGCTATCAGATTTTGGTTTTTAGTGACTGGTTTTTAAATGAAATGATGTTGGGCAAATGTTGCAGCTCTTTGCAAGAGTATACTTTCTTACAAACCATCCTGAAACCCCATCTATATCAATGAGCTATAGCTCAAAATTAACTTTGTGTCGGTTTTGGGTGTAAGTTGAATTTTACTTCCTCTATTCCAAACATCATGTTCCTTCTATCAATCATACTTACATAGTTTTGTTACAAAGTAAAGTGTAGAGCCTCCTTGATGGACATTTAGCATGGGATTTTGTTCTTGTTTACTTCTAGTTTCTATTAGGTCAAATGACTCTCCTCTTGGTCAAGTGAAGCTGATCAGACAAATTTGAGACCTCCCCATTTCCTTCCCAATTTAAGGTTCTTGTGATTAAACCTCAAACAAAAACTGAGCAGATTAAGAAGGAAGTTGAGCTGGCTGCAATGTAAAATCATGGTCCACTGATGCAGCAGAGAGAAAGGTAACAGAACTGCCCATGAGAGAAAGAGAGCAAGTCAGGTGTGTTGTACAAAGAATTTTCAAATGAGAAAATAATTAAAATGGGAATTCACAACCGCTGAGGGATTTGTTTGAGAGGAATCAATTACTCAACCCAAATGGAAAATAAGGAGATGGCAGATGAAGTGAACAGGTATTTTGCATCAATCTTCACTATAGAGGTTACCAGCAACATCCAGAAATAGCTATAACTAAGAAAATGGAAGGAAAGAAGGAACTCAAATACAATCATCAGGGACTGATACTGCAGACTGACAAGTTCATGGATCCTGATAAACTTCATCTGAGGGTCTTAACAAAAGCAGCTCGTGAGATAGTTGATTCACTGCTTTTAAGTTTACTAAATTTATTTCACATTTCAGATTGCTCCCATTAAAGTGAAAAAAAAATACAATTTCTTTATTCAAAAAGGGACAGAGAAAGCAGAGGGGAATATGCTAAAAAGCCAAACATTTATCTTTGAGAAGCTCTCCTTCAGTCAGTTATAGCAGGGTACATCAAAAAGTTCCAAGGTAATCGAGTCGAGTGAACATAATTTTGTGAAACCAATTTATTGACCTTTTTTTGAGGAAGCAATATGTGTGCTGTGAATAATGAGGGATTGTTGAAGGTACTGTGTTTGGATCTCCAGAAGGCATTTGCTAAGATGCCACATCAAATATTATTGAGGAAAATCACATTGATTCAACCTTTTTCACCATAGAACCTATATCATTTCTCGCTACCACCCTGAGGTCACCCTTAAATATCAGAGTTAAACCGTCTGCCTTTCCTTCCTGTCTGTCCTTCCAAATAGTCTGATACTTCTGGATATTCCAGTCATGATCACTCTGCAATCATTTCTCTGTAATGGCCACTAAATCATAACCATTCATGCTGTCAACTCATTTACTGTGAGCATTCAGGCAAAGTGCTGTTGTGTTAGTTTTTACACTTTTTAAATCCTAACACCTCCACCAGAAGAACTGGCTCATTTTTTTCTGTCTGTACCTGGTTTCCACTTACTTTGTTGCTGTACTGCTCAATTGTTTCTTGCTTTCTTTTACAAAATTGATTATCTTTTTCTTTAATCCCTCACCCACTCTAGCTAACTCAAAGCCTCCCCTTTTGTTCCCTTAGGTTCCCATCCCCCCCATTAAACTAGTTTAAGGACCAGAGTCGAAAAGTGTGGGGCTGGAAAAACACAGGTAGCATCTGAGGAACAGGAGATTCAATGTTTCAGACATAAGCCCTTCATCAGGAATGTTGGGGGGGTGGGGGGAATGTGTGGAGAGGAAGGGGGCTGAGAGATCAATTGGGGGGGGTGTTGTTTCTGAGGGAAGGTAGCTTGGAAAGGGCTAGGTAGATGCAGGTAGGGGATGATGGTGATAGGTCGGACGGAGGGTGGAGCAGATAGGTGGGAAGGAAGATGGACAGTTAGGACAGTTCAAGAGGCCTGTGCCAAGTTGGAGGGTTGGATCTGGGGTAAGGTGGGGGGCGGAGAAAAGATGAGGAAACTGGTGAAATTGACATTGATGCCATGTAATTGGAGGGTCCCAAGACAGAAGATGAGGAGCTCTTCTTCCAGACATGGACTTGACAGTAGACGAAGCCAAGGACTTACATGTCCTTGTGGAATGGGAGGGGGAGTTGATGTGGTCAGCCACAGGGCAGTTGGGTTGCTTGGTGTATGTGTCTAAGTTGACATTAAAGTACACCCAATTATGCTAGCAAAACCACCCGTAAGAATATTGGTTCCGTCACCATTTGGGTGAAAACCATTCCTCTTGAATAGGTCCCACCTTCCCCAGAAACAGTCCCAGTTATTCAGAAATCTAAAACCCTCCCTCTTACACCATGGATTAAACTGCCTAATCTGCCAATTCCTAGCCTCACTAGCATGTGACACAGATAGTAATCCAGAGCTGCCTTTAAGTTCTTGGCTTTCAATCTGGCTCCTAACTCTTTAAAGTCAGCCTTTGGGACCTCATCCCTTTTTTTATCTAATTCATTTTATACCAGAACCACTGGCTGGCTCCCTTCCCCCCTGCAGCTGCTCAGAAACCTGTGGGACTCTTGCACCAGGGAGGCACTACCCCATTCTGTTGTCACTAGTGCGGCTGCAGGAATGTGTCTCTGTTCCCCTAATGATTGAGTCTTCTATTACTACAGTCCAACCGTCTTTTCCTAGCCGGCTCTGTGCAGCTGAGCGGCTCATGGTGCTGCGGGTCTCAGCAGAGAGTACCACTTGGCTATTGGGATGGCACTAACTGCCTCATTTAATGCATGTGTGTGATGATCACCATTCCCTGTCCTCCTACACCCTTTTACACTGTGGGGTGATCACTGCCTTGTCCACACTACCCACGTAACTCTCATTCTCTGAGATGCGCCTCATTGCCCCTGGGCCTTGCTCAAGCACCGTAACCTGTGAAGCATTGCCTTGCAGTGCTGAGACAGAATGAGGTTGTAAAGTGGGAGCTTTAGTTTCGGCCCAGGAAGCTAACACAATGACACTGCCATCACTGCACTGAGTTAGACATGATGGGCAAGAGAAGGTCAGCTCAGGTAAAAAAAGTTGGTGATTACACCTTCTTCTTGAAGGGCCAGTCCAACCATCCAGTGAAGAGGACACTGCCTGTAATACTGTGGAGTATCACAATGAAGTAGATAATTGAAATTCGTTTCTTGCTACAAGTTACCCAAAATTAGCATCAACTTATGTCAAACATCATGCTGCTTTGCAATTGGTTTCAAGAGAATACCTCTTTTGTTTCAAGAATTGAAGAGAAATGATTTTTTGCTGTACTATTTTTTAGGACATTATATAGATACATGCCAATTCACTGAGGCTGAGGCTTAAAGGGCATTCTGCAATTTCAGGAGATACTGAGATCTGCGGCTGCTGGAGAAGTCAGTCGATAAAGTGTGGCGCTGGAGAAAACACAGCAAGTCGGGCAGCATCTGAGGAACAAGAAAGTCGACGTTTCAGGCTTAACCCTTCATCACCACTCCACTCAAGCCCGAAACATTGACTCTCTTGCTCCTCACATGCTGCCTGACCTGCTGTGTTTTTTCCAGCGTCACACTTTATTGTTGCGGCAATTTCATCCATGGAGAATCCCAAGCAAGCCATGCAGCCAGCAATCCCAAGAAATGCCTGTCCCTGGGGAAACCAAATAAGTTTGTGTGTTGCTGCTAGAATCAATGCTATAATAGCAAATCTGCACCCAACCACCTCCCCACCTCCAACCCCTTTATATTTCGAATTATTTGTAACTGAAGCGACCAAATAATTGCTGGGTGCAAAAGTTGAATATTGCTGAAAAGAAAAACAGGTTATCAAGACAGTACAAGATCAAAACCTAATAACTAATAAATGAAAACTGGAGGGTTGTGATTTTTGTTCAGCCAAGGGTTTAATGCAGCACTCCACTATGTCTATTGGAGGCAAATGTGCTCAAGGAGAATTATGCTTTGCAAGAAGTCAAAGAACCATAGACATTTTCAGAGCAGCAGGAGACAATTTGACTATAATGTCTGTGTGACATTTTGCTGGAGCAATTGGAAAAAGAATTGCCTTCCTCCACAATTTCAATTCTTCTTCACTATCTTTAAATATTTAAATATTTCAAAGAACGTAATGGTGCTTGCCTCAAATGGCAGAGTATTGCATGGTCCAAAAAAACCTGCATAAAGGAATTCTACCCTCTATCCTCAATCTCTTGGTGACGATATTAAATTAATGAGCCTTCCACTACAACAGATGAAACAATGAATATTATAGTTAAAGCATCTTATCACAGCCCTGAGATATGTCTCAAAATTTTCACATACAGTGAATCTTTATAATGTTGCCTGTAAGCACACATGAAGCCTATTTTGTACACATCAGGATTACATAAATAACAGTAGGATGAATTTGGTGTTTGTCAGTGTAAATTGATCATAAAGAATAAAGAACTCAGCACAGCACAAAAACAGGCCTCTCGGCTGACCAAGACTGTGACAACACATGCTGCCTTTCTAAACTAAAAACCTTTTGCCTCTATGCAGTCCATATCCTCTGTTCCATGCCTATTCATGTACCTGTCAAGATGCCTTTTAACCATAGCTATTGTATCCACCTCCACCGTTAGCATATTCTGGCACTTACCACCCTCTGTGTAAAATAAACCTTGCCTCTCATATCTCCTTTAAAGATTTACACTCTTTAACATAGATTTAAGGACTCTCCTATGCTGAGAAAAAGACTCTGACTATCCATTCAATTGATGACTCTCATAATTTTGTCAGCGTCTGTCAGATCACCCCTCATCCTTCAAAGTTCAAATGAAAACAGACCAGGTTTGTCCAATGTCTCCTCATAACTCAACCTCCAAACCAGGCACCATCCTGGTAATCCTTTGCTGTAATCTCTCCAAAACTTCAACATCCTTCTTGTAGTGTGGTGATCACAACTATACACAATATTCCAAATGTGACCTAAATTGTGGGCGGCACGGTGGCACAGTGGTTAGCACTGCTGCCTCACAGCGCCAGAGACCCGGGTTCAATTCCCGACTCAGGCGACTGACTGTGTGGAGTTTGCACATTCTCCCCGTGTCTGCGTGGGTTTCCTCCGGGTACTCCGGTTTCCTCCCACAGTCCAAAGATGTGCACGTCAGGTGAATTGGCCATGCTAAATTGCCCCTAGTGTTAGGAAAAGTGGTAAATGTAGGGGAATGGGTGGGTTACGCTTCGGCGGGTCGGTGTGGACTTGTTGGGCCGAAGGGCCTGTTTCCACACTGTAAGTAATCTAATCTAATCTAAATAAAGTCCTACACAGCTGCAACGTGACTTGCCAACTTTTATATGCTGTGCGCTGACTGATGAAGGTGAGTATGTCACATGCCTTCTTGATGACCTTCTCTGCTTGTGTCACCACTTTGAGGGAACTGTGACTATGCCAAGATCCCTCTGTATGTTGATGCTGACCACTTCTTCTGGTTTCCTCCTCAGGTATTTATCCTGCTGTTCACCCCAGGTTCACTCTGACTGACCCCGCTCCTCAGGTATTTATGCAGCTATTCAAATTGCCTACTTTGTCCTTGAGAGGATCTAACCTTTCCCTAGCTATCCTCTTGCTCCTTACACAGATAAAATGTCTTGGGGTTTTCCTTAACCCTGCTTACCAGATGCATTTCATGGCCTGTTCTTGTCTTCCTAATTCCTTGCTTGAGTTCCACTATCTTTCTTACTACAAGGGGGCTATCTATCTTCAGGTTACATAAGCCTTCTTTTTCTTTTTGACTGATCTCTCTACACTTATAATCCAAAGTTCCCAAATCTTGTCATCCTTGTCCTTAATTTTTCACAGGAACATGCTGACCATGAACTCTAAATCAACTAGCCTTGAAAAGATTCAGCCATCCAAAGTCTACATTCCACAATTCCTGCCTAATTTTGTGGTAGTTAGCCTTCTCGCAGTTTAGTATGTTTACCGAAGGACTACTGTTATCCTTATCCATAAGTATTTTCATATTTACAGAATTATGATCACTGGTCCCAAAATTCTCCCCCACTGAAACTTGGATCACCAGGCTGGGCTCATTCCCTAATATCTAGTATGGTCTAGTATGGTCCTTTCCTTAGTTGGACTGTTTACATAATGCTTCAAGAACCATCCTGGATGCATCAACAAATTCGCCACCATCAAAGCTCCTGGCACTAAGTGAATCCCAGTTGAAACTTTATTGCTGGAACAGCACAGCAGGTCAGGCAGCATCCAGGGAACAGGAGATTCGACGTTTCGGGCACAGGCCCTTCTTCAGGAATGGCCTGTGCCCGAAAGGGCCTGTGCCCGAAACGTCGAATCTCCTGTTCCCTGGATGCTGCCTGACCTGCTGTGCTGTTCCAGCAATAAAGTTTCAACTTTGATCTCCAGCATCTGCAGACCTCACTTTCTCCACTAAGTGAATCCCAGTCAACATAGGGAAATTTAAAATCAGCCATGACAACAACCTGTGGTCTTCTCAGTTTTCCAGAGATTGTCTACATTTCTGCTCTTGAATCACCCACTGGCTGTTGGGAAGCCTGAGTGAGTAGTGCCTGCAAACCTGATTCCTGAAGAGCCAAGCATAGTTCTCTTTGAGTTGTGATATCACATAGAGTCATAGAGACGTAGTTCCACCTTACATTCAGCACCACATTCACTCTGACTGACCCCGCTCCTCAGGTATTTATCCTACTGTTCACCCCCAGGTTCACTCTGACTGACCCCACCCATCAGGTATTTATCCTGTTGTTCACCCCCAGGTTCACTCTGACTGACCCCACCCGTCAGGTATTTATCCTGCTGTTCACCCCCAGGTTCACTCTGACTGACCCCGCCCGTCAGGTATTTATCCTGTTGTTCACCCCCAGGTTCACTCTGACTGACCCCCCCCAGGTATTTATTCTGCTGTTCACCCCCAGGTTCACTCTGACTGACCCCGCCGCTCAGGTATTTATCCTGTTGTTCACCCCCAGGTTCACTCTGACTGACCCCCCCCCTCAGGTATTTATCCTGCTGTTCACCTCCAGGTTCACTCTGACTGACCCCCCCTCAGGTATTTATCCTGCTGTTCACCTCCAGATTCACTCTGACTGACCCCCCCCTCAGGTATTTATCCTGTTGTTCACCTCTAGGTTCACTCTGACTGACCCCCCCCCCCCCCCCCCCCCCTCAGGTATTTATCCTGCTGTTCACCTCCAGATTCACTCTGACTGACCCCCCCCCCTCAGGTAGTTATCCTGTTGTTCACCCCCAGGTCACTCTGACTGACCCCCCCCTCAGGTATTTATCCTGCTGTTCACTTCTAGGTTCACTCTGACTGACCCCCCCCCCCCTCAGGTATTTATTCTGCTATTCACCCCCAGGTTCACTCTGACTGACTCACTCCTCAGGTGTTTATCCTACTGTCACCCCAGGGTCACTCTGACTGACCCCATCCTTAGGGATTTATCCTACTGTTCACCCCCAGGTTCGCTCTCACTGACCGCACTCCTTAGGTATTTATCCAGCTGTTCGCTCCCAGGTTCACTCTGACTGACCCTGCTCCTCAGGTATTTATCGTGCAATTCGCCCCCAGGTTCAATCTCCTTCACTCTATTACTGCTGCAGTCACTGCTCAGACTGACCTGATCATGTGGTTGTTGATCGTCTCCAAATGACTTCTCCCTTGGGTGTAACTTGCATTTGATGTGCTTTTTCTCAAATATGTTTAATTTTCTCATGGTGCTCTTCTTGTCTGCAGAAAAGACCTAATCATTGATCATCTCCTGTTTCACTTCACAACCAGTTGCAGTTGTTCCAGTGATGCTCCCAACTTTTGAATTTTGTCCTCCACACTTTTCTTCTTTCTTATTCTAACAGAATGCTTGGTCATCATTATCCACTTTTCAATCCATTAGAAGGGTTGATGGCAGACTAGTTAACTTAGTTGTTTTCTCCATGAATACTGATTGACCTACCGGCCTGAATTTCACCTCTCTTGATGTGCTTGTAATTAATATTAATCAACTATCCCAACCAGAAAGCTACAGGAAGATGGAATTTACTTTCTGAGGTGAAAACAAGCTATGTGTAACATAACTGAACACATTGAGCTAATTTATTTTACTGGTAAACACAGATGCTCAATTATGTATTAGGTTTTTAAAGCCAGAAAATAAATTAGCAGAATAATTATAGTATCTGAGACAGCTTTTGTTGGTGTTTGGAATTTATTCCTCATTGAAATGCAAGAAGCCAGTACATGACATAACAAGAGGCAAAATCTTATGAATCTCCCAGAAGTATAAAAAGGAATGGGCAAAGGTAGTTATTGAGTTGAAGTCAAACTTTTGGATTTTCCAATGACCAGATACTTATTATTCCAGAATAAATGGGAGTTGTGCACAGGGAATCTAGTGAATCCCCATCATAGCAGACTCTGAATGAATTGTCGGGGAAATTAAAGATGCCACTGGGCAAATCCTCTAGCCCTGAAACCTTCTAGAAGTCTCTACTTATATCAGGGAATTCAGGCAGTTCCAATTAAATTAAGTAACAAGTTATTCAGGAAAAGTTAAACTAACAAATAGGTAATCGATGCACTGAGTCACTTTTCGAATGGATCAATGCTTACCTCATACACTCCAACTGCACCTCCTCCAGTCATCTTACATCACTGATTCTAACCCGACGGCCTTGGGATCTGAACTCTCTTCACCCACTCCATACCCGTCCCCTTGACCTTGCTGCTGGACCCAACCACCACTCTCATCCTGACCTTCTTTCTCCCACCCACACCAACTACTCTAAACACTATCACTTCCCGACTTCTTTTCCTTTTTGTTCCTGACTTCTTTCCCACTTGGCAACATAGGCCCTGCCTCATTGGCACCATACACCCTGGCATCAGCTATCAAAGGAGCTGAAAGATTCTGGAACTTCCAGTGACAGATTATCACAGCTGACTGTTGTGAAAAGGGGTAGGTTTGCCTGCCTCTGACAATTCAAGCAAAGAACTGCCAGAATCGAAGCCCTGATTAGGATCTCCTCTCAGAAATGTATAGCTCCCCGCTTTTGTAATAAAAAATAAAAAAGGGGACAGTGTGGTAATTTAAGATTGCTGCTCATCACAAAATCCAACCCATTTCTGTCAGCAGGATGGAAGTTGTGTTTAAGTTGGTGGCCAATTGAATGTGGATCGTGTTTCTCAGTCACAAATAGATGATACATTTTTCAATAGATTATCATGTCATATGTGTTCCTTCAAATAACTTGAACAGCTTAAATATACATTTGGTATTACGTATGCAGCAAATGAGAAACATTTGTCCTCAGATGCACAAATGTTTAAAATATGGTATGTGTAGCAGCTGGCATCAATGTCCTTGTTGATATGTTTAAAAATCACACAACACCAGCTTATCGTCTCACAGGTTTATTTGAAAGTACATGCTTTTGGAATGCTGCTTCTTCATCAGGTAACTATTGGGGCAGGATCATAGGACACAGAATTTACAGTAAAAGATCAAAGTGTCATACAACTGATGCAATGCATTAGACAAACCTAGATGGCTGTTAAGTTTTTAATCACTTAGAATAGGGATGCAGTTTTCAATTGATTAATATGTAAATCCCAGGATTTCTTTAAAGCCACAGCTCTGATATAATTTAAGGTTTTATCCGTGGATAAAAATAGGTGACATCTCAGCTCTGACGATACGTTGTTGATTTGGACTGAAAATGAACTCCTTTCATTGTATGGGGGCATGGATGAACCAGAGTAGAGGAGGTGTTGATTCATTGGGATGGAGTGGTGGTTGTGATGGGATAAAGGGCATAGCTGACTGAAAGAAGGAGTGGAAATCATGTAAAAGCCTGTGGGAGTCAGAGAGAGGAAGCTGGACAACACAGCCAAGATCAACATCAACATCGCAACCACGATTGTGGGGAGAGAACTAAGGTTATGCAAGGAAGGTGAATGGTAAGTTTCTGAGTAATAGGGAAGTCATCTCTCATACCAGAGGCTGACCTGTAGTGGCAGAGAGAAGCTCAAGGATGAACAATGGTTAGTCAACGGTGAATGGAGAAGGTGTGGGTTTGGGGGGGGGGGGTGCGGTTAGAGATGAGGATAAAGGTCACAGAATGTTGGGAAAGGAATATGGAGCAATACTCTTATTGTATCCAGACTCTAGCCAGAATTTGGTCCCTGAAAGATCTATTGATCACATTAAAAATGTGACTGTGCAACTGGTAGTCGACCCAATGATGACAAACTCTCACAAACAACAAGACTGAGACGGAAAAAGAGCAGGGAATGAGTCTGTCCTAGTAACATTTAAATATGGCATCTGGATCTTCAATCCCTTGAAGTAATGGCAGGGCCTATGACATCTTGTCCATCTGTCCTGCACAACGATTTAACACCCTTCCCTTTACATATTTAATTGGCTGCCTGCCATATGACTGCACATGGCCAGCCACTCCGCTTTCACAGGAAGTGATGCACTGTTGCAATTCTGCTGCTGGATATCTCAATGTAGAAGACTACTCTGACCAAGGGATGGAACATTGCCTTGGTCCCAACTCAACAACTAGCTGTTCAATGTCACAGCAGATCATTTATGTCATATTGTATAAATTCATTTCACCATTTTGTTTTAGGTTCTGCCTCTTCCAATCCTTTCATTTGATGTTGCACCAAAATATTATTTTAGATAAATACATCAGATTCTACATTTAAAGTTTCATCCCAGGGACCCCTTTCTTTTTTCCAGCTTTTAATGTTATTCAAATTGTTTTTCCTAGTGCTGAATCTTCCTCTTAGTATTTTTATTCAAGTTAGATTTCACTGCTCTCCTTGTGTTAAATCCCTGACTGGAAGGAATGTGTGTTGTTCTTCTGTACAGTTGCTGAATTTCATTTGAGTAATGACAAGAATCGCATAAATTTTAAGCCATTTTAAAAAGAATATTACTTGGGGATGGTGTCGTGAGCAACATTAGAGCTGCCTCTGGTAAGAAACTGACCACATGATAAATATTCAATTCAAAGTAGTTGGGGTTTACCTCAAGTTTAACTTACTAATGAATGTTTTGACTGAATATGTAACATTTACTTACAAATATAGATCCTGAAAGTACTATTGTTATGAAATGTCGATATTGATTGAAGAAGGCGGCTCACCACTACTTTCTCAAGGCAATGAATGATATTTAATAAGTGCTGGCCCACATCTCATGAAAAAACAATATCTTGATTCTTCTCCTGCTACCAATATAGTCACTTTGTTGTAGATTATAACTACACCCTGCTCAAAAATATACCCTTATGTCAATTTGTTTCTTTCAGTATAATCTGTATCCTTTGTCTAGTAATACTCTTACAATTGAAAACCATTCATTCCATCAAAACCCTTGATGACTTTCACCAACTAGATCAACTCTCCTCTTAGCCATCCCTCCTCCAAGAAGAGCAATCCCTGCTTGTAGCATCCTGCACAGAATTGAACTTTTACATCTTGTGTGCCATTCTGTTAATCTCCATGGCACTTAGTATCCTTCCTAAATTGCGATACTCAGAATTGGTTGCAATTTTCCAGCTGAGGTATAAACTGTATTTTATAAAGTCTAAGCATAATTTCCTCATTCTGTTCTCTATGACTTTATTTATAAAGTCTATTTACAAGTAAACTCTTCTGACACCCTCCTCAACTTTCACTAAAGATTTGTATGCATACACCACCAATTCTGCTTGCACACATATCTTTTTTAATATTGTTTGTGTTGCCTTCATTATTTCGACCAAGCTAAATTTCTCCTATAATTTGCCTATTTTACTGCTTTACGATCTCTGGGAGAAAATTGTCGTAATATAAATTAGTTACTTTTAAATATGAAAGGGACGTAATCAAGTTCAAAACAAGAATCTTAAGCAAAGCTAATTATATAAGCATCATAATAAGATTGGTTAAGATTAAATGGGTTAAGAGACTAAAATATATGGAGGTAAATAAACAAGCATGGAAAATGAAGAAATTATTCAATTTCCAACAGAAGTAAAAATAATGACATGAAAGATCCATCTGTGCATTACTAGAACAGTTAGAGACAGCATTATATTGGAAGAAGAGGCTTATCATGGTGTGATTGATAATAGAAACCATTGTTATCTGTTCTAACATTTCCTTCTATAAATAATGTTTCACATTCATTTTTAGAAAAAGATTTTTATCAGGAAAGACCGGTATTCTATGTGAGGTTCATGATTCAGTCTGCGCCCCACTACCAAACATCACCCCCACCCCCATCCCACCCCTACCCCACTCTCGCTGGGGAATGAAACTTGGAGACAGCAGTAGTCAGCATGGTGGGATTGGGCAGTGATTGGTCAACCCCCTATGCTGCAGAAAACCAACCAAAGCTAACGGGGAGGTCAACCCTCTAACCTCCCAACAACTTCAAAAACAACCAGTAAAATAGCTACAATCTGGAGGGAGAAACGTGGGATGAGAGTTATAAAACCAAATCCTTGCAGCCCTGTGTCAATGCCTAGAGCCTGCACAGTGAGATCTGAGAATGGATTGCTCCTGGAGAGGAGACACACTGTGAATGCCTGCTGGGTAGGGAACCATGGCGAGCAAAGATAAAAATCACACAACACCAAGTTATAGTCCGACAGGTTTATTTGGAAGCACTAGCTTTTGGAGTGTTGCTCCTTCATCAGGTGGCTGTGGAAGAGAATCATAAGACACAGACTTTAGAGCAAAAGATTGAATGTCATGCAACTAAAATGATATATTGAACAATGTATCATTTATTCAATATATTATTTCAGTTGCATGGCACTGTAATCTTTTGTTATATATTCTGTGCCTTATGATCCTCTTTCAAAGCTACTAGATGAAGGAAAAGCGCTCCGAAAGCTTGTACTTGCCAATAAATGTATCAGACTATAACCTGGCATTGTGTGATTTTTAACTTTGTGCACTCCAGTCCTACACTGGCACCTTCATATCAGAAGCAAAGATAACTGTGTTTGGAGCAGGAATGGTCAAACTGGAAGACCATTTTCAGCAAGGTGCCATATCGTAAGTGTCCATTTGTCCGGGTACCACAATGACACTGCCCAAAAGAAAGAACTAATCCAACTCAGTAACTCTTTCAAAGGTTTCAGGTCTTTCCTCACTAAACCATCGTTAAGCTGCTCAGAAGGGTTTAGCACATGTGGATGTCAGAACTGCTGACATCTGAATACTGAATACAGCAACGTAGCTTATCACCTTTCTCTCTTTCTGTCCATAACCTGATATATAACATCCACTATTTACCTTGTGTCTTATCTGTCAGGCTTAAGTCTGTTTGGGGATAAAGGGATATTTTGGACTCATACTCTACATCGTTCATTAATGCTTTTAAGAATTTGTATTGTTGCCATTCCTAGAATCTTGTAAAGTACACTTCATTAGTAATACATAGCTATTCTTGTCTTATGTAAGCCAAATAAGGTCAGAATTCTTTGTAATAAGTATAGCTCAGGGCAATAAATTGAAGACCAATTTGGAGGGGTTATTGCAATATTTTCATAAAACTTTCATTATTTGTGAAGGACTCACAGTTCTCCAGCTCGTGTGTTCTCTGTGTGGTTAATTTAGTGCTTGTGACACCAAAAGAATTGGCAATGCCCAGAAGGTGACCAAAACGTTGACTAAAAAGAAAAAAAGAGAGTAAGCTGACCAAAGATATAAAAACAATTTAGAGGAGTTTCTGCAAGTGTATAAAAAGAGGAGAGTAACTAAAGTAAACATTGTTCAGTTAAAGGCAGAGACAGGAGAAATTATGGGAAATTAAAAATGGTGAGACACGGAATAAATATTTTGTGTTTGTTTTCACATTGGGAGACATATTAAATATCATAAAAAGAGGGTAACCAAGAGGCTAATGAGTGTGAAGACAATAGTGCAATTAATATGAACAACAGAAACAAAATCAGAAAAACCTGATTGAGTAATTAGAGGCAAGAAATCCCAGATCAGTATCTTGGGGTTGTAACTGAGGTAGCTGCAGAGATAATTAAAGCGTGATAATGAATTCTCAAAATTCCCTGTATTCTGGAATGGTCCCAGCAATTTGAGACTTTGAAAATGTATCATTAGTATTAAAGAAAACAATAAAACAGGAAACGCTGATCGATTGGCCAATTAGTGCATAATATCAATCATTACAAAATCGTTCAAATTTATGAATAAGGAAGTCTTGACAGTCTGAAGTCTGTAAAATTCTAGACTGATCAAGTTGGAATAGTATGGTTTTAATAAAGGAATATCATGTTTAACAAAATTATTTTACTTTGAGAAGTTGAGGTGATGACAAATCAGAAGTCTAAAATACGATTGGATTTATTGAACTTGTAATTACTTGTTTATTTAAAATATTAAACTAAAAGATGACTAAGTGTAAATTCAATAGCTAAATGGAGAAAGAGAGAGAGATCCTCCATGTGGTGTAAAGAAAGTTTCAAAGGAACAGACTTGAGATGGAGAATTGCATTACAAACCAACTATAATCTCCTGAAAATTCACATTTGTGAATTTGATCAGAGGAAAGACAGCAGTCTGGGTGAGTAAACTGTTTTGTATCTTTCCCTTTGAAAAATACAGAAGACAGGCTTAAACACTCATTCAGCCCTGGCCAATGTGTGCTAATGGAGGAATGTACTCATATGAATTATGATGAGTTCAAGTGTGCTGCAAAGGCTGTAGTCAAAGAACCATTTTCTGATCACCCCCGTATTACAGGTAAAGGACTGTATTGCTATCACTGCTAGAAGCCTGCCATGAAGAAACAAGAACTATCTTGCTCTGTTAGCTGCCAGTTAACTGTTATTAAAAGGAGACAGGACAAAAGAATTTTAACTAACCTACAAAGCCAAAAATTCCAAATCTACTTCCTTAACTTTTAAGATTCACTGTATTCTTCACAAACAACCCAGAAACTGACTTGGGTTATCTTTTATCATTTTTCACTGGACTTGCACTTCATTTTTAAAGTGTGTTGCTTTATTATTTCTATTTGTGTTTAGGAACTGATGATCACTTTTTTGTTAATTCAAGAAAACCTGATAAAATTGGCCTTTTAAAACATAAAATCATTTGGATCTTAGAGAAGGGTACGCACGAGGGATCCTTTGATATTTAATCTTATTTGAACCAGTTATAGAAGTGGGTGACGAAAGAAAGGGAGGCAGTTTGTGCTCTCTCACCCAAGACCATAACAATTTGGAGTATCCCATGTGGAACTGTAATAACTTGGGAACTTTGCCCAGGATCTTGTCTGAACAAGTTAAAATAAAAATAGAATAACTGCACCTCAGCTGTAATGTTCTTGGCAGATCATTCAACCTCTTCCTTGTGTGAACCCATGTTCTTGGTTTGATACTGTTGGCAACCTCATTCCAGGATGGTACTGTGCATGGAAACCTGATGCCACCCTGGGAAGAGGACCTGTATCTATAATTACACTTACTCTACTGCCAAATAACGGAACCATGGAGCTTGGGGCCCTTGACTGCCAGCAAATGGTGCAAGCAAATGAAGTTCATCAGAAGCTTCACCATCAAGGAGATTAAAACAATACCATTTATTGAGAAGTGGCAAGATATTAGTGGGATATACTTTCAGTGTGATGGACTCCTGCCTTTATGAGATGCAGTCCAGCGAATGTAGTAAGAACAATCCCTCCTCCCAAATGAGTAAATTGCCTCTTAGCAATCCCAATACTGGTGTAACCCTTGGGGAGGTCATGCGTGTGATTGGATAAACTGAATGATTACTCCATGGCACCCATCTATCTTAAAATGTTGGCAGGGACATGGGAGGCAAGAGAGAGGAGGGTGAATGATAAGGAGAAGACCCATCCCCATACATTGATGTTTCCGGCAAGGATTTTAACAGCAATGTTAAACAGAATTGAGGAACATTTTCTAAATGTGGCAAAAGAGGATTAGAAGAATCATTCATCACCAGAATTATAATTCTCTGTGGTAGTAACTGGGCATAACACGTTTAAATATTCAAACACAGATGGTCAACTGTGTTGCATAACGTCAACAGGTATATCGAGGGACTGACTGCATAAATTACATTCGGCCGGAAACCTAAAGCACTAAGAATGTAAGAATACAAATGAAAAATGTTGCAGCAAAATGTCTTTTATTCACTCATCTAATATGGGCATCACCAGTGTTTATTGCCCATCATTAGTTGCCTTTGAAAGGTAATGGTAAGCTGCATTTGTGAAACATTGCAGTTCAAGTGCTTTAGATAGATCTACAATGCTGTAAGGGAGGGAATTCCAGGATTTTGACGAGGCCACACTGAATGAACAGTGATACGTTTCCAAGTCAGGAAGGTGAGTGGCTTGAAAGAGAACTTGCAGGTGGTGGCATTCCCAATGTCCATCTAGATGGGAGTGATCATGGGTTTGGATGTTGTTCTCTAAGAAACCTTGGTGAATCTCTACCGTAACAGTTTGTACTATCCACCAGTGTTAGGATTGGGAGAGTGGATCTTTGTGGATGTGGTGTTAATCAAGTGGTCTACATTGTCCCAGATCAAGCTTCTTGAGTGTTATTGGAACTGCACCTATCCAGTCAAGTGGGTAGTGTTCCATCACACTCATGACTTGTGCCTTGTGGATGATGGACAGGCTTTTGGAAGTCAGGAAATGAGTTATTTGCTGCAGGATTCTTTGCCTCTGACTTGTTTTTGTGGGCATTGTATTTGTGTGGCTAGACCAGTTCAGTTTATAGTCAGCCAATGGTAATCCTGAAGAAGTTGATCGTGGAGAAATCAATGATGGTGATAACATTGAATGACAAGTGGCAGTCATTAGATTATCTCATTGGAGATGCCATCGCCTGGCAGTTGTGCAGCACAAATGGTGACTTGCCACATTTCAACCCAAGCCTGGATATTGTATTGGTCTTTTTGCATTTGGACATGGACACTCAGATTAGTGAATGCACTTGATTCCTGTTTCTTTCCGAAGGTTGTACTCATGAACGTAATTCCAGTGGTCTGGAGTGTTAACAAGTGTTTAAGGGTGGCATGGTGGTTCAGTGGTTAGCACTGCTGAGTCATGGTGCCAGGCACTCAGGCTCAATTCCACCCTCAGGCAACTGTCTATGTGGATTTGCACCTTCTCCCCATGTCTGCTTGGGTTTCCTGCAGGTGCTTCCGTTTTCTCCCACAGTCCAAAGATGTGCAGTTTAGTGGATTAGCCAAGCTAAATTGCTCATCGTGTCCAGCAATTTGCAGGCTAGGTTGGTTAGTCATGGTAAATATAGGGTTACGGGAATAGGGTGGTTCTGGGTGGGATGATCTTTGGAGTTTCAGGGCAGCTCAATGGGCTGAATGGCTTCTATCTGTACTGTACGGATTCCATGATATGCAAATATGTTCTAACCAGGTCATCAAAGCTATCCCACTTGGAGTTCTGAGAACCTGATGGCAAAACTTTAACCTGCCATCAGGAAACAGAATTAACTTTTCTCTTTTGGGCGGCACGGTGGTACAGTGGTTAGCACTGCTGCCTCACAAGCCAGAGATCCGGGTTCAATTCCCGCCTCGGGCAACTGACTGTGTGGAGTTTGCACGTTCTCCCCGTGTCTGCGTGGGTTTCCTCCGGGTGCTCCGGTTTCCTCCCACAGTCCAAAGATGTGTAGGTCAGGTGAATTGGCCATGCTAAATTGGCCGTAGTGTTAGGTAAGGGGTAAATGTAGGGGTAAGGGTGGGTTGCGCTTCGACGGGGCGGTGTGGACTTGTTGGGCCGAAGGGCCTGTTTCCACACTGTAAGTAATCTAATCTAAAAAAAGAGAAGTTCCACGTCAGGCCTGATTCAGATTCTTTACATGCCCTTCTGAAAGCACCAGGCAGATCAAAAAAAAATTCTGCATTGCATGTGCATTCACAAATTTAACATAATATAGACATTGCAACTCGTAAGTTTTCCCTCAGAAAAAGTTGATCATGGGAAATATTTTTTAAAATGGCAACTCAGTCAGTCCAATTTAAAATGTATGGGGTATAATTTGTGTTCTTTCAAACCCATTGATTAGATGCTACAAAGTGTCCTAATGTGCAAAGTGATGTCCATGACAAGCTCACAATTTCTAAGGGATGTGTGTCAGTTGCGTTCTGAATAGAGGAATCTGTGCATGCACCTAACAACAGCTGGCAGCAGGCAGAGTGGGAAACTTATGACATTAATCATTGCACAAAGCTGATGTGACACCATTGCTGCTATTTCCAAATTCTATAATCCTGCCAAACAGCTCAGTCAATAGCATATCAGACTTGAATCTGAGCATCCAGGTTTTATGTCCAAATCCAGGCATGTGTTTTCTGGCTTGAGCACAGCCTATTACCAGCACGGATTGGCTAAGCTGAATGACCTGTTTTCATGCCATAAATATCATATGTCAGTTTCCAACCAATCCTAACCTCACACAACAGCAGAAAGAAGCCTCTGCAAGTGTTATTTAATTGTCAACATGTTGGATGTACAATTTCTTCTGACTGCTGGTGTCATTTTACAAATTCGTGAGCTTTCTATTCTTGCTAGAAGGTTCATTAGCCTGCACAGGAAGGTCTGGCTGATGTTGAAGTATTTTAATTGTTCATTTAAATCTTGCACTGAAGCAAGATACTGTCAAATGTAGATTGCCTAAAATTGAGTAAGACATGAAAAATGAAGAAAGGCCAGGAAGAACAAGACGACCCGATAGAAGAGAGAAGACAAGGTGAAGGATTCTAAGCAGAAGGCCGTATCTGTGGGGGACTCACAGGTTTAAATTTATCAATAGACAATGTTCGAAACATTGTGAATCACTAAAGAAGTCAAAACTGAAATGCACCTCATGCAATCTTAAAGTAGTTCACTAACAGCTAAGCAAAGTCATCATTGGTTCTGAACTCGTATATTTTTGACTCCTTCCAGGCCATTGCTCAAAGAATAAACAATATCTCATTGTTTGCAGTGCAATGCTGTAAAAAAGAAGCTGCTGCAGCTCTGTGAACTCAAATGCTTTTGTCTCATTGCTTCTTGCCAAACACCCACAGATGGATTATGCATGTTGGGTTTGTGTTTGTTACAAACAGCTATTGATTGCACACAAATTGCCTTGCATGCACCATATATAAACTCTGCCACTTGCCTGAATGGAAAGTTATTGCAGGTATCATATGACCATAGGTAGCTCAGCTTGACATTGGAATGACCAATATTCTGCCAGTAGTCACAATTCCTTTATTCTGCACAGTCTTCCGTGCCTATGGCAAATCAAAAGATGAGTGTTGGAAAACAAGGGTTATGTACACTTGACATAGCTCATAACTCAGATCCAGGGCATATGTCCATATTAACAATGCATCTAAAAGGCAAGAAAACCTTACCATGGATGCTGTTGGGTTGCACATCAAGATGAGGCCTTATAGAACATCAAAGACATGTTGACTTCAAATTAGGTCTTGGCTGACTACAATCCATTCCCAACTATTATTGTTCAGCCACAGATATTAAAGCAGTTCTCTTCCAGGAACAGCTGAAAATGACAAACAGTATCTTATACATCCTAAGTAACATATAACTCTGAAATGTGATGTGCAATTATTGAAAAGGAAGACCACCCAGTCACATGGGCCTGAGAGAGAATTTCAGATTATAAACTCTCAGTTCTGAGCAAAACCAATCATAAACCAAAAATCTTGCTGGTAAATGCTAATTTGAAAGAAATGCCCAAATTTACAGATACCTCAGATCCAACTATTTTATTTTTATCTATTGCAATTTATATACAAGACCAAGTATGTCAAGTGAACTTACAGATATTAGCAAATGCCCTCTCCAGAGTCCCTGTTGACAAACATTAGCTGATAAAGAAATGTCTGGTAAACTCAATTTATACATTCAAGCAACAAATATACTGTGACCAGCAAAACAGACAAAGCTTGACCTTGTAAGACAGGGACAGAAAAAGGATTCAAAATGATCCCAAATGAATAAAGTCAGAGACTTGGTTGGGGGCTGTGGAGATGGGCCAATGCTAAACTTATTTTAAACTATTGCACAAATAACTTAATAACTAGAAGCAAGTTTGGAAGGGTGATATTGTATCAGACAGCGAGTACCTGAAAAGGTGAACTGACAGACAAGTTCACCATCAGAACATTTAGGAATGCTCCTGGATGGAGTGAACCAGTTTTTGGGTTGGTGTGTTGTTGTCTCTAAGCTATGTACAAGTAGCTATAGTTTGAACTTACTCTTAAGAATAACCTGAGGCCTAAACATAAACTTTCATGTAATTCAGATACAAAATAACTAGCCATTAAATAAAATGAAATAAACTTTTTATGTTTATCAAGACTGGGACCATATTTTGCTGAAAACTGTGTGGGCATCCTTCCCATTTGGCATCAATAAGCAAGAATAATATCAATAACTCGATTTACTTTGCGTGTCATCAAGATATTAGATACTGCAAAGACTATGAGCCCTGACAACATGCCAGCAATAATACTGAAGACTTTTCCTCCAAACCTTGCAGTTCCAGTTCAGCCATAATATTGGTATCTACCTGACAATGTAGAAAATTGCCCAGATATGACATGTACATGTAAAGCAGGAGAAATTAGCACTGCATCAGTCTACTCTCAATCACCAGTAGATTGATGGATGATATCATCAACATGTTATCATGGAGTATTTGCTTGGCAACAACCTACTCACTAACACTCAGTTTGGGTTCTGCAAGGGACACTCAGTTCCTAACCTCATTACAGCCCTAGTTCAAACATGGAAAAAGGAGCTGAATTCCAGAGAAAAGCTGGAATTGACACCTTGACATCAAGACTGTATTTGACTGAATGTGGCATCAGGAAGCCGTGGCAAAACTGGAGTCAATGGAAATGAGGGAGAAAACTCTTTGCTGATTAGAGTCAGACTTGATACACAGGAAGATGGTGGTAGCTGTTGCTGGTCAGTCATTTCAGCTCCAGGACATCTCTGCAGGAGTTCCTCAGTGTAGTGTCCAAGGCTTAACCATCTTCAACTGCTTCATCAAGCACCTTCTCTCCATCATTGATATGAAACTGGGCATTCACGGATGCACAATGTTATACAGAATTTATGACTGTTCAGATACTGAAGCAGTCCACCTCCAAATGCAGCATTACTGAGAAACTATCCAAGTTGGGACTGGCAAGGGGTGAGTAACATTTATGCCACCCAAGCGCCAAGCAATGATCTTCTCTAACAAGAAAGTAGTAATCATCTCCCATTCACTGAATCCCTCACTGTCAACATCCTGGGGGTTACCATTGATCAAAAGCTGAACTGGACTAGTCAAATAAATGCTATGTTTATAAGAGTATGTCAGAGGCTAGGAATACTGTGAGTAACTGTCCACCTGACTGCCTACAGACTATCCACCATCTACAAGCCCAAAAGTCAGGAGTATGAAGGAACACTCCCCACTTGCCTGTTGCAGCGCCAATAGTAATCAAAAAGCTTGACATCAACAAAACAGCCTGCTTACCCACACCCCCAAACATCCTGTCCCTCCACCACCAATGATCAGCAGAAGCAATCTGCATTATCTACAAGATGCACTGAAGGTTCCTTAGAAGCACCTTCTAAACCCATGATCACTACTGCCTAGAAAGACAAGGACAGCAGATACATGGGGACACCGACAGGTTACTCTTCAAGCCACTCATCATCCTGATTTGGAATATACCACCGTTCTTTCACTGCCATCGGATCAAAATCCTGGAATTCCCTCCCTAATGACATTGCAGGTCTGCCTACAGAACATTGACTACAGTATTTGAAGAAGACAGCTCACTACCACCTTCTAAAGAACGACAAGGGGCAAGCAAGAAATGCTAGCCTAGCCAGTGATGCCCATGTCCTGTGGTGGCAGTGGATCGATCAAGGTGTCTGAGGTGGATACAAACACAGCCATCATATTATCCTCTTTAAGATGATCCACAAAACAAAAAGCACAAGACAATGCAATTTCATTCCAAACTAATGAATTCTAGCATAATATTCAGGGGGTGGCACAGTGGTTCAGTGGGTAGTGCTGCTGCAGGTACCCAGGTTCATTTCCACCCTCAGGTAACTGTTTGGGTGGAGTTTACACATTTCCCCTGTGTCTGCATGGGTTTATTCCTGGTGCTGCAGTTTCCTCCCACAGTTCAAAAATGTTCAGGTTAGGTGGAGTAGCCCTGCTAAATTGTCTCACAGTTTCCAGGGATGTGTAGGATAGGTGGATTAGCTAAGGAAAATGCAGTGTTACAGGGATAGGGTAGGAGGTGCGTCTGGTGGGATGGTCTACAGAGGTTCAGTGAGGACTTGATGGGTCAAATGGCCTCTTTCCACACTGTAGGGATTCTATGATTCTGTGAACAAGAACAAACTAACCACCTTTTTGCATTCCCCTAGTGCCTGTCTTTTCCAGTGCTATTATTCCAGATAGTGACAGCTTGAATAGTGAAAAGCTGTAGATTCAGGAGACTTGGAGGATGGCCGTGTGGATCTCTGGATCTAGGTGACCCAGCTTAGATTGCATCCTCTCAGCCTTGTGGGCTCAGTGGCTGACAATACAGGCTATTAGAGAGAGGCAGGGTGGACAGGAATTCCTTAATTCTGGGACAGGCCGACAGGTTTGTGCTCTTTGGGCAGGCTGCTAATGTTCAGTGGTAGTGACTCACCAATCCCACTCATCCATCAGTGAAAGACTGCTAAATTGTTTGGTTCTTGAATCTCTTTTAACAAGTGCAAATTCACAAGGTCAGCAGTTCAAGTTTACAAAATGGCAGTCCAATGCTGGCATAGCAACACTCTTCACATCGCCCTTCCAGCATGCTGAACCTTGACGTATTACAGTGGAAGTTGGACAATCATTTGTCAAAAACTGCATCATGAAGTAGTCCATGGATGGAATGGTAGCTGTAATAACCCATTCAATGCTGGAAGTGATGGGACTCGAGCTCTGTGCGACTCCCAGGACAATTTTGTGAAGTAATCCTCCATTCTTCTGGATGTTAGGAGGGGCTTTCTAACATTCATTCCTGTGATGACCTAAACATCTCGGCAACATCTCCATTTTAAGGTTTAAACAACAAAGGCCAGCAGCTATCTGGAATCTTGAGATTTCCATGAAAAGGCTTGTTTTAAAAATAATGTCTTTTTATTGACCATGTTAATGAAAAAAAAATCAGGCATTTCCACAATCCTTCAATCTTAACTCGACAAAGCTAATAAATATGAAGATATTATAGCATTCCAGTGCACCAAACATTTATTCATGAACACTCATCATTCTTCCTCTATAGCTCCATTGAGTGGAATCCTCATTTGACTCCACTGAAACAGAGCTAGTATACATGCTCATCGTCTGGCAAACTAGGATTTCTTTCCCACTCACCCTTGCTCTGATGTAATTATACTTTGTACCTCATCACACACAGATCTCTCTTCTATCCCAGCCTCCAAACGTGCAGTGTCAGTATGTGAACTAAAAGCAATGACTGTAAAATAAAGTGACAGTGTCTTTTGTCCTTGATTGTCTTCTATTTCTTCTGGCACAGACTGAGCTTCCACTTTATAGGCATTTAAATTGAAAGAGGGTACAAGTTGTTGTAGTGCAAGAGGACAGGTATTTAAGCAGCTCATGTTAATAAACCCTGCAGGTTGCAATTCAACAGTGGTTGAAAAATAAGGGATTAGTGTGAAATGAGGAGGAAGATTCGGTATGTAGATAGCCTCATCAATCACCTATTGACTCCCCCCTCCAGTGTGACCAACTTCTAGAGGTTAAAAAAGCCTTCTTTGCACACACTTTATAAACAGGGTGTTTGTCCTGATGTGGAAGTGAGTGGGGACTTCAGAAAGATAGGGGGACATTCAGAGCAATATTGTGGGAGCAAGACACCAGGAGGCAGCTGCTGGTGTGTTCTGCACATAAACTGGAACCTACTATATAAAGTATAGTCTTATCCCATCAGGAAACAACTGGGGTCACATCTTGAGTGCCTCACATGATTCCAAATCTGGGACAAATGGTCACCCTGAATCCTTCTCGTTTTAACCAACACTGTCACCTCCAGAGGGATTAAGATTCACGGCTTGCCTTTCTCCAGTTTCTCACTACTACCTGCTTTTGTGTGCTACCTTTTGGGATGAGTAAAGAAAGCAAGTCTTTGAGTGTCCAGCAATATATCTGATTTCTACTTATTTCATAATTGAATGACTCCAAATGTGTGCAAATTGAGAGCACCATAGTATTGAATGTGTGAGGGTGTGGAATGGTAGGGTTACTATGTGAGACGGAGATTACTGTCAGGTGAGCACTGTGATTTGTGTAGTGGATTGAGGGTGTGAATGTATTCAGTAGGATGTGCCATTTAAAGATGAACTCTCCTACCTTGATATCTCACATGTGTTTCTTGGACTTCTTCCTGTATTGCATCCAAGTATTCCACATGTCATTGAGCTTGTTACTCATTCCTCTGGCTGCCTAGTAATAATGCATGTGTCAGGAGGGCCTCCTGCCTCCCTGTGGATGTAGTACAGTTCTCCTTGCTAACAATTCTTCCACATCAGGCTTCTCCTGCAATGCCAAACACCTTGTTGGATGTTCCTGGGCTTTTTAAATAGAGACAAAGTACAAAAATGGGGAGTAGTCATAGTCATAGAGTCATAGAAACAGCCCTTCGGTCCAACTCGTGAGTAGAACTGGCTGATTTATTTTTTGCAAACAGCTAGCATGGATACAATCGGCCAAATGACCTTCTTTGGTATTCTGATCTTTCCCAAGATTCTATGCTGTTTCATCTAGTCAGGATTCTTCAGTTTTGATAGGACAGGCTCATTTCAGACAATTCCCCCAGAATCTACCTCAGCACAAATATACCAGCCCAAAGAGCTGGAAACTGATTTTGAGAATCACTAACCATTTACTTCAATTTGTAGTCCCCTGCTGCTGTGTGCAGCTAGCAATAACGGTTTATTGTGCTATCTGCAAAGCAGTTAAGAGGTGTAGATTAATTGTCTGTTTGAGGGCCCTATTAAACTTGGCATTCTGAGTTTGAACTGCCCCCAAAATGCTCTCTCTTTTTCAGGCATGTGTTGTACAGTTTTGTCGAACTCCTGGTGAAATGATACCTATCCAGGGGGAGGGGGATGATTGGGAAAAAACCTCCGATCCAACGGTACAAGAGGCATCACTTATTCACTACTATTGACCAGCACCGAAGCACCGATGACAGAGCTTTGGCCCAGTTCATTTATGAACAAAGTGGAAAGACAAAAATGGTAATAAAATGTCACGTGTTCTTAAAAGAAAAGAATGATAATGGATGACCTGAGATCATGGCTTTGCTGAGTAGTCTTCTAATTAGCTGTACAGCATTGCCTGAACTGTCATCGGGTTAATGTCTTCTATCTGGCTTTTTACTATGTTTCATGTATCATTGTTCAGGGACTGACAGTAGTCAGGTTATTAGATGTGTAGATATTAAATTAGCGATGGTAGTAAACATTGTACCAGTACTTCACATCTCTGCAGAGCCAATGAAGTGGATGACACTGAATCCATGCTGATACGCTATGATGACAGATGGCAGTCATTTAACACAATACATCAGTGGGCAACCCACGTACCACAGCTGTCCTGTACTAAATGAATTAGATCAGGGTAATTAATCTAAGACAGAACCTATTGCTAAAGTAGATCCAAAGCAGAATTTCAAAAGAATAAAGCAGCTCAGATAAAAAGGCACAGTCCTTCTTGCAAAATGTAACAATATATTTTTAATGATATGAACACTGTTATATTAGATAAAAAGCAAGCCAATTTTTGAATCTTAACATCAGCAGCTGTTCCTTGATTCAGTTTCAATTTCTATATAGTCTTTAAGTTTGTTTTACATTTTTCAATCAAGTAATCATTTCCAATTTTAGAATATAGTGCCTTAAAGGATCTGGTAAAATTTAGTCAGTATGATTCACAATTAAAATGGCAATAATGTCAGAATGTGCAATCCATTTCAGTTGTATTGGCTGGGAAGTGCAAACAGACTTGGAAAGTATATACACAAAAATAGACATTGCTGGAAAAACTGGCAGCATCTATGAAGAGAAAGTTTTACTTGCATTTTCTAGTTTTGTTTCTGGTTTCCAGCATCCAAAGTTCTTCGGGTATTTTGGAATGAATATATTCTATCTTGGGGAATGATAAACCTGAAAAGCAGGCGGGCTCAAAATTAGCTTAACTACTCTGTTCAACTCCAACCCCAGTTAGAGCAGTGGTTTGAGAAATCAGTTCTGACTAAAAATGTTAACTCTGTTTCTCTGTCTCTCCACAGATACTGTCAGAGTTGCTGAGTTGCTCCACGACGTTTTCTTTTTGCTTCACACTTGTCTAATGCATTATTCACATCATTAATACAGATCTTCTATAAATGAGAGAGTGAGAAAGAGAGTGAGAGAGAACACAATAAAGTCAGGTTATGGCAGGTATAAATAGAAACTCAAAATGCAGGGAATTGATGTCCCATATGCATCACTCTTCTATCAGCTTCATGTAAATGAAATGGCATCTTGCTGTCTGGCTCAGTTTTTGGACGCTATTGAACATCTTGTAGTTCCTATACTTGCACTGTAGATACCATGCTGTCTACAGAAACCTTGTTCACTTCAGTTTAAACACAATTTTTCATTGTGTGATAATCCTTGATTAACATCAATAACTTCTAAAATAATTTTATGAAAATTAGTCACATTTCTCCTGACTTTAACTATATTTGAAGAGTTATTGAAAATAAATATCTTTTCAATATTTTTCTTTGATCTCTCATTCACATTTTCCTTCCTTCTCTTTGTATCATTTTCAGGAACTGATTTAAGATTGAAGAAAACCAACACAGTCTCAGAACCAAGTTGTCAGAAAATTAAATCCAATCTGTTTGGTTGAGATGCTCAGTTATTTACCTTGCTAATGTATGTCCCAGATATTGCAGAGTGTGCTACACTAGTTGGATCTCTAATTTACAGCAGCTACTAATACAAAAAGCCTCATGAAGAGAAACCTGAACAAGCACAAGGTCAAGACTAATGAACATCAGACAATGTTCATTTGCTATTCATAATACATTCTGGCCATCATTTTTGACATTGTTTAAACAATTTTACTGCCTGATTAACAAAGCAAGCAATGCTGAAACTACACACATGGAAGTACCTCACCAGCTCATACATCTTTTATGTAGCTTTTGAACAAGTGACCCAGGAACAGCAGTGTACAGTGTGAGTAACCTCCCAGCTGGCTCTGTTATTGATTCCACATGTAGTTATTGTAAGCAAACCATTCTGACATGTTATGTCATACCTCCTGGGCTGGTAGGGCTTGAACCCAGACCGTTTGACCCAGACATAGGGATACTATAAGTGTACCACAACAACCCTTGATTCCACATGTACAGTTATGTGAACTACTAGGAAGGCAAATGAAGCGAGCTTTGTCCTGAACAAGAAGATAGGTTGGCTGTCAGAAGGCCCCTTGTGAAGTGTGGCAGCACATCAGTTGCAATTAATGCAGGTGGTATTTCAGACAAGGAAGCTAATGAGTTTTAATATGCATGCAGGTGAGAGAGTGCTGAATCAGTAGAGCCAGTAATGAACCTATGACAGCCTAATTAGACACGATTTAAAATCTACAGATTCTAATCAGAAGAGCTGCATGCTGAAGAAAATCTGTGTATGAATGAGCCTTTTCAAAGACTTCAATCTGTTGCTTAGTCACTGATTGATAGTGATTACCTCCTTTTCCTTTGTGTGCAAGAAAATGCTCAATTTTAGTCTGAAAAGAAGGCCAAAACATTGAATTTAGAAATTTGAGATGTTTTGCTGCATACATTTTAATCACCAAATGTGTCAAGCATTTGTCAACGTGAAATAATTTCTTAAAGAGAAAAATAAGCACTGTGTCCAATCTTTTTGTTGTATCTGGACAAGGGACAATTTTTGTATGTTGATTCTTCCTATTTCATTAAATTTGGTGGTATTATCTTTTTACAGTGTCCCCGGGGATTATGCTTTTGAATTAATTATTGCCAAATTTAATTTGACAGGAATGAATGATGTAAATGCAACTTACAAATAACTGGTATCTGTTACAAAGAGAAAGCAGATCCTCTTTGAATTTTTCCTTTCTCCCACATAATTGAGTACATTAATTGAACTAAATTTGCATGTCTCTTTAAACATTGACTGCACAGCCTGCTATCCTTAATGTAATATACATTTAATGTCATGGAAAATGTATTATTTACCTGAAATTAGACTACTCATGGAACTTGGGAAAGCAGGCAACATAATCAAAGACCCTTCCCATGCCGATTCTGCTCTCCTCCACCCTTTTCCATCGGGCAGAAGTTACAAGAGTTTGAAAACACATAGCAATTGATTTAAGGACAACTTCTTCCCCAGTATTATCAGGCTTATGAATGGACTTCTCGTATATTAGAGTTGATCTTTCTCTGCATCTTCTCTGTAACTGCAACATTATATTCCGCATTCTGTTCTACTACCCTGATGTACTTACATAAGGTATAGTTTGGCTGGTTAGCTTGCGAAACAATACTTTTCACGACATGTGACAATAACAAGTCAAGTCAACAAATGTGAAACTCATTTGACATTGCTCCCAAAGTATGCTTTCACATTAAACCCAAAACATAACCCCAATGTAACAGCAAAAATTGAATCTTTCCCAGACTAGTTGTCATTAGCATTGATTGATGAGTGTGGTAACAAACAAATTCAATGTAAAAATAGTGTGAAAGCTAACAATTTTGGTTGTGGGAATTCAGTAGAGGGAGAGGAAAGAAGTGTCCTTTTCCTTGTGTATTTGCTGTGGTTTCTGTTATAGGTGAATACTAATTCAATCTACCGTAAGTGCAACTAGATCAAACACTTAGTTAAAGGACTAAAAAATAATATAAGTTGATGAAACACATGACCAATTATTTAAATAAAACCGAATTACACAAGGATGGCACAACAGGTACTGTACCATGTCTGCTGCATGTGACAGTTTGTGGATAACCGTATCAGAGAGAAATATCTGTACGTCAAACAGCTTCACCTCAAAGTTATTGAACTGAAGGTATAAATATTGTGGAAAGTGGGAGCATTACATAACTACTTTGAGCTATTAGAACTATATCACCTTGGTCAGTAAGTAGTGCTTGTTTGCTTCGAGATCAGGGAGATGCGAGTGTGACTGTGAAACAGACAGGTAAAACAATCTTAGGTACTGTGTTGAAGGAATCTCAAAATTCACCTTTATTCAACAAAAATGGGGTTCTTTCTTACCCACGATGTACAGAGGCCATTTAAATGGAAGACTGAATAGGAATATAGTGGTAATGGTGAACAGTATAGTCAAGGGAGCATATATTATTCTCTGCAATGGTGACCCAGAATTGTACCAATTATGTTGTCTGCCTGGTGTTAGAGTTCAGCTAGTGCCAACGTTCCAACTGGAAAAGTATTTGAAGTGTGTAAGCAGGAGAATCAAGTTGTGTCCATAAAGGACACAGGTAATACAAAGGAATCAGATTCTGCTAAAGGAGACTGAGGAGCGAGGGTTGAAATTAAAATTCGTAACCTTAGCCACATAAATGTTGGCATTGGTTCAAACAGATTAGAGAGTTAGATACATGGTCAAGAAATAAAATAGGATGTCGCGAACTTTGATTCTTAGAAAAGGCTGTGACAAAGGTCAAGTGATAACAAAAAATTAATAATCTGTAGAAAAAGGCCAAAGTCCAAATTACCCCACCTGCAAATATACAGGGGCAGACTCAGCCACTACAGTGGAGGCAGCAAGTGCAACTCTGGAAGATGTGTTGAGAAAATAAAACACCACAAGATGAACTCCCATTGCCGTTGGCTCAGGGCCCTACACTATTTTGCTGACCAAGGGGGAAAGGGGTCTTGACTGCACAACAGTATAGTATTAACCATCAACAGTGGGGTTTTATTTGAACATTAAGTTGACATTGTTTGTGCCAATGGTCTGGGACAATGACTTTTCACTCTTTCAGAGAACGTCTCACAAACAGTGAGGCTTGATAAATCAGGATGTGGAGGAGCTGGTGATGGACTGGGATGGTCAAAGTTAAAAATCAAAGTTAAAAGTTAAAAAAGGTAGCTGCAGCTACCCGATGAAGGAGCAGCGCTCCGAAAGCTAGTGCTTCCAAATAGTTGCAACTTGTCTCTGGAAATTATGATGGAACTCCATGCATATTCTAAACAAGTTCCTATTTAAATGGTGACCCACAAGGCCTTGCATGTGTGTCCAACAGAGCAGCACATGAAGTGTCCTGCACCTCTAGTGGGGTCTCTCCACCATTGTCCCTGTGTCCAGATGTTCCAACACTCATAACATTTGCTCCTCATTGTGCGCCACTCAGAATCTGGACCCAACAAGGTGTATGTACCGGCACTGGTTGTTGTTGGAGGGGAAGTGGAGGGGTTTGCGTGTGTACGTGCAGGAGTCATGTCACAGTACATACTCAAATTGCTGGCGTCGTCTGAGAATTCCTCAACCTCGCCCAACAAATGCCCCCTTCCACCTGTTGTCAACACTGCTACTGAACCGATGGATAATGAAAGATATGGATTGCCGCAGAGCATAGTAAAATAAGGTTCCATGGCTGTCTCTTTTAAGTTGTGATTTTAATATCATGGAATTAATTCAATATATTAAGTGCTAATGTTATGGACCAGGCCAAACCCCCTTAAAATATGTCAAGAAAGTAACCAGACCTTTTCTTATATTAAAGGCAGATGTGTAGTAGATGTTCCAGGTGTGATGCAGCTGGTCAAACCACTCGGCTTTAAGCAAAACAGAATTTATGTAAACGCTACAGTTGAAACACGAACAAAGGAAAACAGAATTTAAAATAACGTAAGGAAAACCTAAACGACCGATACAACAACTTAATTATGGAGCAGTTCCAATCCAGTAACATCCCATAAACACACCCTTTGGCAAAAAGATAAATTGAAACATGGATTCTTACAGGCAGGAGGGAATAATTTCCCAAGAGATTTCAGAGAGTAGCTCAGTCAGGAAATATTCATTGAAGCTTGCAATCTTTCCTGGACTCGTGATTCGGAGATGCCGGTGTTGGACTGGGGTGTACAAAGTTAAAAATCACACAACACCAGGTTATAGTCCAACAGGTTTAATTGGAAGCACTAGCTTTCGGAGCATTGCTTCTTCATCAGTTGATTGTGGAGGGCTTGATCGTAACACAGAATTTATAGCAAGAATTTGCAGTGTGATGTAACTGAAATTATACATTGAAGAATTGATTGTCTGTTAAGCCTTTCATTTGTTAGAATACAGTGATAGTTTCACTTCTTTCATGTGTAAATCACAAAACCCTTTTTTTAAAGTTGCATTCTCGGGTTAGCTGTTAACAATAGTGATAGCTAGACAATATGTTGAAAGTGTTAGCCCTCTGTGTTCTCTGATTATGACCTGATGTTTAGATTGATTCTAATCTAAAAAGTGAGATAACAGAGTTTTACATAAATTCATGCAGTTTTTGAGCTCAGAGTTCTACATGAATGTATACAGTTTTTGAGCAAAGTGCAATGTAATTCTGCAAGTACAAAAAAAATCACCACACAAAATATATGTGTGCATGTAGGTCTTTGTCTGTCTGTGTGTGTGTGTCTGTCTGGGGTAGGGGTTGTGAGTGTGAGAACGTGTGTGTGTGTGTAGTGAGTGCAGAGTGTCTTAGGTCTGTGAGGGGGTGCATGTTTAGGAGTGTGTGTGTCTATAAGGATGTGTGTGGGTGTCTGTGTGCGCGACTGTGTGTACCTGTGTCCGTGTGTATGTGAGAATGTGTGTGTAGGAATATCTGTGTGTGTGTGTGTAGTGTAATGGTGATCGCCTGTAATGTGACATGAACCCAAGGTCCCGGTTGAGGCCCTCCCTATGGGTACCGAACTTAGCTATCTCTGCTTGGCCACTTTCCTCTGCTGCCTGTCCCAAAGTCCACCTTGGAGGATGGTCACCCGAAGGTCCGAGGCTGAATGTCCTGGACCACTGAAGTGTTCCCCAACTGGGAGGGAACCCTCCTGTCTGTTGATTGTTGTGCGGTGCCCATTCATCCGTTCATGATTCAAGGAATTATCTCCAGGAAAAATGCATCCAACTACATCCATTTGACATGCAATGGATTTATCATTGTCTAATTTCCAACCATTAACATTTGGGACTATTTCAACACCATTGCACTACACACACACACACAGATATTCCTACACACACACACTCTCACATACACACGGACAGACGCGCACACAGACACCCACACACACCCTTATAGACACACACACTCCCACACATGCACCCCCTCACAGACCTAAGACACTCTGCACTCACTACACACACACACACACTTTCTCACATTCAAAACCCTCACCCAGACAGACACACACACAGACAGCCAAAGACCCACATGCACATATATATTTTGTGTGGTGATTTTTTTTGTACTTGCAGAATTACATTGCACTTTGCTCAAAAACTGCATACATTCATGTAGAACTCTGAGCTCAAAAATTGCATGAATTTATGTAAAACTCTGTTATCTCACTTTTTAGATTAGAATCAATCTAAACATCAGGTCATAGACAGAGAACACAGGGGGCTAACACCTTCAACATATTGTCTAGCTAGCACCATTGTTAACAGCTAACCCGAGAATGCAACTTTAAAAAAAGGGTTTTGTGATTTACACATGAAAGAAGTGAAACTATCACTGTATTCTAACAGATGAAAGGCTTAACAGACAATCAATTCTTCAATGTATAATTTCAGTTACATCACACAGCAAATTTTTACTATAAATTCTGTGTTACGATCGAGCCCTCCACAATCACCTCATGAAGGAGCGTCACTCCGAAAGCTAGTGTGCTTCCAATTAAACCTGTTGGACTATAACCTGGTGTTGTGTGAGTTTTAACTTTCCTGGACTCCAGTATCTTGTGACTGCGACAGCTAAAGCAAACCATCAAAAAAACCTTAATTGGGAGAACTGGCCATTTCCATGTCATTGCTAAACTAGGCTCTCTTTCTAGACCCCTCAGCACCTCTGCTTTTACGATTGCTCTTTAAAAAAGCCCAAGGATAAAATAACCTTATTAAAGTGATAGTATCGTCACACTAAGGGGCAATCTGGCATTGGGTACGACATATCCTACTGCCACCCTGCCAACCTCCAGAGCTTTCTCCTCCACTTTGGTGTCTATAGCTATGGATCCAGTGTCAACCCCGGTTCTGTACCTCTCCTTGAAGTTGTGTGCTCTCCTCACCTGCAATGTGAAACCAGAGAGATTACAGAAGACGAGGAACATGACTGTGATGAATGGACGAAAGAGGGCAACAGAGTATGAGTCAGTTTGACAGTTGTCTGATGGGATGAATATTTCGAAGGAGGCTGGAAAGAAAGTTATGGCGCAACATCAAGAAAGAACATCCTTTACAGCAGAAATGTAATGTTAAAATATAGTTAAATGGCTAAGAATTGCATTTAGATAGAATCATTCATAACAACAAACATTTCAAAGTGCACAACAAATGAACTATGTTTTAATGGTCATATTTATTTCCAAGTGAGAAATGCAGCATACAACTTGCACAAAGTAAATCACTGTCAAGCGTTAGCTATCTTCATCTGGTTATGTCCACAATAGTCCCCTGATATTAACATAACGGGAAAATTCAAATTCATCTTGACCTTGACTGAGACTAGGAGAAGCTTGTTAGATGGCCCATGTGGTTAAAGATCAGGCCATGGCAAGTTGCACTCATGCCATATTGCCATCCTGCTAAATCCCAGCTTTTGTGCACATTACTCCTTGCAGGGATAAAACATTTCTGCAAGGACAATGTATTCTTAGCACAGGGTAATGCTTCAAAGATGCTGTCTTTCCCAGGGGCTTTCTAAACTCTCTTGCTTCATAATCATCAACTTCTTCTTATTGCCGATAGGAGGGAGGAATTTCTGCTGGATTCTCTCAAAATGTCTCCCATGATTTGGCTCAAGATCAGTCAAAGTCTTATTTGAACAGCATGAATAGACGTTTATTGTAATTTGCCAGGTGTTCTACCAGAGAATTCACATTTCTGTAAGGGAATCCCAGAAGTCATCATTCCCGTCCAACTGTGAACTGCATTAGGCCTTGCAGAGGTGTTGAAATAATACAAGTGCAACAGAGCTGGGTTTTAATCTATATGATGGAATTTAAATTGCAATATTTCTGCAAAAATGCTATTATCCGTATCTTTGCCTTTGGAAATATGGCTCACAAAAATCAATTTTTTTTTTCTGATGGTGTTTCAACACCTTTATTGCAGCAAATAGCACACAAACTGTGACCGCCTCTAACTTAGGAAATGAGGCTGATGTGAAGATGATATTGCAAGACAGTGGAAAAACAGCAATTTAAATGCCTTGAATCATGCCATACCAGTGCCAGATAATGACCATCTCCAACAAGAGAGAATCCTCCTTGATATTCAATAGCTTACCATCACTGAATCCCCCACTGTCAACATCCTGGAGGTTATCATTGACTGAACTGAGATGCACCAGCCACAAACATACTATGGCTATAACAACAGGTCAGAGGTTAGGAATTCTGTGGTAAGCAATTCACTTCCTATCTCCCCAGTATCTGTTCATCATCTACAAGAAACAGGTCAGGAGTTTAATGGAATATTCTCCACTTGCCTGAATGTGTGCAACTCAACAAAACTCAAGCAGCTTGACAATGTAGCCGGTTTGTTTGGCAGCCCATCTACCACCTTCAACATACACGTCCTTCACCATGGACACTATGTACCATCGACAAATTGCATTGCAATAACTCAGCAAGGCTTCTTTAACAGCACCTTCCAACCTACAATATCTCCATTCTGGAAAAACAGAAGTAGAAGATATATGAGAACACCACCATCTGTAAATTCTTCTCCAAGCTACACACCATCCTGAATGAGAAACATATTGCAGTTCTTTCAGTGTCATTGGATCAAAGTCCTGTAGTTCCCTCACTTGTGGCATTGTAGGTGTTTCTGCACCCCAAGGACTGCTGTTGTTGAAGAAGGCAGCTCACCACCACCTCCTTCAGGGTACTTAGAGAAAGGCAAGAAATTTCTGGCCTAGCCAGTGATGTCCACGTGCCATGAATGAGTTTTAAAAATGTTGAGGTCTCAGCCCAGATTTCCACTTTATTTGGCTGTACTTAAGTTACAGTGCGTAAATCATTACATTTGGGTCATTGTACCAATGAAACCGTGCTCTGGTCAGACCTTGTGGATGGCCATCCATCATGTGAACTCATTGCAGTACTCAGGAATTGTATCAGATGTATGAGTAAAGTGATCTTTGTAAATTACATCTATGTTGCTTTGCTATGTTTGATGTTCATTTTCAAGATTAAAGAATAATAAAATTTTCTTCTTAGATGAAACACATTATTGAGAGAAGTAAGTCTACACATAACTTTCTCAGATGCAATCTCAGCTCCCTATGATGGGCATTGCAGATTCCCAAATCATTGAGTTAGATTTGCTGTTAAAATACCAGTGATGGTAATAACAGTCGCCTTCTTAGTTACTTTTGCACAAATGGAAATATCAAGCAAAGGACAGATGCATTATTAAATGCAAATGCCCAAAAATTGTTGTTGAAAGTGTGCCACTTAAGCATTAACTTTTCAAAATCACATTTTTGTTTCACCATTGAAGTACTGAATGTCATGACATTTCTGCATTTACCCATTGGATAAAAACTAAAACCCACCACAAACAGTTACAGCTAGTAATTAACAGCAAAGATATAATACAATATTTTTTAAAATGTACCCATCAACTTCTCTGAAACTGCAAGTTATCAATTGTAAAAGTGAAGTCTCAACTGGTTCACTTTTGAATGCTTTAAGGAGATTTTTAAACTGGCAAATTTTAATATTCTGTCTTATTTTTCCTTTGTGACTTTGCTTTCTCTCTCAATTCAGTTTTTCATTACCTTGTTTAACAGCATTTTGGGTGCCCCATTGCAGGATTCACATTTGTATGTCAGATTTTGGAAATATTTTACAATATTATAACCAAAAATATTAACCTGCCTCTTCTCTTTTAAGATGTCATATTTTCTATGTGATCTCCTCTTTCTGCTCTTTGATTTCAGGATTTTTTAGTTATATTATTGTACAATATTTTGAGAAACTTACTTATACAAATGTAAATCTTATGCATCACTGCAGAATCAAATTGGAAGCCTTGG